>NC_052051.1:62675503-63275503 GCF_903992535.2 Arvicola amphibius | reverse complement strand
ATATTTGTTTTTCTTTTTTCTTTAATTTTATTTCTTAGCTTATTCATGAACACAGTTTTTACTATTGTATGTGAAATTTTAAAGAAGGAATCATATCCTACTAAAGATAAATGTTAAAAACTCTGCAAATGGCCGGGCGATGGTGGCGCACGCCTTTAATCCCAGCACTCGGGAGGCAGAGGCAGGCGGATCTCTGAGTTCGAGGCCAGCCTGGTCTACAAGAGCTAGTTCCAGGACAGGCTCTAGAAACTACAGGGAAACCCTGTCTCGAAAAACCAAAAAAAAAAAAAAAAAAAAAACCAAAAACAAAAAAAAAAAAACTCTGCAAACGGCTGGGAGAATGAACAGTTATGGAATGTTCTGTTTTGTTTTGGGTTTGCTTATTGTATTAGTTTGATTTTGTTTTTGAGACAGACTTTTTATTCTGAGTGTGTCTCAAAAAACAAAATCCTGTAGTTCAGGTGACTTAGACCTTTTGATTCTCCCACTGGGTTGTTTGCCTTTGTGTGTGTATGTACACCACATACATACCTGGGACCTTCAGAGAACAGAAGAGCGCCCCTAGAGTCATGGGATGTTTGCGAGCCACCATGTAGGTGCCTGAATTTGAACCTGGGTCCTCAGCAAGAGCATCAAGTGCTCTAAACCGCTGATCCATCTCTAGACCCAAAAGTTATCAAAATTTGCTGTTTAGATTTTAAAATATATACATACATGTTTTAAATCTATATGTGTTATGTGTGTGTATGGGTATATGGGTATTTTACCTGTATGTGTCTATGCATATGTGTGCTGGTACCCACCGAAGTCAGAAGAGGGTGTCAGATTCCCTGGGACTAGAGTTACACAGTGATAGGCTTTATGTGGTTGCTGGGATAGAACTCAGGTCCTCTGGAAGAACCCCTGTCTCCAGCCCCCACCACTACATTTTGAGTTCTGGGATAACAGGTGTGTATTACCACTTCTGGCTTATGATGGGGATTGAACCCAGAGTTTGTATGCTAGGCGAGGACTCTACTAATCGTGTGCCCAACCCTGGAAGTTTTTTCCCTCCCTTTCTTCCTTCCTGTTTTTGTTCTTTATGTAGCACTGGTTGCCCTGGATTGCAGTTTGATGACCAGGCTGGCCTTGAACTCACACATATCTGCCTGCCTCTGCCTTCTGAGCTGTGTGTTACTGGCCTGCCCCACCACACCCAGCTCCACCAAGTCAGTGAAATCTGGTAGGAGGTGTGTCTTCCCTTTTTTTTTTTTCTCCAGTATTGGATACAAGTCTGTCCTTAGGGGTGGGAAAGTTAGCATTGTTAGTATTGTATGCCAACCGCTGTGCAGACCATAATAAAAGACTAACCTGGAAGAGAGAAGGAAACTCATGAATTTAGCAGGGACTGAAAAGATCCCCTGGATATTAACATCTGAGACAGACATTTAGGGAGCTCGAGTATCAGTGTTTGGAGGAAGAAAGACGAGCTGCAAGATTAGTGCATATATGAGATGCAAAAAAGACTGCATATGACAGCAAAAATGCCAGCATGTGAAGTTTGAACTGCAAGCCTGCCTTAGAAAGTAGCTCCCCAGGGGGCTGGCGATGGCTCCAGGGCTTCTGACATGCTCACACAAAACCTACATGCTTGTAAAACACCAATGAGCATAAATTTAAAAAGAAAGTAGATCCCTGAGGAGATGGATTTCTTTTCTTCAAAAACCAAGAGCCATAGGCTATATAAAGAATCCCAAGTTGGGCATGCTGGCTCAGGCTTGTACTAGCATAGGGGTTTGAGGATCCCTGTGAGTTCCACACAAGCTTGGACTGCACAGCTGATCCTCTTATCAGGAAACAGGTTGTGTGTAGCATTAGGTAGAGTGGTTTTCTAACATTCACAGAAGATCAGGAATGGTGATAATTCCAGCACTTGGGAGGTGCTATATAGAGAGTCTGAGAACAGCCTACATGGAGCTAGTGCTACATGAACCCTGGTCTCACACTGTCTCCAAAGATAAATAGAGCTTTGGTAAACAAAGGTGCATCATGACACGCCTGTAGATCTGTGTTCAGTCCCAGGACCCATATGTAGAAGAACTCACGTATGTATGTGTTTATGCCCCCCAAAATGTGGTTTTTTTTTTGATTTTTTTTTTTTAAATTGAAGTTTTTAACCCTACCTCCATTCTCCACTGATGAAGATAGAACTCTAGAACTTTGGATATGCCAAATTTTATCATAAAGCTAGTACAGTTTTATATTTTAATGGGAATTTCATTTTATTCGCAGGCTTTTGGTTTGGTTTGGTTTTTCAAGACAGTTTCTCTGTGGAGTTGTGGAACCTGCCCTGGAACTTGTGTAGACCAGGCTTACCTCAAACTCACAGAGGAGATCTTCCTGCCTCTGACTCCCAAGTGCTTTGATTAAAGAGTGCTTTGGTTAAAGGCGTGTGACTCCACCACCTGGCTAGACCTGGAATTGTTATTTGATCAAGGAGGATTTCTAGGCCCAAGAATTAAGACCGTTCTGATCCATGACTTTATTTTTTTAATATAAAATCTCTTATATGTGTCTAAGTGCACCACTTTGTCTTGTGTTCAGAAGTCAGATTCCCCGGAACTGGAGTTACAGGCAGTTATGAGCCACATCATGTGAGAACTGGGAAATGAACTAGCTAAATGCTCTTGACTGCTGAGGGCTCTCTCTAACCCCGATCCATTATTAAACATGCAGATTTAATTATTCGCACCTAAGAGGAACCAAGGACCCGGGCAAGGCTCTAGCTAGTTTCTGCATATTGATTACACACCTCGATGCACTACTAAACATCTAGTTGACAGTAAAGTAGGTCAGACACTAGAAATGGAGTAGAACCTCAATGTCTTCTCCATGTCTATATAGTTCTCTTTAATGGAAATTCAAGCCTGGCTTGTGATTTTCAAAGGGACAGGAGCAAGAAGCGGGAAATTAGCCTACACTGAAGATACAGGTGTTTCAGAAGAGATATCAGAAATTTTAAACTGAGGGTCCCATCTAAGTGGTAGTGGGGGATTTAGGTGCCAGAAAGTTAAGGTTACCAGAGACATTCTAATTAAAGATGACCTTTGCGGTCCCGGGATAAATGAGTACTGACTGCCTCTGAGCGGCATCCAGATTCCGTGCAGCATAGGTGAAAAAAGCATCCCACCACACACGTTCAGGCCCGGAGGCGGACTGCAGTTCCCGTCGTGCTCCACGTGAGAGCCGCCGGCCCGCGCAGGCGCGCTGCACGCTGCCTCGGCTCTGCAGACTCCGGGCGGGGCTGCTGGTGCCCGCGGGACGGCGCCGCCCTCCTGCTGCTCCCCAGACTCTCCGGACGGTTAACCTCGAATGAGGAACGAGCGGGGCGGGAAGGGGAGGGCTGCGGCGGCGCGGGCACAGCCCGCCGCGCCCGGGGCTGGGGGCGGCGAGGTCACGTAACGGCCTCGGGCGTCTGCCGGGGAGGGGGCCTCCTGCGCGCCGCGGCTCCGAAACAGTTAGCGGCTAGTAAACAACAGCTGCGCGCGCACCCGCATCAGCTGGCGCGGGATCCCGCACCTGCGACCGACCTCCTCCTTCCTAGCCGGGACCAGCCTGCGTGGCCGTCTTCTCGGCTGAGACCCAAGGAAAACCGGCGAGAGGCCACCCGCACCAGCCCGGGGGAAAACGCGTCCTGTCACAAGCCGCGCAAACGCGGCGAGTGGTCGTGGGCTCGAGGGACTCGCGACGACCTGCCACGACCCGGAGCTGCCGTCGGAGCTGCCCTGATCCGCTAGCCGCCACCTCCAGCATCTCTGTCAGGACGAGATCTCTGGGAGACAGAAATCCACTCTGCCCCGGCATCCTCTCGTTGCTCTCCTATTTCTCTCCATCCTGTAGTGTGGGGGGTATTTTTCCCGTTATGCATGTGCATCTCTCCCACCAGACCCAAGTGGATTGTCGACCTCAAAAACATCGAGTGGCTCAACACACACCTCCTCCCAGCCAGACCTGTGGGGTATTCACCTGATACACAACAGGTGGCCGGTGCACATCTTTTTGCAATCTGATCCACGCTATCTATAGTCTCCTGATAAGGGTGGGCCTGCATGCTCTTTTCCTCAGCTAGAACCGTGGGATACTCAGCAGATAAAGGACTAACTACCTCATCGGGACCTGGGGGTTGAGCAGAGGGAGGCCGAAACCAGCAGCTGTGAAATCATGGCGTGGAACCCTCAGCCCTGGACCAGGGAAGATAGCTAGGATCCTGAAGGAACCAAGTTACACAAGATTAGCATCGTTTTGTTCTCATTTTGTTTTCCAAAAATTAATTTTCAGTTACTGGCTGTGCACTTTATAAAACAGTTGGCTTGAATTCTAAGTGGAAGGATTCTTAATTGGGCCTTTGTGGGATGTAAATCAAGGTAATTGAGTTTTTTTTTCTTTCAAGTTTTCTATTTTTGCAATCAAAAGTAGCTAGTGTAGGAGGAAGAGTTTTTGTGAGCTTTTCCTTTTTTCTTTGTCAAAAAGGGGGGAAAAATGCATCCTCCAGAAGCCACCGCCAAGATGTCTTCAGTTCGGTTCATGGTGACACCAACAAAGATTGATGACATTCCAGGTTTGTCAGACACCAGCCCGGACCTCAGCTCGCGATCTAGTTCCCGAGTAAGATTTAGCTCCCGAGAAAGTGTGCCAGAAACAAGCCGTAGTGAGCCTATGAGTGAACTGTCTGGCGCCACCACTTCTCTGGCAACTGTGGCCCTAGATCCTTCCAGTGACCGGATTTCTAACCCCCAGGATGTTACTGAGGGTAAGTAAGAACCCAGACGACAGGGTGTTTTACCCCTGGGTTGTTCATGCAGGATAACTACCTGCTCCGTTTCATAATAATCACCAGGAATTAAGGCCCTCTTTTCTGTGATGCTTAGAAGCCTGGGAATAACAGTGACCGTAGCAGGTCACTGCAGTAGTCATTTGGCGTTTAGGGAAGTATCTGGCAAGAAGGCAAGGAAATGCATATTTTGATTTCCTCATTTTTGTCTTCTCATAACTACAGTGACTAGTTTTGGTTAAAGACAAAGAATTAAATCGCTTACAACACAGAGAATCCTAAACTGTGCCATTTAATGGGCTGAATATGTGCTTTCTAGACAGCTTTGGGACATTGACTCTTTCAGTCGGCTTTTTTAAGTCAGTTTGCAAGGCATAACTGTTTATGTCTTAGTGGCTTCTTCCAGACACGTAGCTGTGTGCCATATTTTTAAATTTGTGTTTTTATAGAGTGTTTAAAGTAGCCAGGTTCACGCCAGGAGATGCTATTCTGTTGAGTGGAACTTGGCAAAGAGGCATCTGGTGCCTGATTCCCACATCACTTTACTGCTGAGCCTTAGACAAACTCTTCTGTGTATTTTTCTGGGCTTTCATCATAGTTAGGACATAAAGGAACCACTTCTGCTCGTATTGACTGCTTCCCAGACTTGACCTTGAACTTCCCAGGCTGGCTTATTTAGAAGTTTTCACTGAGTTTCGTGGGAAGGGGTGATAAGGAGGAGATGAGGTATCTTTTCCAGACTCAAGAACAAAGTTCAAGAACTGCCACTTCGTTTTATGCCACATCCTGACCAGTGTAACTTTTCTAGTTTTTTTTTAATTCCCTTAAGAATTCTAAAGACTCCTAAGAATTCTGTTCCACTCTAGTTGAACATGGCCTTGGCCACTGGCTTGGGAAAGCGAGAGTGACTTGCCACTTCCGGCCTCAGGAAGTGCTGCTCCTCCTGACCTGAAGTGTTCACTTCCGGCCTCAGGAAGTGCTGCTCCTCCTGACCTGAAGTGTTCCGGAAGCCAGAGCAGTTTTAGTTCCTCAGTTTTGTTTGTTTTAAAGTCTTGAGACAAGATATCCGTGGTAAAGCTTAGAGTTCCAGCACTCGCTAGTCCTTAACTAGTCCTTTTCTCTTTCATGGCAGTTTTATGTGTTAATTCCTGATCTGCTTTCCACTGCTTGCTGAACCTTACACTGTTGAAGTTAAAAGTCGGAATAAAAGACAATAATTTCCTCCTATGGCAAATTTTTTGTTTGCTTAATTTTTATTTTGTGACAGGATCTCATGTAGCTCAGCCTGGCCTTAAACTTTCCATGTGGTCAAGGATGGGCCTGAACCCCTGATCTCCGGCCTCCACCTCCCATGTGCTGAGATTAGAGGCCTTCTCAACCACACCCATGTGTGAGGGTGTGTGTGATGCTGTGGATGGAACTCAAGGCCTCTCACGCACTCTCTCAGCTGAGCTGCATCCCCAGCCTGTACCAAATACTTCCAAGTTATAGTTTTAGTCTTTAATGCATCACACTATATTTAAATTGTTTAAAATGCCAGTTCAAAACTGCAGTCTAGATAAGTCCCTTCCAGGAATTCTGATACCTTTTCTGAGTCAGTCCTGCATCCTAGTCAGTGAAATCAGGTCTTGCGTCCATACATCCCTACTCTAGACCATGACTACAGTACCTCCATCACTTCATCTTTCCCAGTCAGACTGGAAAGTTCTTGAGGACAGTTTCTGCACCTAGTGTAATGTGTGATACTCAATAATGAGTTGAAGAACCCTCAGACGTAGCCAAAGAGACAGATTCAATAGAAGCTGAAAAGATAAGGTGATAAAAGGAGATAAAAGACAACTTTTGACCCAGGGAAGTGTCTTCTGATGTGTAGTGGGACTATCTAGAGCTGTGGTTCTCAACCTGTGGGTCATGACCCCTGGCAGATGTCAAACGGCCTTTTACAGGGGTTGCCTAAGACTATCAGATAACACAGATATTTACAATTCAAACAGTAACAAAATTACAGTTATGAAATAGCAATAAAAATAATTTTATGATTGGGGGGGGTCACTAGACATGAGAGACTGTTAAAGAATTTGAGATCCACTGAACTAGAGAATTGTTTTAAATGTTTCTGCCCTACTCCCATTCCTATAGATTGTTTTATGTTAATATTCAAACAACAAAAACTGGAGCAGGAGAGGTGGCTCAGCAGTTAAAGCAGTGGCTTCTCTTCCAGAAAACCCAGGTTCAGTTCCCAGCACCCACATGGCAGCTCACAACTGTCTGTAACCCCAGTTCCAGGGAATCTGATACTTTCACACCAATGCACATAAAATGAAGTTAAATCAATTAAAAAAAAAAACCAAAAACCTCTTCAGCTGGTTCAGTTATAAAGCCAGGGCTGACCACAGCTCAAAGGGGAAGAATGACTAATACCACACACGTGGAAAACACTTTCGTATCTGAGTTGGCATTTGAAAGGTGAACTGAAGGGCACCAAGTCACATCTAGCTTTCTCTTAATTGTTAAAGAATAGTACAGAATATTAGTCTGTACTTGGAATCACTACACTGCGTATGGAGTGCAGTGGCTAGGTAGTTGCCCTTCCCATTTGCTCTCCCAGGTCTCTGCTGTGTATGGATACGACTCCTCCAATCCCTAATGTGAGGGCTAAAGCAGAGTAGGAAACTTGAAAGGTGGTGTGTTTTGCTTTTTCACAGGGCTGTGGTTTTAAAATGCCAAGCACTTTTTTGTTTGTTTTTCCGACAAGGTCTCTACTACTTAACGCTAGCTGACCTAGAACTGGCTCTGTAGACCATGCTAGCCTTGAACTCACAGAGTAGTCTGCCTTTGCCTCCTGAGTGTTGGAATTAAAAGGTGCGCCACCATTCCTGGCTTCACAAAGCACTTGAAGAAAATACTTTTCAAATAAACATCGTCTGTGTTCCCCCCCCTCCAAGCCAAAACAAATGAATTTCATTGTATGTGCTCTTCTTAGATGTCCTATTAATGTTTACCAACTTCCTCCCATGTTTTACTTTGACTCCTTTTATGTAAGGAAGTAAAATGGATAGTTTATGAAAATATCGATTTGGTATCCTTTTAGCTTGCTTGATAGCATTTTTTTTTTTTTTTTTTTTTTTTTTTGGTTTTTCGAGACAGGGTTTCTTCTGTAGCTTTTGGAGACTGTCCCGGAACTAGCTGTTGTAGCCCAGGTTGACCTCGAACTCACAGAGATCCACCTGCCTCTGCCTCCCGAGTGCTGGGATTAAAGGCATGCGCCACCACCGCCTGGCTCTGATTGATTTTTTTAAAAAGGCATTTTGTTATCATATATCCAAAACATTTGCATGGGTTTATTTATATACATATGTGTAAATGTGGGCATGGGCATGTAGAAGTCAAAGGTCACATTGAGTATCTTCCTCTACTTTTTTTTTTTTTTTTTTTTTTTTTGGTTATTCGAGACAGGGTTTCCCTGCAGTTTCTAGAGCCTGTCCTGGAACTAGCTCTTGTAGACCAGGCTGGCCTCGAACTCAGAGATCCGCCTGCCTCTGCCTCCCGAGTGCTGGGATTAAAGGCGTGCGCCACCACCGCCCGGCTTCCTCTACTTTTTAAAATGGTCTCTTGCTGTACCTGGAGCTTGCCTATTCAGCCAGGCCGACTGACTGGCCAGCAAGCCCCAAGAATCATCCTGTTTCTGTTTCTGCAGAATTAATATCATAGACACACGATGCTGTACCTAGCTTTTTTTGTGAGCATTGGGGGATGTAAGCTCCAGTGTTTGTGTGTGCTGGGCGAGCACTTTGTGAATGATCCATCTCCCTGGCCTTCCCAACAATTGTTTTCCTCCTTCTCTTCCTATCCCATATTAACGTTAAACTTGATAGCATTCTGCCTCCTCCTCGCTTATGGAACACCTTCTTAGGCACCTTTGTCCCTAAAGCTCACAGAAGTGCGATGTGCAGACTGTAATCGATGAGTCAACTAAAGAGGCACTTAGATTTGGTACATCTCATTTTAAAACTTGGTAATATGCTAATACTACCCTTACCACAAGAGCAATCAGCCATATCCAGAATATGGAAAATTTTATTTAATAACTAGATCCTTCAGAACATAAATGGCAGAGTAGAAGAAGAGTGATAAAGAGGGAAGCTTTTTATAGATTAAAAAGAGCCGTGTCAATCAGATGCAGTGTGTAGGTTTGGGTTGACTCCGACTGACCAGAACAATGATAAAAAGACAGTTTTGAGATAATGGGGACTGCGAATGATAGTGTGCATCTGTAGTCCCAGTACTCAGTACAGTGAGGTAGAAGGATCAGGTGGCCTACAAACTGGCCTCCAGCCTGGACAACACACTCAGACACTGCCTCAAAAACAAAAGTCACAATCATTGAGGGAAGTTGAATGCATGATAGTAAAAACATTAAGGAATTACGAATTTTCTTAGATGTGCTTATGTTGTGGTCGTGTGAAGGTCTCAGATAAAAAAGAAAACCTGTTGGAGTATTTACAGGTAAGATGAAATGCTCTAGCTTTCTCCCTCTGGCTCCTCACCCCAACACACACACACGCACACACGCACATATACGCACACACCAAAAAAAAAGAAAAAAGCTTGAAAAATGTTTATAATTTATTGTTGTAAAACTACCTGAAAAACCATTTTCTATTTTGTCAGCTTTTATCCTATAAATGAACACTATACAAGGTTGAGTTGTGCACTCAGGAGGCAGAGGCAGGAAGATCACAAGTTCAACATAGGCCCTTGTCAGGAAAAGCAAGGTCAGGGATACAGCTTAGTGGTAGAGGGTTCTCTTCATACTCACAGGCCTTCGGCTTGAGGCTTGACCCAAAACCACTCTCCCCACGGCCCCAAGTTAGTTTAGTTGGGAGCATTTTCTATAGCAGAGGCGGTCCTAAAATATGGTAGATGTGGAGTAAATGCCATCAGTTGGTAGGTACAGTGATTGTGTTAAATTCTGATCACCCACCTGTATGTAGTGTTCTCTTTATGTCCCACTAAAAGCCCACCTGCTTTTCCTCCCAGTCGCTTGTTTATTGGTTTCAGGCTCTCATATTTTTTCCTTTTATTGAAAATAGATTCTTTGCTCTTACAATATAATCTGATGTCAACCTTTACTAATGGAAAAGCACAAGAGGGGAGGATCCTGCTGGAGGTTGGAGGTCTGGAGCCTTATGAAAGTCATGCTTTCTGTTTGAAAGCTGTTAGTATAAGGGGAGTGCTATTTAAGGCACCCTGTAATAACCTACCAGAACATTCCAGTGCTGTTATTTAAGGCAACCTACAATGGCCTGTCAGGACACTATTACCCTTTGTGCTTGTGGATCATGACTGTTTTCTCTTTTGCTCCTGGTGACCAGTAAACATTTCTGGACTACCAAGAACTTTGCACAAATTCTAACACGGTACCACCACTTTTATTCTCTGAGCCGTTATGGCTGTAGGCTTCTGGTTTCACTGGAGAAGAGCAAGCTGGCATTCAGTCCTCACTACCCTTGACTCTTTAGACCTGATGCCCTTATGCACATCTACACATAATAGGGTTCTTAACAGAATAAATCAAATTATATACATTTTAGTTCTTTGGCAGTACGTCTCTCTTCACAATAGATATGAAAATTTGAAGTGCTCATTGCTGGAATTACAAAATCCATTTTTATTAAATGTTAAAATATGATTTTAATAGGGTTTATAAGTTGTACAGGTGAATAGGAAAACAAGGTATTTCTATTAATGCTCTCTAATTAGTGCCTTAGTGTACTGTATAGAATCTGTATAGTATACTGTACTGTATCTTTAATTGTATATGAAGGCATGAACGCAAAACCACATAATATGTAACATGCAGGCACATAGATGGAATACTTTGCACGAGGCAGTGATGGCACACGCCTTTAATCCCAGCACTTGGGAGGCAGAGGGAGGCGGATCTCTGTGAGTTTGAAGCCAGCCTGGTCTACAGCATGAGTTCCAGTACAGCAAGGACTGTTACATAGGGACACCCTGCTCGAAAAACAAAAAACAAGAAACAAAACAAAAGAAATATATTGCTTGCTTCTAAAGTACACATTTGTCATATTTTAACATTTCTTGTTTCAGAGCATTTATTCCTGCTGCCCCATGAGTGAGTGAGTGAGTGATGATGAAAGGAGGAAAAACCAATCTGAAATGTTATCCCTCGGTCTTCACACCATTGTATGCACACAGGTTTGCCTGCATACACACATGCACACACATACACACACCAAATATGTAATAAAAAAAATAAAACTGAGAACTGCAAAATCTAAACTGTTGATATTTTTTCATAGAGTAACTGAAAAGGTAAAGTTTTCAAATTTGCAGTTTTAGGGTTGGTGTGCCTGCTCAGCAGTTAAAGCACACACTGTATTTACAGGAGACCCGAGCTTGAGCCTTAGCACTCAACGTCAATCATCTCACAAGAGCCTGTATCTCTGGCTTCAGAGGGTCTGATGCCATGGACCTCAGGGCACTGGTCTTCACTGCACACACTCCCCATCAAAAGTAAATCCCTCAGAAAAATTTTAAAGTTAAAAAGCACAAAACAAATAAGAAAGCTATATTAAATTATTGAAAAGTGGCAGATATTTCTTTTTCTTTTTTTGATACATTTAGCTTACTTTTTCTTGTAATATTTGTTTTATTTTTGTAGGTGGGGCATGTAAGTCTACACCATGGGGCATGTGTGGAGGTGGAGGACAACCTTGGTGAGGTGGTTCTCTTTTTCCACTATGGAGGTTCTGGGGACTGAGCCCTGTAGTCAGGCTTTGAGACGAATACCTTTAACCTTCTTTGCCACCTCACTGATCCCTTATGTTTACATTTTACTCCTAATTTTAGTCCTCTTTAAGATCTCCATTCCAGCCTCCAGTTTCCTCACCTAATTAATCAGTGACAGCTTTTGGTTTGTGTTTTTATTGCTGCATTTGATAATCCGTGTTATGTTTCTGGTAACCTTGAGAAGTCCATATGCAAAAGCCATTTGATATCATTTATCTGTTTGCTCTCATAATCATTTGGTAGATTGAGATTTTGGCTAAATGGTATTTGAATATCTTCCATATTACTAGTTAGGTTTGCTTTCACTTTGTTCATTTTTCCATATTGCTAGTTAAAGAAAAATGCTAAATAAAAACTTGTGCATACACATATACATTTTCACCTGAGGAGTTATGAAAAACTGAAATCCAATTAGAATTTATTTTGCTTTGAGATTATTTGTATTTATTACACTTATTTAAAGCATATAAATAATATTTATTTTCATAAGTGGCCAGTACAGCCCAACATTCATGCAAAAGACTTAGATTGATTTAATAGTTTAGCAGTATGCTATATTTCCACTGACAATACAAAACACAAATAGGAACTAGGATTAATGCTCTTCTGTATGGATAAGGTTAATTCTTTCCTTAAAAACATTTCGACTTTTTCTTTTCAACAAAGTTTTTTGTTTTTGTTTTTTCCTGTGCTAAGACTAACTTGTCTTGTCTGTAAGAACTGAGGCATCAGACAAGTAGCTGGCCAAGGTCACACATGATGTAGAAGGGTCATCTGTCTATGTGTTACTTTCATTGGTTAATAAAGAGACTGCCTTGGCCTTTTAATAGGGCAGAAAATTAGGTGGGCGGAGTAGACAGAATAGAATTGTGGAGAAGAAAGCAGAGTCAGGCAGACGCCTCAGGCAGACGCCATAGCTCTCCTCTCTGAGATGGATGCAGGTTAAGATCTTTAGCTGGTAAGCCACCACCTCGTGTAGGAGGGTCATCTGTCTATGTGTACTTTTTTAAAAAATATTTATTTATTATTATGTATACAATATTCTGTCTGTGTGTATGGCCTTCAGGGCCAGAAGAGGGCACCAGGGGGGGGGGGGGGGGGGACCCCCCCACCCATTATTCAGATGGTTGTGAGCCACCATGTGGTGTGCTGGGAATTGAACTCAGGGACCTTGGAAGAGCAGGCAGTACTCTTAACCTCTGAGCCATCTCTCCAGCCCCCTATGTGTTACTTTCATTAGTTAATAAAGAAACTGCATTGGCCCTTTGATAGGACAGAAAATTAGGTAGGCAGAATAAACAGAACAGAATGCTGGGAGGAGGAAGAAGGCAGTGAGGCAGACATCATGCTTCTACCCAAGACGGATGGTGGTTAGAATCTTCCCGGTAAGCCACCACTTCGTGGTGCTACACAGATTATTAAAAATGGGTTAAAGCAAGATGTGAGAATTAGCCAATAAGAGGCTGGAACTAGTGGGCCAGGCAGTGTTTAAATGAATACAATTTGTGTGGTTGTTTATTCCGGGTTGTAAAGCTAGCCGTGTGGGAACCGTAGCGGAACGAAAAGCAGACCTGCTTGCCTCCTCACTACACACACAGATCGTTAAAAAGCAGAGACCTGAGCCTGGGAGCTCTGTGCGATTCCAGTGGTCGTGTTTTTGTTTTTACAACAGAACTGGCCCTGTCAGAAGTCCATTAAACTGTAGTTGTATAATAATGTAGTAGAGGTATTAAATATACTTTTTATTTGCTGGAACATTATTTTGCTTGACATTCAAGAGAAAACTACAAAGAGAAGGCAATGCAATTACATGTTCTCTGGATTGCTAGAGTCCATGTTTCCTAAAGGTAATTTGGCCTAGAAAGGTATATTTCATTGTTACATACACAAATGGTGTGCTCATGTTCATCACAATGTATAGTACTGCTGAGCTAATGGACACTTTACATTGGCCATCAGTAAAGTTAACGCATTTTCATTCCAAGCCTTAGTAATTTTTATCTTTTTTCTTTATAATTATTATTTTTAATTTTTTGTTTACTTTTGAGGCAGTCTTCCTGTTTAGTCCAGGTTGGCCTTGAATATGGGAACCCCCTCCTTCAACCCTTGGAGTTCCTGGATTACAGTTATTCAACACCACTATGCCTGGCTCAGTAAATCTCTTTGTAAATGGACTTTTGAGGGTTGGGGACAGTTAAAGTAGTGATTCATAAAGCATTTGTTCTTTGAAGTAGGAAGTAAATTAGAAGGATGGTTCTGAACTGGGGGAAGCTGCCTCAGTGATACACCACTAACAGCATAGGCAGGCCCTGGGGTTGACAGCTGGCAACCACAGAACAACAGTGGTTGGTTGATTGACTGTTTAGGTAACCAGGACATCTTGTTTGGGACTTTGTTTTCATTGTTCTTCACTTACATTTTAAGACTATTATATAGTTTTAACAGTATGTTGTTTAATGTCATGTTTAAGTTCTATAGACATTTTATAATAAGCAGAAACACATTTCCAATCTAACAAATATTTAATATTAGAAAAATGAAGTATCCTATATGGAGTATCAAACCTGAGTGAGAAACTGACTTTTCTGTGTTCTTAGCTGCCAGTGCTACGTCTTTGGTTGATGTCCACTTGGATCCACTTATACACGGGCTGTAATGACATTAGATCAAGGGGGACAACAGCCCTGTTCAGAAATTACAGTAAGGATTAAAGAGACAACTTTAAGGGCTGAGCACTTAGTTCCCAGAGCCAATTCATAATACCTTATTTAATGTTTGGACACAGCTGCCAAAATGGGTGAGGTTGCTCTGAAATTAGCTAGCCATCCCATCCAGTGAACACTTGCAGCTTCCTGCTCCTAAGGAAGTATGTAAGCAAAGTGGTGGGGTGTTATGCGCGCCTGGCTCTTTCTTTTTTTTTTAGTGCATTGTACTAAGAGTTATATTGTTAACTAGCTAAGAGACTACAAGCTCCTGCAGGACAGGGGACAGTGCCTTGTGTTCATTCCACATTTCTGGTATGTAGTGAGCATTCCAGTAATATAGAATAAATGCATGGTTCTTTGAGAGTCTTGAGGCTTCAACCAGAGGACTCTCTGCCTTCTTTCTCTACAGTAGTATGAATCCACCAAAAGTAATGTCTTTCATCTATTATCTTTCAGACTTTCGGTGCTAAAATTTATTAAATATTAACCACTACTAACATTCCATAAAATTTGTTTTCTCATTTTTAAGTAGTAAGTCCTTGCTATCTATGATACCTGGTCTTCACAAAAGTAATTTACTCACCCTTTCTGTACATGTATGCTAAGTGCGATAAAACTTAGTTTTTGATCATTTATATTAAAAAATTCAGATTGATTTAATTTTGTGTATGAGTGTTTCGCCTACATGTATGTATGTGCATTATGTGTGTACCTGGAGCCTCAGAGGTCAGAAGAGGGCAACGGATCACCTGGGACTCGAGTTACAAGTGATTGTGAGACACCATGTGGATGCTGGAATTAAATGGAATTCCTCTGCAAGACTAACTCTTACAAGTTTCAAAGTGCTCTTAACCACTGAGCCATCATTCCAGCCCATCATTTTGATATTTTAAACTATTATTCAGTCTCTCAGTAGCAAATAGATAAAAGGGTTTGCTGAATATGATAAATAGGGAAAGTGTAGATTCATCTTTTACTGGAGAATAAGAGTATACTTAACAGGCTCCAGCAATAGAAGTAACTCTAAATTTAAGCAGTAAACTGCTCATTATCTTCTGTAGGATGTTTACAGTATTCTGTAAAACACCCATTCAGAGTGTAGAATGCAGACATTGCTGGGTCATGAGCTGTGTGTTGCCTGTCTGAAGAAGTAAGGTAAGAAACTGAAATTCTAGAAGCCTGATAGAGGAATCTTCTAGCTGCTGAATTTCATGATATATAAACTTGGAAATTGTATCTGATGTAAATTCATTTTATTTTTCCATTAGTTCACGTTATTTCTTCACAAAATTATTAGCATCTAATGAATTGGAAATGTAACAAGTTCGGCTTGGCATGGTGACACATTCCTGGGAAAGTGGAGGCAGGAAGATCAGAGCTCTAAGGCCTGTCTTCATCATCTATGTGGTGAGCTTGAGGCTGGGCTGGGCTATATGAGACCCCGGCTCATTGAACAGAAAAAAAGACAGTCTTCACCGGAAATAATTTGCAGAACACTATTCTAAAACAGTGGTTAATTATCTTTCGTATGTGTGCCTGATCCTCCAAGTGATGCCATAGTCATTGAGGAATTGAGTAGTTTTTCTCTACCATTGTTTCTGGATAGGAGTCTGGCAAAACCTTGTCTTTCATGCAGTGGTGATTTGCTTAAGAACCACTGCTCTAGGGCTGGGAAGATGACTTAGTGGATGAGGGTGCTTGCTGTTTAAGCATGAGGATCTGAGTTCCAGTCCTAGCTCCTACTTAAGGGCCCAGTGTAGCTGCATGTGTCCTCACTCACATTTCTCCTCACCCCATCTCTACAGGAAGATGAGGATTGTATATTAGGATTGTACAGATTATAAAATAGAGCACAGTTTACAACTGAGGATAAACAGGCAATTTGTTCTCAGGGTGTTTAATAAATTTCATCAGAAAATGAAAATAATTTTTAATTTATTTGGTCTCTGACTAATATTTGCAATGATTCAGTAAGACTCTCTAAATTAAGACCAGGTGGGGTTGTGGCAGGCCTTTAATTCCCAGAACTAGGGAGGCAGCAACAGACACGAATCGCTGAGTCCAGCCAGCCTGGACTATTTAGTGAGTCTGAAGCTTCAGACTCACTAAATAACTACATGGTAAGACCTGTCTCAAAAAAAAAAAAAAAACCCAAAAACTGAAAAACCTACTGCCATAGATATTTTCAAAACAGTCCTATGCTGGAACTGCTTGCAAGGATTTTCTGTTTTCCCGGCCATGTCATGAAAGTGCCCTTTGGGATGAAGTGCTGCTGTAGGTGCACAGCCATCAGTTGGGTGAATTTAAAGGGCCCACCTCGGGCATTTAGTCGTGACAGTAGGGAAGGCACTATGAATGGTGTCTTAGAACTGCTGGAGTTTAGGAGAGGTTCAGACGATTTGAATCTGTTTCAAGGCCAGAATTCATTGTTCTTAGCTCAGCATTCCCAGTGAACATGGTAGTTCATAAACTCCTTGGCCTTATGGCTGTATGTTGGTATTTAATGAGAGAAATTCTGTGAACAGCGGTGTACAGATAAAGACCGCCCGACTTCCCAGTGATAGGCTCACAAAATCTAGTCTGTTCTATCTGTGTTCAGGTTTTTTAAATGCTGTTATTATTATTTATGTGTCAGAATGTTTTGCCTGTATGTATTATGTTGATGTACCATGTACATGCCTGATACCCATGGAGCAGAAGAGGGCAGTGCAGCCCCTTGGACTGGAATTAAAAATGGTGGTGAGCAGTTGGCACTAGGGAATCAAACCGAGGTTTCTCTAGAAGAGCAGCCATGCTCTTCACAGCTGACCATCTCTCCAGCCCGTATCCAGTTTTTAAGATTATAACCCCTGAATAGTTGATTAAACAACTTATATTTTATTTTAAAAGTGAGTTCTATTTAAATTCAAAAAATGACAAATGTTTAACATATCTGCAGAATGTTCTCACTAGTAGCACATTGGCATTTGTCACAGTTCATATTTTTAAAATATATAGAACTGTTAAAATCCAGGAATTTTGCTTACTGCTTACTAATAGTTTTCTTACATCATGCACCCAACTTTCAAATGAGTGCTTACTAGAAGAAACGTAAAACTATGTTCAGGATGGGCATGGTGGTTCTTATTTCAGTACCCAGGAAGCCAAGGTAGGAAGATCACAAATTCCAACCCAGCTTGGGCTACAGATTAAGACCCTGTCTCAAAACAAGGACCAAAAACAACAACAAAACCCTGTTTGCAATTAAAATCATATGACTCTAGGCCTGGCATGGTGTGCAGCCTTTAATCCCAGCACTTAGGAGGCAAAGGACAGGAGGATCTCCATGAGTTCGAGGCCAGCCTGGTCTACAGTGTGAGACTCTGTCTCAAAAAGAAAGCAAAATGAATAAATAAATAATAAAAATAAAATTAAAAAGTAAATAAACATAAATATCATATGGCTCTAGTTTATTCATATATAATACAACTTTCAATTTTCCAAAAAACCAAGAAAAAAATACTAAGTATTTGCCAAAAATTTGAGTATTTCTGCCATTGGATTGATAATTAAAAATGTTGTTACAACGCAATAATCCTTGTGAAAATAATTTTCTACTGACTTCACTTGTTCCAGTCCTTTTCACTAAGCCTAACTTGTTCTTATTTTCTTTTAAATAAATGCCTGAATCAGACAAAACATGGGTTATCATGAATGATGAGTTTCAGTCTAAAAATACATAATTGAATGGGGGTGGCGTGGTAAGTTTTAATTTCAAAATAATTACCCCCAAGTAGTCTCATTCTTCTGAAGAATGACTATTCTGACAATTTAAAGGTATAGTTACAAATAAAACATCTTACTATGACTAGTTAGTAAGGGAATGTGTAATTTGTGTCTAATATAGAACTCACTGTGGGAGTGCTTAAATTAAAAATGCTGCTTTTGCGTAAAGACTCCTAGTCTGACCTCAGTATCTTAGTATTTTAAAATGCCTCACCTTTTTAAAATGTGACAGTGAAATATTCCAGCACAACACCCTCTCAAGGGCTCTAAAGCAAAGCACAAAGCATTTCTGCAGCTCTCCAGTCTGTGTATGAAAATGAAACTTGACTCTGCAGTGATTAAAGCTGAAGTTCAACCCTCCATCGTATTTCCTAACATTTCATTCTGAAAATTTTTAAATGTACCAAAAAACTTGAGTCTTGCATGAGTTCTAATTGATCTTAATAATAACAACCCAGGAGCCAGTATTGGGGTAAATACTGAAAAATCAGAGAGCCAAAGGAACAAGCTACAGCCAACTCTTGCCATACTTACTCCTCAGCCAGAAAAGGTGCCAAGTTCCTGTCTCCTCCCACCTTATATTCCTCTCTGCGCCCAGCCACTCACTTCCTGTCTATCTGTACAGACCTCCAGACCTTATGGTTATCTAGTGGCTAGCTCCTGCCTCTGATCTTCAGGCAAGCTTTGTTAGAGTACAAAACAAGGTTACTCCACAGTTACCCCTTTTTGTCTAAAATTTTAAAGGTTATAACTAATAGAAAACCTATACACAATATACAATAGCTATATCCAGTACATTCAGACAATACATACATCACAATGTCTAGTCCATTAACAACTGACAAATTCAGAGAAGATACTCCATCTCTAAACATTTCTTGGTTAGTCCAAAAGGTTGTCCTAATTAACTTTCTATTCTAACTGCCTAACTGCATTACTAACTGTTAATGTCTCTCAGTCTTACACTTTACACCTCTTTAGTGAATTTCTTTTCTCAATCTGGTAACTAGGAAAACTATAACTATAAAATCTTCAATTCCATCAGAGATCTGAGAAGGAAATAATAGAAAGTGCAAGCAAGTGACGTTCCAAAAAAAATTGTGAGATATGACAGAAACAGCTGGCTGCCTGACAGCTCACTCAAGGTTTTTCTGCATGTTGGAGCCTCCATCTTCAGCCTACAGGTCTACATATGTTGACAGACTTTTCTGTGAAGCAGATTGTTCGAGGGCTGTTCTGCTGCCTTGTCTTGGCAAAGTTTCAGCCTTCTTTTCCCTTTGTGTCCTGCTTGCCCAGGTAGCTTACTTTTGCCACAAAGAAAGTAAAATCCATATGGAGTTTCTTGATGCCCATCATCTTCGCCGAAGTAGATTGGTGCTTCCATGTCTTGTTGTCATAAAACCCATGTTTTAAAACAATCTTAAAATGCCATATTCTAAGATCTCTAAAGTGTTTGAAGATGACCTGCTATCAAAATATATCTTTATTTGACCTTGAAAACATACTAATTTGACTACAAGTTTGATTGGAATGAGGTGACTAAGTACAAACTTGTATTTTCTTATTATCCTAAATAGTTGGAAATAGTAAACTTTTAAGGACTATGAACTTTGCATTACATTGTTAAATGAATTGTATAAGGTGCAATACCTTGAACAAGAATAGAAATGTATGTACATATGTTCTAACAAAAATAACCTTAAATTTGTATCAATATACAAAAATTCATATCAGTGTAAAAATACTTAAACTTTTTTTTGCTTTTTGGTTTAAAAGTAGATTCAATAGTTTTACCTTTTAACCTATTTCTATACCCCCCATTTTCATTGCAAGAGTAGATTCAATAATCTACCCTTATATACTATTAATCTGTATCCCTGTTTTTTCTTTTCCAAACAAGAACCCTAATCTAACTCCTTTGTTTAGCTTTTTTTCCTGACCATTACCAATAACAACTTGTAACCAACCACCCTAGACCGTGACAATTATCTATAACCCATTGAACAACCAAAACCCACCACCTCTTGGGAATGTGGGGCATAGTGTTCTTAAATTTATATCCTGCATTCTGGAGGTGTCGGCATCTTTAGGGGATCCTGAAAAGAAAAATTTGGGTTAATTTTCAAGTCCTAGAAGAGGTAAGCTATATCATGTTGTTTGTCCAAGTCGCTGTGTAGTTTGGAAAGTGCAGGGGCTTGTCTCACTCCTAGCTAGAATAGTCTGTGAGCTGGATCATCTCAGCTAGCCACCTTGAAATGGTTCTGAGGTGATTTTTTGTTATTTAGGCCATTTAGATGGTATTTGTCCAGCTTAGGTGGCATTATTATAGTACTGGGTGGAATGGTCATTTGTGGGGCCCATCCTCCTTTTGAAGTACTTCAAAGGTCACTGTTAGGCATGGGATTTGGTTCACTGCAGAAGACTTAAACATTTTAAATGTCATATGCAGCAGATCTTGGAGAGGTTAAAGGGCCATATTTTGTTATGTGCGTGAAGAGTACAAAAACTTAATTACAGAGACTCAACGCAAATCAGGTACAGGAAGCTAGATGAAGCTTTCCTAAATTAGTTAATATTCTATATGACCATGAATATCATGACAAAAGTTTAAAAATATATACATATATTAATCTCTTAAATTTTGAGATAATTATACCCCAAGAAAAGCTGTCAAAGAGTCAAAATAAAACCAAATGATTATGAGATTAGTGGCAATAAAATAGTCTCTTAATTTTGGTTTTTCTTCTGTCCCTTATCAGGTAGCTCTTCTGACATAAATCAGAGATTTTGGATTTTACTTTAACAAACATGCCTGGGTTTAGACAAAGAGAGCCATAGTCCAACTCCAAAGCCAACTTTAATTTCAATTGGACTAGGACTATAAAAAAGATCATTTGCATTATATGTTTGTAGAGAACAGCAGAAACAAACATTTGGAAAGATTTATGGACTTTTATCCTGTTGGAATTGTAATATACCAATAGCCTAATTTACCCTTTTTTTCTTGGGACATTTTTTTCTGAGTGATTTGTCTATTTCCTTCAGGTGTCTCATTTGCCCAGTAGTCTTCAGATTCTTTAAGTAGATACCTTTATTTTCTCCTGAAAAGACAAAAATGAAACCCTTCCCCCAACCCTAATTTTGAGGAGGTTCCTTTTTGGCAAGTTATATCTGATCAAATGAAAGGCATTGGTTAGTTTTATAGGTTAGTTTAGATTGAACAGCCATGTTGTTTGATGAACTATCATCTCTTCTAGTTAAGAGGTCTCTCTTGTTCAAATTGAACCTTTATCAATTTGATGATATCCCTAGATTTTATTCTCCTGTGGAAACAAAGCAAAACCCCTTCCCCAACATAACACATGTCCTAGTTTCCATTCTGAGGTCAACACATCTTTAAAGTATACAGGCTGATTTAATTTCATAGGTTTTTCTATTATTCAGTGTCTCTCCACAGCTGTTATTCCTTTCTTCTTAGTATTTAGAAAGTTCAAAGTTAATAAAGCATTATGCAATCTATTTCTGGGGTCTTTATCATCCCTTTTGTTTAACATATTCTTTAGAGTTCAATTTGATCTTTCTATAACTGTCTGCCCTGTAGGATTGTGTGGTACACTTATAATATACTTTGTATTACAATAAGCAAAAAAACTGTTTCATTTTCTTAGAGAAATATGCTGGAGCATTGTCTGTCCTTATTTGTACAGTTATACTCCTGATGGCCTAGTAAATGTGTGATTACTGAATCAGCTTTTTCCAAACTCAAAGCAGTTTCCCATTAAAACCTAAATAGGCGTCGATGATGTGGTATACATATTTTAGTTTTCCAAATTCTACAAAGTGGAACACACCCATCTGCCATATTTCATTCCTTTGAATGCCCTTGGGTTACTTCCTGCAGGTAGTGAAGTTTGGTTGTATAAAGAAAAAGTAGGACATTTCCTTATAATTTCTTTGGCTTTGTTGCCAAATGATGAAACAATTTATTTTTTTTAAAAAAAACCTTTGCAATTGACACATTTTTTAATGAAATTCTGAGGTCTCCAGCACATTTTCTTTTATCAGTTTCTTCATTACCTTGTAGTGGAGGGCCTGGCAGACCCATATGGGATAGGATATGTGTTTTATATACATATGTGGTGATTCCTATTCCTGATTATTACTTGTAACTACATAAATAATAAAGTTAGTTATGTATCATATGGTATAAATTCAGCAGTTTCAATCTACAAAGCAACTCTTTCTGCATGTTGTGAATCAGTAACTATGTTAAGAGGTTCTATAAAATCCATTAGTACCATGAGAATAGCATATAATTCTGACTTTTGGACAGAATCATAAGGGCTTTGATCCACTTTACTTAAATTTCTGATTTGTAACCTGCCTTTCCTGATTTATTTTCATCAGTATAGAATGTAGGGCTCCAGTTATTGGTATGTCCCATACAATGTGAGGAAGGATCCAGTTAGTTCTCTTTATAAGTTGAATTCTCTTGATTTTGGTATATTTGTTGCTAACCTCCTCCAAAAAATTACTGCAAGCTCTTTGCCAAGGTTCACTTTCTGTCCATAATTTATCAATTTTATCATTAAAAGGTACTATAATTTCTGCTGGGTCTATTCTTACTAATTGAGGAAGTTTCAGTTTTCCTTTTAGAATCAACTCAGATCTTTTCCACATAAGTTTTTAATTTTTTTCTCTATGTTGTTAAAAAAAAATCCATTCGATGATAATATCTTCCCTCTACATGAATATTCTTGTAGGAGAATCATTAAAGGGTAAATTGCAATTAAGCTTTGGATCCAAATGATTCACATGTACATCCTGTAATTTCTTTTCCACCAAAGCAAAGTCTCTCTCTGCTTCAGCTGATAATACTCTTGGACTATTTGAGTCCTTGTTACCATCTAAGGTTTTTGAACAAAATACTAATTTCATCATTTTTTTGCCCCAATAGTGGACCATAGATAGGAAATGTCTCCTGGCAATCTTTGAAAGTCATTATAGTCTGTAATTGATCTCTCATAAATTGTACCCTTTGGGGTCTAATTTTTTGTAGACCTCTTTTATATCCTAAATAATTAATAGAAGCTCCTCTCTGTATTTTTTCAGGAGCAGTTTATAATGCCCAACAAGACATTTTTTTTTTACTTTTTCAAACATTCTTTCTAAAGTATCTACATTTGAGTCAGCTAGTAAAATATTGTCCATATAGTGGTAAAGTATAGATTGAGGAAATTGCTTATGCATCATTTCCAATGGCCAATGTACAAAATAATGGCCCAAGGTGGAGCCATTTAACATTCCCTGTGGGAGAATCTTCTACTGATATCTCTAAACAAGCTGAGAATTATTATAAGTAGGCTCTACGAAGGCAAATTTTTCCCTTTTCCTTGTAAAGGTATAGTGAAGAAACAATCTTAAATCAATAACTATAAGAGGCTATCTTAAAGGAATAGAGAAGGCAAAGGAATTCCAGACTGTAGATATCCTATTGGCTGAATCACCTTATTAGCAGTTCTTAGATCTGTTACCAGTCTCCATTTTCCAGATTTCTTTTTAATATCAAATACAGGAGAATTCCAAGGGCCGGTTGATTCTTTAATATGATGAGCACCTATCTGCTCCTGTCCCAGCTGTTCTAAAGCCTTCAGTTTTTCTGTTGTTAAAGGCCATTGTTTAACCCATACAGGAAATGACTGAATTGAATTTAGCATAGGGGCCTGCGAGAGGCCCCTCAAAGTATTTCCGATAGCAAAGGGTACTTTGACTGTTCCTTGCTGATCTACATTCATAGTTCAGTGCTTTCCCTTGCTACACCTTCTGCATAATCCAGAAAGGAGAGGCGTTCTGTCTGGATTATGCTTAGAAAAAAACATTGTTTCTAGGAATGCCCTGTTTACAGTCCCTTTTTAGGTGGCCATGTCTACTGCAATTGAAATACTTAACATTTCAATTTTTTTCAAACCTCTGGAAATCACCTCTTCTATCCAAGCATCATCATGGTCATGAAATTCAACACTGATTGTATCTCGGATCCATTCCTTCAAGGGTGCTGATCTTGCCTTTAATGGCTTACTTACCCTTTTGCATTGTGTGTTAGCATTTTCAAAAGCCAGAAATTCAATTATTATTTTTCTAGCTTCTAAATTTGTTATTCTGTTTACTGCTGAAGTCAATCTTTGTAAGAAATCTGTGAAGTTTTCCTTTGGGCCCTGTATAACTTTAGTAAATGGTTCAATTTTCTTTCCTACTTCTCCAGTTTTCTGTCCTCAAGCATTCAAAGCTGCTGAGTGACATAAAGCCCAGGTGTGGTCATTTATTAGAGAGATTGTTTTTGTATGTTAGGCATAATCTCCCTCCAAAAAGTTGGTCTTGGGAGATTCCATATCCCTAGCCTGCTGTGGGACAGTGGTCTGTACCCTGTCACTTGTTTTTAAGTAAACGTTGATTAGCCAGTAGCCAGGCAGGAAGTATGGGAGGGGCAACCAGGTAGGAAGTAGAGATGGGGCAAGAAGAGTTCTGGGAAGAGGGAGGTTTTAGTCTGCAGTCGTCACCCAGACACAGAGGAAGCAAGATGTGACTGCCTTGCTAGAAAAGGTGCCAAGCCATGTGGCTAACACAGACCAGAATTATGGGCAATACAAGTTATAGGAGTTAATAAGAAGCCTGAGTTATAGGCCAATCAGCATTTATTTGAACTACAAGGGACAGGGTGCAGACCATTGTCCCACAGCACTAGCCCTATTTCATTGTTCAATGGTCTTAGCTTCTTCTTTCTACCAGGTCCTCCATTGTACCAGGCTTAAGGACCAGGCTCCAAGACTGCTGTGACCAAGTCTCTCCAGTCTTGAGGGATAATTCTATTACAAGTTGACCATGAGCTTTACATCTGCTTCACAAAAGGTGAATGCATGCCATATGAGACTGTCACTTCCCTTGAGTCTCCTTAAATCCACCATTTCCAAATGAGTCCATTCAGCTCTTGCACAGCCTTGGGGATATCTATCATTTGTCAGCTGTTCCTTAAGGTTACTGGATAAATTAAAATTGGTTGTTTCTCTAACCTTAAAGTGCAATGCTGAGATTGGTTCTCCTTTAAATTCCTCTGTCTGGATCTGAATGTCTCATGATCTGTTTTAATAAGTTTTTCTAAGACTTGTATCTTGGTACTCACCAACCAACTTTTTTAAGCCAAGAATTATCAAACTAACAATAAAGATTATCAAAATGATAATTAACATTATGCCAACCCTGTTTAAAATGATTATTCTTTCATTTAATTATTCCAGTTTTGGATCATTTTGTAATCAAATGGAGACCTACCTACTTCCATTATAATTTCCCCATTTTTTTAATGTGGGAAAAAACTCTCTCTCTTAACTAATTCCTCCCTTTAAGAATTCCCAGTTGTCTCACAAAATCTACTGACAATGATGTTGAATGCATAGACATTTGAGCAGAAAACGGGGGAGCACAGTCTGGCTGAGGGCAGCTACAACTGTTAGCATGTAGCATGAGCTGAGAGTGCATGGCAGTTGCAACAACAGTAGAAGCCTGAGCAGGTGTTAAGACAGCTACCTAGTGTGGCAGTAGTCGAGGAGAGGGTTCAGGGGAAGCCCACAGGGGAGAGGAAGCTGCCTGTCTGAAAAATGCACACAGAACTGTGTATGCAGAAGAAGCATGTGTGAGGGAAGCTGCCTGAAGGCAGAGCCAGCTGGTCTAGAGCAGGTGAATTCTGTAGCATTTAGAGCCCACGTGCCTCTAGAGTTTTGGTGGCAGCTGGAGACTATGTAGAGAGGCTACAACAGGAAAATCTTAAATTTGCTCAGAGGCTGGGGACAAAAAGAAAAGAAAACCCAGCCGGCAGGTTGGTGACAGTGGTGGGAGGCCCAACATGCAGCTTTAGTGTGTGCCCGTGGCTACAAAGGCACAGGCAAGCAGCTTTTTCATGAATTTATGCTGTGAAGTTAGGCACCAATTGTTGTACAAGTTCTAATTGGTCTTAATAATAAAAACCTGCAGCCAGATATCAGATAAATGCTAAAGATCAGAGAGACAAAGGAACAAGGAAGCCAACTATTACCTTGCTAACTCCTCAAGTCAGAAAGGGGCCAAGCTCCCGTCTCCTCCCACCTTATATTTCTCTCTCCTGCTAGCCATATTACTTTCTGTACAGACCTCCAGACCTCTATGGTTAACTAGTGACTAGCCCCACCTGTTGCACGAGGAGAGTGGCCCTTTTTTGTTCCATCCAGCCACCCAGCTAGCTTACACCCCAAAATAACCACACAAAAACTGTATTCATTAAAACACTGCTTGGCCATTAGCTCTACCTTCTTACTGGCTAACTCTTACATATTAGTTTAACCAATTTCTATCAATCTGTGTATCACTACAAGGTCATTGCCTACCAGAAAAGTTTCAGCACATCTACCTCCGGCTGTGGATCCATGGCATCTCCCTGACTCTGCTTTCTTTCTCCCAGAATTCAATTATGTCTTCTCCAACCTACCTAAGTTCTGCCTATCAGGCCAAGTAGTTTCTTTATTGGTTAACCAATGAAAGCAACACATAAACAGAAGGAACTCCTGTACCACTCACCCTCTGATCTTCAGGCAAGCTTTGTTAGGTACAAACAAGATACCACCACACTTGAAGGACTTATGCAGTTCACACTCATAATTCTCATTCTGTATAATACCACACCTTTCCCCTTCATTAATCTATTTTTTAAGCATTTTAAAGTTGTAGGAATCAAAATGCTTCACTTCTCACCACATTAATATGTGTATCATTTGTGTTATCTGTACCACATAACACCTAATACTGTGGTGTTGAAATTATCAGTTTATTCCTGTTCATTACTGAGCAACAGTCCACTGTCTGAATCAAATAACGTTTATCCTAGTGTCTGATAGATACCTAGGCTGTTTCCTGTTTGAGTTATTATAAATAAAACTGCTGTATACATGCTTGATTTTTGGTTTTTGTAAATGCATGTTTTAGTACACCTGGTTAAAAATACCAAGAGGATTTGCAAGGTCATATGGCAAAAGTATGTTTTAGATTTATAAAAAGCTTCCAGAATTTCTCCCAAGGTATTTATATCTGCTCCCCAGTTTTTCCCACAGTTTTTTTCATCTTCACCTGGATCTCCCCAACAATCCCTGGCACTGAGCACTTTTTCAAATGTTTCTTAGCCATTTGTTTATCTTCCTTTTGTCAATTTTCTTTTCAAGACTGGATTTCTCTGTTAGCCCTGGCTGTCCTGGAACTGTTACGTAGATCAGGCTGGCCTTGAACACACAGAGATCAGTGTGCCTCTGCCTTCTGAGTGCTGCCACCACCCATCGACAGTTGTTTCAATCATAAGCCTTGTCTTTCTTTATTGAGTTTAAGAAATCTATGTGTACTTTATGTTCAAAGGCTTACAATTCAAGGTAAATTAAGTATCAGTTCACTTCTTCCAAAATTTGAAAAATGCCTATTATTATTTAGAGCTTTGGAGCCTGTCCTGGAACTAGCTCTTGTAGACCAGGCTGGTCTCGAACTCACAGAGATCCGCCTGCCTCTGCCTCCTGAGTGCTGGGATTAAAGGCGTGCGCCACCACCGCCTGGCCTGAAATAAACTTCTTATACAGTGAAATGCAAACAGACATTCCAAGTAAATTGGCTAAATTTGGCGAATGCACTTACCTACTCCCTCACAAGATCGCTATTATCATCGTTCCAGGAAGTTTTGCCATGTGGGAGCCCAGTTAATCTCCACTCCACACTTCCAGAGGCAGCTTTTGTACTCATTGGAAAAGCCACTAGCATGAATTTGCCATACACAATAGGTTGTATTCTGACATTTTCATTCACATATAGTATGCTCTTGGATCCTGTTCATCTCTCCTCACTGCCCTCCTCGCTTTCTTCTTCTCCCGCTGGTACCCCGCCTCTTCCTCTTTAGGTCTAGATCCCACATACAAGCTACGTAATGTTTGTCATTCCGAGCACAGTTTACTTTGCTAAATGTGATGGTTTCTGGTTGCACCCATTTTCCTGAAACCCATATTTTCTTTGTCCATTCATCTGTTGTTAAACACCTAGGCTGACATCATCTGGTATTTGTACCATAGACTAGTTTGTCTGTTTTAAAATCTTGTAACAATGCATTCACTTATGTACTGTTTGAGTTAAAGAATTTTAACTTGTTTTGAGATTCTTTCGTGTTGTCTATATCAGTTATTCATTTTTAAATTCTTGTATTGTAAGTATACTTTGACTCTATAGTTTTTCTCTTGTGAATGCGTGTCTGAGATATTGTCACTTTGGGGATGTTAGGAATATGGACATTTTGTGGGGGGCACGCTTGGTTATTAGGAGTTCTGCTTGAGAGCGGAGTTCTGAGTGATGGGTCAAGTGCCATGCTCTTTCCCATAGTTATCCTATTAACAGCCTCAGTAGCAATGTATGAAAGTCCTGCCGTTCCACATCTTGCCACATTTGGCCTTACTAATTTTTAACAGTCTCAGTGAGACTATAATAGTATTTCATGTGACAGTATATTATACTTTAGGTGTTCTATGACATCCCACCTTCTTATGTAATTACTGTCTGTTCACATCATTCGTGTAGTAAGCATTACTTTGCCTTCAGTTTTCTATGGCCTGCAGTTTTTTCTACAGTTCATCCTAGAAGAGGAACTGTAAAGTTGTTAGCACTGTAGCACAAAACCATTGAGTTGGTAAATAAATTACTCCTATCATAAACTGTCAAGAATTTATCACATTCCTACTTGTTTAGTTTGGAGTTTTTTGTTTTTGTTTTTTGAGAGGAAGAGAGGGAGAGGATAACATTTAGATCTAGTCTTTTTTTAAGGTTTATTTTTGAGTGTGTGTGTTTGTCTCATCTACATACTCATGCATGCAGGCATCAGATTCCCTAGAGCTGGACTTAAAGGCAGTTGTGAGCTGCCTTATGTAGTTGCTGGGATTCAAGGGAGTCCTCTACAAGAGCCAAATGCAATTACTAAGCCATCTCTCCAACCCTGGGATCTAGTCTTATGCACAGAAACTATGCAGGTATTTGTAAACATGGTTTCTGTTCATTGACTATAAAAAACTAGCCACAGTTCATAAAAATGAATGTGAAAGGTAGGGCCCAATTGGAAAATGTATCGATACTAAAAGTATTCGTGAACGTTGAACTCTGAATAGTGAAATCTTTGACAGTTTGATGGTGTTTATCTAAGTTCCTTCAAATAAAATCAGCTGAGTTATAAATATAGACAAAACACCTGACAATTATCTCAAAGATAGAAATAGATATAAATAAGCCAGGTGGGTTGGTACACACCTTGCTTCCCCATATTGGAGAAACAGGTGGATCTCTGGGTTCTTGGGTATCCAGTGATACATAGTGAGTCCCTGTCTCAAAAGACAGACACATACATATGTACACACAGACAAACGAGAGAGAGAGAGGAGAGAGGAGGAAAAAAATATTTTTTAAAAGAAACATACATAGACTTCACAGGTTATAAACTTAACCCCTATAGCAATCTTATATTTATACCTTGGTTGCACCTTAGCACGTTAGGACAATGTGAAGGAACTTTTAAAAGTCTTATGGTCCAGGCTCTATTCCAAAGCAGTTAAATAGGAATATCTACGATGGAACCCAAGCATCAGTATTTTAAAAGGTCTCCAGGTGGTTACAGTGTGCAGCCAAGCATGCAAACAAGGACTATTAGAAACACCTGAAGTAAAATTTGGTTAAGTATGTGTGAAATTCCTTTTAAATATAGTCTGCCACAGGGCTTTGGGCGTTTTAAAGTTTGTCTTCACCTGTTACAAGCACCATGACTTTAGGCATCTTTTGTATCTATTTCTGTAGAGAATTAATGAGACTGTGATGTAGAGTTTCTAGTCCAATGTAGAGTACAAAGTAGGTCTGCCGCCTGGGTTGGTCCTCCAAAAACAAATTTGTGTTTTTAGCAAAATTACTTTCTCTTCTTGAATGTCACTACATGCACCTGAGCATCTAAAGCAGCGTTGCTTATAAGATATGTGTCATTAAATATTAGCTAAATAGATGCTTCTTCACCTGAGGGAGGAGAAAAGCCTTTCACTGACTCTTAGGAGCTTTTTACCATATGCTTTAAACGTAAGCAACAACGGACACCCAACAGCCTACCTTTTGTTTTCTTAATTGACAGAGTGCCAGTCTCCACTAAAGAGGGTAGTTTGTGAAAGAAATAATTCTCTCATCTTTCTCCTGTGAGGTAAGAGGGTGACAGTAAATTAAGTAAAGGAAACAGGTGGGAGACACGGCGGACAGCACCTGATGAGCTGCGCCAAGGCTTCAGTTTTCTGCCGCCCGGAGAAACAGCCCAGACGGTTGGGGTTCTACAGGTTAATAACAATAAACAAGGGGTGGAGTGCCTAAGCCTTTTAAGAGAATGATAAACACGGCGGAAGGCGTGTCTTCCAGCGCCCCACTCCCTTAGGGTTGCGATCACGTGGGCTCAGTACTTCCCGATTCCCAGCCACTGTCTCCCTAGGCTGTGTGATCTGAGTGTGGAGGGAGGCAGGGAAACACGGGAAGGAAATTTAAACGCAAAAAGAGCAGGGACTGAAAGGGTCGGTTAGAACAATGCCGCACTTCACCGTGACCAAGGTGGAGGACCCAGAGGAGGGGGCAGCAGGCCCGGTCTTCCCCGAGCCCAGCCTCAGCAGAAATAAAAGCCCGGATTCAGGATCCCCAAGAGCCAGGTGAGTTCCCGCGCTTGTAGCTTTGGGGACCCCACAGACTACTTTTCGTGAGGGAACTAGTAACTTGGCCATTAGTCTTCGAACTGTTCCTCACGGTGCGGATGAAAGAAAAGTGTGTTTTTCTGTTGTTTTACTCCCCGTATATCTGATAACTTCTCTCTCTCTCTCTTTTTCCACGAAGTGGTTTTGTTTTCTCCCCACAAAGAGTTTTTCTGTGTCCATTACCAACAGGTGAAATTGAATCGGTGGCAATGTATGAAAAGAATTTTCAAGCAAAAGAAAGACAGTAATAAAAGTCCTTTATGCAGAATTTAGAATTCAGTTTTCGCTCAGACAGCTTAGATTCATCTAGAGAATGACTTCGAGCTGGACGGACAAGGGGCCTTTTAATCTTAGCAGTATATATAATATATACAGAGGAACATGGTTTCCAGTAGTTTTGTTGGCTGTGAACCTTTTTACTTGCAAACTTGCATTATTCAGAATTTTGCTTCAGTTTACCAGGTACACAGTAAATCAGTAACGAGCGTTTAATAACTCTTTAACGAAAGAAAAAAGTACAATAGATGTTCATTTGTGGTGATCAACATAGCATCGGGTTTAATAAAATTATTTGATGAATATGCTTATCTCTGTTGTGGCCACTGAATGGTGACAGTTAAACTTTCCCGGCGAATTGTGGTTTGGGATTTTTAAACCTGCAATTAAGTCTTAGTTAATGCTGTGGTATAAATATAGTTACACTTGGAATCTTTTTAAAAAAATAACTCGTTAAATTGTCAGCAAATGATCTGTATGTGGCAAAGTGAATGGAACTCAATTCTCTGTAGTAGTCTTCCCTGTGACAAGCAGCTGTGGGTGCTGTCTCAGGTGTTACGGAACTTGAGCTAGAGAGAAGCGTTCATTATTTCCATCTTCTAGTGAGAGGATTTATCAGAAGAGCAGTAAGGAAGATGTAAATTCTTTGCCCACTAGGTTATTTTGCTTTGCTATATAGCCCGAGCTGTGAAAGCAAGTTTTAGCTTCCTTGACCTTGAACCTGATTCTTTGTCTATGCTTCAGCTTAGAGGAGCTGAACTCTCAGGTGTCGATGTATTTGAAGTTGCCCTTTCTCATTTGCTGATATTTTCAGTTCTTTTAGTGTTTTGTCTGTTGTCTTAGTAATGTCACAAAATGCACGTGAGGTCTCACCTCTCACTTTTTTGCCCTAAATTTCTCTTCTCTTCCTTTATTTGATTGTTCATTAACTAGTGTCATCTTGTTTGTAGAATTTTGCTGTTTGGAAGGAGGATTTAGAACAGAGTAATAAAGTCATTCAGTATTCCCAGCCTCTAGAAGCCAGACAAAATTTGATAGAACCCCAGCTTATTAATAATGTGATATTATGCTTAATATATTTTCTTCCCTAAAATTGCTTTGAAAAAGAAAACAACAGAAATAAGCAAACTCAAATTTAATAAGACTCTTTAATTTGATGTTTTCCATAGTATCTCAGAAAGCATCCACTTGAATAAAACTAATATTTGACAAGTGAACACTACTGGGAATGTATTATCTAGACTGTGTTTACTGTAGGGTTAAGCTGGGAGAAGAAGGGAAATCTTTTCTTATTATTGACAGTTGATTTCTCCCCCAACATGACACATGTGCTTGAAATTTAGCCCCTTGCTCTCCCAAATTAAAAATGTAGAAGAAAGGAACTCAGTGAAACCTATTTTGTACAGTGAATCTGTACTAGTGAAGAATATGTAGCTGGTTTGTTGTTTAGTTCTTCAAACACTGGCCACTTATGTAAGTCCACCCTTTCTTTTTCCCCTCTGCATCTGTGTAACAAGGAAAATATGTAGTATCATATAACCAAACAAACTTAGATCATTTTTAAAAATATATAATTAATATATTTATTTGAAATTTAAAAATAGTTAATAGAGCTAATCCAAACTAATTTTTAAGTTAAGTATTTCTTAACATATTTTATTATCGTTAGTGTGAATATATTGTACATGCTGTTGGGTTACATAAGGACATTTTCATAAAACCATTAATAAAATAAGAGTAGTAGTTCTTGCTACATGCAGTACTAGAGGTCAGTGTAGTAGGTCCTGCTTGAGCTTCAAAGGAACTCAGAAGCTGATTTCTGTAACTTCTTCCTTTCTTCCCCTGAACTCTGTTTTCTCAGCAGCATGCCTATGAAAGTGGCGTTGCCACAACTGTGTTGTTCTCTGTCCCCCCACCAGTCTGAAGGTGAGCATCCTGAGGACGGAGACTTTGTCAGGTCACATGTATTTCAGGGTCCTAAGCAACTTAGCGTGCTCTGTGCCCTTTCAGTTCACCAACCTTCAGGCCAACTGTTGGACTTTTCTCTTCAAGTTCAGAAGATGTACAATTTAAGTTCTCCACCAAAGGCAGTAAAACGGCTTTAGAGTCAGGGACCTGGATGAATCCCAGACCTACTAATTACTACTAATTAGTAATAGTGACAATTTGTAGTAATTAGTACCTGAGTGACTTTGGTCTGTCGTTTAACTTCTCTCCTCACTGGTAAAACCAAAGGAATAGTAAAACCTACTTTGCAGGGTGGCTGGGAGGACTGCAGGGGGTAGACGATTCGGACATGCAGGTGCGGCATCGCTCTACAAACAAGAATTCCTATTTCCTGTGACTAGTGGTTCACTGAGAAAAAGAAACAGGTTTGGATAACTGAGTTGGAACAACAATAGGTTGCCTGGAGGGCATCCTGAATAGGAATCCGAGAAGGGGACCCAATGGATCCTTAAGGGGAAATCTAGAGAAGATCACAAGCAGAAGGAACAATTCGAAGGTATGAGAGGAGAGCTGAGCACTGTGAGAAATGAAATTTGAGGGCAGTTGGTAAAGAAGAGACAAGGAAGAATGATACATGGAGGTTGGTTATCAAAATGCTATCAATTTCATCTTCTCCCTCTACAGGGTACCTCCTCCAGGCCAGTGACAGTACTTGCCATGGAAACAGGATCTTGCTGGAGGTAGTATCCAGTTGCCTTTGCTCCCCATCGCATCATTTTTCTAAGTCCTAGTGCACATGGTCCACAGAGTTTGACAGGATTATTAAGCATGTATTATTTTTTTCTGTAGGTATAATGACACAAGCCTGTAATCCCAGGCTCAGGCAGGAGGATAATGAGTTTGAGGCCAGACTAGGCTGTACAGTGAGGTGGTATCTCCAATAAATAAATAAATAATTATTTATAGGACTGTACAGATTTTGATTCTTTATTGTGTTTTCTTAATCAGGTATGTATGCTACATTCAGTTCTTGATTTAAATATTAGGTTCATATAAATATTGTCATTAAATAATTGCTGTAAATCTCCTTGCTCCTTAGATCAGCTTATAGCAGCTGTGGATTAGGCAAATACGGACTGCCAGGTGTACCTCGCTAGACACAGATAGCAGATTGTTGGAGTTCTGGGATGTAAATAGAACTCTAAGGAAAGTCTCAGATATGGACCTATCGCAGTAGAGAAAACACCCGCTATTGTTATAGACAGCAGTTCCAAACACAGAACACAGTAGGAATACACATGATAGAAGGTCATACTGTGAGAGTTCCGTTAAGTGAAGATTCAGTCTTAGGAACTCACAAGATATAACTGTTAGCTAAATATTAGTTGTATATTACCTATGAAATATCCTTTTAAATGTGGCTTTTAACTACTCCTTAATGACTAAAATTAAAATAGGTAGAACTAGACAACTCCAGATTGGTCTCTATGTAGATTATTTTCTAGAGTAAAGATTTGCAGTGAGTGTATACCTGCATCCCCAGCCTGGGTAACGTAGCATAGACCTCTGTCTCAGCACTCAGAGGGATCTCTGAGTTCAAGGCAATCTTGGTCTACATAACAAGCTCCAGACCAGCCTGGGCTACATAAGACCCTGTCCCAAAGAAATTTTTTAAAGCTTTATTTTTCTTCTTCCTATTAACTATTTGCATGGAATTTTTACCAACCCCAAGAAGAGAAACATAGATCTGCATGTTTTAAAATCTGAGTTAAAAGTTATCTTTGGACTGGTTGGATGGGACATGTGTTTCTGCTTCCCATACTACACGCCAGTATTCCAGAACTGTCAGAAGGACTTCACATGTCCCTCAGATATCTCTGCAATTATTTTGTCATGATTTTATGTACTTAGGGACACAAATTCAGACTTTGGAGCTGGAGATTTTGGAGTGGCTCAATGGTTGAAGTGCTTGCTCTGCAAGTTTAATAAGAACCCGAGAGTTCTCATGCCTGCTAGCATCAGAAAGTAGAGCTGGGATCTCCAGAACATACTGCATGGCTAGCAGGACTAGCTGCTTTGGTGAGGTCTGGGTTTAGCTCAGCAACCTTTCAATCTTAGGCGTCCACATGCAGGTCCACACACATGCACATACCACACATACACTGAACACGGGAAAAGGTGAATGTGTTTCCCTATAGCTCTCTACACTTTCAAACACTATGTGAGTCTGAGATATTACATTCTCAGTCCTGAACATTGCCCATCTCCATTTCTACACTACATACCCACTGCTTTGTTACAAGTTCTTTCTCCTAGATCTTCTTGCTTAGTCTCCCAACCCTCATACACTGTTTGCTACTTTGGCCCCATGAGAGACATACAAGAATGAAACAGATTGAACTCTATAAAGATAAAACCTCTATAACAATACACATACAAGTGGGTGTGGTTCTGCATGCCTGAAATCACAGTCCTTGAGAGGTTGAGGTAAAAACCTATGTAGTGAAACCCTGTCTCCAAAATTAAAACCCCCCAAATATACTCATTTGATTTTAAATGTTGCTTTATTATTTTTATATTCTATACTCAATATTAATTGGGAGTGAAGAATATATTATGTATAATTTTAGCATATTATACTACTTTTTAAAACTTGACCAAATATGTCTAAATTCACCATGAAATTTCAAACTTGAAAGATTTTCAAATTTCAGTCCAAATTCAGACATACAGAGAAAGGAAATTATCAGCTGGTAAACTCTAAAGAAACTAGTATTTCTTGGTTTTGACAGGTTGAAAGAGAAAGAAATATTACATATAAATTGTTATTGGCATTAGGGTCATAATAGCAGCTGCCATTGCCAAGTCAGGTGGGTGGCTGAGCCAGTGTTAAACCAGGCACCTATCAATACTGACTCACTTAATTCCGACAACAACCAATGCAGGCAACCATTGCACCATGTCAGAATAAGGAAAGTGAGGTGCTGGGAAATCAGGGCTACATAAGTGGCAGGTGTAGCAGTCAGACTTTGGGCTCTACAATGGCAAAACCTTCCTCCCAACGATGCACTGTTTGTTACTCCCCAGCTAAACATACATTGTAAATTTTAAAACTTAATATATATTAATTAAAATAAAATTAGATCATTTGCCCCTTCCCTTTCTTCTCTCCAAACCTTCCCAGGTTCCCTGCCTTCATTCCCACATGTTGTGTGTGTGTTTATATATGTACATCTATGTATATGTAATAATAATCAACCACTATTTAAACTCTTTTCTACTACTAGGCTGATGTATTCTCTTAGTTACTAATTCTAAATCTCTATTTCTTTTGAAGTCATGAATTCCTCAAAATTAAATGAAAGTACATTCCTTCAGCATTTGCATAGGTTACATTGGTCTTTTCCTTGGTATGGATTATTTCCAAATATACTGTATTCTTCTAAATGATGCCAAAAATTGAGAAAGCTGAGCAAGCAAGAAACTTGGCTTAATCTGACTGTTCCAGAATATCTTTCTATTCCTTGCATTTGTAGGAAGCCACACACCAGTGAGATGGAGACTCAAAGACTAAGGGCTAGTGGGAGGATAGGACAATGTAAAATACCTTACTTTTAGCATAACTTTAAAACAATGGAAGCTGGGTGTGATTGGCTGGTACTGCAGTATCACTACAAGTTCAAAGCCAGCCTGAGCTAGAGGTAGAGCCTGTGCGACCTGTTTAAAAAGAGAGAGACAAAAAGCAAGAAACAACTACATGTACTACTGAAATTATGCTAGTTTTTTTTTGCTTTTCCTTTACTCTTTTATTATCAGTATTTATATCCACTCGTGGAGAATGTGCTGCGATGAGCCGTATGCTGACGGGACAACTGTGGCTCTGGGCTCATCTGCTTTCTCCAGATTAGATGGAAGTGAAGCTTTTTTTGTTTTGTTTAAATTTAATTTTTTAAATTAAATTATATAATTTTACAAATTTTCTCCTCCTCCCCTCCTCCCATTTCCCTTCCCCTCCCCTTCTCCCCACTCCCTCCAGTCCAAGGAGCAGTCAGGGTTCCCTGCCCTGTGGGAAGTCCAAGTTCCTCCCCCATCCATCCAGGTCTAGGAAGTATTTTTATTTCAATAAAATAATCCTCATATAGGTATAACACAGACGTGGTGGAAATTGAATATGGGCACATAAATACATAAAAACATGAGCTATTTTAATCCAGTAAACCCATATAATAAGTCTGTTGGAAGGCAGACATACCCAACACTGTGTCTCAACTTGCAGTTGCTTTTGATTAAATCTGTATATTTGATTTGATTGATTGTTGTGCAAAGGGCTGGTTTTGAACTTGAGGTCTTCCTACTTCAGCCTCCCAGATGCTGAAGTTGTTGGAGTACACCAACATACTTGATTTTATAATTATATTTTTACTTCAGGTGTATTGTGAATTCTAAAAGGATGAAGAATAGACTTTTAATATTTTTGGAAAAGTATTTTTTATTGTAGGAAATTTCAAACTCCAAAAATTCCAGCAAATTTTCGTCTATCTTTTCCCTCTTGTTTTTCTTTTTCTTTTTTTTAAGATGTTCTTTGTATTTATAAATGCCAACCCCCTCTTTAAAATGTTGAAACTGTTTTCCCTAATAATTATTTCTTTTAATGTTTTTGTGATGTAGTTGACATAAAATTGCCTGCATGTATGTATAATAATGAGTTTTCACACACACATATACCTGTGAAACAGTCACCACCATCAAGATAACGAACCTTTTCATTACTCACAGAAGTTTCCCTGTGCCCTTTGCAGCTCAATTGCCTGGCTCAAGAACAGAAGCTATTTTTTTTTTCTGTTTCTGCTTCTGTTTTTGTTTTTCTGTCACTATCCACTAGTTTGCATTTGTGAGAGTTTATGTGAGTAGAATAATACAATATTTATTATCTTCTTTTATACAGTATACTTATTTTGGTATTTATACATTTTTGTCAATACCCTTTGAGTCCAACTCTGTAACATATTCATTTCTTCTATTGTTTTTTCTGGAACTTAACATTCAAGGGAGTAGTTGAAAACAAGACAGTCTATAAATCTATAGACTTCACAGAGAATCTTTAAGTGTTTAATTAGAAGCATATGTTGATGCCACCCAGCAGTCCCAACAGTTTAGAAGTCTGAGGCAGGAGGATCATTTGAACCCATAAATTAGACGCCAACCTGGGCAACATAGCCAGACCATGCATGTATATAATGTCTTGTGATTACTCTCTCTGCCCTCTATTACCACCCCTTCCCCCATCCCTGACACTCTCTCATCCCTCCTAGTCCATTTCCCAGATTCTTGACTTTTGGTTGGTTTTGTGTCCTGCCAAAATTAACCAGAGCCACCTGTGTGAGCGTTGTCTTGGAAACTATTCCTTAGAGCCTGGTGGATTCACCAGTGGATAACACAACTGAAGGCAATGACTGACTGACACAGACTCTTCCCTCCCTCACTGCTCTCTACCTGAGCCTAGCAACAACAAGTAGTTCTTCAGTGAGGGGTGTGGTTGCCTGAGCCCTTCCTCCATCCATTCTGACTGTTCACAGGCCTGTTCTTTTGCACGATCCGTGTAGGAATCCGCAACTGCTTTGAGTATGAGGTTGGGGTGACTGCGTCTTTCCCAAAATGTGGCATATTACAGCCCTTTCTCTCTGTCTTCACAACTCTTTAGATTCTACTACTGTTTTCCACAAGGTTCCATGGGCCTTACAGAGAATGGTATATAAAGTCTTGTTAGGGCTGAACATTCATCTATTACTTATTCTCAGGCAGTTTTGATGCTATGTCATGTTTAGCTAGAGAAAATATACACGTTCCTCTGTAAGGGCTTTACTATCTCTACTCTGAAGCTTTGAAAGTTTACATTACCAGCCATCAGTTCTCACTGGCCCAGCAATTAACTGGTGCAACAAAGGCGGTGTACCACTGTGTCTCATTGTTATTTTTAGGCTTAAGAGACTACTGCAGAATCTCTATTTAGCTCGTCCAATCAACTGTTAATTCTAAATAGTTTTTCTGTTGCTGACTGCCTGGTTTCCCGAGATAGCTTGCTTTTTCTTTGTCACTTCAAAAGAGCCTAAGTTCATTTGCTGGGAGGATGACAAGTGCTGGCAGCCTCAAGAAAACAAAGGTGGGTGCAGGAATTTTTGTCCTAATTGTCTTCTGTCTGTGGCATGGAATCAATGTTCTTTAAAATATCAAATGTTCACACTATTGTCCTTCAATGACTGTAACTTCTGTTAAGTGTGAAATGCCCCCAACCAGGTTGGGCATTTAAACATGTGGTTCCTAGTTGGTGGCATTAATTTAAAAGGTTATGGAACCTATGGGGTGGGAATTATGGTTGCTAGAGTTGGGTCACTGGGAATGAGCCTTTGAAGGTTATAGCCCAATCCTAGGACTTTTGCTTCAGCTCTCTGTTTCCTGGTCCACCATGATGTGAGGAGCCCCAGCACACACTGCCACCACCAGGAGTTGGCCATGCCTTTCCTGTCATCATGAAATAAGACTGAAACTGTGAGACAAAACCAACCTTTGTGTTCAGTGTTTGGGTCACAGTGATGCAGAAGTCTCTACTACAGAAAGCTGGTGCTGGAAAGTGGAGCCGTTGCCTCGAGAAACCTGGCCATGTAGTTTGTAGAATTTTTAGAACTGTGTAGCAGAAAGAATGTGGACGAGTGTGGAGCTGTGCAATATGGAAGTCTTTGAATGCTGTAAGCAGGGTTTACTGGGGTGATTGTGAATCAAGGGTCAGAAGAGCAAAATGGGGATGAGAAATGTGGCCAGCAAAATGTTGTTCACAAGTTTTTAAGGGAAATTGGGATAGAGGCTGTAGTAGTACTTTCTCTTCAGGTTCCCCAACTCACAATAAATGACATGGAGACTATTATTGATTATGAAAGCTTAGGTTTGTTTCAACTAGTTCTTACAACAAGTTAACCCATTTATATTAATCTGTGTTCTGTCATGTCACCTTTCTTCTGTCTTGCACCCCCTGCTTCCTCTCCATCTGGCTGGTGACCCTGCCTTTCATCTTCCCAGAGTTCTCTCTCTGCCTGGAAGTCCCACCTATAACCTCCTGCCTAAGCTATTAGCTGTTTAGCTTTTTATTACACCGATCACAGCAATACATCTTCACATAGTGTACAAATATCTCTCAACAAGAAGCCATTGATTGATGTTGTATCCTAGTAAAGAATCTGGCTATGTTTTGTCGTGTGTGTCCAGAAAATTTGATGTGAACCTGAACTTAAAAGTCATGGGCTATTAATTTGGTGGAGGGAATTTCAAGACTGATAACATTGAGGCTGGGGCATGACTGTTAGTGGCTGCCTATAGAAAACTACAGTGGAAATTCAAATAAAAAGTGGAACAAGAAAATGTGAAAAAATTGTAGTTTGAGAAGGAAAAATGAACACATTAACAGCCTTAGAGAAGGTTGCTACAGACAAAAAAAGATATATTTGTTCAGGTGATTAGTGCAGTTATAAGAAAGGGGGCCTTAGGGACAAGGCTTTGAGCTTGGGAGTCAAAATGCAAACCTATTTGAAAAACTTTCATTTGAGAGGAGTGGGGAAAGTGTCTGAACAGAGGCTGCATAGCACTTGGGGTTTCCTTTATTTACCAGGACGACTAAAGGACATGTTTTCCCTTGTTCAGCTGTGCAGGATCTCCAAGGCCACTATTGTTGTGCTGAAGGGGACCCAGCTATCACCACAACAGGCAGTCAAACCTTGTGTCATCAATGTGATGTTGTTTTTTGTAGGCGTGGGTTGTGGACACTTTCACTGGAGATCCTGAAGAATGTTGATGAGGCTAGGCAATATGTTGTATGACTGGAGTCCCTGCAGGTAGACCCTGCATGGTCAATGTATGAAGTAAGCTGACGTGGAAACTATAGGGTATTGGACATGTCAGGGCCAAGAAAAACTGCATGAATAGAATAGAGCTAGCACAAGAAAGCCCGCATGGGCTGCAGATGAAGGGCTAAAGAGGTGATGCTACTCAAATACCCCAAATGATGCTACCATGTGCCCGTGAATGTGAGCATGGAGATCCTCAGGCCCTTAGAAGAGACTTTGGACTTTGGAACAGTATGGGACTGTTACTGTTTATGGGAACTTTGGAACTATGACTAAGTGCATTTTGTCTTACGAGATGGCCATGAGACACGAAGTTATGATTTGAGTGTGAAATGACCACACCCAGGCCTGTGTATTTGAATTACTTGGTCCTGAGTTGGTGGTGCTGTTTTGAAAGATTGTGGTCCCCCTGTTTGGGGTGCATTGATAGTAGAGGTGGTCACTGGGGAGGGGAGCCCTTAGGGGTTATAGCCCAACCTACTTCTGGCACAAATTCTCCGTCTTTTGGTCTGATGAGTTGCCAAGGAGCTCCAGCCACACATGGTTGGCGGAGGCTGCTTGTGGTGTTCCAGCCGCCCAGACTGGAAATAATCACACGAAGAAACTATATTATTGTAATAATGTTTGGCCAATAGCTTAAGCGTTACTTTCAGCTAGCCCTTACATCTTAAATTAACACATTTTATTACTTTGTGTATTACCATGAGGCTCGTGGCCTTACCAGCAGGGTTTCAGGCTGCCAGCCCACGTCTTTCTCCTCTGGGAGGCTACATGGCATCTCCCTTGGCTCCGCCAATTGGTTCCCTACATCTCTACCTGGATCTTCCTCCTGGCTCTACTCTGTTAGGCCACTGGCCGAAAGCAGCTTCTTTATTAACCAATGGAAATACAACATTCACAGCATACAGGGGGGAATCGCACATCAACCACATTTCTGCTTTCCTACCATGATGGCTAAGCTAAAAACTGTACCAAGCAGACCTTCTTCCCTTATATTGCTTGTCAGGTATTCAGCCACACAAATGCAGAAATAGTCCATATAGTACCTTACCTTCCTTCCCCACCTGCACCCCTTGTTTTGGTTTTTTCACGACAGTGGTTTCTCTGTGTAGCATTGGCTGGCCTGAAACTCACAATGTAGACCAGACTGCCTCGAACTCACAGAGATCTGCCTAAAGGCCTGCGCTCCCACCACCTGCCTCTAAAGTCACCTCTTAAAAACCATACCAACGGAGTCTCATTATGTGCCCATACTGGCCCTCAAATTCACAATCCTCCTACCACATCCTTCCCAGGTAGATGAGATTACCGATATGACATTTGTCCTAGTTGGTTTTGTCAAACTTGACACAAGCCTAAACATATCTGTCTGGGAAGAGGACCCTTAATGAGAAAGGCCTCCTTAAGATTGGCCTATAGGGGCTGAGAGAGATGGCTCAGAGGTTAAGAGCATAGGCTGTTCTTCCAGAGGTCCTGAGATCAATTCCACAGCAATCACATGGTGGCCCACAATTCTCTGTAGTGAAATCTAATGCCTTCTTCTGGTGTGCAGGTGCAACATGCAGTTAGAGCACTCCTATACACTCCTATACAATAAATAATCTTTTTTAAAAAAAGAAAAAATTAGCCTGTAAGTTATTTTCTTAATTAGTAATCAATTTGAGAGGGCCCAGCCTTTTGTGGGTTGGTGCCATTCCTGGCAGGTGGTCCTGGAGTATATAAGAAAGCAAGTGGAGCAAGCCATGAAAAGCGAGTCAGTTATGAGTGCCCCTCCATGGTTGCATCAGTTCCTACTCCAGGTTTATGCCTTGAGTCCCTGCTCTGACTTCTAGGATGATGGACTGTTGTGGTTTTATCACAGCAACAGAAACCCTAAGTAAGACACCTCTGTGTTCCCAGCTGCTTGTTGAGTCAGTAGTACCTGTGTGCTGGGTAGTCTTAAGCCACTAGGCAGGGTGAGGTGGGAATCAGTTGTGTTCAAGAGTTTAATACCAGCCTGGGCAGCACAGTAAAACCTAATCTCAGAATAATAACTCTTATTGCTGTCCTGGAGAATACCTTAGAGACGCTGGGTTTGTTGTTGTTTGCTTCTTCCTGGCATGTGCAACCACCACCCAACAGAGATGCTGTTGTTAGTATGGATGAATTACAAGGATCCAGAATAAGTATGATGATCCTGCCTGTCTCTAATAAATTTAGAGTTCATCTAATTTTCATATTTTATTTGTTCCATAAAAATCTTTCATTTTTCCAGCTTTACTCAGAATTTTTCAATTGTTTCTCATTTTCTCTTTGTGTGAAGATGTTTCCTAATGTGATCCAAACTGCCCGGACGTGTCATGCTTGTTTTTTTTCTCTCTGGTTTTGAATCCCTTATTGTTTTTAAGATTTAAAAAAAATCAGCAAGGGGTGGTGGCGCACGACTTTAATCCCAACGCTCAAAAGGCAGAGGCAGGCGGATCTCTGTGAGTTTGAGGCCAGCCTTGTCTACAAGAACTAGTTCCAGGACAGGCTCCAAAGCTATAGAGAAACCCTGTCTCAAAAAACAAACAAAAAAAGATTTTAAAAAGTCCTATCTACAGCTGACACTGCCTCAGCCCATCCTTCTTTACCTGGACCTTTGCACCCCTGGCCACAGAGAGGTGGTGGAAAGTCCATGGCCGAGGCCTGGTCCTGCACTGCTGTCTTAGCTTCACTGGTTACACCACCCTGATCATACCCTTTTAGCTGTCTCAGAACCGTTTCTTAGGAACGTGGTAATATCTTCCTCATAGGATGCTGTGCAGATTTGATATGATGATAGTAAGAAAATTTCCTTAGATTCAATCATTTAGAGACTCCATTTATTCATTTATCATTTCCAACTTTATGAATCATCTTCAATTTTATTTATTGTTTTTACTTTAACTTTTAACAGAAGATTTGTCATAAAGTGAAAGTATCAGCTTGTGTGCCATGAGTACAGTAAAATTAAGAGCAGATACAGTACAAGTATTACTAATCTTGTTAGATACTGTTGCCAACTATAGGCTCTAAGAAAAGAATAGCAAGTTATAAAAGATATTTAAAGATAATTCCAACACATTAAAATTATGTTAGATACAGTATTTCAACTCTGAATGTATCGATCATAATAATGTCTTTAGCACAAATAATAAAAACTCAGAGACAGATATTGGGACTCAACCTGAAGATCAGAAAAGAGCAAAGCAGCCAACTACTAGAGAGACCTTTTACCTCTACTAAATCTTCAGACTGAAAGGATGAGATCCTATCTCTGTGAATCTTCAGACTCCACACTCTGAGCTCCTGTCTCTTTCCCCTTTATCTTTCTCTCTCCACCCAGCTATATTGCTCCTGTCTCCACCTTCCTGGTGCTGGGATTAAAGGCCTGTGATTCCAAGGGCCAGGATCACCTTTGTGTGAACTATGTTCCTCCTTTAGACAGATTCAGAGCCCAGGGTGGCCTTGAACTCTCAGAGATCCGTCTGCCTCTGTCTCCCCTCCACTCCCTGGCCTATATGGCTGACTAGTATGACTGCTTTGCCCTCTGCTCTTCAGGCAAGCTTTTTTATTTATTAAAACACAAATAATATGCTACTATAAATGTCAAGATGGGGGCAAGAAGGTAGAATCACATCCTGAAGCTTAAAAATCACAGTTAAAAATTATCATGATGTCTAATATAAAAATTAACTTAATAATAATATCAAATATTTTAAATGTTTTTTTCATATTTACATTAGTAAATATTTATGAACTTTGTGTTAGTAATCAGAAGTATTAATATAGGTAAAATAGCTTGGAGGCTGCACAGAATCGTTTTCCTTTATGCAGTTGTTGTGTGTGCCCTCCTAATTTCTCTGTCCTCCTTCTGGATCTGGATTGGATTCTGTGACTGGGAGTTTCCACTTCCCATGTTTGGCCATGCTCTTTGGGTAGGGGATGAGGCCCTCTTATCTGAGTACAAAGTGTGTCTGAACGTGGTTACAGTAGGCACCATATAGTCTTCCCATACCACACTAGGTAGTTTTTTATGACTTGTAATATTATTCATCAATGCTTCATACGACATCCTTTACCCTTAGTTATTTCATCTCTTAGTAATGAAGTTACCTATATTAATAATAATTCATTCCTATATCAAAATTTCTAACTAGCATAATGTAATAGGAAAGTCATAATCCAGGGTTGATAATAATCATTATTTTATAATATGGCTGTTTGAAAATATTTTATTAGTTGTTTGAGAATTCACATGTTTTGATTCACCTACCCTCTTCCAACTCTTCCCAGATCCAGCTCCTCTTCCCTTCCCACCCAACTTTATATCTCTTTTCTTCCCTATCAAGGCTGTTTTGTGCTGCCCTAATATTCTTGGATGTGTGGTCTTCAACTAGAGTATGGTCAACTACCCAGGGACTGCACTATTAGAGAAAACTGACCCTTCCTCTCCCAGCATCTAATGATGGCCCATTTCTACTCTGCTGTGTGCCCAATCCTCTCTCCATGCTGGTTTGGGCTTGTGCAGATCATGTGCATCCTGTCCTAACACTGTGAGTTCATAAGATCAGCTGCCCTGCTGTGACCAGAAGAGACTCTTTTCTTGTAGTCATCTACAGCCTCTGGTTCTCACATTCTTCCCAACTCCAAAATTATCCCTGAGCTTTTGGAGAGGAGCGTGCAGTATGTCTGTTCTATTTAGGGCTGAACATTATACAATCTCTTATTCTTTGCACCGTGGCCAATTGTGGGTCTCTCTGTTAGTCACCATCTACTGAAAATAGAAGCTTCTGAGATGAGGGTTGAGAAATATGTTGATATGAGTATAATCTTAAGCCATTAGAAGCTGGTTGAATACTGTGTCCATTTAGCAGAATAATGGTAGCTTCTATGATCTATGGTCTGTCTAGCCACAGGTTCTTGGTCTAATAATAGTGTCAGGGGTAGGCTTCATGTTGTGGAATGGTCTTAGATGTAGTCAGAAAGTGGTTAGTTACTCCCATGACATTTATGCCACTACTGTACCAGTGGGCGTTTCTTGCCAGGCCAGTCATACTTGTAACTGACAAGATTTATATTTGGGTATGAGTAATGATTGCTTTTCTCTTCTTGAAGCATGCATGGCACTTCCTGGCACTGTGAACTAGCTAGTAGTGGTTGAAATGAATTAATAAAAAAATGGTGCGGATCCCCGAGTAGCTGCTGTGGCAGATACCCTGCAGGTCCCTGAGCTGCGGCAGGCAGCAGGCCATGTGGTGGCAGGCAGGGGGCAGCGGATCCCAAGAGCAGTCAGTCCTAGCTGGGGACAGCACACGAGACCATGCCAAGCAGGCCTTTGAAGGCTGCTGGTCCCCAGCAGCAAGCCACATGGCAGTGGCAGGCAAGAGACAGATAGATAGGCACACCATGCAGAATGAGGTTGGACATTTAATTAGTGGGTTATGGAGGGGGAAGGGAGAAGAGGAGAAGAGCAGAGATGCAGAGAGATAGAGGGAGGGAGGAAAGGAGAGGGAGGGAGGGAGGAAAGGGGAGGGAGGGAGGGAGGGAGGGAGGGAGGGAGGGAGGGAGGGAGGGAGGGAGGGAGGGAGGAGAAATGGAAGCTGCCCCTTTGGGAGGGAGGAGACAGAAAAGGAAGAGACTCAGGTTGCAAGCAGGAAGGAAGATCTGCCTGCCTCAGTGGACAGGGGAGGGAGTGGTCATGGCTTGTCTCTTAAAGAGACAGGACAGACCATTACAGTGATGAAGCTTCCAAGTCAGTACCAGCTTGATCTCTCTATATTCTGTGTGACTCATACATGTGATGTCTTTGGCAATAGTGTCTTACCGCCAAACTCGGGAGGATAACCAAGAACATAAGCGATATCCTGTTTATATTTGAGGGTGGATTTCAATGACGAGCAATTCCAAAAGAAGCAATCCACTCCTGAGACAGGACTTTTTATTTGTTAGTCTCTGGTATGCAGTAGGAATACTGTCCCATTTTATGGCCTCTAAATTTCTTATGTGTCTAGATATATTTTTAGGATACAGTAGTAGGTTTCATTTATGACTCTTTTGAAAGTCTTTGGTGTTATTTTCTCCCTCCCAGTATTATTATTCTTTGCCCTCCACCAATTTATCCCTTTTTGTTCCATAATTCCCTTAAAACTCTTTATACCAATGCATTCTCTCTCCTCTCTCTCTTGAAAATCTCTGTTAGTAATTTCCTGACCTTTCTGGGTGTTTCCAAAATGAAACCCACATATCTGACGATTCAAAGTAATATCCACAAATGAGAGAAAACGTGACATTTGTCTTTCTGTTCCTGGGTACCTCTTTCAGAATAATTGCTTTTAGCTCCATCTAATTATCTGTGAATTTCATAATTTCATTTTTGTTAATAGCTGTAAATATTCTACTGTATATGTATACCACATTTTCATTATCTATTAGTTGGTCTGGACTGTTTCTATTCCCTGACCATTGTGAGTGAGCAAGTGTCTCTGCCGTAGATAGAATCCTTTCGGTATGTGCCCAAGAGTGGTGTGCCGGGGTCATGTGGTAGATCTAGATTCAGTTCTTTTGAGGGACCTCCACCTTGACTTTCACAGTTCCTTTGCTAGTTTTCACTCAGTGAGTAAGTTCCCTTTCCCCATATCCATACTAGCATTTGTCATCATCTTTTTTAAATTTTAAAACATTTTTAGCCACTTATTTTTCCTCTTTTGCAAATTTTCTGTTTAGTACCATACCCCATTTTTAATTGTGTTGTTTAATTTTTGAGTTTTTGAAATACATTCTAGATACTAACCCTCTATTTTATGTATAGCTATTAAAGACTTTTTCCGCTTCCTGTAGGCTTCCTTTTCTCTCAAATGATGGTGTCCTTTGCTGTACAGGAACGTTTTAGTTTCATAAAGTCCCATGCATTAATTGTTGGTCTTAATGGCTGCAATATTGAGATGTGCTTAGAAAGTCCTTTCCTGCCTCAATCAGTCATTAAGTATTTCCTGCTGTCTATCAGATTCAGGGTATCAGGTCTTATGTTAAGGTCCTTGATCCATTTGGAATTGAGTTTTGTGCAGGGTGAGCAAACCAGTTTGAGCAACACCATTTGTTGAAGATGCTTTTCTCTTTCCAGTGTGTACTGTTGATTTCCTTGTTTAAAAAAAAAAAGTAGGTAGCTGTAGGCATGTGGGTTCTCAGTTCTGTCTCATTGGTCAAAATGGCTGTTGTTATGCCACTACCATGCTATTTTTCTATAGCTCTGTAATCAGCTTGGAATCTGAGATGACACCTCCAGCAGTTTGTTGCTGTTGTTTTGGCTGTCCTGGATCTTTTTTATTTCTATATGAAATTTAAGAATGCTTTTTCAAGCCGGGCAGTGGCGGTGCACACCTTTAATCCCTGCACTCGGGAGGCAGAGGCAGGTGGATCTCTGTGAGTTCGAGACCAGCCTGGTCTCCAGGACAGGCTCCAAAGCTACAGAGAAACCCTGTCTCAACCCCCCCCCCAAAAGAATGCTTTTTCAATTTCTGTAGAGAATTGTTTTGGAATTTTTGGTGGGGATTGCAATCAAAAGATTGCTTTTGAAAGGATGGCCATGTTCACAATCTCCAGCAAATCCTTGGAGATGGGAGGTCTTTCCATCTTCTGGTAGTGTCTTCAATGTTTTCATTGTACGAATCTTTTACTTCCTTGGGTAGATTTATTCCAGGATATTTTTAAAGGCTGTTGTGATTGGTATTGTTACTTTGGTTTCTTTCTTGTTCTGTTTGTCATCAAACTAGTTTTTGAAGTTTACCTTCTGTATGTGTTAGCCAGACCATTGAACCCAGCTTAGCTTTGGCTTCTTTATTCATTCCCTACTGATATGACAGGATTATTATGGGAACCAAAGAAAATATATGAAAACAGTTTTCAAGTGGGTGTTATTATTTAATATAAAATACTACCACTGTTTTCAGTTTCTTATGTTGAGTTTTGCTGTCTTATCATATCCATATTCTAATAACTGCTAAGGGTAACCATTGCTGTTATTTCTGTTCAAAAGTTTGTTGTATTTTATTCCAAAACTGCCGTGATATATATATTTATATAAGTGAATAGGCTGATTAGACATTACACAAATTGATATGGTACCTAAAGAGATAATGCCACATCTCTCTGAAAGCTAACGAATTACTTAGACAAGTCAGCAAAAATTTTATTTTTAACAGTAAATGAGAGATCTATGACAGAGAGGGGTAATGTTATGAAGTTTTAAAAGGATACAAATATTGTTCAACTGGTGCCATCAATGAAAAATGGAAATGATAGGCATATGCCTGCCTAATAATTATGATTCAGTTAAGAAAAAATGATAGTAAATTCACTCAGCAAAGTTGTATGGCTTCTATCAAATGATTGATGAATAGTAAACATTTATAAGTTTATACACTTGAACTGTTCGTGTACAAGCACATGCTGTAATTGAGGAGGTCAGAGGACAACCCCCTCTATGTGGTTTCCAGGAATAAACTTAGGTTTTCATGCTTGGCAGCAATTACCTTAACCCACTGGGTCATCTCACCAGCCCTGTAAATAGGTTTTTACAGTCTCGGCTTTCACAGCTTCTTAACTTAAATATCAGCCCCCAATAGCAATGGATGGAAATATTTTTTCAGTTTTTAAGGTTTTACCTTAAAACAGAAACTGTCCTTAAAACCATATGCCAGAATTCTCCAAGTTAATCAAAGTCTTACATTGGGCAGTTTTCAAGTTTGGTCCTTCAGCTTTTTTTCCAGAAACACTGGAATAGCATTAGTAACGTCTGTGGCTGCTTTGGGTGGCTTTCTATTTAAGCTGTATGAGTCGTCATCTCTGAAGTGTGTCGTGAGTTCATACTGTCTGGTGACTGGGGAACAGGGCTGCCGAAAGACTAATGAACACAAAAAATATTACAAGTAACAAAACTGAGCCCTTATTTTAGACTTGTGAATGCTGTGAATGAAGACCACACTCTGTTTATCAAACTCTAAGGTGATCCTACCACTCACTCAGGAAGCTGATGCAGGAGACTGTAAGGCAAGCCTGAGCTTCACAGTGAGTGCCTGTCTCTATTCTGTCGCACCAATCCCCACTATGACCAAAGAACACCCCAAGCAAAAATCATCACCACCAGCTATTACTTTTTGAATTGTGACAAAGTGTAACATAGAATCTTACTCCACTTTTACATTTATTTATTTTTGTCTTTCGGATACAGACTCTCATCATGTGTAGCCCAAGCTTCTTCAGTCTTGAGATTCTCCTTCCTCAGATTCTAGAATTATAGGCATATAGTCTGCCACACCCAGCTCAGTTTTTAAATGTACAGTTCAATTGTATTAAGTGTATTTGCATTTTACTACAAAAGAGCTTAGAAATGCTTGCATTGTATGAGTCATTGTACACTTTCCACTCTCTTTCCCTTCACCCCGAGTAACCATCATTCCTGTTTCTGAGTGAGTGCTTCAGATCTTGAGACAAGTGGACTCATACAGTGTTGTGTTCACGTGATGGACGTATTCCATTTAGCACGTTGTAAGAGTCATCCATTCTGTAGTTCGTGCTAACTTCGGCACAGTGGCTGAACCTTAATCTACTGCTGTCTCAGTCAGCCAATTGCTACTCCGAGGTTACAGACTTGTTTCTTTAGCAGCAGCCTGTCCATTTAGGTCACAGCCTGGAGAGAATTCTGATTCCGCAGGCACCGGCCCTGTCGCTGCCATTAAAGGTAGCTTTAAATCTCTATCATTCTAATTATGAATAAGACTCAAGATTCAAAGGCTGGGTTGAGAACCTATGAGCTCAGAGAGGCTAAGGAGCAACTACCTAACTCTTTCTCCTTGCTGACCTCTATGGAAGACCTGTGCTTCCGCTTCCCCAAACCAGGAAAAACTGCGCCACTCCAAACCCCACCCTACTATTTCCTGTGACTCTGTCTCTCCTGGATGCCCTCTGAGGTTCTATAATTACTCTCTGTCAACTAGTTGTTAACTCGACCTCCTGACTGAAGGTTAATTTTATTTAATTAACACAAACGAAAACTTGGGGCTTACAGTGTAATGGAATATTCAATAAGTTTGTATCCAAATTACCTTCTGTTTCAAGACCAAATATTTAATTGTACATATATAATACATTTAGTTTATACATTCAGCAATGGACATTTGAATTGCTTCTCATTAAATGAATTCTTTATGTTTTTAGTAGCCGCTGCATTTTTTTAGCTCACACCTTACAAGAGATCCATGCCACTAACGGTTCATTGCATAGACTCTTCTACCTCGCTGCCCTGGGAAATGACTGAAGACTGGCCTCTTGAGCTAGGTCACTTGCCCTTTTCTGGTCTTCTGTGGTCCTCACATCTGGCTCTGGTGATGATGTGGTACTCATCATCCTCACTACTTTCTGACCTGATTCAGGGTGCCATTTTCTTTTCTTGGTTCATCATAGCCTTCTAACCAATACTTCTGTGCCTCCATACTTACGATTCAGTCTGTTCTCAGTAACATCTAGCATCTTGTGGAGACGATAAGCCTTCCAGTGGCTTCCTGTCGTACTCAAAGTAACCAGAAGTCCTGACTGTGTCCTAGAAGGCCTCATGTGGGCCATGCTCTTTCTTCACTGCCTACGCTTGTCTCTTCTACCACACTGTCACTCCTATGCTGTTGATAACCTGATTTACTTTTCGTTTTGCCAGAAGATGATGTCAGATCCCCTGGAACCAGAGTGATAGGCAGTTGTGAGCCTACCATTATGGATGCTAAGATCTGAACCCAGGTCCTTTGTAAGAGCAGCAAGCACCCTTAACATCTGCGACATCTCTCCAACCCTCTATCTCTGTCCTTATTCCCTTTACAATCCAACTGCCAACCGTGCATGTTGTGTGGCCTCTTAAAACCTTCTGATTTCTCCAGATCATGTTTAGAATAAAAGTAACGTTATCATGGTCTTCTTGAACTTGGGTATGATTGCCTCCGAATTTTCTGACTTTTTTTTTTAACACTATGCTGCTCACTACACTTAGCAAGTTCCCATAGGTAGCAAGCGCATTCCCATCTTTTTTTTGGGAGGGGGAGGGTTTCGTGACAGGGTTTCTCTGTGGCTTTGGAGCCTTTCCTGGAACTAGTTCTTGTAGTCCAAGCCTCGAAATGACAGAAATTGGCCTGCCTCTGCCTCTTGAGTGCTGGGATTAAAGGCATGCGCCATCACTGCCCTGTTGCTTATTCCTATCTTATAAGGCCTTTCTGCAGCCATTCCTCTATTTCAAACAATCATTTTTAAAGATTTTATTTTTGTTATTTTAATTCTGTATCTTATTGTATACACCTTGCCTAGTTAGTCACCCTTTGCTAGTCACCATCTACTACAGATAGAAGTTTCTCAGTTAAAGGCTGAGAAATGCAAGGATCTCTGGGTATAATCTTAAGTCATTAGGAGCTGGTTTAATACTGTGTCCGTTTAACAGAATAATAATAGTAGCTTCTGTGGTCTATGACCTGTCTAGACATGGGTTCTTGGTTCAATAATGGTGTCAGGTGTAGGCTTCATTTTGGGGAGCTGCCTTAGAACTAGTCAGAATGGGGTTGGTTACCCCCATGATGCTCACGCCACTATTGTACCAGTGGACATTTCCTGCCAGACCCATCCTTATCTTAACAGCCGGGAAGCCGAGATTCACACTGGTTATGATCAGTGATTACCTTTCTTCCCTGGTAGCATGCATGGTACCTCCTGGCACTATGAGAACTAGCCAGAGGGATGAAGTTTCTACCAGCTTGATTTTGATTTCCCCATGTTCTGTGACTCAAATATGCAATATATTCAGCAATACTGTCTGACTCAAGTTCTGGAGGGTAACCAAAAGCAGAGTAAATAGCCTGTACTGTTGGGGGTTCTATGGCACTCCACAAGTCAGAAACTCCAAAGGAAGAAACTCATTCCTGAGTCTGGGCTTTTATTTGTTAGTGGCATTGTTGTCCAGTTACAGGGTATTCTATTTTTAACTCATTTTATATATGTGTCTAGATATATTTTAGAAAGTTTCTACTGTAGTAGGTTTCCTTATGACTTTTTTGAAAGGTCTTTAGTGTTATATATCCCTTCTCTACTTCCTCTTCTAACCTCCTCTCTCCTATCCTCTACTTTCTCCCCTTCCTGTTCCACAATTCCCTTTTGCCCCCTGTGACAGGTCTTACCTTAATGGTTACATCATCAGAAAGGCTTGCCCAGTTAACTTATCATAGCCTCTCTAGTTACCCTTCTTTACATAACACTGAACTAAAAGTATCTAAATTATTAATTTTCTTTTATTTATCTCTACATATGTGCATGAGGACGGAACTTTTTATTTTTTGGAAGCTAGGCCTTTTGCACCATTTAGGCAAGTGGCAAATTTGAAAGAGAATTTCTTACAGGCAATGAAGTCCAGTGACATAAATGATAAGAAATCAAAAATAACCTTGTTGTTGATAGGGCAAGGCTTTACTTGTCAGGGTAGATTTTTTTCAAAGGGCCCTACCTTAGCTAAAAGAGGAAAGCAAGGTACAGAAGAAGAGTGAGCAGAAGTCATTGGTGTGTTTTACAGAAAGAAGCTGTTCCCAAGGCATAAAGTACAAAGCAAAGCATCAGGTTCTGATGTAGATGCTTAAACAAATTGTACAGAAACTCTAGCAAAGATGACCGCTGAAAGTGGCTACATAGCACACACAGCACAGCCCTGCACAGGATGCCAACTGGGGCTCCTGTAGAAGGAACGGCAGGCTGTGTCCCGCCACCCGGCTAGCTTTACACCTGAAATAATTACACGGAAACTGTATTTTTTTAAACACTGCCTGGCCCATTAGTTCCAGCCTCTTACTGACTAATTCTCACATCTTGCTTTAACCCATATTTAGTAATCTGTTTAGCACCACGAGGTGGTGGCTTACCAGGAAGGATCTTAGCCTGTGTCCATCTCTGAGAGGAGAGCTATGGCGACTGCCTGAGGCGTCTGCCTGACTCTGCTTTCTTTCTCCCACAATTCTATTCTGTCTACTCCGCCTACCTAATTTTCTGTCCTATTAAAGGGCCAAGGAAGTTTCTTTATTAATCATTGAAAGTAACACATAGACAGATGACCCTCCTCCATCAGGCTCCTGTAGGACATCAGAGGATGGCTGGCCCTTCTAGGGGCTAATATACCCAATGACTAAGTTAAAACCAGTGGTCATTTGCCATTCCAAATATCTTCTGGCCCTTAAAAATTATGCTAGGTGTATCCTGCTTGTACTCTGAAAATGAAACTAAAACCAGAATGGCATTGCAGTGTATTTGTTTCAGCTTAGTTTACTGAATATTTTCAGCCCACTGTTGAGACCTAATTTTAAGGGGACAAAAACAGTTTCCTCTCAAGCTAACAATTATGTTACTGATCACCTAAGAACTCTGATGGAGATGGTCAAGATTAAAATAGTTTTCATGCCTGCTTAACACAATATCCAATTTACTGCTTATAGATCAAAGAATAACTCTGACTTTCAAGTCTTCTTAAGAAATACATTTCTTACCATGGTAATGATTGTGCAGAGTGATTTTTCTGAGACTTCTGAGCAAGGTAAATAGAAAGCCTTTTCAGAATATTTATGGCCCATGGAGGATCAATCTATCATCACTAACAGAAGAGTTGAAAGTAGTTGGTTCCTGCCCTCATGTTTGAGGTTTGAAACCTAAGTGGGGAAGTAGACAGTTATGGAAACAGCAAGAAATTAAGGATTAGAAGTAGAGTCAGAGAGCATGTCTGTTTGATAAAACTTTAATGAATAATGGATTGCCTTCTTACGGGTAAGCAAGAGTGGTTTTTTTTTTTTCTCATGGTTTATTTTTTTTATATTTAAAAATTTCCATCTCCTTCCCTCCTCCTCCCCCCTCCCTCCCCTCCTCCTCCCCCTTCCCTCCCCTCCTTCTCCCCCTTCCCTCCCCTCCCCTCCACCCATACCTCCCCTCCCTCCCTCTCAAGGCCAAGGAGCCATCAGGGTTCCCCACTCTATGCTAAGGCCAAGGACCTCCCAATTCCCCCCAAGGTCCAGGAAGGTGATCGACCAAGCTGAGAAGGCTCCCACAGAGCCCATCCATGAAGAACAATCAGAGCCGAGAGACATTGTCCTTTGCTTCTCAGTCAGCCCCCGCTGTTGGCCACACTCAGAGGAGACGGGTTTGGTCGCATGATCCATCAGTCCCATTCCAACTGGAGTTGGTGATCTCCCATTAGTTCTGTCCCACCGTTTCCGTGAGTGAACGCACCCCTCTCGTTCCTGACTTTCTCCCTCATGTTCTTGCTCCTTCTGCTCCTCATCGGGACCTTGGGAGCTCAGTCCAGTGCTCCCAATGTGGGGCTCAGTCACCTTCCCCATCTGTCGCCAGCTGGAGGTTCCCTCACGGTCCTGACTTTCTTTCTCATGTTCTCTCTCTCCTTCTGCTCCTCATCAGGACCTTGGGAGCTCAGTCCGGTGCTCCAATGTGGGGGCTCTGTCATTTTTCTTCATCTATCGTCAGGTGGAGGTTCTATGGTGATATGCAAGAAATTCATCAGTATGGCTATAGGAAACTGGCCTTTCAGGCTCCCTCTCCTCAGCTGCCCAAGGAACTAACTGGGGGCGTCTCCCTGGAAACCTGGGAACCCCTCTAGGGTCAAGTCTCTTGACAACCCTCAGGTAGCTCCTTAAATTAAGATATATGCTTCCCTGCTCCCATATCCACCCTTCCTATATCCCAAGCACCCCATTCCTCCGAGCTCCCCCCGCTCTCCCCTTCACACTTTTCTCTCCCCATCTTCCCTTGGCCCAGTCTTGCCCAGCCCTCAAGTTCCCAATTTTGCCTGGCGATCGTGTCTACTTCCAATATCCAGGAGGATTACTATATCTTTTTTTGGGAGTTCACCTTCTTATTATCTTCTCAAGGATCCCAAATTTATAGGCTCGATGTCCTTTAATTATGGCTAGAAACCGAATATGAGTGAGTACATCCCATGTTCATCTTTATGGGTCTGGGTTACCTCACTCAGAATAGTGTTTTCTATTTCCATCCATTTGCCTGCAAAATTCAAGATGTCATTGTTTTTTACCGCTGAGTAGTATTCTAGCATGTACATATTCCACAGTTTCTTCATCCATTCTTCCACTGAAGGGCATCTAGGCTGTCTCCAGGATCTGGCTATTACAAATAATGCTGCTATGAACATAGATGAGCATATGCTTTTGTTGTATGATTGGGCATCTCTTGGGTAGATTCCCAATAGTGGAATTGCTGGGTCCTGGGGTAGGTTGATCCCGAATTTCCTGAGAAACCGCCACACTGCTTTCCAAAGTGGTTGCACAAGTTTGCATTCCCACCAGCAATGGATGAGTGTGCCCCTTACCCCACAACCTCTCCAGCAAAGGTTATTATTGGTGTTTTGGATTTTAGCCAATCTGACAGGTGTAAGATGATATCTCAAAGTTGTTTTGATTTGCATTTCCCTGATAGCTAGGGAGGTTGAGCATGACCTTAAGTGTCTTTTGGCCATTCGAACTTCTTCTGTTGAGAATTCTCTGTTCAGTCAGCGCCCCATTTTTTAATTGGGTTAATTGGCATTTTACCGTCTAGTCTCTTGAGTTCCTTATATATTTAGAGATCAGACCTTTGTCAGTTGCAGGGTTGGTGAAGATCTTTTCCCAGTCAGTAGGCTGCCTTGTGTCTTAGTGACAATGTCCTTTGCTTTACAGAAGCTGCTCAACTTCAGGAGGTCCCATTTATTCAATGTTGCCCTTAAAGTCTGTGCAGCTGGGGTTATGCATAGGAAACGGTTCCCTGTGCCCATTTGTTGTAGAGTACTTCCCACTTTCTCCTCTATCAAGCTCAATGTGTTCAAATTAATATTGAGGTCTTTAATCCATTTGGACTTGAGTTTTGTGCATGGTGATAGATATGGATCTACTTTCATTCTTCTACAGGTTGACATCCAGTTATGCCAGCACCATTTGTTGAAGATGCCCTCTTTCTTCCATTGTGTACTTTTGGCTCCTTTATCAAAAATCAGGTGTTCATAGGTTTGTGGTTTAAGATCCGGGTCTTCTATACGATTCCATTGGTCAACTTCTCTGTTTTTATGCCAATACCAAGCGTTTTCAATACTGTAGCTTTGTAATAGAGTTTGAAGTCAGGGATGGTAATGCCTCCAGAAGAACCTTTATTGTATAAGATTTTTTTGGCTATCCTGGGTTTCTTGTTTTTCCATATAAAGTTGATTATTGTCCTCTCAATCTCTGTGAAGAATTTTAATGGGACCTTGATTGGGATTGCATTGAATCTATAGATTGCTTTTGGTAGAATTGCCATTTTTACTATGTTGATCCTCCCAATCCACGAGCAGGGGAGATCCTTCCATTTTCTGGAATCCTCTTCAATTTCTTTCTTCAAAGACTTAAAGTTCTTGTCAAATAAATCCTTCACTTCCTTGGTTGGCGATACTCCCAGATATCTTATGCTATTTGTGGCTATTGTGAAAGGTGATACTTCTCTGATTTCCCTCTCTGCTTCCTTATCCTTTGTGTATAGGAGGGCGACTGATTTTTTGGAGTTGATCTTGTATCCTGCCACGTTACTGAAGGAGTTTATCAGCTGTAGGAGTTCTTTGGTGGAGTTTTTGGGGTCGCTTATGTATACTATCATATCATCTGCAAATAATGAAAGTTTAACTTCTTCCTTTCCAAATTGAATCCCCTTGATTCCCTTATGTTGTCTTATTGCTATTGCTAGAACTTCAAGCACTATATTGAAGAGATAAGGAGAGAGTGGACAGCCTTGTCGTGTTCCTGAATTTAGTGGGATAGCCTTGAGTTTCTCTCCGTTTAATTTGATGTTAGCTGTCGGCTTGCTGTAAATAGCTTTTATTATATTTAGGAATGACCCTTGTATCCCTAATCTCGCCAAGACCTTTATCATAAAAGGGTGCTGAATTTTGTCAAATGCTTTTTCAGCATCTAATGAGATGACCATATGGTTTTTTTCCTTCAGTTTGTTTATATGATGGATTACATTAATAGATTTTCATATGTTGAACCAGCCCTGCATCTCTGGGATGAAGCCTACTTGATCGTAATGGATAATTTTTCTAATGTGTTCTTGGATTCGGTTTGCCAGTCGTCAATGTTCGTGAGTGAGATTGGCCTGTAATTCTCTTTCTTGGTTGAGTCTTTGTGTGGTTTAGGTATCAGGGTAACTGTAGCTTCATAGAAGGAATTTGGCAGTGACTCTTGTGTTTCTATATTATGAAATACCTTAAGGAGTATAGGTATTAGGTCTTCTTGGAAGTTCTGGTAGAATTCCGCATTGAAACCATCTGGTCCTGGGCTCTTTTTGGTAGGGAGGTTTCTGATAACAGTTTCTAATTCTTCGCGACTAACAGGACGATTTAGAGCATTTACCTGGTCCTGGTTTAACTTTGGTACATGGTATTTATCTAAAAAACTGTCCATTTCTTTTACATTTTCAAATTTTGTGGCATACAGGCTTTTGTAGTAAGATCTAATGATTTTCTGAATTTCCTCTGTGTCTGTGGTTATGTCCCCCTTTTCATTTCTGATCTTGTTAATTTGCGTGTTCTCCCTCTGCCGTTTGATTAGTTTGGCTAAGGGTTTGTCAATCTTGTTGATTTTCTCCAAGAACCAGCTTCTTGTTTCATTGATTCTTTGGATTGTTTTCTGTGTTTCTATTTTGTTGATTTCTGCCCTCAATTTGATTATTTCCAGTCTTCTACTTCTCCTAGGTGAGTCTGCTTCTTTTTTTTTCCAGAGGCTTTCAGGTGTGCTGTTAAGTCACCAATGAGCGCTTTCTCCGTTTTCTTTAAGTGGGCACCTAGTGCTATGAACTTTCCTCTTAGCACTGCTTTCATTGTGTCCCATAGGTTTGAGTATGTTGTGTCTTTGTTTTCATTAAATTCAAGAAAGAAATTTAATTTCTTTCTTTATTTCTTCCTTGACCCAGGTGTGGGTCAGTAGTTGACTGTTCAGTTTCCATGAGTTTGTGGGTTTTCTGGGGGTAGCATTGTTGTTGAATTCTAATTTTAATCCATGGTGATCCAATAAGACACAGGTGGTTACTAATATTTTTTTGTAACTGTGGAAGTTTGCTTTGTTACCAAGTATATTGTCAATTTTCGAAAAGGTTCCATGAGCCGCAGAGAAGAAGGTATATTCTTTCCTATTTGGGTGGAATGTTCTATAGATGTCTGTTAAGTCCATTTGGTTCATTACCTCCATTAAGTCTTTCAATTCTCTGTTAGGTTTCTGTCTGATTGACCTGTCCATTGGTGAGAGAGGAGTGTTGAAGTCTCCAACTATTAGTGTGTGTGGTTTGATGGCTGCCTTGAGTTCTAGAAGTGTTTCTTTTACATAAGTGGGAGCTTTTATATTAGGGGCATAGATATTCAGGATTGAGACTTCATCTGATGGATTTTTTCCTGTTATGAGTATAAAGTGTCCCTTTCCATCTCTTCTGATTGATTTTAGTTTGAAGTCAACTTTGTTGGAAATTAGTATGGCCACACCCGCTTGTTTCTTAGGGCCATTTGCTTGATAAACCTTTTCCCAACCCTTTACTCTGAGTAGATGTCTGTCTTTGTGGTTGAGGTGTGTTTCTTGTAAACAGCAAAATGTTGGATTCTGTTTTCGTATCCAGTCTCTTAGCCTGTGCCTTTTTATAGGTGAATTGAGTCCATTGATATTAAGTGATATTAATGACCAGTGGTTGTTAACTTCAGTCATCTTTAGTAGTAGAGTTTGTGTGTTTCCCTTCTTCTAGTTGTGCTGGTGAAGGGTCGCTAGATGCCTGAGTTATTGTCGGCGTTGTTGGACTCCTTGGTTTGTGATTTTCCTTCTATTACTTTCTGCAAGGCTGGATTTGTGGCTGTGTATTGTTTAAATCTGTTTTTGTCCTGGAATATCTTGTTTTCTCCATCAATGGTGAATGCAAGCTTTGCTGGGTATAATAGTCTAGGCTTGCATCCATGTTCCCTAAGTGTCTGTAGCACATCTATCCAAGCTCTTCTTGCTTTCATGGTTTCCATTGAGAAATCAGGTGTGATTCTGATAGGTTTCCCTTTATATGTTACTTGACCTTTTTCCTTTGCAGCTCTTAATATCTGTTCTTTATTCTGTATGTTTTGTGTTTTGATTATTATATGGCGTGGGGATGCTTTCTTTTGATCCAGTCTATTTGGTGTTCTGTAGGCTTCTTGTACCTTCATAGGAACATCCTTCTTTAGGTTGGGGAAGTTTTCTTCTATAATTTTGTTGAATATGTTTTCTGGGCCTTTGAGTTGTAATTCTTCTCCTTCTTCTACCCCAATTATTCTTAGGTTTGGTCTTTTCATGGTGTCCCAGATTTCCTGAATGTTTTGTGTTAAGAATTTGTTAGATTTGTTTAGTTCTTTAATCTGTGAGTTTATTTCCTCTATAGTATCTTCAGAGTCCGAGATTCTTTCTTCCATCTCTTGTATTTGGTTGGAAATAGTTGTCTCTGAAGTTTCTGTTCGTTTACTCAGAGTTTCCATTTCCAGTCGTCCCTCAGATTGTGTTTTCTTCAATACCTCCATTTCATTTATCAGGTCTTGTACTGTTTCCCTTACCTGTTTGATTGCTTTTTCTTGTTTTTCTTGTTTTTCTTGGGTATCTTTGAGAGATTTATTTATTTCGTCTACCTTTTTGTTTGTCATCTCCATTTCTTTATGGCAGTTTTTTACCTCCTGTTTAAGGTCCTCTATTATTTTCATAAAGTACTGTTTAATGTCGGTTTCTTCTATATCTTCTGGGGTAGGGTGTTCAATTCTTGTTGTTTCGGGATGTCTGGATTGTGGTGATGTCATGTTGCCTTTCATGTTGTTGGAGGAGCTCCTGCATTGGCGCCTGCCCATCTCTTCCTTCAAAAGGAGCGCGGAGGTGTTTGGTGTCCCCAAAGAATGATGGATCCTCCTGCAGACTGTGAGGTCCCCTTGCAGGCCAAGCAGCTCTCAGACAAAGGCCTACCTTGCTCCGGGCAGTCAAATGAAGGAGGGGACCTCCCACCGGCCTGGGTGCACTCAATTCCAGGTCCCCAGAGCCCAAACAGGCTGAGCTGTGGGATTTTGTGGCCCCAAAGACGGGAGGATGAGGCAGGGGGAGGGGTGGAGGATTCTGGGTGCAAGCTGGGAAGGGACAGGAAGAGAGAGGCAGTATCCGGGGAGAATAACCCCTGCAGGAAGAGCAGGAAGTGTGCTATTGGCAGGGGGAGTTGTGGAGAGTCGGTGGTCCCTCTCCGGGCAGCTGCCGCGGTTCCAGCACTCACTCCTCACTCACCCCAAAGAATGATGGATCCTCCTGCAGACTGTCAGGTCCCCTTGCAGGCCGAGCAGCTCTCAGACAAAGGCCTACCTTGCCCCAGGCAGTCAAATGAAGGAGGGGACCTCCCACAGGCCTGGGTGCACTCAATTCCGGGTCCCCAGAGCCCAAACAGGCTGAGCTGTGGGATTTTGTGGCCCCAAAGACGGGAGGATGAGGAAGGGGGAGGGGGGGAGGATTCTGGGTGCAAGCTGGGAAGGGACAGGGAGAGAGAGGCGGTATCCGGGGAGACAAGAGTGGTTTCTTGAAATAATACCCGCTCATAATTTGAACACTGTTCAAATGATGACAGATAAATATACCACAAATGTAGTAGAGCAGTGGCAAGACATCTGTGTTATTGTAGCATTGGTCACAGTGGCCAAGCTCTAGAGTCAGCCTACATACCTGTCAGCAAATGAGGATAAGGAAAATGTAGTATATATGACACACAATGGACTTTTATTCAGCCACAGTGAAGAACTAGATTATGCCATTTTCAGAAAATGGGTATAACTGGAGATCATCTTGTTAAGCAGAATAAGCCAGATTTAGACAAATAGTACAGTTTCTCTCCCGTATGTGGGACTGTAGCATGAATTCAGATTGGTCTTAATAACAAAAACCTGGAGTCAGATATTAGGGAGTGAAAGTTGAAAGATCGGAGAAGCAGAGCAGTCATCCACTAGAGTTCTTACCTCTATGAAATCCTCAGAGCGAAAAGGGCTGAGCTCCTGTCTCCTCCCCTCTTATATTCTCCCTGCCCAGCCATATCACTTTCTTGCTGTGGAAGCTCCTTCCATTCCTTCAGCCAATAGCCTTTAAGATACCAGCCCACTTGGGCAGGGTCTCTTATTACAAACGCAGCTGTAAAGCCTGCACTTGCTCTCTTGCTTCTGGCTCTCACTGACAACTGCAGACTGACTGTTTCTTCTTCCCTGAATTCTTGTTGCCTTGCCTCTACTTCCTTCCAGGTCACCCCACCTATACTTCCTGCCTGGCTGTTGACCAATCAGCATTTATTTAAAATACAAGTGACAGGGTACAGACCATTGTCTCACAGCACCCCCCCCCCCCGTTAAAAAAAAACTCTGGTCTACAAGAGCTAGTTCCAGGACAGGCTCCAAAAGCCACTGAGAAACCCTGTCTCGAAAAAAAAAAAAAAAAAAAAAAAAAAAACTCTGAATCAAATCTCCTTTGTTTAGCTTTTATCCTGACCATTATCCATAACAACTTGTAACTAACATTCTAAACAAAGGCAAACATCCATAATCCATGTTTTAAATGTGGGCATAGTTTTCCAGGCTACTTCCTGCTGACTGGTTGTGCTGATAATCTTATGAGGACCTAAAGAAAATTTAGAATTATGATCAAGTCCTGACTGGAGTATTCTGTGAGGCTTGATCATCTCAGGCAGCAGTCTTGAATCTGTTCTGGATGTAGAACTCAGATATCTGGGCCATTTGCTCCTATTGGAGATTCTTCAGGGGGTCTTCTTTGATCAAACCTGATTTTTCTTAGCCCAGAATGAATCCACAGCCTCTCAGTTCCTATGGAAACAAAAACAAAACCTCTTCTCCAGATAACATATTTTTGACTTAAATTTTAAAATCAAAGCATTTTAAATATATATATATATACATATGTATATATGATTAATCCAGCAACATTTATAGTCAAATGTCTTTTAGCAGCTTTTGCTCCTTCCTCAGCCATCAAACAATTTAACAACAACACAATAACATACAGTATCCAGACTCTCTGTGTATTTTTCATCTCTATGTGGCTTATTTTTAATTTTTGGCTTTTTGAGACAGGGTCTCTCTATGTATATTTGGCTGCCCTGGAATTCACTCTGTAGACTAAGTTGTCCTTGAACTCATAGAGATACACCTGCCTCTGTCTCCCAAGTGTTGGGATTAAAGGTGTGTACCACCACACCCTACTCCCTTCCTTCCTTCCTTCCTTTCTTTCCTTCTTTCTATTTTAAGGACTTTATCCTTTTTCTATTCTGCATATATTTTTAAACATACTGTAAACTGTTTAGAGGCTTTTTTTTGTCTGAAACTATCTTTACTATATCTCTTTTTCTGACCACATGAGACTTTAATTTGTTAAGCCATATGGCTAGGATTAAAGCCATGACTTTGACGGCTGGATCCAGCCCATTCCTTAGCTTTATTCTGAGAGTCTAGCCTCATGGCAGAAGTACTGGCTGGAGCCATGTTTATTGCCATGACTCTATGGCGTTTCAAGGTCCCTGCCACCACCAAAAAGCATGTGGTCAGCTTTTCATCAACACCATTTAAGTGTTTCATGGCAGGACCTCTTAAAAGAGCTGCAAGGTTTTGCAGCTAAAGCTGAGTCCGGAAGCCTCTCTTAAATGAGGGCACTTGTCTCTAGCAAGCAGAGCCCACCTGAGAAAATGCTGCTATCAGGAAGCTGTGCTTAACTCTATTATTTTATGTGTAGTATTTCTTTCCAAGGTCTCTTAAGCTTTATGTGGATGCAGTTGTCCATGACAATGGTCTTTACCCTGTTATTTATATTTTAAATAAATGCTGATCAGTCACTAGTCAGGCAGGAAGTAGAGGCGGGGCAATGAGAATTCGGGGAAGAAAAAATAATCTGCAGTTGTCAGTGAGAGCTGGAAGCAAGAGAGCGAGTGCAGGCTTTACAGCTGCGTTTGTAATATAAGAGACCCTGCCCAAGTGGGCTGGTATTTTAAAGGCTATTGGCTGAAGGAATGGAAGGAGCTCCCACAGCACTTCTTATCTCCACCTTCGTAGTGCTGGGATTAAAGGTGTGATCTTTGTTTCTCATTTAAACTGGTTAAATTTCATATAGCCAAGTGTGGCCTTGAATTCCTGAACTTCCTGCCTCCACCTCCCAAGTGCTGGGACTAAAGATGTGTGCCACCACTGCCTGGTGGTTAGCTAGTGGTTAGCTCCACCCTCTGATCGTTAGGCAAGCTTTATTTGTTAGAATACAAACAAAATATCACCGCATGGGATCTAGATTTTTTTTTTAAGACATGAAGTAGAAAGTAGATTACTGGGGCCAGTAATTAAAGAGCCAATTGGGGGCAGGGGTGAAGGAAGAACATTGATCATGGGAGAATGTGATCAAATAAATACCACACGCGTGAGAAAACCTATTTTTTATAATTAATAAACACTACCGAAAAGATTGAAAAATAAGGCACTGAGGATGTTTGAGAGGATTGACTCCAATTTGGAAAGTTCTACAAATTAAATGCTATCAAATAATCACCAACTGTGGTAGCATGCTCATATTAGCAGCACTTTGGAGTCTGAGAATGAGGAAGTATTCTGAGTTTGAGACCTTTGTTGGCTACCAAGTGAGACTTTGTTTTCCCAAACAAAACAACAGCCATGCTGTCAAAAAGCATCACATGCTCCTGAGACTTTGTGAAGGATCAGTCAGCACAGATTCCTTGTGTCTTGCTTTTGACAGCTGCCATCACCCTCCACCCTGTCTGTGGCACCCTGATAATGGCAGCCATCAACACTAGGCAAGATCTTCCACCAGTGAGAGATTGTAGCTCCTGAAAGACTCAGATGATCATTAGCGTTCTTTAGCAATAGAGTATTTTGTATTCAAGTGTGTATATTGTTTAAGGAAGAATATAATGCGACTGCACATTTCATAGAAACTACAGTGTGTTAAAAACACAGGTTTCATAGATACTAGGAAACCAAAAATAATTATATGACTTACTTTATTGCTGTGGTCTGGAACCAGCCATGATCTTTCTGTTCTCAGCTTATAACTGGTAGTAACGAAATTCTTGACAGAAAATTAGAAAATAATTATTGCTTGGTAATAATAAAGTAGTAAGGCTCCTCAGAAGGAAAAAAAAAAAAACTGTAGATGAGCACTGCCCATGGATATTTTTCTCTCTGCTGTTAATGGTGCATGACAGATTAAATTTTCATCTTTAAAGATTTCTTTTTATATATTTTTATATAATATATTTTGATCATATTATTCTCTCTCCCAAGTCCTCCCAGATCCTCTGTACCTATTTATGTTTTTTCTCCCTCCTCTCCATCCCTTCTTCTCTCAAAAAAAAGAAAACCCCCAAAAGACAAAACATGAAAAACCAAAAACCACATGTGTATGCACAGACACACAAAACAAAACATGGAGTCTGCTTGGTGTTGGTGGACACTGCTGAGCATGAGGCCTGACCGGGAGTCACTCCATTGGAGAACATTGATTTTCCCTCTCCCGGCATGTGTCAGCTGTAGGTCCCACCTCCCCTTCTCAGTGCTGGAATTCTGTCTGAGTGAAATTTGTACAGTTCTTGTGCATGTTTTATTTCTATGAGAAGATCCATTTTTGAAACGCTAGAGATTGACTTGCTGATGGGTTGGCCCATTTGTCATTGAACTGGCAAGTCTGAAATTTCTCTTTTCCAAAATTAAATTAAGGAAGAAAATTTTCTGAAAATGTAGCTAAGATAAAAATGACCATTTAGCATTTAAAACTTTAATTGTGGAAATAAGGTGCCTACTTTTTCTTTCTTGATGACCGTGTATAGGGATACTGTAGTGTAGATGAGAGCCCAGAACTCCTTGGAGAATTTTTTATTATTATTATTGCTTACTGTAGTACTGGAGAGCCAACCAACTCTCTACCACTAGCTATGTCCCTACCCCTGGGATCTTTACTTTAAAGTGTTATATTTAATTATTTATGGCATGTTTTTGAAGCTTGGCGAATATTATTTGAATTTTGTGTAAAAATATTAATAATGTGATATTTTTAAAATGTGATTCTTATGGTCATAAAAAACACTGCTACTTCTATAGAACTTATTGCTGATACAATAATTGGAGAAAATCTTCACTTAGAAATTAGTAAAATTAAAGATGTAATTTTTTTCTCTAATTGTTCACAGAACCATGGTCTAAATTTTATTCTTCAGATCCTTGCAAGAAACCAGATGCAGTTCTCAGCATCTCAGGAGACTTAGCCTATGAGGAAAGTGGAGCTTAGGGCTGTTTCCATATTTAGCTCTTAATGCTTTTCAAGCCTTTAAAATAAGCAAGTGGTCGGTGGTTAAGTAGTGACTGTCCATCTCTCTTGCATTAGGAATCTGGCTTGTTATCACCACTTTCAGATTACCAATGAAACAGGTTTTTATCAAAGCTAGCGCAGTCACTTCATCTTCATTTCACAGAGGAGCGCTCTGTTAGCAGTGAACGCTGAGGTCATGCCTTGCCTTTGAGTTGTGGCAGAGAATGTGACTGTGTCACAGGTCCTGACAGGTTACACCTGTTTTATGAACTGCCATTGCCTGATCAGATGTGCGTGATGATTTTTAGTTACTTTTTATTGTTTAATACATTTGCAACACAAGGTTTACCTTTTTAGTCAGTTTTGAGTGTGTATTTTCTGGCAGTTATTATCCACAGTGCTTCCCTGCCCTTACTCCTAAGTTTCCAAATTTCACATCACCCCAAAACAGCACCTCTGATCATTTAGCAATAATATTTATTCTTCATTCAGCCATTCCCATTGGCCACTTATTTTTTTGTCTCTATAAATTTGCTTGTGACCAATATGTCATATAAATGTAATCATAGAACACATATCTTTTGTGTCTGCCTTTCCCCCCATTAGCATAGTGTTTTAAAATTTCGTCTGTGTTTTAACAGAGCATGGATCAGAATCCCATTCTTTTCATAGCCACATAATACTCCATCCATACGGGTACCACATTTCAGGTGCTCATTCATCTGCTGAAGGACAACTTGGACTGTTTTTGCCTTTGACTCGTGACTTAATATATGTATCTGAACTTAATATATGTATCTGAATCCTCATTTTCAGGTGTTTTGGGGGATACATGTGAGATTGTTTCATGTACTAATTCAGTGTTTAATGTATTGAAGAATGTGATAATTATTTCACAGTAGTTCATTCTGGTTGAGTTTTTTCTTCTTTTTAACCCTTTCTTATCGTTTTGGTTTTTTTTTTTTTAAGTTTTTGCTTAATACCTTGTTTGACTTTTGTTGTTTGAGTTTTAAATAGTTGTTTATTTTGGTCATTCATTTTTTTCTATCCTTTTCAATTGTTTGTTTTTCAGACCCGAGTCAGAACTCCATCACAGGGGAGCACAGCCAACTGTTAGGTATAGTATTGCTCTGGGAAGTGACTCTCTTAAGTCTCCCGAGCCTGTTTTACTAACGGACTTACTTACTCCCTGATCTGTTGCTGCTTTGGATTCTTTCGCTTTACTTTTCACTTCTCAAGTCTTTCTCTGTTTATTTCTAACTTGATAAGCTATAGGAAGCTGTCTTTGTAATTAGTTACTAAAACTCAGCTTCATTACATTTTAAAAAGTGATTTTACATAGTCTGTAGTTAAAAGAATCTTGAACTTCTTTTTCTAGGATTGTATTGAAAAAAAGACAGTATCTTCCACACATGTGCTGTGGCAGGTTTACCCCCACATACATCATGTCCACACACAGTTATTACAAAGGAGATTAAAATGGATCATCAAGTAAAGGTGTTTGCTATGCAAGCCTGGTGACTCGAGTTTGGTCCCCAGGATCCATGTACAGGGGAAGGAGAAGGAGAGCACTAACTCCACCAAGTGTCTCTGACCTCCACTCTTACAATGTGGCACATGAACACACACACCCTTTATGAACATGCACAATAATAAATAAATTATATAATATCTTGAACTTTACAGATAGACTTCTCTATTATTGTTTGTGTTTGTGTTAAACCGCATTTTCAATGCTGGAAGCCATTCAGTTGTAAGGTGTTCACCAGATAAAGCCCTTGCCCGACAGCCTGAGGCTGAGTCCTGGGACCCACCTGGAAGAATGAAAGACGTTACTCCTTCAGAGCATGCTATGGTGTGTGCACCCACACACCATCACCACACATGCAAACAGATGAATAAAATCAATAGAAATGTAATTACCAAAAGCCTTCATAGACAATATGGACTTTAATAGCCTATAAAATGGGTATTCCAGTTTCTTACCTATGAAACAAATTATAGAAGTGCATCAGTTTTCTCTAGGTATTGTTTATTGTAGGAAAACTTGACAAGCTCTCAGAAAACTTGCAGATTTTCTAAACATACACTTGCAGCTTGGACTCCTTCCTGCAAACACTGCAATGGGGAGTCCAAGCAGCACAGAAGATCAGCATAAAGAAAGGTAGTCCTTCCAAGGTCTTGTCTCCCACTACCTTAACTCTGCCTCCCCAACTACTTATTTTGACTTTTATAAATGTTCATACTACATCTGATTATTTTCTTCCTTTTTATGTCAGTGACATTGTATTATTCAGATGGCCTTTTGTCAGCTAACATTTTGTCTGGGTATCGCATATCAGTGAGTGAAGCTCTACCTCATTCCTGTTTAGAATGCAGTAGGATTGTGTTGTTCACCACAATTTTACTCTGCCAGTTCCCCCTCTTCATGGGCATTGAGGTTATTTCTAAAACACTGTTAAAGAAATTATGTAGAACGGCATAGAGAGATGGCTCAGCAGTTAACAGCACTGACTGCTCTTCCAGAGGACGTGGGTTCGATTCCAGGCACCTTCATTGTAGCACATAGCCATCTATAACTGCTGTTCCAGGGAATCCCACGCCCTCTTCAGGCCGATGTAAGCACTGTATGTAAGCATGGGGCACACGGACACACATGTAAGCAAAACACCCACACACATACAATTTTTTAAAAAAGAAATTACTTTGCAATAAGCATCTTGTACTTGCATCTTTGCAGTCAGCACATTTGTAGGCAAGGTTTTCTCACACTGTACATTCTCAACAAGATAAGTCACCATAAATGGTCCCACTGGTCTAGATATGGAGGAATGCTTGGCTCTCAGTCACAAAACCTGACGTTATTTTTCAAGTTATATTTAGTTACTTACTTATTTTATAAGAGAAGTGATGTGCATGCCATCGCTTTGAGGCATCCGTTGTCTTCTGCCTCTGTGTGTCGTGGACATTGAATTCAGGTTGTCAGGCTTGGCAGCAAATTCTTTCTTTTCTTGGTGAGCCAGCTCTCCAGCCCAAATTGATTTTATGAGTCTGTATTTTTTTATATTTACTAATAGGTAGAATGCCTATTCTTTAATTATGGGTGAGAATCAGAAATTATTGTATACTAAGAGTTATGTTGTATGGTGGTGTGCATGTCTGGGTTTGTACACTGCTGAGCTTTTAGCTGTTAGAATATACAATAGCAGCTGTGGAAAATGTGTTATCAGGAAGTCCACAGTAGGGAAAGAACTTGATATGACTTGTTTGTTTACGGAAAAGTTCCAGAATATTGAAGAAACTGCACTTGTGTTCTCTCTCTCTCTCTCTCTCTCTCTCTCTCTCTCTCTCTCTCTCTCTCTCTCTCTCTCTCTCTCCCTCTCCCTCTCCCTCTCCCTCTCCCTCTCCCTCTCCCTCTCCCTCTCCCTCCCTCTCCCTCTCCCTCCCTCCCTCCCTCTCTCTCCCTCCCTTCCTCCCTCCCTCCCTCTCTCCCTCTCCCTCTCTTCCACCCTCTCTCTTTCTCCCTCCCTCTCCCTCTCTTCCTAACATATTCATGTAATCCCAACGTGGTAAACAGAGACAAGGAGATGAAGTTTACAAGGCTAGCCTGGGCTACATGAGGCCTTGTCTCAATTTATTTTCCTCCCCTAAATTGTGCAATTGCCAAGATAAGCTCAGAACTCGGAGCAGGAACATATATGCAGTAGAGGTGTGGAGGCCTTCACAAGTAAAATGGATGGGTAAGAATTTGTACCATTCACAAGTCAAACTGCATTGAAGCAGAGAAAGACTGTATTTTGTAAAAAAAAAAAAAATTTTACAGTTGCCCCACCTTTCAGGACTGGGGAAGTAATTTAGTGATACAGTATTAAGTTGGCAAGCACCATACCCTGGACTCAACCCCAGCACCTCAATATACAAATCCCAGCACCTCAAAAACCAAACTCCCAATGCTTCCAGCACACCCTCGGTGTTTCTAAAAGGCACATGTGGAGAACACTGGCTCAATTGTCTTGCTTGCTGAATTCAGTTTATAATAACATCTTTCAGACTGTTCCTGCCAAATTGGATTTAAAACACCATCTTCCAGACCTGCTGATACTGCTGCTGCCAACAGGCTTCAGTGATTTTAATGTATTTACTGTTCCCACTGACTCATCAGCTCTCTTGCAAAACTCAGGGTCAGGCTGAGGTAATGTATGGGAGGTGAAACTGCTCTTGTGCTAATGAATCAAAGTCTGGACTTTACCATTTATGAGCTTTTCCCTATGTGTGCATGTGTATAACTTTCACGTTCAAAAAAATTTGGAAGTAAAAAGGCAAACATCAGTGAGTCATGGCAGGTTTACAAATTTTATTAAACATGTAAGGATTAAAAAAAATTCCAGTCTTGTACAATGTCATAGGATAGAAAACCAAATAAACACTGTTAAGTCAGTCTGAGTCATTCTTAGCCTTGATACCAAACATTCACAGTGGCAATATGAAAAAAGCATTGTCCAGCCCAAAGTATCTGTAATCTGAATTAAGAAGTATTTTTATTTTAATTTAAATATAATATTTTTATCACTTTTTGAGAATATCATGTATTAATGCAAAATATTTTTTTATATTCACCCTGCTACTCTCCTGGCCTCCTCCAGGTCCATCTGCATCCCCCAAAGTTCCTGTCTTTTTTTTTTCCTTACAACCCACTGAGTCCCATTTGTGCTGCCCATATTCTCATGGATGCTGAGCCATTCAATGGAGTGTGACTGACCTACCAGGGCCCACACCCTTCAGAGGGATTCTTCCCTCTCCCAGAAGCATTATTTGACAGTAGCTATTCAGCAAGGGGTTGGGGCTTGTGAGCTTCTCCCTCTTCCTCGTTGGAATGCTGGCCAGACTGATCTTCTGCGGGTCTTCTTGCATGTAGCATGTTTAAAGATTATCTCCGTGGGCTCCATGTTAGAATGTTTACCTACCATGTGTAGGGCCTTGGGTTCATTCCCCAAAGCCTCAAAAATAAAGAAATACTATTATGGTAGCTAAAAATACATGACAGGCTTTGTATCAAAAATAAATATACACCTATGACCTGGTGGTTCATACCTATCATTCCAATACTTAGAAAGATGAGGCATGCAGGACATGAGCTTGAAGCTAGCCTGACCCCACCTCAAAAATAAATAAATACAAAATTTACGTACTTGCTGTATTAGTATTAAAGAATATATAATCATTTTAATATAGGTAGATGAAGCATTTGATAGGAAACATAACCAATATTAACATATTAAAAACTTATTGTTCATAACTGGAATGTTCTTGTTAGCCTACTCATTAATTGCTCAACGAAGGGGGATAATAGATTAAAAATAATTAATAATTAATTAATAATCTGTTTTATATTTAACATACCACTTGAGAACAAAGTAGTAGATTAAAAAGAATGTCTCCTGCATGGAAGTTATTGAACTAATAAAGACTAAGAGAATGAAAATATCATCACATTCTACCCCTCATAAGTTAGTGGACCTAAGTATTAATCATCAACAGTTGTTAATATCTCAGAAAGGAAGGTAACCAGAGGCCATAAAGTGTCACAGTGCCATCATGCAGCAGCCTTTTCTCACCCCTAAAAATAACAAATGTGATGTGATTAAGCGTATTCGGCTGTCAGCCAGTTCATAAGAATTACAGTAAACAGAATGTCACACAGCATCACACCCACATCATCATCAAAATCCAATCCCTCAGAAAATCAAGGGCATACGACATAATTTCTTGAAGAGAAGAAACTGTAGCTGAAGAAATGCAGCGGTCAGTCATAACGTTCTCCTGGCTGACTGACGAGTCAAGCAATATAGATGAGAAGTGGAACTTAAGGCTGCAGTGTGCACTGTAGCTCAGTGTGGCTGCAGGCGCACCAGCTGGTGAACTCCTGTGCATCCCTTCCAGGAAAAAGTAGAAAGACCTATCTTCAGCCTTCTCCTTCTCACTACTTACAACTATATCCACGTATTTCTCAGAATACTTAGCATACTTCCACTTCCAACACACTTGTCAGAAAGTCTCATGTTTCTCATTTCTCATTCACTTAAAAAAAAAGTGATTTTTTTTTACAGCATTGTAAATCCTGTTTTTGTTTGTTTGCTTTGGTTTTTGAAATAGGGTTTTTTTTGTGTATCTCTTGCTGTCATGAAACTCACTCTGTAGAATAAGCTGGCCTCAAACTCAGAGATCTGCCTGCTTCTGCCTCCCTAGTGCTGGGATTAAAGGTGTGCACCACCACCACCTGGCATTTTTTTCCCTGTTCTTGTTGATGTGGTTCAAACACAGATGTGTGCCAGAGGAAATTAAGTATTCTTAATGCTCCATCTCTGTCCAGATGGAGCCAGCAAAGACCATTTGGCAAGTGCAGGACACTAAAGGACAATTTCTATAATACACTGTATTATAGAACCAAGATATAAGTGGTAATTTTCAACACTGTAGATAGAATAGAATCAAACAATAAAGATCTTTCAACATCACTTTTTCTGTTTACAAAGAAAAGGGAGAGAGCATAGCTTAGTGATGGTGTGCTCAAAGCCATGGTCCAGTCCCTAGCACACACTGAAAGGAACAACAAAAGCAAGTTGTAAGGACATAGATGTGTCATGAAAAGCAGAAACAAATTTTTCAGAAGAAAGAGTGGTTCTGTCAGTTTTCTCTTTACTTGCGCCATGAAACAGTGGCAGCTTTCTCATAGAATCCATGTTGTTTGGGTAGTAAAATGAGAGAGAAGAAACATGACAGCCATGGCGCCATGCTGAAATCCGGTCACTGCCAGGGCTGGGATTGCAGCCCCAGTGGCTGTCTTACAAAGCCATCTTCTTTTGGTTTTGTATAATCCACTTTTAAAGATTTTTTTTATAATTTATATAAATGTGTGAATGTCTGCATGAGTTATGTGTACCACATGTGTGTGCCTGATGCCCATGGAGGTCAGGAGAGGGCATTCAGTCTCCTAGAACTAGACAATAGTGAGCTTTTTGATGAGTGTACTGGAAACCCAAGTCAGCTCTTCCACAAGAGCATTACGTTCTCTAAACACCAAGACAACTCTCTAGCCCAGATTCTGTATACTCTTCAAAAGTCCTGGGATATGTGCTTGTTCTGAGTTCATGCCAAGAAAGACTTTTATTTGGAAAATTCAGAATTTCCACTGTCTCTCGCAGTTCTATGTTAACCCCGACTACAGAAAAGGCCACACAGTGACTGGTTGCCAGCCACCATATTCTTGCTGAGAAGTGATTGATGCCTTTTGGTAAAATTATTTCTAGTTTCATGTTTTTCTCTATAACCAAATCTGGCAAGAACTCTCTTCCCTCTGTGGAAAACCTCTAATTTTCATGATTGTCCCGATTCAGGAGAGATCAGGACAAGTAGGTCTTGTAGGTATCATTGTCTTCCTATGATGCCAAGTCTCCATGGAAATTGTTCTGTTTTCCAAAGCAGTTAAGTAGTCAAACAATAGAAGCTAGCACAGGACCAGCCAGAACCAGATTTGGCTGATAAGATGATTCACCTGGGGCTTAAGACTGAGGTATCCAAACAGAGAGCAGCAGCAGAATTGGACAGGATGCTCCTAATGCCAGATTTAAAAACAACAAAAACAAAAGAATTTATTTATTATTCTTTGATAGTTTCCTAGAATATTTTAAAGAAACTTTCACATTCCTTATGGGTTTTTGTTTGTTTTACCATTTAAAAAACTGGCACTGGTTAGCAAGAGCTCAGGGAATACACGTACTTGCTGCCAAGCCTGATGACCAGAGTTCAATCCCAGGGCCTCACATGGCAGAAGGAGAGAACCAACTCCCACAAGTTGTCCTTTGAGCATCACATACAAAGGTGGCACATGTGACCAACACCAACAAAAGTAAATTATTGTAATTTTAAAATTTACTTTATTGGACCAGAAGTGTAGTACACACCTTTAATACGAGCACTCAGAAGGCAGAGGCAGGTGGATCTGTGAATTTGAGGCCAACTTTGTCTACATTGTGAGTTTTAGGACAGCTAGAGCTACATAGTGAAACCCTGTCTCAGAAGAAAAAAGTTATTGTAATAAATACACAAAATCATTATGTAGCTGTATTAGCATGTCCATCAAAATTCTTGACTGGTCCCAGGCCCTATACATCTCAAACTGTCGTGCTGTTAGAATAGTTTTTCCTGACTCCAGGGTTTCTTAGTGTTTTACATTTTAATTATCAATCTCATTTTCATGCACCTACCACCACAAGAAATATATGTGTGCATGATTGTATTGTCTTTCTCTTCCATCCTAAAATCTGTTCTTCTGCTTTTGTCTTTGATTGACATCTCATGTACCTCAAGTGTTTTGTTCTTTTCCATTTTTTAATGTTTCAGTATTCTTGCTGAATTTTTCCTTGATATTTTTGGACTTTTACCTCCAATTTACTGTTGATTCACTTTTGTGACTATCTTGTTGTCCATCTGTTTGTTTGAATCTTCTATACGATCACTTATTCTTTCAAAAAAGTAAGACTCTGAAAGTGGGCGGAATTTTCCTGTGGTGGCAGCCATGCCCAAATAACCACTCAGGAACTGATTGTAAATGCTCTGCCCATAGCTCAGGCTTGTTACATAGCTAACTCTTACAGTTTAGCCCATGTTTCTTATCTTCCATCCATCACATGGCTCATGGCTTGCTTCCATATTTTCTACAAGTCCTGTTTCCTCTGCATCTGCTGGCATCTCCCTGACTGCCCTTTTTCATCCCAGCATCCTTAGTTTAGTTGCCCGCCTATACTTCCTGCCTGGCTGTTGGCCAGGCAGCATATTATTAAACCAATTCGAGTGACAAATCTTTACAGTGTACAAAAGGATTATTTCACAACACTCTGAATTCTTAGACATTCATCTTTCTGTATGGTTTCAATTCCTTCCTAAGGGAGTGGTTGGTTGGGATGGGTCATAGAAGGTGGCTGTGTCATATGCTTTGTGTTTCTTTGTTGTATTTTGTGCATCTCTTAGAGTATGTTTGACATTCAGTTTTGACTTTCCTATCTTTGGAATACATTCTGTTTTGTTTTCTGTAATTCTCCCTTGAGGGTTATCTGCATGAAATTTAGCTATGTGGACTGGAGAAATTTAGTGTTGTTAATGTAGTCACTGAGGTAATCCTATCATAGCTATGTGCCATCAGGATCACGGGTGGAATGGTACATGAAGAAACAAGGCAGGCAGATGGGGTCAGAACCTCAGTCATTGCCTGGATCTTGTGGATCCACTGGGGACCAGAATAGCAAATGTCAGACCCACTAAAGTCTGGGTGCTATCTGTAGCCTGTGACTAAAATGGTACGCTTTAAGTAACCTCTGGGGGACCACAGTAGTATAGACCCCGGAGTCCTGCAGTGACCACAGGAACCTTAGACTTGAAAACCCCACACCCACACTAATTTTAAAGGCACTGAAGACAAAGCCCCAGTTTCTTAGCAGACACTAAAGCTGAAGCTCAGGCCTCCATTGTCCTCTGAGACTACTGGGACTGAAGGCTACTTCAGTGCTCTCAGATCCCAGTGGACCCAGTGACCTGGTCCCACAGTGATTTCTGGTCCTGCAGAAGCTTGAGGTAAATAAATGCAATTTTTAAAATTAGCATATATTTAAATTTCCCTGTTTCTAAATTTTAAAAAATACTTTATGTGTATGGGAGTGCTTTGTCTACATATGTGCCTGTGTACCATGTGTGTGCCTGGTGCCCATGGGCCAGATAAGGGTGTTGGATGCCCTGGCACTGTAGTTACAGGTGGTCGTGAGCTGCTGTGTGTGTGCTAGAACTTGAACCCAGGTCCCCTGAAAGAACAACTGAGCCATCTCCAGCCCAACATTTCTTTGTTCTAGAAATGTCTCTTCACAGCCAGGCTGTGGTGGCACATGTCTTTAATCCCAGCACTTGGAAAGCAAAGGCAGGCAGATCTCTCTGAGATCAAGGCCAACCTAGTCTACAGAGACAGTTTCAGGAGAGGCTCCAAAGCTACACAGAGAAACCCTGCCTCAAAAAACTGAAGAAAAAAGTCTCTTCACATTTGTTTGAGGAGTCTTAACAAAAATCCTATCTTAAATTTCAGTCACAGCTTGAATTTTAATCTGTAAAAGTTCACTTGTCTAGTTTGTGATTTGCTGAAGAAATTAGGTTATTCCACATTCTGACTTTGGTGGTGGTCTTTGTGTGTGCTTACCATATTCCTCCTTTGTATTGTCTGCGATCCTGAGAGGCTTCATTAGACTGTGCGTCCATTCTCTTGCTAAGAATACAAAGGATGAACAGCGTCTTTCCTTCATATTTGTTAGTCAACAGGCTCATAGTCATCTTCATTTGCCCGCTCAAAGGTTATGCCTCAGTCCTTTATTGATGGCTTTCACAGCCCTTGATGAAGATTGCCTAGATGTGTTGTTTTCACTAGGGTTAGCAAATTGGCAGGGATTTCCTATGTACTGTTCCATGTATCATAAATTAACTACAATGTGCTGTAAAAAAAAAAAGTAGTGTTTAGCTATATAATTATCCTCAAAACAGATAGCACAGTTGATTCTTCTACTATTTTTCAGAGTTGTATTTTGTTTCCTTAAAACTTTGCATAATTTCCTTTTTAAAAATATTATTTCGAGTTGGGCAGTGGTGGCACATGCCTTTAATAACAGCACTCGGGAGGCAGAGGCAGTTGGATCTCTGTGAGTTCAAGACCAGCCTGGTCTACAAGAGCTAATTTCCAGGACAAACTCCAAAGCTACAAAGAAACCCTGTCTTGAAAAACAAACAAAAATATGTATTATTTTGAATATCTCTTGTGTTCTGTCTTCCCATCATGACCATCAGGAACTCCTTCAAGTCAGTCTCATGTCCTTCCAGATGACCGGCTCAGTTCAGTAGTTTTCTGGCTTTTTGCCAGACTCATCTTCCATATTTAAAGTAATGTATATTACTTTAATGTTCTTTCCTTTTTATATTAGTATGTTCTTCAGTAATGGAAACCTTAGTTTTAAATCGTATTTACAAGTTTTTTTCTCTTCTCTCCTGCCAGACTGGGCAATCATGTAACTTAAGCACAATTTTAAAAGCCAAAGATTAGGAAGTATTCATATAACACAAACTTGGCTATCTCAGAAACTCTGTTTCTTCTTTGTTTGTGTGCAACTGATTCATCAGATTCCAGTTAAGTACCTCTCAACATAAAAATAATATGGAAGTGTTCATACAAAAATATATCGGGCCAGGCAGTGGTGGCGCACGCCTTTAATCCCAGCACTTGGGAGGCAGAGACAGGCAGATCTCTGTGAGTTCGAGACCAGCCTGGTCTACAAGAGCTAGCTCCAGGACAGGCTCTAAAGCTGCAGAGAAACCCTGTCTCGAAAAACCAATATATATATATATATATATCGGATGCTTCCATGAAGATACACACCTATAATCAAGTACTTTGGGGCTGAGGAGGGATATTTAAGAGTTTGAGACCAGTCTGGGCCTCATAGTGACATTTTTTCAAAAACTACTACTGACCTCCAATTGCTTGGTATACAGAAAACAAAAGACTGTAGAGTGCTTAGCTCCAGTTTGGACGATCATATGTTATCTCAAGGCTCAGGGATCTTTTTGGAGGAGGGGGCAGAAAGATTGTAAAAGCCAAAGGTGGTGGATAAGTTAAAGGAAACAATGTTTTCCAGACAGAAGCATATATGAACTCAGTGATTGTGACAGTATGCACAAGACTTACACAAGCTCCAGTCAAACAGAATCCATGCATACTTGGGAATATGTAATCCCAGCGCCAGCTGAGGAGCTATTAGCATTTAGTGATTTCTGGGAAAGGGAGATTCAGGTCATCATTTAATAATGATGACCTTGATAAATGTGATCACATAGCAGAACAGATCTCAACCCCCAAACTAGCTGAGCAGCACAAACTAGACCTGATGGGGAAAGAAGGTCAAATTAAAACAGAAAGAAGCAGCAGCAGTCTCCAACTTCAGTTGGAAACAATGAGAGGGTTGAGGCAGAAGTGAGGGGATTGGGATCTTGAATATATTCAAAATACATTGTATGCAATTCTCAAGAATTTTGAAAATCATCATAGATTTAATCACCTGTTATAATTGATGACATCAGAAATGAGGTCAGCAAGATAGCTCAGCAGATACTTGGTATGCAAGCCTGGCAACCTGAGTTTCATCCCTTGAACCCTGGTAAGGGTAGGAGGAGAGAACCACATGTACAAGTTGTCATCTGACCTCTACATGTACACATGACACGTGCCTACACACACACAGAGAGACAGACACACACACAATAAATTTTTAATGTCAGAAGGCCCATTATCAGCAACAATAGTTTGTAAAGTAGTCCATGTCTAGAGTAGTATAACACACCAAGAAAAAAATACTGTGTGTTTTGTTTATTTATGGGTAAGTTTAAGGTTAGGCACTCAGTTGTCTCCAGAGATCTCTGTACTAAGAAAGGGAATTCTTCATCTTGATTTCTTTGGTTTCCCTATTTGCTTTTGTTCCTGCTAGAAAAACACCACATTCTCCAAACAGTGCTAACTGAAGTCTACCAATCAGACTGAACCTGAATCTGAACTGGTCTGTTACCACAGAGGCAACATAGTTATAGGTGCTGGTGGCTCAGAACCCAATGAAAACCCAAATTTTGCCTTTCTTTTTCAGATGATGGACATAAGAAAGCTCGAAATGCTTATCTCAACAGTTCCAACTATGAAGAAGGAGATGAGTATTTTGATAAAAATCTGGCACTCTTTGAGGTAATATTTTAATTATGTGTGTGTCTGTGGGGGAGTAGAAGAGGGCATCATATTTCCTTGGAGATGGAGTTACAGGTAGTTGTGAGCCTTCCAATATAGATGCTGGGAACTGAACTTTGGCCTCTGGGAAAGTATTAAGTGCTCTTACCCACTGGGCCATCTCTTCATCCCACAAAATGGAAATCTCATCACGCACACACAGGAAATTATGAAACCATCACATTTTCAGAAAAATGTTTGAAAATGAAAATCATTATTTTAAGCAAAGTAAGACAAATGATGAATAGTCATTTTTCTCCTGTGTGTGTGTGTATGTGTGCGCGCGTGAGAGAGAGAGAGAGAGAGAGAGAGAGAGAGAGAGAACGCACAGAAGGCAAACTGAGAATGGAGGAGATGCAGGGGGCAGAGAAGTGGATGCAGAGGTAATAGAACGCCTGTAACGTGAAAGCAGAGGAGACTAAAGAGGGCAGGAGGATCTGGGCCTTAAGAGGGTCAGAAGGAATGTGGGAAGGCAGAGGGGGAGGGGAACAATTACATATTTGTATGAACGAAACCTTAATGAAACCCAGTACTTTGTATCTCACCTTGACTTGCTGCCCTATTAAGTGTAGTCCTTTCTGCCTCTCAGGGCTGGGGATTAGCCCCAGGACCTCATGCGTGTACTCTCAGCTCCCTGTCATCTTTCACATGTCAGGGACAAGGCTCAGTGAAGAATTTTCTTCAAGTATTTACCTGTGAAAGAGGTTATCATTTATTTTGCTGTTTCCTGGCAGAAAGTTTATTTTGTTGCTGAATTCCAGTATCCTTCATAAATTATTTCTGACTTTATAGGAAGAAATGGACACCAGACCAAAAGTGTCATCTCTCCTCAACCGCATGGCCAACTATACTAACCTGACACAGGGAGCAAAGGAGCATGAAGAGGCAGAGAACATCACTGAAGGGAAGAAGAAGCCTACCAAGGTGAGGCCTCAGGATGCAGGACAGATAAAACCAGCCCCATATATGAGCACTGAAGGCATGCCCAGGGCACCAGTCTGTGTTAAGAAACTGTATCAAATGCTTGCTATACCCAGTACCATTCTGATCACTGGCACCATGGCCCAGACAGAATGTACAGTACTATAGCTTCTCATGGGAAGCCAGTCCCTAAGACACTGAAACTCTGTTAAAGTATATTGCATCTTCAGTGTCAAGTAATGCTTGACCAAAAACATAAGCAGGGTTAAAAGGAATGAGACTGACAAGAGCCTGCTGGAAGGGTTCGATACTCCGGTAGGTCAGACAGAGAAAGCCCTCTGACATGGTGGATTTGTACAGAAACTGTCCTAGTGAGGAAGTTAGCCATGTTAGCAGAAGTGTTAGCACATCGGTGGGGCGAGATATCTCTACCCAGCTTCTGATGCCATCTGCCTGGTACAAAGGTTTTTGTTTGTTTGTTTGGTTGGTTGGTTGGTTGGTTGGTTGGTTGGTTGGTTGGTTGGTTGGTTTTGGTTTTGGTTTTTGAGGTGGTGTTTCACATATAACACAGGCTAGCCTTGGACTCAGTCCTCCTGCCTTAGCCTCCCAGGTGCCAGGATCATAGGCATCCACCATGATAATGATTCCCAGTAGTTGTTAGACTTTTCTACTACTACTGTTTTTCTTACAATAAAATTATGCCAATACACATAGTTCAGCTCTTTGCAAAGGGGCCCTCAAGTTTTTACTTTCCCTGACTGTTTCATTTACCATTGTGAAAAATTTGTACTTAATTCTCAAGAATTTCCACAAGTTGTTCTGTTTTTAAATAAGAATAAAAATTTAACAACCTTGAAGAATAGACATTTTTAGATTGTTGAGTGGTCCATTGCTTAGGAATAATAAAAAACATGGGAACTTATCTAAATTACAATGCATACTGATAATGGGAGTATAATGATGAACTTCACTGAGCTGTTGAAAATATTGCATGAACTTCCTGTCTGTGGTAAATCTAAGCATCTTTTATGGCTAACTATATGTTTCCTTCTGTCTTACATTTTTATTTCCAGAGCCCCCAAATGGGTACTTTTATGGGCGTCTACCTCCCATGTCTACAAAATATTTTTGGAGTGATCCTCTTCCTGCGTCTTACCTGGGTAGTGGGCACAGCTGGAGTCCTTCAGGCCTTTGCGATTGTCCTTATCTGCTGCTGCTGTGTAAGTCCTCCTGCTCTGGCCCCTAGAACTCACCTGCAGCATTTCCTGTTGAGTTTATCACTTGACCTCCTGGGGAGCCGGGACAGAAAATACATAAAGACTCACTATCTCAACAGGAGAGAGAGAACTTGACCTTAAAATCTAAAGGATTTTCATTCAGCACCCATTATCCATTATTTCCTATGTAGTATATAATGTATATGGTGTCCTAGATTTTTGGAAATAAACAAAATACAAGTTTTCAAATAATTCAAAATCTGGGTAATTTGGACTTGAAAGCACTGATGTTGTAATGTATAAGCTATTCTAAAATGTTCTGAAAAATAAAATTGGCAGTGCCTGGGAAGGGTGAGGGGAATCCGCATTCAGTTTGGTTCACTTTGAAGTCTCCTTTCGTATGCCTTCCCCAGAAATTCCTCAGTTGTTCCAACTCTTCTCTCCTACTCAGCCCATTCTGGTTTTCCTTTCATTTAAACTGCTCATTTTTATATATCCCATCCCTGTCCATCAATCTAGTGTCCCCTTTGTTTTAGTAACCATTATGTCCTCCGCATGCATTATGCTCAACTGAGTGCTAACCATGCAAGTTAAGCAAATCTATGTCGTTAATAACTTAGTGGCACTGCCTTGTCCACTCCCAGTTTCTCAAGCTTGAAACTTCGAGGCCATATTTGACTCCTTGGTTGCCATTCATCACGGCCAGTCTGCTCTCTCTGAGATACTTCATATGCATGCCCACTATCTCACTGTAGGTGTTACCTCTCACTTGTACAACAGCAGCCTACTGGCTAGTCACTGTGCCTCCAGCTACTCCCTTTTAAAGACCTTTATCTGCTGTGTTACTAGATAATGTTTTAAATTTGTCCTGGTAGTCTCTTTCTTGCCACATATTGTTTTTGACATTGTAGCCAGTCTGTAGTTAGAGTCTAGCCTACTTTCCAGTTCTGTCTCCCTAGCTAGTCCTTTAAACTATGCTACGCAGTAACTCTTTGTAAAAGTAGATGCAGTTAAATATTTGTAAATGCTCGAAAGTAGTACGGAAATGTTAGCTCTTCCCAGTAGTTAAATTCTTTTTTCTCTCTCTACAGACAATGTTGACTGCCATCTCCATGAGTGCCATTGCCACTAATGGAGTGGTGCCAGGTCAGTAGCCCAAGCTTCAATTTCAGGGATTATCCTTGATTAATCACTGTGCATATGCTGTAAAGCTGGAGGTATAAACTCCAAAGACACTTAATGTGTTTATTCTGTTGTTCACAGTGTACTGTAACAGTGTCACCTTCTAGAAGCCAGGGACAAATACTGTTTGGCTTAACAATGCTATCTTTGAAATCTCATTATTTTTAGTCTACAGTACTTTAATGTCAGTCACATACTTAGCTTATAAAATACTTTTTATTATACTATCATATTCCTGTAGAAAATAATCTAATTTTTCCTAATAGTAATAAAATGTATTGTGCACATCATATTCCCATTAATAAATCTCCTTTGTTACATTCAGAGTTTCCCAAACATCTTTTGTGCATGTTTTTGAATTATTACTTATACGTGTCTACAATCCTCTTAGTGATACCCTCCTTTTATTTTGTCTTGTAGCTGGGGGCTCATACTTCATGATTTCCCGGGCCCTGGGCCCAGAGTTTGGTGGGGCTGTTGGCCTCTGCTTTTATCTGGGCACCACATTTGCAGCAGCCATGTATATTCTTGGTGCCATTGAAATTTTCCTGGTAAGTAATGAGTTAGTTGCGCCTACAATCCAGAAGCTCTGTGGGTTTGTTTTCTTAGATGTTAAAGTTTCTGAGATCAGGTGTGGCAGCCAGTCAGATGTTGGCTGCTCTGACTGTGTCTTACCATGACTCTGAGGCAGAAAGGTTGAGGTGTCCTTCACCTGCCCGTCCTTTCTGAAACCTCTCTCCGATTGTTCCCAACTCTGTCCCCTCAGCCAGGGAGCTCATATCAAGCTAGAAGACTTGTGCCAGTGTGGAAAAGTAAAATAAATCTCATTTGCTTATATTGTGCATGTATATGTTCTAGTGTGTTGAATACATGTGTGTAGAGGCCAGAGATCACCCTGGTTCCTCCCTGTTGTTGTTCCTCAAGAACCATCCAGTTTGTTTTATGAGGTGGGGTCTTTCACTGGGACCAGAGACTCTCCACCTGGGGGTCCGCACCTTCCCAATGCTAAGATCACAAGCACATGCCACCGTGCCTGTCTTTTTACGTAAGTCCTGGGGATCAAACTCAAGTACTAATTCTTGTGCAGCAAAGCACATCACTGACTGAGCTGTATCCCCAGCTTCTCTTTTGATAACTTTATCCCAATAAAGAATTTTCATTTCTCTACTCATACTATAAATCTTCTCTAAAGCCTTTTAAATAGAATCATTTTTCTTTTTCCTACTTGCAAATGCAGATATTCAAAACAGCAATGAGAAGACAAAATAATCCATGAAATAATATTTCTATAGACATTCTAGAGCCAACTAAAAATTTGGTTAATTGGCAGCCCAGTGTGTACATAACTTTAATTCCAGCACTTAGGAGACAGAGACAGGTGGATCTCTCTGTGTTCCAGGCCAAACAGGGCTACATACTGAGACCCTGTTTAAAAACAAATGAATAAAAAGAAGATTTAAAAAAATTAATGTTTTTTAATTAATGTTTTAAATAATTTTTTATTTCAGCTTTCTTTTCCTTTATAAAAGTAATATAAGCTGTTATATATAGTCCCTCTACTTGATTGCTTCTAAATGACTGCATTTCTTTTCTGTTTCTTTTTTTTTTTTTTCCTAACAGGTATATATCGTCCCTCGAGCTGCCATCTTCCGCAGTGATGATGCACTCAAGGAATCAGCAGCCATGCTAAATAACATGCGTGTCTATGGCACAGCCTTCTTGGTCCTCATGGTCTTGGTGGTATTCATTGGCGTACGCTATGTGAATAAGTTTGCCTCACTTTTCCTGGCCTGTGTAATTGTGTCCATTTTGGCTATCTACGCTGGTGCCATCAAGTCTTCCTTTGCTCCACCACACTTCCCGTACGTGCCCATGTTTCCACCAAGTCATTGTTGGGTAGTCAGTGGCAGTATCTGGTGATATGAGCATTTCCTCAAAATTTATGGGGTGATTTCCCTAGTGACCCAGTTTCCCAGCAGGAAGCTTCCTGACAAACTGTCCTGTTGACCCCTTCCTCACTTCTGAAGAGTAGACCTAGCGGCTGTAGCCATTGTTAGGTTTATCTATCTTGGTGCCCCTCTTGACCCCATAACAATTGTGTTATGTGAACTGTCTCTGAAGGACTTTGCAGTCATAGTCATTACCAGCAACCTTTTTGGGGCATTTAAATGTTCAGTTGCCTTTTAAGATAAAAACCAGTCCAAAAGAATTCTACAGTAGCATTCTGGAGAGAGGACTTTGTAGGCTAAGAGCCCTGGAGAGTCTTCCACAGGATATGGGTTCAATTTCTAGCACCCAATTGGTGGCTCACTGTCTGTAACTGTAGTTCCAGGGGAATCGCCTGGTGCACTTTTCAGGCCGGGCACTCAGTTATTTGTAATCTTGTTATAGAAGTTGCTTTTGAAGTCATATGGATCAGCTGGGAATCAAATTTATTTGTACCACGTTGATTTAAACAGGTTGCAGAAAAAACAAATTTTTTCCCACGATGAAAAAGAAAGTGGTGGGGCAAGAACAGGAACTTTGTGATTTCCTTACTGGTATTTGGCATTTCTTCTATGTGATACATTCATCATACACTTTCATTTTGCTTACTTAGGGGCCATAAAACAATTAAAGATCCTTTTCAAAGTTATAAAAGTTTTAGATGCAACATTTTAGCTGTATCTCAACTTGGGAAATTCCATTTTGTTTCAGGTTCCCCTTTGGGGCTTCTCCACTTCTGTTTGGTTGGGGGGAAAAAGCACAGTGCGTGTTATTTTGTTTTTTTTTTTAAATTCCAGCATAATATGTTTAAAAAAACAAAACTGCAGAGGATCCATGAAACAGAACTTGAGATTGTCAAGAGTTGTTGAAGCCAAGTAATAGAATGCAGTTCATTATGCATGTATGAACATACTCTGCAGATTCCGAACCTTGTTTTCTTCCTCTCAGGAGTATTTTACTATGGGTCTGTTACTCCATCCTTGTTTATATCTCTGTGTAAAAGAAAAAAATGAATCTGCAATTAATATTTGTATTATACTTAAATTTCCCCTTTACTACTGTGTCTAGGCTTAAGGTCTCTTGGGCCATAGAGGGATGTACTTTTTAAATCTAGTCAAGCTGTCCTACAACAATAGGCAGAAGGTTCAGCAGAACAGGCAGTTCCTTCTCCTTTCATTTCAGACCTTTTTTCTTTCCCTCCTTCGTACCACCACCACCACCACCCCCCCGCCTCGAAAGAAAAGCAAACAAATGAAAATGTGATCATTGGAACTTAAAAAAAAGAAAACCAGCAGAAGCACTCTGCGGTTTTGCTGTTGCTGCTGGCTGGTAGGCGGGGGTGGGGGTGGGGGGGGGAGGGTTCACTTGTGTGCCTGTGTGGAAACCAGACAGTATCAGGTGTCCTCCTCTGTTGCTCTCTTCTTACTCCCTGAGATGCCCTAGCTAAACTTGAAGCTCATCATTGTTGGCATTGTTTAGCTAGATTGGCAGGTCAGGGAACTCAGCCTTTCTGTCTTTACCCCTATCCCGAGGGCTGAAATCACAGGCATATGTAAGCACACCAGGCCGCTTGCCTCTGTGCTAGAGATCTGAACGCAGGACTGCATGCTTCCATAGCAAACACTGGACACCCTTGAGTCATCACCTTAGCCCCTCCAGGATTCTTTCTGGCCTGAAAATGGATAAATAGCCAAATATGTTTAGTCCATAATCAGTATGGTTTCTTTGTACAGTCCCTGTGTTTGAAATCACCTACATCTGCCATTTGTATATGACCTTGATCTTGGGCAGAATATTGAACGTCTGTAAACCTCAGTGCCTCCGGCCACAGAAGATAAATGTTAAAATATTGTGAGATCCGTGAGGATTATACTGGCAGAAAATGCAAGTCACCGTGATCATTATTCCTTGTCCTTTCCTACCCATGGCAGTAGAATCTCTCAGAAATGAGATATTTTTTTTTCCTTTACTAACCTGCTTTTCCTCTTTAAAACTTAGTTTTTTCTGTTCTTTTTTCCCCCTTCTTGATCTTTCTCTTCCCTGTTTGTTTTGCTTTAGGGTCTGCATGCTGGGCAACCGCACCCTTTCATCAAGACATCTTGATGTTTGCTCTAAGACCAAGGACATTAACAACATGACAGTGCCATCAAAGCTATGGGGATTCTTCTGTAACTCAAGTCAGTTTTTTAATGCCACCTGTGATGAGTACTTTGTTCACAATAATGTCACCTCAATCCAAGGCATTCCTGGGCTGGCTAGTGGTATCATTACTGGTAAGTTAGAGTTTAATTAGACTCATTTTGTTTGTTGTTGTTCCTTCTTTAAGGACAGTGAGGAAATAGGCTTTCCCATCTTAGGTTCTTTTTTGTCCCTCATTTTTTTATTATATTATGTATAACAACAAGTTTATCATCTTATTTTATACATGTATATTATGTATTTTAATCATACCGACACATATCCCCATTCTCTCATTTATTTAGGATTGCTCATAGGTTCATGGGTGACGTGTTGTTTATAGCATCATGGGCCCCTTATAGTGGCTACAGGACTGAAGAAAATGTCTCTCCCACCCATGTCAACCATCAACCATTAGCTGGGTGTAAAGCCTCAGGGATGGGTGGGGTCACATGAGTGCCCCCTTCCTCATGTGACAGGATATTGATAGAGCCAACCTTGTGAAGATCTTGTGCAGGTGATCAGAGCAGCTGCAAGTTCAAGCATACAAGGGCCACATCAGGAATCAGCATTCTGTTTCATTCCCTCCCTTCCTCTGGACTTTCCATTCTTCCAGTCCCCTGCCTACAATGTACCCTGAGCCTTGAAGGGGATGATACAGATATTTTTATGACTAAACCTTAATCAGTTATTCTTATCACTTTTGCCAGTAACTAATGAACCTCCACAGTCACCATCCATTGCCACTGTAAAAACAAATTTCCCTGACCAAAGCTGATAGCAGCTCTAACGTATAAGCTACACATAGTTTAGAATGCAGTTTGACAAGCACAGCATGTCTATTAGCAAACATAGTAGCTTCCCCACTGGGCCAATGACCTAGACCTAAGTGGTGATGATTATGATTGCAGTGGTAAGGACTGAACCCAGGGACTATTTCTGACAATACCCACGTGCTCTACCACTGAGCCACACCCAGCCCACTGTCTAAGACTCTTCTGTTGGATTTGGCAGGGGTCCCTGTGCCTCAGCCTCCTGAGTACTGGGAGAATTATAGGTGTGCACCACTATACCTAGCATATTTCTGCTTTTCTCTCAAGGAAATTTTCTGTATTTAGAACTCCATTACAGAGTGCATCTCTTACAATTTGCCTTCTTTTGAGAATAGAGGCAGACAAATTACTTTTTAGCCTAGGGTAAAATAAAATATTTTGTGAATATTTTTATTTTGCAATGTTCTTCAAGCTAATGTCTAACTCCTGGGCTTAAACAGTCCTGCTTCAGGCTCCTGACAAGCTGGGACCATAAGGATTTGCCTTCGTGTCTGACTCAATGTATTCTTGAAAAATTGCCAGTGATCTTCCTGCAGTGATAGCTAAAATAGAACTGTTTTAATGTCACCAGACACACGTTTTCCTAGCTTAGCTAAATTCCTGGACTTTATTCCTTACATGGCGTCCTCTTAAATGTTGTCCACCAATTTCTTTGCCAATTAAGCAAGTTCATACTAAGAGGTTAAAAACTACTTTGATATTAGCTTTTTAAAGTGGGCTTTATATTTCATAACTAATTTAAAAATAGGCTTTTGGAGGTATTTAATTTTAGTCTATTTAACTTTCACAAATTTGTATTAGAAAGTTAACTACATTTATTATACCAAAGCCTTTTATAAAATTATATTAGAACAAATGAGAAATAGCATTGGTTTTATTCTATAATATTTAACATGTATTCACGTTGAAGAACAATGGCTTTAAAAACTATCCTAAGGGGCTGGAGTGGATGTAGGAACAGTACTTGCCTAGCATATAAAAAGCTCTTGGGTCAGTCTCCAGGACAGTACTTATAACAATAACTACTGGGGTTTCTGACAGAATGTTGTTTGGGTAAGAAATCATGTACTTATATTACTTCCATATTGCTAATATCCTTATATCTTCTTTCTTCCTCCCCTCCCACCTCCACCTCTCACACCTTTGCAGAAAACCTTTGGAGTAATTATTTACCAAAGGGTGAGATGATTGAAAAGCCATCAGCCAAGTCATCTGACGTCTTGGGCAACTTAAACCATGAGTACGTCCTTGCTGATATCACCACCTCCTTCACTCTGCTGGTGGGGATCTTCTTCCCTTCTGTCACAGGTAAGCAGTGGGTGTTAGGTTTTAGAAGCCATCAGCCATAGGAGATAGACATATCCTCAGTGTTCTAAGTTTGCCCGTAGTCTTCAGTATCAGTATGAACATCAAAGTACCCAGAAAGCCAAGAGGCCAACTTGGTGTTTCCCCTCACTAGGTATCATGGCTGGGTCAAACAGATCTGGAGATCTGAAAGATGCTCAGAAGTCCATTCCCATTGGAACCATCCTTGCCATCCTGACCACATCCTTTGTGTGTATCCTTTGAGTCATGGTGGGATCATGCAGTAGAATAAAGATAAGTATTTTTACCTAATAATAATAATGCTCTGACTACTGCCTCACTAGCCAGATAGTTGCCCTGCTTCATAAGCATCATTAAAGAAAGATTTTCTAGGATTAGTGAATAGCAACTCAGTAAGTGAAAAGGGATCATCCTTAGGGTAGTTACTGTATAAAGGTAAGGGATAACAACAATTTCCTTGACTGGCAGCATAACAGATTTAAGCAATGTTGTCCTTTTTGGCGCATGTATTGAAGGAGTTGTTCTCAGAGACAAGTAAGTATAAAACCATGTGTCTGTCTTCCATGACATCTGGTCACTCATCATAGTGTCAACACAGATATACTCTCATACCAGGCCAAGGTGTGAATCATAACTAATAAAATAGAAAATGTATATATTTATATATATATATACATATATACATGTCTCATGTATATATGAAAGTGATATACCTATATCTGTTTTTGGTTTTTTTTTTTTGTTTTTTTTTTTTTTGGTTTTTTCGAGACAGGGTTTCTCTGCAGCTTTAGAGCCTGTCCTGGAGCTAGCTCTTGTAGATCAGGTTGGTCTCGAACTCACAGAGATCCTCTATATCTGTATCTATATATGACATACAGACAAAGGAGGGTGTGCGTATGTGTGTGTCAGAGGAATATATATCACTGAGCTTGTGTAACACAAATAATACTCTAGGTTTGGTCTCAGCAATACAAAAAGCAAGGTTTAAAAAAGAGATTAAGGTATATGTGCATAATTTAGCCTATGATAAGAAAATATTTTGTTAATCTTTTTTCTTTTGCAATGTTCCCCCAAGCTAACCTCAAATTTATGGGATTAAGCAGTCCACCTGCGTCAGGCAGTAATTAATTAGTAAATAATGAGAACCAATGCTATTTTATAAGATTTAACTAATATAACTCTTCCCCCCAAAAGCCATGATGTTGACTAAATACTAAGTACTTTCCTGTACACCAAGAACTGCTAGAACGCTGAGCGTACAGCAGGGCGAGTGGAACTGTATGGTGTCTCCAGCCTCCCTTTATAGGGAGGCTCTGTCCACTCCCACTTGGCGTACTAAATGGAAGTGGGTCACTGATTTCCTTTGTCTTAGTAATTACTGTTTCTTTTCTCTCGGATACATTTTGTGAGATGTTTGTCAGATCTCTCCCTGAAACTTGATGATTCTTGTGTTTTCCACGTCTTGGCTCATATCCTCACTCCACTCCCTGTTACAGTGGACTCTAGATATCGGTCGTAGCCTAGGAGTCTTCCCTCCTTTTCATCCGTCCTCCAAGTCTTTCCCAAGTCCTGTGAATGCTGTCCACTTCCCACTGTTCAGTGGTTCCATCACTCAGTACTGGGCTTCAGGGTTTTTTTCTCTTTATAATCACATATTAATTTCCTTTTGAGTTTTACCACCTTTTTCCATAGTGCCACCAAGATCCTCTTTCTGTATACCTTTGTCTATGTTGTTTCCTTCGCTTGAGTTGGTTATTCCTACTTGGAAGACTCGCTTCACCTCAAGATCAAGTGAAGGGGCTCCTCTCCTGTAGTTTTCCATCTTCACCCCAAAACAGAACCACTCCTCCTTTTGTCTACCTACTATATTTGAACATTCTATGGTGTTGCTCTTACCATCCTGAATTGCAGCTACTATTTTCATATTATGTTCCCCTGATTGAGCTCTATAAATATTGTTGAGGAAAATAGGTACCAAAAAAATTGTGTGTGTTTGTGAATGTGTGTGTGTGTGTGTGTGTGTGTGTGTGTACAAGGCGTAGTGTTTCACTCTGCTATTTTATTGGATGGGAACAGTGGTGAATTTATACATATATAGAAATTATTCAGTTTTAGTTCGAAAATTACTGACCACTATCTCCTAACATTGCATATGTCCATACCTGTCTTGGCAGTCTCATTTCTGGGTATATTCAGCAGAAATGTTTGTGCATATGCATTAAGAATCATAGTGGTAATATTCTTAAATGGTTCAAATAAAAGGATTTTATTTATTTTATTTTATTTATTGAATTTATGCAGAATGCATAAATTAATATTAATCCAGTTGTCAGCCATGAAGCTATGGGAGTACATGAAGCAAACAAAAATTTTGCAATTTTGAGAAATCAAACACAAAATGTATGTATGAATATTACCAGCATATATAAATTTCTTACTTTGTTTTGCTTTTGTTTTTTATTTTTGTTTTTGAAACAGGGTTTTTTAGTGTAATAGTCCTGGCTGTTCTGAAACTTGCTTTGTAGACCATGCTGGCCTCGTATTCACTGAAATCCACTTGCCTCTGCCTCCAAAGTGCTGGGATTAAAGGTATGTGCCAACTCACCCGGCCATACATAAATTTCTTATTCCGATTCCCACACATCATCTTTATTTCCCTCAAGCACACACTGGTATGAGTTTTAATACTATGCTGTTTTACCTATTTCTTTTTTTTCTGGGGGGAAGTGTGTGCATGGGTTTTGTGTGTGTGTGTGTGTGTGTGTCTGTGTGTCTGTGTGTCTGTGCACAGCTGTGTATGTGTGTGTGTGTGTGTCTGTGCGTGGCGCAACTGTAGCACACCTGCCTAGGGAGAATGTTGGGTGCCCCGCCCTCTCATTCTCTACCTTATTTCCTTGAAACAGGATCCCTCACTTACCTGAGCTAAAGTGGCAGCCAGAAAACTGTGACAGTCTACCTGTCTCTACTACAGAACTCTGGAGTTACAGCTGTACACACATCTATTTTATACCAGCTTTTTATGTGGGTTCTGAGAATTTTAACTCAGTGCACTTACCTGGAGACATCTCCTCAGACTCTGTATTAGTTTTATATAATAAAACACATCAGTGATCTTAAAATGTTTTAATATATTAATTTTTGCAGTTACTTGCTCTTAGGAATCTGCCTCTACGAAAAATATTTTTATGTGTCAATATTTATATATGTTCATAAAGATTGATTATAATATTTCATATAATAGAATATCAATAGTAGAATACTGGGTAATGTAAAAATTTTATAAATACATGGAACATGCAAAGTATGCATAATGCTAACTAACAAGTTAAGATTATGGACCTCTTGAGGCAGGAGAGATGGCTTAGTGGTTAAGAGCATTGGCTGCCTTTGCAGAGGACCCAAGTTCAGTTCCCAGCACCTACATGGCTGCTCACAACTATCTGTAACTCCAGTTCCAGGACTTTTGACATCCTTTTCTAGCCTCTGCAGGCATCTGGCACATGCACGGTATACAAACATTCATGCAGACAAAATAAAAATTAATAGATATTCTTAAATTTTTGTAGACCTTCTCCCTGGTGTGTTTTTCTGCACTTTTCCAATTTCCATCCCAAAAGCAGATTCACTGCCAGTTAGAAAGAGAAATCTGTAAGTGAAACTTGGCTTATTTTCTTACTGTACTGTACTGTTTTTTTTAATACAGATTATTAATCCCCCCCCCCCACACACACACAGTGCTGCGAAGCATTGAACCCAGGGCATCAGAAATATACCAAGCAAATGATGTGTTGTAATAGCTTTACCCTCAGCCCAGTAACATTTTGCTTGTTTATTTTTTCGAGACAAGGTTTCTCTGTAGCTTTGGAGCCTGTCCTGGAAACTAGCTTTTGTAGACCAGTCTGGCCTTGAACTCACAGAGATCCACCTACTTCTGTCTCCTGAGTGCTGGGATTAAAAGCATGTGCCACCACCACCCAGCTTCCAGTAATTTCTTTTTAGACAGAGTTTGCTCTGCATCCTGAGCTGATCTTGAACTCAGAATGTACCCTTATCTCGCCAAACTCATAATTCTCCTGCCCCAGCCCCCTGAGAGCTGGGGTTACAGGCATGTTAATGCCTGCTGTTAGTGCGCTTTTATGAAAACTATGGACCTTTACATTTTTAGTATCATGTTTACTTCAGTTTGCGTCTATAAAAATTATAAGCCTGAAATATTCACTCATGATTATCGTCCTATTTTTTTAATCTGAAGTTGTTTTCAGATAGAGTTTCTCTACTATTTATTTCTTTCCTAGATTTGGGGATGCCGTGAAAGGTAATTTGGTTGTCGGCACCTTATCTTGGCCATCCCCATGGGTGATTGTTATTGGCTCCTTCTTTTCAACGTGTGGGGCTGGACTTCAGAGCCTCACAGGTGCACCTAGGCTGCTGCAGGCTATTGCCAAGGATAACATCATACCATTCCTTAGGGTGAGTGACACTTTGTTGTGCCCTCTTTTTTCCCAGGCTCTGTAAAAACATGTTATCATTTTCAGCTTAACAGATGGGAGATCATAAATGTTGATTTAGATTTTAGTACGAGGCCCTCAGAATTCTTTGTGTTAATATGTGATCGCTGTGAAGTTGTTCTTATTTTTCAGATGTCTGAAACTGGCACACTGGGTCACTGCCCCGTGCCTGATGTTTTCCCTCATCTGTACAGGTTTTTGGTCACAGCAAAGCCAATGGGGAACCTACCTGGGCCTTACTTCTAACTGCTGCCATAGCAGAGCTGGGAATTCTCATCGCCTCCCTGGATCTCGTGGCCCCAATTCTTTCAATGTAAGAGCCACTTACTCTCTTCAGCTATGGTTGTTTAATGATATATAACTTGATTTCCATTAGTCATGTAAAAGTAGTGATAATGACAGAATTGACCAATCACAGACTTCACTTCCCTTCCAAAATTATTCCTGAGATGGGACTGGAGAAATGGCTAATTGGTTAACAATATGTAATGGGTCTTCCAGAGGACCTAAGTTCAATTCCCAGCCCCCATGTAGATGGTTCATAACTGCCTCTAAGTCTAGCTCCAGGGGACTTGATACCTCTGACCTTTGTGGGCACTCATATGAACACACACACTTAAGTCCTGAAAAGAATACTAGTTGGCCAGTGGTGGCACACACTTTTAATCCCAGCACTCGGAGGCAGAGGCAGGTGTATCTCTGAGTTCAAGGCCAGCCTGGTCTACAGAACGAGTTCCAGGACAGCCAGAGCTACACAGAAATCCTATCGCAAACCACTCGCCTGAAAAAAGGAAAGAGAGAGAGACAGACAGAGAGAGAGGGAAGAAGGGAGGGAGGGAAAGAAAGCAAAGAAAGAAAGCATACTTACTCCTGAGAACTTTCATGTATAAGGCTTTTATAAATGACTGTTAATTTAATGGGGGGGGTGTTCCTACCTATATAACTTCTAAAGTTACTTGTATCCGTCTCCTTTTCCTTTTGTTTCTTTTATTTTCTTTTTTAAATGTTGGCCTAAACCCTGTCTCGAAAAACCAAAAAAAAAAAAAAAAAAAAAAATGTTGGCCTTTGAACCCAGGGCTTTGTTTGTACCAGGCTCTACACTATACATCTTTCTATGAAGTGCATCCTCCAGCCCCTGCCTTTATTTTATGAATCATTTGTAGTTGATTTTGCTGTTGGCTTCTCTTCATTTACCTGTGACATTCTGATGACTAGCTGTCTGCCTGGCACTGTAATGAGCTGGGAATATAACGATGTGTAAGGCCCATAGTCTCAAGGATCTGATGGTAGATAAGGAAACCAAGAGTTCCCCCACATAGTGCAATGAATGGAGAATGGCGAAGGTCAGCGCTGGGTGCCACGAGGGCACCTGAGCAGAGAGGACTCCTGTAGACAAGACACCTGTGTCTTGAAGGCTGTCTGGTTGTTTGCGAAGCAAAGGCGGCTGTTGTTAGTCTGCAGTAAGAGGGATTCAGTGCCCTCTTCTGGCCTCTGCAGTCACTAAGCAGAGTGTGCTGCTCATAGATGTCTCAGGCAAGACACCACACACATAAAAATAAACAAACCCCTACTTAGTGTCATGGTACACACCTTTTCATTCCAGCTCAGGAAGCAGAGACAGAGAGATCTCTGGGAGTCTGATGCCAGTCTGGTCTATATATCTAGACAGTGAGTTTTAGGACAGCCAATGTTGCATAAATGAAACTCTGTTTCAAAAACTAATATAAAATAAAAGGTGGTGTGTGGGGGACTAGAAGAGGATAATGTTAAGCTGGAAATGGAAAAAAGAAGTGAAATCCTGCACTAGGATGAAAGTACTGAAAAAGAAAATAAAGAAGTTCAGGGAGTTTGAAATAGGCAGAATCCTAGGCTTGATAGGTGAATTTGGAGGGAGAATTAATAAGGAAGCAGAAATATGGATTTGCCCCTGAACATCTGGGTAAACAATGGTTGTACCAAACTTACCAAACTGGAGAGATGGTTTAGTGGTTAAGATCACTGACTGCTCTTGTAGGGGACCTGGGTTCAATTTCCAGCACCCACGTGGCTTCTCAAAGTTTTCTGTAATTCCAGTTCCAGGGGACCTAGCACCCTCTTTTGTCTTCTATATACTAGAAGCACACACATGTTACACAGATACAAAAAAACAACCATACACATTAATTTTTAAAAAAAATGATTTTTGGCCATCAGCCCAAAGAGAGGATAGGAAGATAAACAGGTTTGCAAGGAAATGTTTTAGGTTTCTTTACTTGCTGTTTGATAAATGGCTGGTGGTCTGTAAACAGAGTTTAGTAGCACAGAGGCCTCCAATTATTTAAAGTTATCCTAAAAGAATCACTTTAAAACAGTTCTTCTCACTGCTCTTATCCAAGGTTTTTCCTCATGTGTTACCTCTTTGTGAACTTGGCATGTGCCTTGCAGACATTACTCCGAACCCCCAACTGGAGGCCCCGATTTCGCTACTATCACTGGTGAGTCCTCATCTTGTTCCTCATCTTTCTAGAAATCTAGGATATTCTGGGTTCTCAATAAAATCTTTTTAATTTTCAGCCATTCCATACTATGTCAATGTTCAGTTGTCAGTTGAATTTCTTCTTTCCTATTCTTTCACACCTGTCTATATTACTTCATAATAACTGACAAGATCCACAGAACTATTAAGTTCTTACTTACAGGCTGCTTCATTTCTGGGGTTCAAACCTTCCCTTTGCACATCTGCTCTCCTATTTCCTCTTAGCTGAGCGCTGGCTTCCATCCCTTATCTCTGCTTTTATATTCTCATCTGTGTTCATTCTCACAGCTGTCAGGATTTCATCTAGTAATTAAGAATGCGAACTGTGTGGTTAGGGCACCCGAGTCCTCAGTTCACCTTGACCCTTTGAGCCCTGTGATATGCATGAGCGCATATAGCCTCACGAATGCTTATTTTACTAATTCATGACAGGGAGTAATGCGTCTAAAGTGCAGTGCTGGGACACAGTACAGCTCTCAGTGAAAAGCTGTGGTACCACAGTAAATTCTTGCCAGTCCTAAAGGAGCCATCCAAGGATTTTGGCCACTATTTCATGTATTTCCTGTGATCATATAATAAACATGTGGGTTTTTATGTTCAGGTGTGCCTGTTGCTATGTTCCTATTTTCCAACTTTCCTTACTCCTCTGGCTTCACTTACCAGTAATGGCCCATGGTGTGACATTTATGTAGCAAGAATGCATATCCTAACTGGGCTTAGCACCTCCCATCCTCCTCCTAGCTTTAACATTAGTTAAAAATTTGTGCTGAGCATTTTTGGTGTTATATCTTAATCTCCAAATTAACTGTTCTTCTGTTGACACTTTAGCATTCATCACAGGGTTAGAATGTGACTCTGCACATGAAAGGGCTTCAGTGATACACTGTCTGCATAATTTATCTGCCCAAATCAGCCCCTCGCTATAAAAAGCCAACAGCAGCTTCTCATCAGTGGACTCTGCACTTATACGGAATTAAATGCCCATAAAAAATGTTAGGAATACTTACATGAGAAAAATTTAACATCACGTTTCTTGATTCTTGACTGTGTTCAATCCCCACTTTTCCAAATGTGTATAATTTTCCTTGTGGCTAATAACACTGCGGCACCTCTCTTTATGTTTACTGTCGTCCAGCAGCAGGAAGCACCCTGTTACAGAGGCACAGGGTCCACCCTGTGTGGGTGAGGTGTGAAGGCTCAGTGACAGACGGCCTGCCTACATGTGCAGGGCATTGGGTTTGAGCCACAGCACCAGAAAGAAGGAAAGAGGCTATGGATATGATGGTTTTTCCTAGTAATTATTTTCATTATATTTAGCAGAAGTTCTGTCTATAATTGACTGGAAATTTAAAAACATTTTCCAGTCCCCACCACAGTACAGGAAGCATTTCCTAGAACTGTTATCATTTCTTGCTACTTAGAAAGATACTTGTTGATCTGTATTTTTGTTTTCATTTCTAGGGCCCTCTCTTTCATGGGAATGAGTATCTGTCTAGCTCTGATGTTCATTTCTTCCTGGTATTATGCCATTGTAGCTATGGTAATTGCTGGCATGATCTACAAGTACATTGAGTACCAAGGGTAAGTATAAATTTTACCTTGCTCACTGCTAAGGTCAAGAGTGACTGGTTTGTCCATGCATGGCGGCACACACCTGTAGTCACAGTCCTCAGGAAGTTGAGGCAACCTGAGCTGCATATCAAGATTCTCTCTCAACCTGAGCTGCATATCAAGATTCTCTCTCAACAAAATCCAAAAAGAAAAAAAGTGATGCAGATCCTGAGATACTGATGGCTACTGGTTAGGAGAGTTTGCTTTCAAGAACCCCCCAGGCAGCTCACAACCACCTGCTAGTCCAGCCCCAGAGGATTCAACACTGATTTGGCCTCCAGAGACACCTGAACATTCATGAGCATTTCTATACAAAGATGTGTACACATAAATAAACTGTTAAAAGTACAGAACAAATGTGAACATCTTAGCTAAACTTTTTAAGCAAGGGATAGTCTAAAATGCAATTAATCTAAATACCATCCAAGCAACCAAAACCCCAAACAACATACAAACATGGGAATAAATTATATCCTGACTCAGCAGATTACTTTGGATTTTCCATTACTTTCAAAATCACAATTACAAGTAATTTCTTAATCTGAATTTATATTCCACATAGTTGCTTTTGAATAGATACATGGTGGGGGGGAGGTGACCTGCCAGCCTGTGTTGTGGACCATCTGTGGTTTAGGATGGTCAGTCTCGCAGTGGGTCCTCATGCTGATAAGGGACAGTAGATAAAGCACAACCATGAGTTTTAGTCTTCTACCTTGTATGTGTTTTACTGTGAGATTCGGAGAAGCCTGGGTTTTATTCCTTTGAACTTCTTCTCACTGTAGCATAAACTGACTGCTCCTCTTCTCTCCTCCCCCAGGGCTGAGAAAGAATGGGGCGATGGCATCCGCGGGCTGTCCCTCAGTGCCGCTCGCTTTGCTTTGCTCCGCCTGGAGGAAGGACCTCCTCATACTAAGAACTGGAGGTAAAGCAATCAGCAGAGCTTAGTGGTGTTTGCACATAGCTAAAGCACACAACAGTGCTCTCTTGATCACCAGATTAAGAAGCTGTGTGGCTCAAAGGAACTGGTTTCAAGTTTTGAACTATCCGAAAACATGGCTGCCTTACTTATTGTATGCATTTATTGTATGTTGTTATTCTTTGAAGACTGGTCAATTTTAGACAATACTGAGAACGTTTGAAATAACTCAGAACCATCATTTACCATTCCTCTTATTCCATCCTTCTATCAAGTCAAATGTTTTGTAAAGACCTCCTGAAAGAAGGGATGAAGTTGCCATGTTTGCCACACCTAAGTGTCTGCTCCTCACCTCTGCACAGGCCTCAGCTGCTTGTACTGCTGAAGCTGGATGAAGACTTACACGTCAAGCACCCTCGCCTCCTCACCTTTGCCTCCCAGCTCAAGGCAGGAAAGGGACTCACTATTGTGGGCTCTGTCATCGTGGGGAACTTCCTGGAGAACTATGGGGAAGCTCTGGCTGCAGAGCAGGTAAGGAACGTAGTCCACTGACCTGCATTCTTCAAGTGCTTTGTGTTTAATGGCCTACAAGAAGGCCAGCACTGTTCGCAGAGAAGGGTGGGGTTCTCTCCCCAAATGGTAAACCTTTTATGTTAGCATATAATAAAAGCTGGAAAATGCTTCTATTCCTAATTATTTAAAAATTTGTTTCTGAGCCTGGCATGGTAGTGCATGCCTTTAAAATCCCAGCACTTAGGGATGCAGAGGCATCCTAAGTGGATCTTTGTAAGTTCAAGGCCAATCTGGTCTTCACAGTGAGCGCCAGGATCCTGTTTCATGAAACCAAAACCAAATGCCTTTCTATATGTACCCTTCAAAAGAGATTGCTGAGGAAATCGTGGAGGACATAAAGCATTTGAATGGTATAGCAGATGTAAAAAAAGTCAGTTTAAAAGAATGTTTTTGCATAAGTGTTGACCAACTTTGAACATAAGGTTCAGTAATATTTTTAAAAGACTTATCAACTTTATGTGACATCTATAAGCTAAGTTCAGATTAGAAGGAAGCCCTCAGGTCTCTAAGATATACCTTTTTCTGTGTGACCTAGGCTTCCAACTCAGTGCTGCCTTTTGAACAGTCGTAATCCCAAGACAAAAGGAGTCAAAGTAGATGTCTACTCTCCCCACTTAAAGCATTTCCCGTGAGATTATCAATAAACATCATTTCCAGTTAGACTCCAAATGCTGATCTGAAAGGAGAAATTATGTGAGAATTTATGTTCGACTATGATAATGTCCCTGAATCTGATGGCAGCATAGTTCAGAGTACATACTGCGCTCACAGAGAACTTGAGTTTGGTTGCCAGCACGTACACACGCAATTAATTTTTAAAATTAATCCTTTTTTAAATTAGAAATTCTGGGAAATATTAACCCAGATGACAAAAGTTAATTTTTAAAAAGCATATGGCTGCAAATCAATATCTTTACCCTAGATAACCACTAATTTAACTTGTGTCTTTGAGAAAATCACTTCTATTTTGTACATCATTATTCCTATTCCCTTTCCAACAGAGAAGTTGGGTAAGAATAAATAGGCATGTGATACCACCTCTAAGTTAACTAAATGCATCATAATAAATGAAATGCAGGTGTACTCAGTCACCATTCAAATGTCAGAATGAATATAAGAAAAAGAGAAGGGGAAAGGAAAACCTTCCCTGAGAGAATTCTCAAGTGAACTTGAGGGATCATCAGATTATGAGGTTATTAGGATGCCTAGGTTTCCTGAAAGATTAGGGTTTGCCTGGGATTAACAAGAGTATGGTGTTGACACTAGTGAATTTGCCTTGTCAATCAAGAAACTATGTCCACTATTCACTTTTTGGACAGCCCTGTGCTCAGTACTTCACCTGAAAGGAAGCAAGCAGAATAGAGGAAAGGGAAGAGGAGCTACGTACGGACCAGCACTCCAGATACACATATAGGCAGTAAGAATGGAGGAAAGGGAAGAGGAGCTACGTACGGACCACCGCTCCAGATACACATATAGGCAGTAAGAATAGAGGAAAGGGAAGAGGAGCTACGTACGGACCACCACTCCAGATACACATATAGGCAGTAAAACAAATGAAACAAAACAAAAACGAAAACGACACTTCAATGGAGCACATTGAAGTTTTTGGACTTTTCTATTATATTATACTATGTTATTACATCTATTATGTTACAGTATTACATTGAATTTAGAGAAAGATGGGAATACAATAACGAGAAGGCATGATGAGTTAAAAGGTTCAGGGCGAAGCAGTTGTGCAGGACAGAAACCAGACAACACAGTTGAAGTTTTGTATCTTTTTCAGACCATTAAGCACCTAATGGAGGCAGAGAAGGTAAAAGGATTCTGCCAGCTGGTGGTGGCTGCCAAACTGAAAGAGGGTATTTCACACCTCATCCAGTCCTGTGGCCTTGGGGGCATGAAGCACAACACAGTGGTGATGGGCTGGCCCAACGGCTGGCGTCAGAGTGAAGACGCTCGCGCTTGGAAGACTTTCATTGGTACAGAATTGTTTCCTGTACTGACCTGAGGGCCCAGAGGGGGATCAGGTTAAATCTGTCACCCTAACTCTTATAAAGTAGAGACTGTGCTGTGTTGAAACATGCTATTAGAAGGCCACTTAAAAACTCCTAAAAACCTGTTACCTGCCCTGTCCAGCTTTACATTTATGCTCACAAATTATTTATCTATGTCAAGTCTCATCTATTGTCATATTCATTTATCATTTTCATTTTGACGTCCTCACAAGAACTGGAAAGATTGTTTTTCATCAGACTCTCAAATTCATAACTTTAAATATGTTGTATCCCTAGTTTCCTAAACCATGTTTCTCCATTCATTACTAGCACTCTAGACTTCCCTCAGTGACCTCTGTCTCTTCATAAAGTGTGATGTGTGGTGTCCATACGACACATTATTCCAAGAAATGTCAGTCAGCATTACCTTCCTGTCCTGAGATGGTGGGAAGCAATGAAAAGTCCAGCAATTCTTGTTTGTATATCCCAATCCTCTCTTCTCTCCATAGGCACAGTTCGAGTGACAACTGCTGCCCATCTAGCCCTGCTGGTGGCTAAAAATGTCTCCTTCTTTCCCAGCAATGTGGAGCCATTTTCTGAGGGCAACATTGATGTGTGGTGGATTGTGCATGATGGGGGCATGCTCATGCTGCTACCCTTCCTACTGAAACAGCACAAGGTACTCTGGACACTCTTTCAAAGCATTCCCTCTTGCTGTCCTGGCTCACTACATGCATTATTATTATTTAACTGAGTAGTGGTGGCACTTCAAATCTCAAGAGATGGGGCTTATCCTGGGCTGTCCCATAATCCCAGCTTCAACATTATTACAAGTAGAATGGGTTTAGGGTTTTTTTAATTTTATTTTGTTGTTGTTGTATGTTACCAATCCACCTTAAGTGGACTCCAACAAGTTTACTAGAATTCCGTATGAGTGTTTGAAACAAACAGACAAAAGCAACAGGAACACATGCATGAGTTTCAAGGGTAAGTATGTACATGTTGTGCCTGCCATACCCATATATGCTCATTCTCCGATATGTTTGTATGGTGTCATTGTTATGCTGTCTGAATAAAGCACTCTCAGTGTGTCTTGGATGGGGCTATGTAGATGTGGTTTTTTTTTTTTTTTTTTTTTTTTTTGGTTTTTCGAGACAGGGTTTCCCTGTAGTTTCTAGAGCCTGTCCTGGAACTAGCTCTTGTAGACCAGGCTGGCCTTGAACTCAGAGATCCGCCTGCCTCTGCCCCCGAGTGCTGGGATTAAAGGCGTGCGCCACCACCGCCCCGGCTGTAGATGTGTTTTACACTCCTCATATGAAGCCAGGAGCTGTTCCTGCAGTAGGCAGCAACTTGGTGTTGCTGAATCAATTCTGACTTTATTATCTGGAGGTAGCATTCTATCCCACAGATTGATAGTCTTACACACTGCCTTCTTGCATCCCGAGGATGCAGACTGCAAGTACTGTTCTACCCATGCTTCTGCCTTAAACCATTCACCATTGGTGGTCAGCCCAATCCTCAGCCCCTCTGTCCTTCCAAGGATTTTACAAATTAATGCCAGGAGTCAGGGACAAACATCAATTTCACAATACTACATGAGCAGAATTGTAACAGAATTAAGAACTTAGAACCACCAATGGTGAAGGATGCTGGTAGATCCCACCACTCAGGAGGCCAAGGTGGGAGGGAGGATCAAAGTTCAAGGCCAGCCTGAGCTATTGTGTTAACTTAGATTGTATTTAATGTATTGCTTAGTCAAACCTCCAGCCCACAAGTTCCAGAATAACCATCCTGAGACTTAATATTAATTATAAACTGTTTGACTAATGACTCAGGCTTCTTACTGACTAGCTCTACGTATAAATTAACCCATTTCTAATCATCTGTATATTGTCACATGCCCCATGGCTTACCAGTAGTGCTCTGGCGTCTTACTCCTTCGGGAGCTGCTGGTGTCTCTCTGACTCCACCTTCTTTCTCCCTTTATCTTTGCTTGGATTTCTCACCTGGCTCTATTCTGCCTGGCTATTGGCCATATCAGCTTCTTTATTAACCAATAGTAACAAAACATATTCACTGCATACAGAGAGGCAATTCACATCATTTTACACTACTACAAAAATGAATCAAGCAAGAAGCAAGGAACAAATACTTGATACTACAGCAAGGTCATCCTAGGCACAAATTCTCATTTTAGGGACTCACTTTTTCCCCTTCATGCACCTAATTTCCCATGTACACATGGCATTTCATCAGGTATGGAGAAAATGCAGCATAAGGATCTTCACCGTGGCCCAACTCGAAGACAACAGTATCCAGATGAAGAAAGATCTGGCCACCTTCCTGTACCATCTGCGCATTGAGGCAGAAGTGGAAGTGGTGGAGATGGTGAGGAAGTGGAACTTGAAACAGAGGAGAACACCACCCCTCAACCCCAGCTCTCTTCTAGAGTCTAGTCTGGGGTACTAATCAGCTGTAAATGTGTGGTTTACCCCCTAGTCCTAAAACAAACCCCTAATTTAATTTATAGGATGTATAAATGTTTGGGAGGTTTTTTATTTGCTTTCATTTTTTAATTATCTATATTTTTATTACTCTCTCTCTCTCTCTCTCTCTGTGTGTGTGTGTGTGTGTGTGTGTGTGTGTGTGTGTGTGTCAGAGTCAGAGTCAGAGGACAATTTACAGGGTTCACTTCTTTGCTTCTATCTGTGAGTCTCTGAACCCAAATTCATGGCATCAGACTTGGCAGCAAATGTCTTTATCCACTGAGTCATCTTCCTACCCCTGGGGTTGCTTTTTCTTTGCTTTGTTATTTATTATACAGCTCATACATACATACATACATACATACATACATACATACATATGTTGTATATTGATGTTTGATAATAAAATATGTATATATATCAAACTCTTAGCTGCTTAATATATTTATTAATATTTACTTCATGTTAAAAATCACACTAGCTTTGTATGGAAAATACAAGCTGCAGTATTTTTTTCAAGGCAACAAATATGATCAAATCATGGAAAATACTCAGTGACTGTATTTAATCTACATCCCTGAAGTCATGTCCTTGTAACTCAAGCCTGAACGAAATAGGAGTGAAAGGATGGTGTGGTGACAGGTTTTCTGAATTAAGTCAATGTGTAGAAATACAAATATTGGCTAACCCTTCTTTTTCTTTGTGCCTGCTTTGTGTGCTGTCTGTGGCAGCATGACAGTGACATATCTGCCTATACATATGAGCGCACCCTGATGATGGAGCAGAGGTCCCAGATGCTCCGGCACATGCGACTGTCTAAAACAGAACGAGACAGAGAGGTAAGAAAGAGCTTGCTGAATTGACCTGGCCTGGTCTGTGAGGTCTGACAGTGATATCGGAAGACAAATCTTTTCTTCTCATTTTTTCAGTTATTCTAGTACAGCCTACAGTCCTTTCAAAACAGTTAAAGCATAAGAACAGGGAGAATAACTGTTTGACCTTCCCTAGGCACAGCTGGTGAAAGATCGAAACTCAATGCTACGCTTAACTAGCATTGGTTCTGATGAGGATGAAGAGACAGAAACTTACCAAGAGAAGGTACACATGACTTGGACCAAGGATAAGTACATGGCAACCCGGGGGCAAAAGGTCAAGTCAATGGAAGGATTCCAGGACCTACTTAATATGCGTCCGTAAGTGTTTCCACTCACAAGCTTATCCTGTAACAATACAGTGCTACAAGTGACTTTACTGTACAAGCTAACCGTCCTTTTCTCCTCCACATTACTCATTTCTGTATTATTTGTCTATTATTAAAAAATAAGAAAGCAGAATGAGAAAACCAGGCCAGCGAAATAATGGCTTGTTGCCAAACCTTAGGACCTGATCGTGAGCACCAGGACTGATCTCCCAAAAGTTGGTGGAAGGAAAACCAACTCCCAAAAAGCTGCCCTCCTACACACACACACATACACACACACACACACACACACATTATGACATTGTGTAGTCAAGTGAAAAGGCTCTGGGCATCCAAATAAAGAGCACTTATAACTGGCTTTCTTCTTGCCTTAGCTCTCTCACTTCTTCCCCACCAGGGACCAGTCCAATGTGAGACGTATGCACACAGCAGTGAAGCTCAATGAAGTCATAGTTAACAAGTCCCATGAAGCCAAACTGGTTTTGCTGAATATGCCAGGACCACCCCGGAACCCTGAAGGTGACGAAAACTGTATCCTTCCTGTGAAGTTGCCAATAGGAAAGAAATCTTAGTTTGTTATGAGACAAGGCAATAATTAAAGTCAGTCTGTTCCCCACTTTCCCTCTGAGAAAGAGCTAAATGCTATAGGTAGGGATGCTTCCAAAGTTGTGAGATTAACTGATTTCCTCTCAGGCAGTTGGGGCAGGGAGTTACTATGTTCTCTCTGAATCCCATGTATACCATGACTTCTAATTTTCAGCGATAAACCTAGAGACAGAACCCACATCCATTCTCCTTTCAGGATCCTCTGCAAAGCCGTCTTTTGGATGGAGTTAGGAGAGAAGCATTTGAGATAGAACTTCTTAACTGAGGAAAAGGCCTAAGGCTTCTTCTTCATCCAGGGTTATGTTTATGGGAACCCCTCTAGCCCTGCAATGAGACTGGTCCATTCCTAGCAACACCATTGGGGAAAGGGGGGGGATGGTTTATTAATGGAAAAAATGGTATGAAAATCTGACTCACACAGCTCCACTTAGAAATTCTGTGGGTTCGCTAGAGATCTTTTGAACTGGTATTTTTTTAGCCCTTATATTTTGGCATTTTTGTCAAAAGAAAAAACATACTGTCAGTTCTAGTTTTCAGTTGGTGTATGCATACACATGTGTACAAGCACATGAACGTACATGCACCATAGCATGTAAAGGTCAGAAGGCACCCTTTGAGAATCAGACTCAGCTGGCTAATCAGGCTTATACAGTTTTACCTACCCCTACTTTAAGCCCTTTTTTTTCATGTGTCTGTTGCCTGCATGAATGCTTGTGCATATTTGGTTGGTGCTCATGGAAGTCTGAAGAGGGTGTTGAATGTTGAAGTTCCTGGAACTGAGTTACAGAAGGTCATGGGCCACCACATGCATGCTGAGAACTCATACCTGGGTCCTCTGCAAGAGCATCAAGTGTTCTTAACCACTGAGACATCTCTCCAGCCACTTAAAACTTTTATTTATGCCAGGCATTGTGATGCACCCTTAATCCCCACATTCAGGAGGCAGAGGCAGGCAGATCACTGCATTTCAGGACATAGTGAGAGTACCTTCCAAGTGTTTGTGTGTTCTCCCCACTCATTACAAAGAATTGAACTCAGGTTGCCAGGCTTGCTTGTACAAATTCTTTCTGGAGCTGAGCCATCTCACTGTTCACCCAGTTTTAAATCACATTTAGCAGATAACAAATAAGGGCTGGGGCTTATTCAGTTGTGGAACATTTGCCTAACATGCATGAGACTCTTGGTTCAGGTCCCAGTACTTGAAGGTGGGAGGAAGGAAACAGATGAGAATATCTTGTATTAAATATGCAAAGGGTCTAGATCCCAGGATTATTTCATAGATTTAAAACTAAATCCAATTCCAGACTTGGTGGTGCAAGCCTATAATCTCAGCTACTTAGAAAAGGAAAAACTAGGGCTGGAGAGATGGCTCAGAGGTTAAGAGCATTGCCTGCTCTTCCAAAGGTCCTGAGTTCAATTCCCAGCAACCACATGGTGGCTCACAACCATCGGTAATGGGGTCTGGTGCCCTCTTCTGGCCTGCAGGTATACATACAGACAGAATATTGTATACATAATATATATATATATATACATATCTATATCTATATATATATTTAAAAGGAAAAACTAGAGGTCTGCCCAGGTTGCCATAAAGAGTTAACACCAGCCTAGGCAATTTAGTGAGACCCTGTTTCCGAATTTTAAAAAATTATAATCAGAGCAGGTGAAACAGCTGCATAGTAGGGTGTTCCTAGCATGCACAAGGCCCTTGTTTTCATGCACAGCACTGCTGGAATGAATGGGTGGTGAATGCACAGATGGATGTTGAGTCCAGAGTTCAGGCTTTTCCTGTTCTGAATATGTAATTATGAAGAGGAGTATGCTGAGCTTGCAGCTCTGTGATCAAATAAACTTAGATTACTGGTGCCAGATTATAGTGTACTATTCATCTGCCTGTTTCCTTGACAACTTCTGAAGACATGGAATTCCTAGAAGTCCTCACCGAGGGATTAGAGCGAGTCCTACTTGTCCGAGGTGGTGGCAGTGAAGTAATCACCATTTACTCATAATCAGCTTGTGGAAGATTCTGCTTGGTCTTACCTTCCCTAAGACTCATCGTCCATGGAGATGACAGCTCTTTCCTACCACTCCCACTCTACTCTTGCGGAGCTGAGCCCCAACTATGCTCTTGGACAACATGATCTGCTATCCCAGCAGAGGCAAATATTCCCTTACGATCAGAACGACCAAGTCCTAAAAGCTATTCCTATGGCAGGAGAAGGCAAGCCAAAGTTAACAAGCTAAGCCAAAGGGAATCTTTTGGCACTGCTTGAAGGTAGTGAGTTAGTAAAACATATGCTAGAAACTAAACTAAAAGCAAAAAAACAAGTTAATATCCAACATTCAGGATGAGTCTCAGAAGACACGGTTCAATGACAACAGAGAGGTGACAGCCAGTCAGCCTCACCTTAGCAAAAAATGAGCGGCCAAGTAAATGTTACCGTTGTTGGAGATAGCCTGCAGCAAACCAAGTGAAAATTTAGGATACTAATATACAAAACCTGAAAAATAGCTGCAGCTTCTACTTTTACTCAAAAATCAGATCCCCCAGATACTAAGTGTTACTGTCTGTGCTGTGCCACTGTATATTTCAACGGTGTTTCTTTTAAAACCCAGGCTGTGGTTGTAATGCAGACAGTGTTACTATGGAAAAAGGTTTTTGAAAGGTAAGATGTTTTTCTGGTTTTCAAATGGCTGGACAGGATTCCAGAGAGTACTATTAAAATCTGCACAAAGCACACAATGTATTATCTTAAGAATTGGAGGTTGTTAAGCAGCTTAACCAGGAGGGTCTCTTCTTTTATCCTTAGTAGGCACTAGTTTAAAAAAAAAAAAAAAAGCTGTAAGAGACAAGAGACAATAGGACTGTGTACTGTTACCTCTGAGGGGTTCAGCAGTGGAACTGGGCATGTGAGAGCCATACCCTTTACATGGTGCCAAAATTATCTGTCTAAAGTAGCAGCAGACAGGTTCGCATTGGCCTGACATAAGCAGCTTTTCTTTTACAAGAAATCAATCTGTAGTCTCTTTACCAAAGCCATAGTGAAGACTTGAGGCGCTCACCTCCATGCCCAAAGCTGAGCTAGCCCCCTTGCAATGTTATTCTTCACTCGGACTCCAGAAACTTGGCTCTGAACCAAGTGGTTCCCTAAGCCAATGATCTGCTCTGTCAGTTTTGTTTTCAGAAATCTCTAAATGTGCCAAGGAAATACTTGTGAAAGCTCAGCTTCTTATTTTTCTAATTTATCGATCATGAACACCCGGCTTACCAGCATAGGAAGTCTTTGTAGCTGAGCAGTAATTTCAAGTATGTGAAACCTTCATATTCTTTACAAGATAGTTAAGAGACTGTCTTCCTGCTTACATACATGACTGCTTTTAAATTTCCTTTATGGTAAATCTGCCACGGTCCATATCCTGTAGGAATGGAACACCCAAAATTTAACCCGAGACAGAAGACCCTCAAATATGGCCTAAGAAGCTGAGTCGTGATTTGTTCTTAATCCCCCCCACCCACCCACTCAAGATAGCATAGAGGTTGCAAAATCTTTTCCTGCTCCTCCCAGCAAAAGGTAGAAAGTGTCTCCAGTTCCCTTTCCAACACTCACTTGTATAGTTGAGTATAGTGCCCTAGGCTCCAAGGTATTAAACAACCATTCTGTAAAAGCCAGCCTGCCCAGGAACTGCCTAACACATCTACCCCTGACCAAAGTGATACCACCTTTTCAGCTGTCAAACAAATATGGGCAGAGAATAAAGTTAACTTTTAGAAAGGCTGTGGTTAGAGCTGTGTAAGAATCTTTTAAAGGGTAAGAAAATCAGTAGCTATTAATATAGCTATTACTTCAGTCCCTAGAGCATAAAATCACTGTTACATGGAAAAATGGTTATTAGGCCAGATTTATACTCATCTCTGTCTAGAGCATTTCATGTCTATGTGTTGCTTATGTTGTCTGTCTGCAAAGTGTCTTTATCTCTTTTAATCACTGCAAATAAAGCAATACTGAAAACTTGAGAGAAAATGCACCTTAGGGGAAGGGGCCAAATGTTTCTAGAGGGAAGAGAAAGACCTTCTGCCTTCTTCGAAGACCCAGCTTGTGTGTCTATGAGTTAGCAGGCAGGCTGTAACATTCATTCTCCCCCAGCTGGCCCTCAGCCTTTCATAGCTATCTTAAAAGCTGGAGTTTGAACTGCAGGGCCTGCTTGACAAGTGCCAGTTTCCTCAAGGCAGAGGAAGTCACTGCTCTTCCTCTTCCGTCGCACCCTATTCTTGTGGCCCCAAGGATCCCATCAATCCTCATTCCCCCTAAATGTTAAAAAACTTCTTATTGTGGTATTAAATAAGTCACACTGTAAGCATATTTACATGCTCTTTTTCTGGTTTAGCTTTCTTTTCATCATGTAAAATTTGAATCCAGGAGAAGTTTCTCACATCTTCCAAAAAAATGTCGGATATAGAATCTTTGTCTCTGCTTATGTGATACAGAAATGAAACATGAACACAGATAAAAGGGGAACTTGAGAAACTTTTAAAGCATTGTTCTCAACCGTTTAATTTATTGAAAGGAGATGCTGCTACTCAGCGGCTGCTATTCTTTTGTTTACATAGTCTGGTTTTGTTTGTTTTGCTCTGTGCTGAGAACATAAATAAAGTTTTCTACATTATTTTCAGTCAGAAGTTGTGCTATAGTTTCTTTTCTGCTGTAACACGCTGCACACTGTCCTCGTGGAATCTGTCTCTCACCATGAAAGAACTGCAGACTTTGGTTCTTCTCAACATGCATGATTATTCTAAGTGAGCACACTTAGGAGCTGTGAGCTTAAGCAGAGTGAAAACGAGGCCCATGCAAACAAGGCCTAAACACACGGACACCAGGTGCTTACTGGGTTCACAAAAGTAATCCTCCACCACTGAACTCCATTCTCTAAAAAAAGAAACAGCAACAGGTGAATGATGCATAACTTACTCAGTTACTTAATCACACACTCTGCCATACACGACACTAACTTCCAAACTCCCAATGCTTTTTTTTAAGATTTATTTATTTGTTATATATACAACATTCCTTCCATGTACACCTGACACCAGAAGGGGGCACCAGATCTCATTACAGATGGTTGTGAGCCACCATGTGGTTGCTGGGAATGGAACTCAGGACCTCTGGAAAAGCAGTCAGTGCTCTTAACCTCTGAGCCATCTTGCCAGCCCCAATGCTTTTTTACTACTTAAGAAATGAACTCTTTCTCTTTCTGCCCTCCCTTGGTGTGTGCACCCGCCCCCCCCCCCCCCTCTCTCTCTCGCTCCCTCCCTCTCTCTCTCTCTCTCTCTCTTCCTCTCCCTCTCCCACTCCTTCTCTCTCCCCCTCTCCTTTAATAAATGTTTAGCTTTATGCCTTAAAAAAAAAAAAAAGAAGAAATGAACTCTTGGGCTGGAGAGATGGCTCAGCGGTTAAGAGCATCGCCTGCTCTTCCAAAGGTCCTGAGTTCAATTCCCAGCAACCACATGGTGGCTCACAACCATCTGTAATAAGGTCTGGTGCCCTCTTCTGGCCTGCAGGCATACATGTAGACAGAATATTGTATACATAATAAATAAATAAATAAATATTTAAAAAAAAAAGAAGAAGAAGAAATGAACTCTTGGGCCAGCTAGAGGGCTCAGAGGGTAAAGGCACTTGTTGCCAAGTCTGATAACCTGAATTCAATTCTCAAAACCAATATAATAGGAGAAAACCAACTCCTGCAAGTTGTTCTCTAACCCACGCAACACACACACACACACAAAGAGGCATGCAATAAACATGTAAATGTAAAAAATAAAGCTTTTAAAAAAATTAAGTGAACTCTCAACACCAACTCTAATTCTCCCATCAAATGATCCATACATCCCATTTGCCTGAAACATTAACTTTACCTCCGGGGGCTCAATAAAGGCTAGCCAATCTGATGCGTGGGTAGGCAACAGTCCCATGGACTGGCACTTGTAAACAGCCAATGCCAAACCCATCAGGTTCCCAATGAGATAGACCAATCCTTGAAGGAACTTCTGACTTGAACTCTCCAGCATCTTGAAAGCTGTTAAGATAATATTGTGAAAAACCTTTTGTCTCCCACTATGAATGAAAGCAACTATGAATTTATACATACATACACAAGACTGTAAATAGTATGACTCCAAGTAAACAGAGAACTACACACCATCTTCTTTTCATGCCACCACTATCATTACCACCCTGTGTACCCTCTAGCCAAAAACAGACCACAGAATTTGCTTTCAATCTTTAGCACCCATTGAGGGGTGGTTATTTTATGAATACTTACTGGCTGAAATGGCCATCAGTGCTTGAATGGGTCGCCAGGCCATCATACACACCATCATAGTAGGAAAGATGGAGATGGTATTGCCTGCCATGTACATTATGAAGAGGTTCATAGGAATCTGTTTGAGGGGACCCAGGGCGATGTCCCAGCAGCGCTGAAACAAACACACAGTTTAAACCTCTGATCAGTACCCTTCATTCGGTCTCCCATTTGCCGCCTTATGACTGATGCTTCAGTCAAATGAACAGAAGTTTCAGTTCTCTGCTTGTCTGAGCTGCTTTTCAGCTCCATCACCACTTCAGGTTATTACAAGTTCTCTACTCTACTGCTACGCTCTTCCCCATACAAGCTTCCCAGGGTTTTTTTTTTTGTTTGATTTTTCAGAATGGTTGGTTTTTCTGTGTAGCCCTGGCTGTCTTGGAATTCAGAAATCTGCCTGCCTCTACTTCCCAAGTGCTGGGATTAAAGGCATGTGCCACCACTGTCCAGCAAGTTTTGAGAAATTTATCTTTGTTCCTTGAGACCACATCTTGCTATGTCCAGGCTGACCTCCAACTTGAGGGTTTTTTGGTTTGTTTTTTTTTTGCATCATCTTCTCACCCACATTCAACTAGAAATTTATAATCTTAATGTACAGCACTCAGTAGGCAGAGGCAGGCATATCTCTGACTTTGAGGCAAGCCTGATCTACAAAGCAAGTTCCAGGACAGCTAGGACTGTTTCACAGAGAAACCCTATCTCGAAAAAACAAAACAAACAAACAAAAAAACCAAAAAAGAATGTTTGAGGAGTTTCAGAATCTAGTTCATGAAAGGAGACCAAGAAAGAACACACTAAAGAAGTTTGAGAAGAAAACAAAAATGAGAGAAATTCATTAATGATTAAAATCATTAAAAGTAAACTTGGCTTTTTGCGAAGATTATAAATTCAATTCTGGTAAGTGAGGAATTGGAAAGGAGAGAAGACAACTCATGTCCAGAAGGAAAAGGAGACAGCTCTATGGATCCTGCAGATGTTACACTGGCCACATTAGAGACTATTTATTTGAAATTTTAGAAAATGGATAAATTCCTAGAAACATGGCTTATACAAATGGCATAAGAAAAAAGAAACAAATATAGTCCCATGGCAGTTAACAAAGCTGACCCTATAATTAAGCCCAGGTGGCTTCTCTTGGCAAATTCTAATCATTAAAAGCTAAAAATAAAATCGTCTTAAACTCTTGTGGAAGGAAACACAACTAAACTAAAAATACTACAACTCAAAACCCACAAATACCCAAACTTTAAAAGACCATTATGAAAAGTGAGTGAGTGTGTGTGTGTGTGTGTGTGTAAATAAATAAATCTTACTCATGAATGAATCTAACTGCAAAAATCCTGACAATGGCACTAGAGAGATTGGTGTTGAAAAGTATTTGTTGCAGGGGAACGGATGTTTGGATCCTAGCACCTGTCTCTGTAACTTCAGTAGTGGATCTGACCTCTGAAAGCACCAGGCATACACAATACATATTATGTATGTGAAGGCAAAACACTAATATACATAAAATAAACCTAAAAAAACTTAATCTTAACAGTATTAGCAAAGTAAATCTATCTATATAAATATAACAATAACTATTTTGTTTATTCACGTTTATAAAGCCTTATTTGTAAATAATTTCCTATAGACCATTCATAGAACACAGAATTGTTATAAAAGTATTTTATAATCTGCCTTTTAAAAATGTCATTTAATAATTTACTATAATGTAATCGTATACTTTGATGTGCCAAGATGAAAAATTATGAGATAATACTTATAAAAAATTAATAATGGCTCTGTCATTTTCATATTGTAAAAACTGAATTGTGCATTCCTTGGAATAAAAATCATATATTCAGCAATATTAAGGCTGTGAGGGAATTATAAGGAAAGAAAATATCAAGCACCACTCTAAACATTTTGGACACAATTCTATTGTAAAATTCCTGCTAATGTAGCTTTACAAGAGGGATAAGACAGATGATGAATAACAACAGCCATGTGATATATTTTTTAACATATATAAACGACATAGAAAAACACAAAGGATACAGAGTGCCATGGAGAAAGGCTTAACTATGTAACAGTTTAGAGAACCTAAAGGAAAAGAACAAGCAAGCCAGTTATAAAAGAATCCAGAGGAAATGCATTCTAAGAATAGAGAACAAACATAAAAAGCAGGGAATGGGAACTTGTCTAGAATCCTTAAAAAGCAGCAAGGAAACCATTATGACCAGAGTAAACAAATGCAAAAATGGTTAAGACATAAGGCTAAAGATGCTACAAGGAGTTTGACTGGTGCATGCAGAGTTATGTATAATACTAAAAAGATTTGGGTTGTTTTTTTTTATGCTGGATGAACATGAAATTATAGACTGATTTTGAGAAGGGATGATCTGGCATGTTTTAAAGGGATCATTTTTGATGGTTGTACTTGGGAGACTATAGTGGGACAAGGTAGAAGCAGCAAGACCGGTAAGAACTTTAAACAGAAAGGGATATTGGGAATCTGAGAAGGGGGAGACTTGAATATAGGTTCTCTTTCAAAATAGTGGTGGTTTCATTGAGGGTATACACTGTTGTATATCATCGAATTGTACCCTTTTAGATTAGAGGTTCCCAAGCAAACATCTGGCAATGCTGGAAACATCTTGGTTCACACAATAATGGAAAGAAATAATGGCACCTAATATGTAGAGATCGGGAGTACTGAACAGTACCCAGTACATGTCCCCACAACAAAAGAAGTACTTAGCTCCCAAAAGAAAATGGTGTTGAGGTTGAGAAACCATGTTTTATTATAAATGGAGGGGGGGCTGGGCAGTAGTGGCCCACACCTTTAATCACAGCAAGTGAGAAGCAGAGACAGGCAGATCTCTGTGAGTCTGAGAGTTTGAGTTTGAGTGATCTTCTATGAGGCTCAGTGTGGTTGGCTTCATGTTGAGGTCTTTGATCCATTTGGACTTGGATTTTTTTTTGGATTTTTTCGAGACAAGGTTTCCCTGTAGTTTCTAGAGCCTGTCCTGGAACTACCTCTTGTAGACCAGGCTGGCCTCGAACTCAGAGATCCGCCTGCCTCTGCCTCCCGAGTGCTGGGATTAAAGGCGTGCGCCACCACCGCCCGGCACCACCATGCCATTTTCAACCCATTTCACAGACGTATTATTTTTCAACCAACCACTTTTGGGTCTTATATGTAAGATACTGTAATATGAATCTAAAGCAGATTAGCTCCCAAACACTCAGGCAATGGCTATCTTTACCTCTCCTCTGGAGAGCAAGGTGAGAAAGGGCTGGCCCAAATGCTACAATGACATCTAATACCTCTGTACCTTCTCCACCAGGATCCGGTCTGTCTCTTGCACGCTGGTATCAGGCACTTGCTTGTCCAAGTAACCGACAGGATAGAGTGAGTCTCCCTGTCCACTGCCCCGGTCACTTCGGCCCCTAAAGAACCAAACCAAATCAAGAGACTAAGACTGCCACTTTTCAAGCCCGCATTTCCAGGTCTATCAATCACAAAAACAAAGATCCTCAGGAGTCGCTACCCAAATTAGACCCTCTCGTGCGTTCTAGACTCCTGGAAAGACTAAAATAAAGATCCTTACGGTAAAATAACTTCCACAGCACAAAACCGTCTCAGGAGAAGTTTGTGCGCCATCCACCCGTGTGGGAAACTTGTGGCCCAGGTCCGCTGGATTTCGGGCTGTTCTAGAGAAAGGCTGGGACACCGAGCTTCGCTCAAGAGCCTCACCTGCTGCCTCCTCCAGGCCCGCTCAGCTCAATGGCCCATTTGAACCGCCGGCCTCGGTTGGCCACCAGGCCCCCCTGGGTCGTCATGACAGCAGCCGCAGGCTAAAGCTGCGCGAACCCTCCCGCCGCTGCGCTCCCCTCGAAGGAACCAGAGATGGTGACCGTCCGCACTCCGACTGGCTCGCTAACGCCACAGCGCACTTCCGGTGCATAACATGTACGTCACGCGCTGCCCGGAAATTCGCGCTCGAGCGTCCGGAAAGACGGAGAGCAAGGCGGTCCAGAAGGCAGGCTCTTGAGACCTCCCTGCGAATAGACCTCTCGCTCCTGCTCCGGTTTCTTAGGTGCGTGTCGCCGAGCCGGAGTGAAGTCCGAAATGACCGGAATTGAAGCCAAGACGAGCGCACAACTGAAATCCTGTTTTAAAGCTAAGGTTACCTAGAATTGGGTGACCTTGAGCGAGCTATTCAGCCTCTGGCTACTACGTGTCCACGTGTTGCAGGAGCTACACATTTGGGTTATTTGTTGTTTGTTTGTTTTTCCACTTAATTCGCCAACTAACCCAATGAGGTTGACACTGGGAGCGGAAAGATACGTGGGCTCAGAATCTAACTGGTCTCCTTTTAAGTCTCCTTTTAAGACTTACTGTGCCACCTCGACTCCGCCAAATCCATTGTTCCGCCTGCGTCGTGCAAAAATGGAATGTTCGCCTACTTTGAAGTTCTATTGTGGGATTAAATAGGATCTGTAACCTACGCCTAATTTTTTTATTAAGTATTCATTAGCATTCCTGGAAAATGGAGTTTATATTCGATAGCTTGTCTGTATTGTAATTTGGCCTATTATTGGAAAATTGTTTCTGCTCTCTCCTTTTTCAATTTAATTTTAGTTTGAAGATCATCTAGTACATCTATTCCCTTAAGCTATCGTACTAGGAATGGAACTGTTCAATCGGAGAGTATGTACATTTTAGAAGAATTGTTTTAAATGCCCACTTTAAGTTTAAAAAAAAACAGTAGTTTATTTATTTTACTTAGTTTTATTTATATTTCCAAGTAATTTGTTATGGCTGCTGTTTCGAGGAAGGGAGTGTACTGGCAGTGTGGCTGAGAATAAGGCCGAAAAGGCCTCCTTAGCCTCCTGAGAGTGTGGTGATACACACATTGAAGATCCCCACCTCTGCTCTATTTCCCAATTTTGTAGTTCTGTGTGCTGTGGGAGCATGGTCTGAACTGCAGTATGGGCAGATACAGCAACACAATTGGAATGGTGTGGAACCTGCCCCCTGTAGGCAGAGCCATCCTTAAGAGCAAGATCAGTGAAATCATGGCAGCTGGTCTCCTAATCCATGGATTGTTTCAAAATCAACTCACAGGTGTTGCCGAGTAAAGAAACATGTATTCATAAAGTATGACACACCAGAAACAAGAAACAGTAAAGTACCTTGGAACCCTTCAGGAAAATGATTAGTGCCTGGGCACTGCTTCCCAAGATTCTGAACATCTCTATGGGTGGGCCCTGGGCATAAGCATTTCTTGTGGTTCTTTTGATAGTACTGTACAGAAAGACTTTAAAAAATTACTGAACTAAAGCTTTTTATTGCCCTAAAATAATAAAGTTTTGCTTTTTACAATTGAATTCAAGCCTCTTTGAGGGGCTTTTTTGAGATCCTCTTTGTGTACCTCTGACTGGACCAGAAGTGAATTGGGAAACTTAGGAAAATTGAGAATACTGAAACTGTAAAATAAACATCAAATTTCTCTTACTTTGTATTTTTGAGCAACCATTATTTTAATTATACAAAACAGACAAAACTCAGTTTGGTAGCTTGAGGGTTATTTTGTTTGACTATTATAATGTGTGACACTTACACGTTTGTATGTATCTTGCAGGGCTAGGGATCAAGCCCAGGGCCTGAAACACTAGGTGGCTGTTGTATTCTGGAGCTGAAACTCTCAAGCCTCTCTTGTGTTTGTTTCTGTATTTCATCCTTGATTCCTCCTAGGTGTCAGAAAATTTGTTCCTTGCCATTTGTCTCCAACTAGTTGCATTTGGGTTAAAACCTGAATGGGGAAACATTTTATTCAGACAGATTTGCAAGCAAGGATATCTCTAGAGAGAGATCTTTTCTAGATATGTCATGAGTTTTCTTTTGTAGTATCTGGTATCTCTATAATCCTTCTATTTGACTACCCTTTCTTGTCCAACCAGTTAGCCCAGCATGCTCTAATAGCCCCTGAACCTCTTTGCTGTGTCAATAAATGGGTCGCCTTTGCAAATCCTTGCTATTCTGACTCTGTTATTATCGACTCTCAAAGACCTTCCGTGATGCTGTGTGTGTGTGTGTGTGTGTGTGTGTGTGTGTGTTAGTAATAGGGTCTTAAAAACAAAACTTCACCCTCCGTTTTGTCTGTCTGGGTTTTCAAATCATGTTGGAGGGCTTACTAATTACTAATTACTCTTGGATGGCCACTTAATAGCTACAGGGATTCTAATTTCTAGAAGTTTCCTTTTCTGGTTCATGATTGCAATGATATGAGATGCTCCTGCCAGGGTGAAACAAACTGGCAGAGTAGTGTGTCTGAAATGATGTTGATTTAGTCATACCATTCGCCTTGGCCATTACCTTTTCTTCATTTCAAGAGCAGTGTTGTGCAATTCACATTTTAACAAGTCCCCATTATAGTATGCTTTCCTGCAGCACTTGCTGAGGAAGCTGGGAGGGTTGCCATTCCCACAGAACCCATTCAAGGATGGGAATGACAACCGTAGCATGAGTCATAATGATATAACATGATGGCCTAACAGGTCTCCCCAAGTTTCCTTACTCTGGCTGCATCCATTCATCCCAGTGAGTGATTTAAGCCTCTTGAACGTGGACTAAAGTGTCTCTAAATCAGAATGACCAATCCAAGTCCTTTAGAAAAAATTCCTTTGTGTCCATTTCAGTTGAAATATAAAATGCTGTTTACAACCCTAGATTTCTGAAGGACTGTGATGGACTAATTAATGTCTAGGTCTCTCACAGATGTCTTATGTTGAAATCCTAATCCCTAGTGTGATTTTGAGATAGGGCTTTGAGAAGCATTTAGGATTGGATGAAGTCATAAGGGCGGAGTCCTGATTGCAATAGTAACCCTGGAAGAAGAGAGAAAATACTGAAAACAGCCTTCTCCCCGTCCCTGCCGAGTGAGAATTCAGTGAGAAAGCAACCATCTGCAAACCGCGAAGAGAGCCCTAACCTCTGGACTGAAGTAGCCCACACATTGATTTTTGAGCTTCCCAGCTTGCAGAACCGTAAGAACTTAAGTTTCTGACGTCTAAGTCACTCATACTTTACTAGATCAGCCCAAGGAACTAATCAGAGGGGGGAGCAGAACTCAGTAACTTTTAATGCTTCAAAAGATAATTATTCCTTAAAACGCATGTATGGGGAGCTGAATAAAATCACCTGACAGCCTGAGCCTGATCTCTGGGATCCACATGATGGAAAAAGAAAACTGACCTACAGACACAAATAAATAAAAATAAAAACACATTTATGGATGGAGTATTTGATTTACTCATTACATTAACAGAAACATACTAAACTCTATTAACTTACTCTTTTTTATTTAATCTGTCTTGGATGTCTTCCATGTCTGTCATTCAGATCTAGATCTAGGTGATTGTTTGCCGAGGATGCAAAGTCTATGTGGCATGGGTGCATTTGAACTTTGTCAGTCTCCAACTGACAGACACTGAGGTTGTCCCCATCTTTCACTATTACAGACACCCACACATTGTTGTGAACATTCTGGGTACAGTTCTGTAAGAGAATCATGCACTTAGGATTTGAGCTGCTGATAGGTTCAAATGTCTTCCTGGTTCTAAGAGAGTTGTAGACGCATCAGAGACGCGTTGTCTCTCGGTAGAACCCCCACACCCTTTAATACTTCCCTCATCTATCTACCAGAAACAAAGCAGTTATTAGTAGCACAAAGCAGGGCGTTGGCATTACAATGTTTGAGACAATCACGAGTCCGCTAAACCAGGAGCTGCCTTATCTGGCTCTGCTGCTGCTACTTCCTTCCACAGCCTGCACAGGAAGATGGGGATTGACTTTGCCAAAGTTAACTGGCTGGAACGTCCCAGAGGTGCTTGAAGCAGAGCAGTGGCTGCTGTTTAAGGAACAGACGATCTGTCGCTGTGAGCCCTGTCCTCTTAGTGTCAGCTCAAGTGAATGAACACAATATACAAGGCCGTCACTGATTCAGTTCCCTAAACCTCCAATCCAATTCTTCATACCTATGGTTGCCGCCAGCCCTCCTTGCCCTTCCCAGTCATTCGGCATGCTGGTCAGTCTTCAGAAGAATGAAGTAACCGTCACTGCCCTGCTTAGCATGTCTGCAGAATCCTCAAGTACCTCCAACCACCGTCTTTCGATAAACCCAGGTGCTTACAACACTCTGGGTGGCTGTGTAGGTTTCAGTCTTCCCGCCCACCAGTCTCCCAAGTGGTCTTCACTCGGCTCGCCCAGGGTAGACAGCGATCCTTGCACTTACTGCCCACTTCCTGTTCTCTCTCTGGAACAGCAGAGCTGTGAGAATACTGACTAGCATGTCGGGCCAGTTCAAACCCTCTTTCACCACCCCACCCCTAATTCCACTAAGAGATGGTGTACAGAGATCTTTATGTAGACTTCATTACCTACAGGTGTCTGTGGATATGGGCTTCTCTACACATTGCCACTGAGTGGTCTTACACTCTTCTGCAGTTCCCTGCGAATGAGGCAGGAAGACCAACTCAGTTGCCTGTTTGCTCACAAGGAAATGATGAGTAGAATCCCTTGCAGACTGCCCACTGGAAAGGTCTGGAATTGGCCACCTTTTGTGCTTAAATATTCATGTTGGGATATAAAAAGGATACATGGGTTACATTCTTACTTATGCTCATGTGATTGGAGGTACAATTCTGTGTGTGTGCATGTGTGTGCGTCCAGAAGACAACCTCGTGTGTCATTCCTAAAGGCACCATCGTCTACATTTTATTTGTCTCTTTGTTTTGAGATAGGTTCTTAAATACACAGCCTCAGCTGCTCTGGAACTCAATACATAGACTACGCTAGCTTTAAACTTCTAGATATCTGCCTACCCCTGCCTCCTAAGTCCTGGGATGGAGGTAGTGGTCATTTTGCAGGGAATGGGGGAAGGGTGGTATGTTGGCAAAGAAGTTTGCAGGGTATGTATTTTTGTTGGTTTGTGTTTGGAGATGGTTTTCTGAATAGTGACCAAGGGGAAGAGAAAAATGTGTAGCCCAGGCTAACCTCAAACTTCTGATCTTCCTCTTCCTGCTCCTGGTAGTGTGGGATAACCTGTATTCTGTCAACTACATTTTAAATAAATGCTGATTGGCCAGTAGCAAGGCAGGAAGTATAGGCGGGACAACCAGACAGGAAGTAGAGGTGGGGCAATGAGAACAGAATTCTGGGAAGCAGAAAGTTCCCTCCCCAGTCCTGCCCAGACACAGCAGAAGGAAGATGTGACCTGCCCTACTGAAAAAGGTACCAAGCCATGTGGCTAACGTAGATAAAAATAATTGGTTAATATAAGTTATAAGAGTTAATAAGAAGCCTGAGCTAATGGGCCAATCAGTTTATAAAATGTAGACCTCTGTGTGATTTCTTTGGGGCTAAATGGCTATGGGACCTGGTGAGAGGACAGAAACCAGGCAGGTCAGAAGCCTCAGACAATACGACCATCGGAACCAGGCAGAACAAGGACTGGGCAGGACAGAAAACAATCAACACTCCTGGCACTGTCTTTTTTTTTTTTTAAAAAAAATATGGTGCATGAGTGCCAGTGTGTGTGTGTGTGTGTGTGTGTGTGTGTGTCTGTGTATAGTTAGTTGGTTCTTTCCATCTATCTTTATGTGGGTTCCATTAGTGCTGGACCTCAAACCTAGGTCAGTAAGTACCCTTACCCACTGAGCCATTTTGCTGCCCCCTCCTTTTGGTTTTTCTCCTCTTTTTGGTTTTTCTGAGACAGGGTTTCTCTGTGTAGCCCTGGTTGTCCTGAAACTCATTCTGTAGACCAGGCTTCAGAACTCAGAAATCTGCCTGCCTCTTTCCTGGGTCCCCATACCCCTGAGTGCAGGAATTTAAAGGCAGGTACCCCTGCACACCACGATCTCCCTCCTCTTTTTTTGGAGTAGTCTACCAAGCCAGGTGTCCACCTACCTGCCTCCACCTTCTCATTACTAGGGTTATAATCATGAGCCATCTCTCCTAGCTTTTAAAATATGGATTCTGAGGATTGCGCTCAGGTCCCTGTGCTTGCAAGGCAAGCTCTATACACCAACTAAGATATTTCCCTGGGGCACATGCTATGCTTCTTTCATTAAAAAAATCAATCTTTATTGGGTATCAAGAAAAAAATCAACTTTATTGATAGGAAAAGTATTGGTGCTTTCAGAATTAGCATGGTACGATTTGTATGTATCTCAAAGGTTTCAATACCATGCAGTTTTCTTTAATCTTTGTGCTAAAATATGAGCTGGGAAACCTGGGCCGCTCATCGCTGGTGTAAACCTTAGAGTCTGGGTCTAGAAAAAGAACCCTTTTGAGACTCTGTATTTCATCATCTTCTGTGAATGAGAACATTAATGTTCTTTTCTGGTCTTTAGGCACCGGGACTCCTTATTCTTGATGAGATTTTTCTGTTAATGAAGCAGTCTTGGGTCTCTGCTCTTTGCTGCCACACCACCTAGCCGCTCTTGAGGTAAGGTACATATCTTAACTCTTTATTCTCCTCCGCCGAGGGACCGACAATGATTTTTATTGCATAGTGGGCCATCGAGAAATTCATGTTTGTGATGATGAAGAAATACCTTGAGGGAAAGTGACTTCAGGTGTGTTAAGTTTTTCTTTTAAACCACCACCACCCACCTCGTAGCAGCCATGCTCAGGAAGCAGTCTGCCTTGCCCCAGTTCCTTTCGCTCACTCAGCCAGCTGGAGCTGACAGGTGTGGCCACAAATGGAGGCATGTGCCTGCTTGTGCTTGGCATCATCTGAGAAACTCTCACAGACGTGGCTCACACAAAGCATTCGAAAAATATTTTCCCATTGCCATAACTGGTTGCTTCAAATTTTCATCATTACATATTTTTTTTTTTTGGATTAAGTAGGGGCCCTGATACTGCAGAAGGAAACACATTACATTCATATTCACCTAATGGTCCCTCAGCCCCAAATAGTGCTCTAATGCCCACAGCATTTAGAATATACCTTTTTTTTTTTTTTTTTTTTAAATTTTTTTATGATTTATTTATCTTTTTTTTTTTATTATTTTATGTGCATTGGTGTGAAGGTGTCAGATCCCCTGGAACTGGATTCTCGGACAGTTTTGAGCTGCCATGTGGGTGCTGGGAATTGAACCCTGGTCCTCTGGAAGAGCAGTCAGTGCTCTTAACCGCTGAGCCATTTCTCCAGCCCTAGAATATACCTTTCATGACTTCACTCAGTGTGGTGTATTGGGACTATCACTCTCTGACTTTCCAAGTCGTCGACAGCCACTTCCTGTTGTCCCCAGCACCTGGAGCTGTGTGTCCTAGGCACAGAGGAAGTCCTTAAACATGTTGGACCTAATTTAAGCAACCTTTTCCCTAATCCCTAAGAATTCTTAAAGGAGCATCTAAAAAAGTGAGCCACGGGATGTAGTCTGACTGAGGGAGACTTCCATCAAATGTCCCACTTGCTTTCTTCTCCCCAGGGGAAGACAGCCACAGAAGACAAACTTACTGTCTCAGTTTTGGTAACCCTGACCAGAGACTTACCCTGACTAGTCTCTGATTGAGAGAATTGTCTTCAGGAATTAAAAACACGTCAGGGACAGAACAAATCGTAATCTCAAAGTCAAGTGTTCCCATCCCAAGGAAACCAAACCTGCTTCCTGACGAGAGGGCCTTATCATATGTATTTCTTAAATTTCTGGCCGTACTCTGTGAGTTTGGGAAGCTGGGAGTTGCAAGTTATTTTTAAATAATAAAGTTTATAAGAATAGTTAAAAGATATTCTCGAAGTTTACGCTTTTAACCACTATATCCTGGTCGTTTGAATGAGAATGAACGCTCATCTTCCCTTAAACGGTATTTTAACAGCAGATTGTCTGCGCCGGGTGTGGTCCCTTACTAGATTATCCCTATCCCTCGGGGTCTTTCTTTCCTAGCTGCGACCTGTAGAGCAGCAATTCTTTTGCACCGCCACAGCAAAGCGTCCGTGAGCAGCGGCGGCCACTAGGGGGCGGCGCTACCACACGCCCTGCTCCCCCTCCCGCCGGCATCCGAGGGGGCGGAGCCTGCGCTGGGCGGGGCCCGCGGGCCGCCCACGGAGTAGCTATCCCGGCGGGCCGCGCGCGGCGGCGTTTGAATGGCTGTGAGTGGGGCCTGGCTGGGGCTCCGAGGGACGCTCCGAGCTGCCGGGCGCGGTTCATCAGCACGGTGGCTGGGCTGAGGCGCTGCGGTACCATGAGGCGCCGGTAAGTGACGGCCGGACCGGGTTGGGACGCCCGCTGCCGCTCGCTCGTGCGCAGGCTGCTCAAGCGACTGGCCGGGCCCACCTGCAGGCCCCGCGGCGGCGGCCTTTCCCGGGCAGGGCGGCGGGGGCGGGGCGGGGCGCAGGCGGGTGGGGCCCCTGGTCTCCCGCGGAGCCCCCGGGCGGGCCCCGGCAGGAAGGTTGGGGCTGCTGGCTTCAGGGGTCCTGGCGGGAGAGGCGTGGACCCAACCTGCTGTCATCGCTTCTTTATTCTCGGGTGGAGTCGACATCTACGCCCCACGGGGAAGGACGGGACGCGCGAGGGGTTTGCTGCGCGAGGAGGGGACAGGTTTTCGCGAGAGCTGCCTAGGCCCGGCTGAGGCATTTCCTCATTTTTCTCAGGAATTTTTGATTCCCAGGCAGATCGGCTTTTGTTTCTCAGGGCAGAAATTTGACAGAGCTGCCCAGGAATTGTTGACTGCTGCTTTTAAAACCTCGTTGTACTTTCTGTAAAGTTATTCTGTAATTGTACCTAGGGGCTTAACTGGGCTTACGTGTGGAGACAACAAAGAGTTGATTTGTTGTCTAGTGGCTTATAAAGTTCCTTGAAAATATATCTGTATCCGTTTCTTTGCAGATTTGGAGGAAAAAGTAGTTGGAAGAGAAATTGGTTCTGTAATTGTTGCCAGTTTCCTACTTTAAAACGCTCTGAGACACTAGTCCCCTAATACCTGCAACTTGTGTTTAAAAAAAAAAATCAGGATTTTTCTTATTTCTTTTAAATCAGCTTCTTCGAGTGAGAAGTTTATGCACGGAGGCTTTTATCTGGCCAGAAGCTGACCTTGTAATAAACTGTAACGAGTGATATTTATTTAGTTTTCTGTGTGCTGAGTTAAGAGCGTAGCTTTGGAATAGGTATAGTGTTATTATCATCTTTCTGACAAGAAACAGTCTCGGGGAAGTCAAGCTTACACAGCTGATACAGTTGGAACCCTTGGAGACTACCTTTGCTTCGCTCTTGCTGATGTACAAAGTGTTGTCTTTTTGTTTACTTCAACTTCGGAGATATTTCTGTGAGTATATCTTTGTGTACTCATAAATCAGTCCACACACCAATGAGTTCTCTGCTCATGTTGACCACACTTAAGTTTGGGGCCCGAGCCCCTTCCACTAAATTGTTCCTAAGGTAAATAGAATTCATAGTTGAGGTTCATCTTTTTAGGGATTGTGGAGAACAGCTGGAAACACATGTTCCTTTAAAACTATGGTGCACTGTTTTGTATTTGAAATGGATTTACATAATGACTGCATGAAAAGAAATGCAGCCCCAAAGCAAACCCCTTCATGAGTGGTCAGCAGTTCATGCTTATTTATACCAAAACCTTTCAACTTTGTTCACCAAGGTTTTGATTGCCTCACTGTCCAGCACAGTTGTGAATCTAGTCAGCTATAGGCAAGAAATGTGACAGGCAACAAATACCAAGTTAATTTGGTGTGAACTTAGTAACAAAAACGGTATGTGATATTCTTTTTCACTGGTGCAGCGGCTATCTGAATGATAATCGGAACTGAGTAAAGCTGTGGCGGAGCTAACAGCTGATAAGACATTTACTGGAAGTGGAGGATCGAGGAAATTGTCCAAAGACTAAGAATCCAGAAAAAAAAAATTACTTTTATTGGAAACAGTAGGCCTGGTCTTTTGAAAGTTCTTGTTGGTTAATATTATATGAAGCAAGACTAGGGAATGTTATAAATGAGATGTGTCAGAGAGGTCTGATAGGCACACACGTACACATTCACAGAGCTCTCCAGCAAACAAGGATTTGGGAGTTTGTAAACGTTTGTGTCAGTGAGTTTCAACTGGGTACCTTGCATTTTTCCCCTCCATAGGACTTTTGGAGATGTGAAACTTTGTTTTGTTTTGTTTTGTTTTTCGAGACAGTTTCTTTGTGTAGCCCTGACTGTCCTGGAACTCACCAGGCTAGCCTTGAAGTACCACCACCCCACCACCCCGCTGGGCAGGGATGTGAAACTCTTGAGGATGGGGTGATACTGTCAATCTACTGAGCACAGGCTGGAGTACATATAAACATCCTACCATCAGACAGACCCTCCCCATAAGAAACAGTTACTCCAAATGTCGTCAGTATAGTATGCAAACCTGAGTTTGATCCTGGAACCCACAATTAGTAAACAAAACGAGCCCCCAAAAGGAGGTGAAGTGTCGCCTCTATAATCCCAGTCAAGCACTCCTTACCATAAGACAGGAGGCAGTGGAGAAATGGGAGATGGAATCCCCCAGAAGTCCGAGGGCTACCTAGCCTATGTTAGTATTGCAGCATGGCAAAAACAAGAGGGATCCTTCCCCTGCAAGGAAGAAGGAAAAAAGCAACTCCTTAAAGTTATCCCTTGGCCTCTGTTCATACTTTTGCATATGTTCACACACAAATATTTAATAAATAACTTTAAATCAATTTTTTAAAGTTTAAATAGATCACTTATAAACACTTGCCCTGAATAGAACAACTGTTAATTGTTTGTTTGTTTGTTTTCTTTGGTCAGGTTTTCAGTGTGTATCCCTGGCTGTTGTCCTAGAACTAGCTCTGTATACCAGACTGGCCTCGAACTCAGAAAGACCCACCTGCCTCTACCTTCCCCAGTGAGTGCTGGGATTAAAGGATGTGTGGCTTTTTTTGAAGCTCTTTTGTTTTTCAAGACAGGGTTTCTCTGTGTAAGGCCCTGGCTGTCCTAGAACTTGCTTTGTAGTCCAGGCTGTCCTAAAATTTAGAGATCTCCCTGCTTCTGCTTCCCGAGGGCTAGAATTAAGGGTGTGCGCCACTGCCTCCTAGCTTCTCTTGAAGCTTTTTAAGTGCTGATAGCTACTTTTTATAAAACTGTGATTATGGACCAGAGAGACAGCAGTTAAGAACACTCTGCCCTTGCAAAGGACCCAGGTTCAGTTTCCAGCACAAACATCAGGTCCCTTATGATGTTCTGTAACTCCAGTTCCAGGAGATCCAAAGTCCTCTTCTGGTCTCTTGAGGGTATCTGCACATACATGTATGTGGTACACACAGATACATTCAGGACACCTCTCACACACACTTATTCTGATTTTTAATTTTTTTTGTTTTTGTTTTTTGTTTGTTTGTTTGTTTTGTTTTTGTTTTTCGAGACAGGGTTTCTCTGCAGCTTTAGAGCCTGTCCTGGAGCTAGCTCTTGTAGACCAGGCTGGTCTCGAACTCACAGAGTCGAGAGCCTGCCTCTGCCTCCCAAGTGCTGGGATTAAAGGTGCACCGCCCGGCCCTGATTTTTAATTTTTATTATTATTTTTTACAAGGTCTCACTAAACTCACTATGTAGAACAGGCTAGTCTTAAACTCAGAAAGCCACTTGCCTTTGCCTCCTCAGAGCTGGGGTTAAAGTCAGAAAGTTTTGTCTATGTAGTGCCCAGTCAGATAATTCTTGTTTTGCCATGCTGAGTATCCAGCTTAGGACCTGTGCATAGTAGACAAACATTCCGCCACATATCCAGGTATCTTGAGTACGCACGCATGCACACGTGTGGCACACGCGTCGGCCCATACTCTCTGTCATCTTAATCTTTGTCCAAACTCCTAAGATTAATCGTGTTCTTTTTTTTTAATACTAAGTTTACATTTCAGATAGCAAGCTTTCTGCTTCACCCTGTTTTCAAAAATACATTTTTTTTTGTTACTAGATTAGACTTAAATCTGTTGGTCATGAAGCAGAAAGTTTAAGGGGCTAATGTTGAGTTTTTTGTTTTTTAAAGCTTAACTCTTGGATTTTTGAGACAGGGTTTCTCTGTAATGGCCCTAGCTATCCTGGAACTCTGTAGATCAGGCTGGCCTCGAACTCACAGAGATTTGCCTGTCTTTGCCTTCCGATGCTGGGATTCAAGGTATACACCACCACTGCCCACCAAGTTTTTTTTTTTTTTTTTTTTTTTTTTTTTTTTTTGGTTTTTCAAGACAGGGTTTCTCTGTGGCTTTGGAGCCTGTCCTGGAACTAGCTCTTGTAGACCAGGCTGGTCTCGAACTCACAGAGATCCGCCTGCCTCTGCCTCCCGAGTGCTGGGATTAAAGGCGTGCGCCACCACCGCCCGGCTAAGTTTTTGTTTTTTAATGTAACAATTATACAGTTTTATAAACTGATAATAACTTCTCCCCAGGGGAGCAGGAAATTACCTTTAAAAATATATGGTCCATACAGAATGTCATAAAATATACCAGTCAATATTAGTGTTTATCAGTCATGTTACTTGATTGCTGTTGTGTAAATGACCCTTTCAAACTAATTTGTCATTGTAACTGTTAGTTCTTTGGTAGCTGTGACAAATACCTGAGAAACAATTTAAGAAGAGAAGGGTTTTATTTTGGTTCTAGATTTCAGGGGTTTCTACTCAAGGTTGGCTGCATTCATAGCTTGGGCCCGAGGCAAGGCAAAATAATGTGGCAGTGAGTGGGGAGGACAGAAAACATACAGTGACAAAGTCAAGAAGGGGCTGGGGACAAGATGGAGTGTAAGATGATACACTGGTGAATGACCTACTTCCCCCAGCTTCAGCCCACCACCTAAAGTTTTCAGCACCTTCCAGATAGTACAACCAGCTGGGCTCAAGGCTTCAATACATGACTATGTAGGTAACATTGACAGTGTAAGAGTTGTGGCCTAATGAGAGGCATTTAGGTCATATGCTTTATGCCGATGAATAGGTTAATGCCATTGCGTCAGTAATTCTGACTGTTCCAACTGTGCTCTACCCTCTTGTACTTATCCTTTTCCCCTTTCTCATTCATACCACCCACACCCCACCATCACCCCTCACCCTGCCCTGGTGATGCCTTCTTCTACTGTGTTATTGTAGAACACCCTCACTAGATGTGGCCTTTGAATCTTGAATTTCCCAGTCTCTATATAAAACCATTAAAAGACTACTTGCTTGCTTTCTTGTTTCTGTTTGTTTTATTAACAAGGCTTTATTTTTGTGGTATAGGGTGGCTTGTAACCATGACAGTCTTTGTACTTCAGCATCCCAGATGTATATTTGGAGGGCAGAGGTCAGCCTCAGAAGTTCCTAAGAACCGTCCACCCTTGTTTTTTGAGATAGGTTCTTTCACTGAGACCTGGGGCTTTCCAGTTCGAAAGCCACATCTCCAGCATATTCCAGTTGGTATTGTATATCAAGCTCAGTTCTTCAGACTTGTATGGCACACACTTTACCCACCATCATGTGGAGTCATCACCACATCTTGCGAAAGCAGATTTTAAAGGCATACCTTAAGCGAGGAGCATGCTCTGGTGATTGGATAGGATCTTATTTGGATTTTCCTTAGCAGGTTCAAATGCTGCATTTTCTGTTTCTTATTCTAAGTATATTCTTTGGAAATGTTTTTGTTAAATCTGTTATCCTTGCTTTTGACTCATTTTGAGTGTAGAGGTGAAGACTGTTCTAAAAGGTCTTGTTTGACTCTCTTCCCCATGACTACTCCTCTCTTTATGTGTTGTTACCTGAAATTCTTTTGCCTTGAGCTAGTTTCCCAGATACCCATGACCTGCATATGATTATTCTCTCATTACTCTTGAGACTCTGTTTGCAACTTCATTATTGGCGTTCTTAGTTGACGTCATAGTTCTAAACTAGGCTCTCCTATTAGCAATTTAGTGTTTCTGGGATTCAAGTCATTTAATCTCATCTGTAAACTGAAGTTGTCTCCAGGGTCTTTCCAATTTAGAGAAACTGTGAATTTGTAAAATCTCTGAATTTTTTAAGGGGAGAGTTTTGGAGAGGAGGGAAAGAAATAATTTTTCACATCTTAATGTGAATTGATAAGAAGGATTTCTTCTGAGGTTATCTGTATATGCCACCGCCTACCCCCATAGGATTGGGGCCTTCCCTAGGCTAACAGTGGTCATTAACTCAGTGCATGGATTTCCCTAGGGCCTACAGTGGTCATTAATTCAGCATGAGCATTTGATACTTGCTGTTAAGTAAATGAAAAAATGAAGGAATGGGTGATTGTTGAGAAAGCTAGTTTGCATGAGTGTTCACATCATCCAAATACCTGGAAAGAATTCAGAGTACAGACCAACAGGATACAGCCCTACAGTGAAGAAGTGTTGTGCAGTGGTAGTGGAACAGCCACAGTCTGGCTGCCTTTCTGAACTCTGGAATACTTTCCTGTCTGTGCCTCTTAATCCCAAAATACAATTTTGTTCATCACTAGAAAAACCTGTACCCTGCCTATTCCCTATACCACTTACTATCATCATCAATAGGATATACTATTGTAGTAAGAATAAATCTTATGTATTGACCAAATTTGGCATTTTGTCCATGGAGGATTCATGGCATAGTAGCTGAAAACTAATATCCCTGACCTTTTGTTTCAGACACCCTGGTTCTCAAATAATAAATGGTATTGAATAGTTCTCTTTCAACCCCAGCACTCAGGCAGAGATAAATGGATCTCTGTGAGTTTGTGGCCAGCCTGGTTTATGTCACAAGTTCCAGAACAGCCAAGGCTGCACAGTGACACCCTGTCTCTTTAAAAAAGAAAAAAAGAGGCTGGAGGGTAGCCGTTAAAGGCTAGGCTCATAACCAAAATTATAAAAAAGAAAAAAAGGAAAAAAAATTTATCTTTTATGAGATCCATACTTTAGGCCTAATAATTTCCTAATGGCTGACTTGGAAAATGGAGTGATTCTAACCAAGAAAGTATGCTTTGAGATGAAAAGAGGTTGACAGACCATTTCTCAACCTTTAGGGGCGACATTCATTGAATTATCTGTTTACTGATATACTACATATAAATACTTTTTAACCTTGTTGGCAGACTTGTTTGGAAACTTAAGTAATATTTAGAAGGAAATTATGTCTCTTTGGGAGTATCAATTTACAGCTCTTTTAATGGGACTGACTAAACCATTCTCACGCACAGTATTACTTGTATGGCTTATCAGTATGGAAAAACTAAGTTATTTTGCAGTAGCAAATAGTCCCCAAGTCTCCCATTAAACAACAGTGCTTTGTTTCTCCTTGATATGGGATGTACATTTGTCTGTGGGCTTTGCTCTGTGGTGGCCTTGCTTAGGAATGTGTGTTTGCAGACTTGTAATTTTCTTACCTATGGCTGGCTGTCATGATAGTGGTGAAACTGATAGAAATCACACTCCGGCTGTTTCTTTAAAGTGGGGTGTGGTAATTTGATTTCTGTAATCCCAGCACTTGGTAGACTGAGTGAGTTCAAGGCTAGCCTAGTCTAGAGTGAGTTATAGGCTAGCTTGAGGTGTGATATGAGACTGTCTTTAGAAAAAAGGAAAAGAAAAAGCCTTTTAAAAACATTTCATTGTTCAGAGCCACATGACCATATCTGACTTCAAGATGAGAAAGCCCATGCCTGGTAATACCTGATATCCTGGTACTTGGGAGGTGGAGACAGGACAAGGTCCTCTTCGGCTCCATAGCGATTTGGTGGCATCTGGGCTACCTGAGACCCTGTCCCCCAAAGCAACCCTCCAAAAAAGGATAATATGCTAACCTATCATTTATATGAAAGAAAAACTAATTTTACATGGCACGGTTTAGGGCTTATCATAATTGTACATTCATAATTTAACATATCCAAATGTCTTTGAATTTTATTATTGTTCTTTCCTGACTGATCACTGATCATTTTATGAGTGTACTGTCCCTGTGAGCAACCTACTTCCTACTGACTTGTGACTAAATATTCCCAAAAAAGGATTGTCAAATTTAGAGACTAGTGCTGTCCTTTTGGATCTGACTTAGTATTAGACTACAGGGAGTTTTTTATTCTTAGGATAAATTTTGCTGCCCTGAACTGGGATACATATGTCTGCTCTGTTTTGAAACTTTAATAATTATGAAAGTAAACTTTACACAGTGATTAGAATTTAATGAAACACTCACTGAGAAATACAGTGCAAATCCTGTTGGATAGAAGCTGTATTAACTGTAAAATGATCTGTAAGTAACTAAGGAATACTGAGAGTTAGGGAATATAGTGTTCCCTGTGATGAGTTCCCTGATTGATTATTTGGTAAAAAGTAGTTAACTTTGAAATCATATACGTACAAGTAACACTAATCAGACCGAGCAGGTAGTTTTTTATATATTTAGTTTGTGCTTGCTTGTATACGTGTGTGTAAAACAATAACAAAAAGAGGCCAGGAATTTGAGAGGTACTGATATGGAAAAAAAGAAAGAGAAGGGGGAAATGGTATAATTATATTTTAATTCAAAAGTTTTTAAAAGAAAAGCTTATAAATAACTTGCTTTAAACTTATTTTCTATTTTCTTTTTAAAAAGTAAATATTTATTTTTAAAAAGTAAATATTTTTCAAGATATTTATTTTAGGGGCTGGAGAGATGGCTCAGAGGTTAAGAGCGTTGCCTGTTCTTCCAAAGGTCCTGAGTTTAATTCCCAGCAACCACATGGAGGCTCACAACCATCTATAATGAGATCTGGTGCCCTCTTCTGGTCTGCATGCATACACACAGACAGAATATTGTATACATAATAAATAAATATTAAAAAATATTTATTTATGTGTACAGAGGTGGCCACAGAAGAGGGCTTTGAATTCCCTGGGACTAGAGTTACAGATGGTTGTGAGCTGTCGAATGGGAGCTGGGAATTGAACCTACGTCCTCTAAGAATGCTGCTAGTGCTCTTAATCACTAAAGCATCTCTCCAACTCCATTTTGAATTGCATAATTTAAGGAACAGTTTTCTCCGTGTGTGTTGGTCACACCTTTAATCCCAGCATTCAGGTGGCAGAAGCAGATTTCTGTGAATTCCAGGCCAACCTAGTCTACAAGGCAAGTTCAGATACACTGTCTCAAAGAACAAAAACAAAAAGACACACAAAAAATAAAAACAAAACAAGCAAAAAACACAAAAGACAGTTTTCTTGCCAAGCTTTTGGATAGATCTTCAATAATAACACCATGCTTAATACTACTGCTGTGATGAAATACCATGACCAGAAAGCAAGTTGGGGAGGAAAGGGTTTATTTGGCTTATACTTTACATTGCTGTTCATCACTGAAGGAAGTCAGGACAGGAACTCAAACAGAGCAGGATCCTGGAGACAGAAGCTGGTACAGAGGCCACGGAGGGGTGCTGCTTACTGACTGATTCCCATGGCTTGCTCAGGGCACCTTTCTTAGAGAACCTAGGACCAGCAGCCCAGAGATGACACCACCTACCATGTCCCCCACCCCCTGCCATTAATCACTAATTGAGAAAATGCCCTATTTCTGAATATCATGGAGGCATTGCCTCAACAGTGTCCTTCCTCTTTTAAGACTCTAGCTTGTGTCAAGTTCGTACATAAAACTAGCCAGTACAACTGACTCCTTGTCAACTTAACACACAAACACATCACTATTAAGCCACAACCCTTTATTTTTTTTATTTTTTTTTTTTTTTTTTTTGGTTTTTCGAGACAGGGTTTCCCTGTAGTTTCTAGAGCCTGTCCTGGAACTAGCTCTTGTAGACCAGGCTGGCACAACCCTTTATTTTGTATTCACCCCTAAGATCTCACAAGTAACTTTAGAAGTCCCACAGTCTTTACAAATTCAAACACATTCAAATTTCAGTCTTTAAAATATCAAAATCTCTCCTAAAATTTCAAGTCTTTCATCTGTGGGCTGATCAGAATTAAATACCTTCTTCAAGAGGGAAGAATCAGGGCACTTTCAGAATCTGAACCAAGCAAAACCGAACTCCAACAATATAAATAACTCAATGTCCAACATTCTGGGATTCATTCATGATCTTCTGGACTCCTCCAATGGGCTTGAGTCACCTCTGGCTCTGTCCTCTGCAGCACACACAGCTTGTCTCCTAGGCTCCAGCTGGTTCCACTCCACTGCTACTATTGTTCTGGTGGTCATCCCATGTTACTGGCATCTCCAAAACACTGGGGTCTTTTGCTGCAACTGAGCTGCACTTTACTAATATCTTTTCACAGGCTGTCTTTACAGTGTTAAGCTTCAAATTTTTTGCATGACCCCTTCAGTCCTGGGCCTTCAACAGCTACTGAGGCTGCACCTTCTCCAGTGGTCTCTCTTGGCTTCTCACAGTGCCAAGCCTCAGCTGCTCTCCGTGACCCTTTCATGCCTTCAATACCAGTATCATTTAGGTGACGCTTACATATTACCAAGTCTGGTTGCCAGCACGAGGTAGAACTTTGGCCACTTCTGGAACACAGCTTCTCTGTGCTCTCAGGAAACACTTCTCAGAAGATTCCACCTCAGTGCTGCTGGTCTCTTCTTCATCACCACCAATTTCTCAGTTTCAGCTGACTAGCATGGAGTATCTCAGCAAAGCAGAATTTAGCTTTAGTAGTTCTGGTATCTTCATCACAGCTAATTCTTCAGCCCCAGCTGATCAGAACCGCAGGACCTTAATTCAAAATAACAAATGGCCCTGATAGTGTCTTTAAACTTCCCTCTGAAACTTCACAAGTCAGGGCTCCATTCTCTGTTGTGATCTTAACATTCTTATCCAAGCTTCCACTTGGATAAGACTCTTTTAGTCCAAAATTCCAAAGTCCTTCCAAAAACATGGTCAGGTCTGTCACAGCGATATTGCACTTCTGGTACCAAAATCTGTATTCAGGTTCTCTAGGATCACACAACTTAGAGAATGGATATCTCTCTCTCCATATAAAGCACATTTATTGGAATGACTTATAAGCTGCAGTCCAACAACGGCTATCTATGAAAGGCAGAGGCCCGCAGATCTCTGTGAGTTCTAGGCCAGCCTGGTCTACAGAATGAGTTCCCAGGCAGCCAGGGCTACACAGAGAAACACTGTCCCAAAAAAACAAAATAACAACAACAACAACAAAAGATTGTAATAGAATTCAAACTCAGTAACTCTGACTTTGCAGTTTTTTTGTTTCCTTGTTATATTTTATGAGACAAATTCCTGCAACCTCAGCCCTCTCTTTGTGGAGATTACAGTTTTCTGAAATGCCCTTTGTTTTTATTTCCCTGTTGCATCATATTGCATTTTCTTTTTAGCTTAATAACAAGAAAATTATAACTTCACTAATTTTTTTTTTTTTGCAGTTTGTGTGTGTGCCACCATGTGTGCATGCCATGATGCACCTGTAGTTCAGAGGATAACTTGCAAGAGTTGGTTCTCTTCCTACTCAAGTAGTCAGGTTTGACAGCAAGCACTTTGACCTGCCCCCTACTTAGTCTTGGATTAAACTAAAATTTTTTATTTATAATATGTCAGTTTTTGAAGATTGAAAGAATGCCAATACAGAATCATGTTTTAAAGGGGTATAGCTCAACGTTGAGCACTTGCCTAACATATGCAGGGTCCCACATACTATATTTTATTAAGGGTGCAGATAGTAGTCAGTTTGTTCTTTTCCTACCAGGATCCTGATTTAGAATAGTCTTCGTAGGGACAACTGTCAATCCCTGCATATTTGCCAAGTTTATTTTGTTATAAATTTAGTAAATGTAATCGTTTAAAATAGGAGTTGCTGTTTATAAAACAGGACAGGGAGGCACAGAGGCCTGTAATCCCAGCTCCACTGGAGGGTATGGCAAGAGGAATGCAGATTGGAGGGCGGTCTGTCTCAAATGGAAACACACACACACACACACACACACACCCAGAAAACTGGTACTAAAGTCCAGAGGTGGAACACTTAATTGCCTGGTATATATATACAAGGCCTTAGGTTCAGTTCCCAGTGTGAACAAGTAGGTATTATTTCTATGAAAATTACTGGAATGTTATTTGGCTACTTTTAGTTAACACAAACCTAGTCATCTGGGAAGAGGTAGCCTCAGTTGAGGAATTGTCTCCTTCAGATGGGCCTGTAGCAGCGCCATTCTTAGGCAGTTGGGCCTGAGCTTTATAAGAAACGTGGCTGACTGAATTGGGGAGGGAGCCAGTAAGCAATATTCTTCTGTGGCTTCTGCCTCAAGTTCATGCCTTGGCTTCCCATAATGATGGACTGTAAAGTGGAAGATGAAGTAAATCCTTTCTTCCCAAGTTGCTTTTGATCATGGAGTTTATCATTGCAACAGAAAGCTTACCCAGGACAAATGTGTTGCACAGTCTATTTGAGAGCAAATGGCTTAAACACTTCATTATTAGGTATTGATTAGAAAATTAAAGCAGTGAAACTTCTTTCCTTGCAAAGTATCTATTCAAAAAAGTAAGTCCTGTCCCCACATGCTTCCATTTTCAAATTTTTGTAATTGCTCCTTATAGTAGTATTAGTTACCAACCTGAAAATACCTAGGATCTCTTGGAGACAGGTCTTTGGGCATGCCTATTGAGGGATTATCTAGATTGTTAACTGAGAAAGATTCACTTTCAATGTGGGTGGCACCGTTTTTCAATCTAGGGTCTGGTACTGAATCAAAAGGTGAGCAGCAGAATTTTTCCCTTCCTGCTTTCTACCTTTAGATGCAGTGTGACCAGCTTCTCAAGCTTTTGCCACCATCATTTCCACAACATGGTGAACTATACTGTAAAGTTTGCTTTTTGTCAGATATTTTGTTATAACACTGAGAAAAATAACTAATAATACCTGGTGGGGGTAAACAAATTCCTCCTGTATTATTATTATTTCTTTTAAACTCATCACTGGTAGAAAGTGATCATTAGATTGTGTTGCAAAAATACATAGTAGTGTTGTAAAAAGTTTCCTGTTGTATCACAGGAAGCATATCTCCAGCTTTGTCTTCTGTGATGCTCTGGTTGGTCACTGGGACGGATGTTGTGAACTTGATCTTTTTCTGGTAAAGATCACTATCACTCTTTTCATTTTCTATTTATTCTCAAATTGATTAGAAGAATTGAAAATAAGTAAGCCCTAGATTCTGACTTTTGAATGCATAAGACTTTTACTGTGATTGTTTTAGAGATCTCTCTTTTATATCATTTTTAAATTTACTATTTATTATTTTGAATTATATGGATGTGTCTGTGTATATATGTGTACCTGAGTGCAGAGGGCAGGGGTATTGGATGCCCCTGGGTTGGAGTTACAGGTGGTGGTGAATTACCTGTTGTGGGTGCTGGGAACTGAACTTGGATCCTCTGGAAGAACTGTAAGCACTCTTAACCACTGAACCATCTCTCTAGCCCTCTTTTATTTTTCCTTAAAAATTTCCCATTTGTCATCAAGACTCACGTCTAAAGTGACCTGGGATATATTCTAAGTATTTAGTGCTCCGTGAGATACACTGCTTCTGGTTTCTAATAACCAATACTGACCGTGCCTTTTTTTCTTGTTTGTTTGTTTTTTGTTTTTGTTTTTGTTTTTGTTTTTCGAGACAGGGTTTCTCTGCAGCTTTTAGAGCCTGTCCTGGAGCTAGCTCTTGTAGACTAGGCTGGTCTCGAACTCACAGAGATCCTCCTGCCTCTGCTTCCCGAGTGCTGGGATTAAAGGCGTGCGCCACCACCGCCTGGCTGACCGTGCCTTTTTAAATAATAAATTTTATTGGCTTTTTTTGTCTTATTTATATTTTTTTGACTTATTTATATTTTGAAGTATAATAGATAGTAAATTAAATGTAGAATGTGCTGTTTTTACTTTTGTTTATTTATTTTTCAGTAGTTTAAATCTGAGTATAATACAACATCACACAAATTCTGTGTCCAGTGACCTTTGCAGGAAGGTTGCTTTGGAATTTGGCAGGAACCATGTCACTGTTTCCATGGGCCCAAGTCACCTTTCCCTAGATTACTCTGGTTTGGTTTGGTTTGGTTTGGTTTGGTTTGGTTTGGTTTGATTTGCTTCCAGTAGTCACTGTGTTCTTTGTTTATATGTATAAGCATATCTCTTGCCCAAGGAGAAGCCAGTCTCATCTCAGTCATTAACACCCTCGGCTCTTTAAGAAGAGCTCTGTGCTCTCTTGGTGCCAGAGACCTCGCTTCTAGCCAGCAAAAGTGACCTTGTACCACAGCCTTCTAGACATAATTTGCCTTTTAGAAATCTCTTCCTAGCAGGCCTCTATAGGCACCAAAATTGTAGAGAGACTATGCTGTTTTATCATTTGTGAGTATACATATTTGCTCACTGAAAGGGCTGTGTGTGTGTGTGTGTGTGTGTGTGTGTGCACATGCCTGTGTATAGTATATTAACTAGTGATTGTGAAATTGTATTATGGGTAGTATATGTTAATGTATTCATACTTGTCTGTCAGAAGTTTTATAGTCTAGGGATGGCTCACTAGGTAAAGATGCCAAGCCTGACAGCCTGAATTCAACCCTGTGACCTACATAGTAGAGAGAGGGCAAACTTTGACAAGTTGTCCTCTTGACCTCTGCATACATAGTAACATTTATGTGCACATAACACACAGAAAATTTAAGAATTTTTTTTTTTTTTTTTTTTTTTTGGTTTTTCAAGACAGGGTTTCTCTGCAGCTTTTTTTTTTTCCCTTCATGGGTTTTTTTTTTTTTATATTTAAAAATTTCCATCTCCTTCCCTCCTCCTCCCCCCTCCCTCCCCTCCTCCTCCCCCTTCCCTCCCCTTCTTCTCCCCCTTCCCTCCCCTCCCCTCCACCCATACCTCCCTTCCCTCCCTCTCAAGGCCAAGGAGCCATCAGGGTTCCCCACTCTATGCTAAGACCAGGGTCCTCCCAACACCCCCCTGGTCCAGGAAGGTGATCGACCAAGCTGAGAAGGCTCCCACAGAGCCCGTCCATGCAGAAGAATCAGAGCCCACAGCCATTGTCCTTTGCTTCTCAGTCAGCCCCCGCTGTTGGCCACATTCAGAGAGACGGGTTTGGTCGCATGATCCATCAGTCCCATTCCAACTGGAGTTGGTGATCTCCCATTAGTTCTGTCCCACCGTCTCCATGAGTGAACGCACCCCTCTCGTTCCTGACTTTCTCCCTCAAGTTCTCGCTCCTTCTGCTCCTCATCAGGACCTTGGGAGCTCAGTCCAGTGCTCCAATGTGGGGCTCAGTCACCTTCCCCATCTGTCGCCAGCTGGAGGTTCCCTCACGGTCCTGACTTTCTTTCTCATGTTCTCTCTCCTTCTGCTCCTCATCAGGACCTTGGGAGCTCAGTCCGGTGCTCCAATGTGGGGCTCTGTCATTTTCTTCATCTATCGTCAGGTGAATATGCAAGAAATTCATCAGTATGGCTATAGGAACTGGCCTTTTCAGGCTCCCTCTCCTCAGCTTCTCTGCAGCTTTTTTTAGAGCCTGTCCTGGACCTAGCTCTTGTAGACCAGGCTGGCCTCGAACTCACAGAGATCCGCCTGCCTCTGCCTCCCGAGTGCTGGGATTAAAGGCGTGCGCCACCACCGCCCGGCGAAAATTTTTTAAATTAAGAAAAATTTTTGTTTTTTAAAAAAATGCATTGTGATTGGCAGGAGACAGACCAAAATCAGCTAGTGCTCAGACATGTCTTACGTTTAAGCCCTCATGTATTTGTTATTTGCAAAAGGTCTAAACTGTGCAATATTAAGCTGAGTATTCCAAGAGGTGGTATAGGAAGACTTGAATCAAGACCAGAATCAAGAAATGCTTTGGAAAAGGAGATTCCAACTCAGTCTTATGATATGAGAGGCTGTGATAAAGCACAAAGGAGGGAAGGGAACATTTCCTAGATAAGAAACATTTTGTTTCAACAAAATAGGCAACACTAACAAACAGTGTTTATTGCAAAAGCTTGGAAAATGATAATGTTACGCTGTCTATATTCAAGAATGCTTACTATAGTTAGAGGTCCTATCCTTTCCCTTTGTAAAACAGGTTTAATGTCCTCAGGGTTTTCCATGTCCTGTCCCCCATATCTGGTCTCATGTCACCCCCCCCATCTTTTCCTTTTGTAGTGTTCAATAATTAGTCTTTTCCAAACTGCTTGATACCTTGAAATCAGCTTTGACCAATCCTCAAAATATTCTCTTCTTACGCCAGACATGGTAGTATGTATCTGTGGCCCAAAAAAATGGGAGCCAGAAATAGAAGATCAGGAATTGAGGGTGGGAGCCTTTGAGCTTGCTCAGTAGGTAAAAAAGTACTTGGCTGCATAAGCCTAATGATCTGAAAGGGAGAATCAGCTCCACAAAGTTGTCCTCTGATCTCCACATCAGCGCATGAACACGCACACCCCCCCACACCACTACCGCCAACACCATCAAGAGCAATAATAATTTTAAAGTAAATTGGGACTGAAGAGATCTATCGGTGGGTAAATGCACTACTACCAAGCCCAGTGACCTGAATTTTGTCCTCAGGACCCATATGCTAGCCTTAATGCAAGTTCCAGGTCAATGACTGAATAGTGAGACTCTGTCTTAAAGAAAAATTTCTCTCTTTAAGATTAAGCTTCAATAACAATGATTATTTACTCTTGTTTCTCTTTATTCCAATTTTTTCCCCTTTTCAAGGTCCTTTTTTGTCATTTGTAAATTTTTTTTTCATTCTTTTGGAGTAAGTCAAGGCAAATTACATAAAAAAATCTTAATTTTATTAATAAGAAACTAAAATAGTTTGTTTCCAGAGTTACATGAATAGTTAAGGGGGGAAGCTGGTTCTTTTGAACCTAATCTTTAAGCTACACTGATCTTTAAGTTTGAAGAGAGTTTTACTTAATAAGCTGTGGTACATACTTACTACTACACAGTGAGCAGTAAGGTTCCCAGAGTGTTGAGAGAGTGTGGAAGGAGCCCAGCAGCCTCTGCTAATTCAGCTTTTAAAACTCCCACATGCCTTTGCATAAAAAGGGCACCAAGGGCATCTTCAGCTAGGTCTGCAGCGTCAGATCCAACCCACACAGTCTAGTGCTAGAACCAGTTGGGCTGGCTTTGGTCATTTTCAGTCAGAACAAGTGTATATTGTAGGTGTTTTAAGGAATGCTTCTGAAACTTTGAGGACTCCAGGATAGATTAGTTTCCTAAAGGGAAGAAAATGGGAATGAGCCCATAGTTCCTTGCTTCTGTCAAGCAAGTGCCTGGTGAAAAGACATAGATTCTCTCCCCTACTTTCCCCCTTGTTCTGGGGATTGAATCTAAATCCTTGCATCTTGTCTACCGCTAAACTACACTCCTATCTTATTCCCCAATTTCCTTAAAAATGGAGTATTGAGCTACTGTTTCTATGAGTTGTCACTTGCACATAATGGCATGTCGTTACTATACTAAAGTATTTAATACCTCTTTACCTCTAAAGTTTCCTTGTTTCTGTGGAGTAAACTTTCTCTGCCTTCAGTCTCTGGGTTTTATTGATATGTTTCTTTCCACACTTAGATTTTTGCTGTTTAGAATGTCCTAAAAATATCCTTTTACTTTTAGCTTCCTTCACTTAGCACAGTATAGTTAAGTTTATTCATGTTGTCTATAGTTTATTCTTTTTTTGTGTGTGTGTGGGGGGTTTCAAGACAGGGCTTCTCTGTATAACAGTTCTAGCTGTCCTGCAACTAGCTCTGTAGACCAGGCTGGCCAGTGCTGGGATTAAAGGTGTGTGCCACAACCGCCTGGCTAGTTTATTCATTTTTATAGGTCAGTAGTTGATAATGTTTATAAAAAGAAATTACTGAAAAAAAATAATTGTAGGACAGTAAACATTAGAACTGAGGTCAAATACTATATATCCTGATTGCGTGGCACAGGCTTAGTTTATGCCTGTTGTCCTAACATCATTTTTCATAATTCCTTTTCTCACTTTCAAAAGTGTCTTGGTTTGGATGGTTAATTATTTAATCAATCTGAAGATTATAGACAGAAGGAGAATGCCTAGAATCCAGCCCTCATTGTTTGCATTTTTGTTGTTGATTTTAGGGCAAGTTTGTTTCTCATCTATATTAAAAGTACAAATGTATGTGTTTATGTATAAGTGTGTGTGCATATGGAGAAGAAATACAGATATCTAATAAGGTTATTTATACACTTATTATTTGACATCATCGAATTGGATCACTTCCTTTCCAGCTCTCCTCCTCTCCATTCAAAAGTAGCTGAGATTTCTCATTTTTCTTTTTCTCTCTTTTTTTTTGAGGGGTTATCTCAAAAGTAGTCTAAGCTAGTCTTAAACTTGCTCTATAGTAAAAAAATAACCTTGAGCTCCTGCTCTTCCTGCTGCTGCCTCTTAAGTCCTAGGATGATAGGTGTGAACCACTGTTCCTGACTTCTCACCCTTCAAAAACAACAACAACAACAACAACAAAATTCCCACAACAGTGTGGTGCCAAATAACAAGAGTTGTTTAATGCTTAGATAGTTTAATATACATATATAAATTAATTCCCAAAACTATGGTAGCCAAAAAGGAGTCTCACAGAATTAAATAACATTAATTGAATGAAGTCTCAGCATTTTTAGGTATAGATTTCCAAGAAGTAGTTTAACATGCAGTGTAGCCAAACTTACTTGAACAGAGTAAGGCATCCTTAAGATTTACGTAATTTAAACATAACTTGGGAAATTCTGAATTAGTATTTTTCTGTGAACACTATAGGCAGTTGTTATGCGGTGTTTAGCATGGGCCTGGTTGCTCTCCATGAGCATCAAGTGTTAAAAGCTTCTTGCGAAAAGGTGTTTGTTTTTTCCTTTTTCTTCTCTCTTTCTTTCTATTCCTTCCCTCCTTCCCTCCCTCCCTCTCTTCCTCCCTCTATCTTTCTTTCTCTCTTTTTCTTGCCTTTTTTGGCCAAAGTCTCATTATATTGTCCAGCCTAGCTTTGAACTCACAGTCTCTTGTTTTAGCCTCCAGGGTGCTTCCGCACAGACTGTTACCATGCCTGGCTGCCATATAATTTTAAGTGACAGGCAGACACATTGGTAGACTTTTTTACATAAGAAAACAGAATAAGGTAAAATTGTAAAGGGTTAAGAACCGATTGGAAGCTTAAAAAGCACTCATTGTAAAAATTTGGCAGGAAAGGAAAACAAGAAAGAGTATAGGAGTTGATAGGAGAAACTGGAGCATGCTTGAAAGCAGACAGAGCGGAATCAGTTCAAAGGGAAGAATTAAAAGAAAATCATTGAAGCAAGTGGGCTGAAGTAAGAAAATTAGATTAGGTTGTCCTAATTTTGGAAAAGTTAAAAAGATTGGTCTCTTTAAATAAAAATAATTCATACTTTTAGAAAATAGAAAAACCTGGATGTGATTGAGGAAATGACCATAATCCCATCAGCATTAATTTTAATTAAAGTTTGTTGTTGTTTTACAGTGCTTGGGATTAAATTTGGGGCTTCAAGCATGCTAGGCAAGCACTCTATCACTGAGTCCCCATCCCCAACTTAAGTTTGGTAGTTTCTTTTCTAGGTTTTTAATTGATTAAGTGAATTTCTAAGGGTTGCATGGTGGTGACACACGCTTTTAATCCCATCACTTGGGAGGCAGTGGCAGGCAGATCTCTGAGTTCGAGGCCAGCCTGGTCTACAGGGTGAGTTCCCTGACAGGTTCCAAAACTACAGAGAAACCCTGTCTTGGAAAAAAAAATAACAAAAATATGTACCTCTAAACAAATTTGTAAAATCTATAGGGCACAGATGGTATTTTGATGCATGTATACATTTTGTGTTGTTGAAGTCAGGTTACACATGTCTATCTCCTCCAACACTTAACCATTCCCTTAGGGTGCAAATTTTCTAAAAATCCCTCCTGCTGGACTTTTGAAAAACACAGTACGTAATTGTTCCCTGCAGTCACTCTGCTGTGCTTCAACATCCCAGAACTTCTTACTCATACCTACCTATAACTAGAGCCTGTTGACCAACCTAGGTCATCCTTCTGTTCTCAACTTCTGCATGATTAGAAGTGTTAGATTCCACGTAGGAGATTATGAGTTAATTATCTTTTTGTCCTTGGTTTATTTCACTTACATAATCTCTATTTCCAGACAGATTTCATCCTTTGTAGTATTCTGTTGTTTATATTTATTTACCACAGTTTCTTTTTCATCATTTACTAGTAAGTAGATTATTTCCATTTCCTGATTATTGTGAATAGTGTTACAGTAAACACAGGCGTATAGTTATCTACGACAAACAGAATTATTTCTTTTGGATAAATATCCAATAGTGGATTTACAGAATCATCAGATAGTTTTTGATTTTTTTGAAAAGTTTCTGTACTGTTTTTTATAATGACTATACTAATATTCATTCCCATCATTGGTGTGTAGGAATCTCTCTTTGTTTGTAAACCTTTTAATTATTATTGTGTGTATGTATGATTTGCGGAGGAGTGTGGGTAGAGGTCATGTGTGCCCTGGTGTGCATGTATAGGTCAGAGGACACAGCCATCTCACCAGCCCAAGGGGTTCTCTTTTCTATATATCCTTACCAGCACTTGTTTTCTGTTCTTTCTGATAATAGGCATTCCTCATAGAATATGGTAATAATTCATTGTGACTTGATTTGAATTTCTCTGATGAGTAGTAATATTAGCTAGCTAGCACTTATGTTTCCATTGACTATTAGTTTGTCTATCTTTGAGAAATGTCTGTTTAGGTTATGTTAACTTACTACCGCTGTGACAATACCTGAGCAAACTACTTGAGAAGAGCAAAGATTTATTTTTGCTCACGGTTTCAGAGGTTATAGTTCATTTGACCCCATTGCTGTGGCAAGACAGAAAATTACTGTATGTAGAGTCTTGTAGAGCAAAACTGTTTATTTCACTGTGGCCAAGGAGAAAGAATGCAGGGGAGGGACCAGGGGCTAAGAGTTAAGTATGCTGCCAGTGACCTACTTCCCCTAGATTCCACACTAGGTCTTACCTCCTTCAACCTTTCAGAGACATTCCAGATCCAAACTGTAATAAGGTTCGTTGCCCATTTTTAATCGAGCTGCTTGATTTTTCTTTTCTTTCTTTTTTGCTCTTGCAGGTTTTGAGTTCCTGTATTATTCTGGATATTAGCTCTTTGTCAGATTATATAATTTGCAAATATTTTTCCATTCTTTAGGTTTTCTTTCTAATGAATGTTTCTTTTGTGCAGAAGCTTTTAAATTTGATGTGATCTTATTTGTCTTTTTCTATCCTTGTGTCCTTTGTGGGGGGACTAATAGGACCTTTAAAAACAGATATATTAGTTATGGTTCTCCAAAAGAACAGCACTGATTGCATGAATACAATAAAGGATTTATTAGTGTAGCTTACAGGCTGTAGTCTGAGTAATCAAACTATGGATGTCTCCAGAGGGAAAGGCAATGGATCTGGTTGTTGTTTAGGCCTCAAGACTGGATTTCTCAGCAGTCCCAGTCTGCTAGAGTACTAGAGGCTGCCAGTCTTGAGTCTCCCTTGGAATTCCTAAAAAGTAGGTTCCAATACCAGTGAAGGAACATCTCAGGGACAGGATAGAAGAACCTTCCAGGATAGAGTGAGGACAAGCAGGCAAAAAGAAAAAAGCTTCCTATATGTCATTTTATATAGGCTGCTGCCTGAAAGTATGGCTCACATTTAGGGTGAGTCTTCTCCACTTACTGATCCAATCAAGAAAATCCCTCAACGTCCAGCTGCTTCGGTTTTAATTGATGACAGATATAGTCAACTTGACAACCAAGATTAACCATCACACCAGGATTATGCAGTATATTGCTTTGTATCCTGTTTTAATAGTTTTGGTTTTTGTTGTTGTTGTCGTTAAGTGTTGTGAGTCTAGAGAGTCAAACCCAGGGTTCTGTGCATACTTGGCAAACACATTACCATTAAAATATTCTCTCCGGTACCCTATGCTTTAAAATACCAATTTTTAAAACTTTAACTTTTCAGGACTTTCTTCGGAAGGGATTTGTCTTTGTCTTTTTTGTTTTGTTTTCGAGAGAGAGTCTCTCTGTTTAGCAAAGGATGGACCCTTCTGTCTCCTGAATCCTGGGATTATATGACAAAGTGATCAAGTGGTTAAGGTATTGCACTGCTGAATTTATTTCTTATTTATGTATTTTATTATTATAAGGTAGTGATTTTTTTTTAAGCTCCAACTAAGATTTATCCAGGAAGGAGAGAGGGAAGAGGGAAGGTAGAAGGAAAGAAATAGTGGCTAAAAACTGTTTTCATCTTTATGACTCTTAGAAGATATAGAAGGAATTCTTGTAGTAAGTAGAAGAATGTCTTTATCTCACTCATAAGTGGCTTTTAGACACAAAGCAAAGAAAAACCAGCCTACAGTTCACAACCTCAGAGAACCTAGACAACAAAGAGGACGACCCTAAGAGAGACACACATGGATCTAATCTACATGGGAAATAGAAAAAGACAAGATCTCCTGAGTAAATTGGGAGCATGGGGGTCATGGGAGAGGATAGAAGAGGAAGGGGGAAGAAGGGAGGCAAGCAGGAGAAAAATATATGGCATAATAAAAACAAAAAAACAACAGCTGTGTTTTGTTTCATAGAGAAATTGCCTAGTGGAATTACAAAGTTAAATACAATGTGGATGGTTAATATAGTATAGTGTATTTATGTAAAGAGAAAGCTAACTTGGTCTTGAACTGTCCAGACATGTTTCATTCCTGTGTAATGAGCTTTCCTTGTTGTGAGGAGACAGAGAGGATCTGAACACTTTGAGTGTTTAATTACTTAATTAGGCAGTCATTGTAGTAGAGTATATGAATAGATCCCTTTTTATCTTTCTGGTAGGAGATAGTTACTATATAAAGAGAAATCGTCCTGTGAGCTCCATTTTTACGCTGTTGTTTTTCTCAAACAAGCTACTGATTGTAAGCATTGCCTTATTGTAAGAAAACTACAAATTATACATCTGATGTTTAGACGTTGTAAAATAAAATTAGAATATTGTTCCCTTTTCGATCTCTTTCTCTTTGCTTTTGTTCTTTTAGGGCCCTACTTATTTTGTTCTTTGCTTGTTAAAAAAAATACCCTTTCCAGTTAGAACTTCAAAAGCATAGAAGACTCGAAACTAGTTCCAGTAGTAGCATTGCTAAGTGCCTTTGGGGAAGAAGGACAATGCTGTATTATTGCTCAAGAAAGGTGTTGTTTAATGCAAGAGGCATGGGTAAAACAGAATGTGTAGCTTACAGAGTCTTTGTCTTACAATTTTGGTAATTCCCCTTATAAATCTTTATTGTGATGCAAAGTATATATACACCATGAAACTCACCTGTTTTAAATATACAATTCGCCGGGCGGCGGTGGTGCACGCCTTTAATCCCAGCACTCGGGAGGCAGAGGCAGGCGGATCTCTGTGAGTTCGAGACCAGCCTGGTCTACAAGAGCTAGTTCCAGGACAGGCTCCAAAGCTACAGAGAAACCCTGTCTCGAAAAACCAAAATAAATAAATAAATAAATAAATAAATAAATAAATAAATAAATAAATAAATAAACAAACAAACAATTCACTAATTGTTAAGTGCAGAATGGAACATTCTCCCAATATATGTTTAGAGCATTTCTGTCACTGTGAAAAGCTTTGTGCCCTTGGGCAGTTACTTCCATTGCTACTCCAGCTTGAAGCAACCTGTTTTCTATCTGTACATTTTTCATATAAATGGAATTCTGTCACATGACTTGTCTTTCATGTCCTCTTTTACTTACTATACTGCTCACGCGTACACAGATTTATGAGTACTTAGTTCATTTTTGCTGCTAGTCAATATAGATAGATAGGACACATTTAATTTGCTAGCCAGTTGATAAACATTCAAAATATTTGTCTTCTGACTATCCTCATTATTTGCATACAATTTTTTTGTAAACATGTTTCCCTTCCCCTTCAGTAAATATGAAAGAGTGAAATTGCTGATTTTTATTGTAAATTTGTATTTAATAGTAAGAAATTGACATGGCTGGAATTTTAGCTTATTGGGAAAGCACTTGCCTCATATACATATCACACTAGATGTCCATCCCCAGTACTGACAGAGGGAAGGAGATAGTGTGTAAAGAAGACTTTGCATAGTGATGCCTGAAGGTCATTGGTTCTCCACATTTTTCTCAGCACTTTTTTTTTTTTGTCTTTGTTGCATAGCCATCTAGTGGGCATAAAATAGTATTTCATGTAGTTTTGATTCTATTTTTCTAATGATAATGTCTTTCATTTTTAAAAATGTTGTGTGTGGTTGGAATGTAGCTCAGTTGGGAAAGTGTTTGACTAGCATGTATGATACTCAGCACTATATAACAGGTCAAAGTGGAACACACCTTTAATTCCAGTACTCGGGAGGCAGAGGCAGGTGGATCTCTGAGTTTGAGGCTGGCCAGGGCTACATAGTGAAAGTGGAACCCTTTCTAAAACAACAACAACAAACAAACAAACAAACAAAAAAAACCTGAGCAATATAAAATAGACAGCATATCGTTAGGTCATGTTTCTTAATCTACTGTCCCAACATCTGTGTTTTAACTAGCGTGTCTAGATCACTGAATAACGTTTAAGAGCTGTTCAGACTACTCCATAGGGAAAGTACTTGCTGCACAAACCACAGAGCCTGAGTTTAATCCTTAGAACACATGTAATGGCAGAAGAGAGAATCAACTCCAGAGTTGTCCTCCCACAGGCACACTATGGTATACATGCACACACACGCGTGTGTGTACTTATGCACACACACACACTACTACTACTACTACTACTACTACTACTACTCTACTACTACTACTACTACTAATAATAATAATAATAATAAATATTTTTAAAAAATGCATATAAGGTAAATTGCTGTGTTTTAGGCTTAAGTCTGTCATTTTTGGTTTTTGTTCTTTTTTGTTTATTTTACTTTTCTATGAATTGCTTGAATATTCTATTTTAGCTACAATTTTTTTAAAGTTTTGTTTTGTTTTGTTTTTTAAGACAGTTTCTCTGTAACTTTGGAGCCTGTCCTGGAACTAGCTCTTGTAGTCCAGGCTGACTTCTGACTCACAGCGATCCGCCTGCCTCTGCCTCCTGAATGCTGGGATTAACTGCCTGGCTTAAAGTATGATTCTTAATATAGCCTTTTATTGGTTTACTGGTATTGGCAGTTTATGAGTTTGAGTGAAGTTATGTAGAAACTTTACATCTTAATTTCCTTTTACCCTCTGTTACAGTTTTTGTAAATATTTACAGTTATTGTAAATACTCTTCCTTTGTGTATATTTTGAACCATGTTTATGTAGTATTACAAAATGCTTCAACCACCAAAAATATTTCTGAAAACTCAAGAACAAATATACACTTCATTTTTTAAGACTCTTTTAACATTATGTGAGTGTATGTATCTGTGCACATGAGTACAGGTGCTTGAGGGTGCCAGCATCAAATCCCTTGGAACCAAAATTACAGGTGGCTGTGAGCAACATGACATGGATGCTGGGAACCAAACTCAGGTCTTCTCCAAGAGCAGTGTGCTCTTAACCACTGAGCTACCCCCACAGCCCTTTTGCCATTCTTGTAGGCTGGCAATGAATTATCTTAATTTTTTTTGTATGAGAATGTCAGCCGGGCGGTGGTGGCGCACGCTTTTAATCCCAGCACTCGGGAGGCAGAGGCAGGCGGATCTCTGTGAGTTCGAGGCCAGCCTGGTCTACAAGAGCTAGGTCCAGGACAGGCTCTAACAAAGCTGCAGAGAAACCCTGTCTTGAAAAACCAAAAAAAAAAAAAAGAGAGAGAGAGAATGTCATTGTTCCCCCTTCATTCCTGCTGAATATTATTTCTTATAGAAGCCTAGTTAGGCAAGGAGGAGTGTGTGTTATAGCACTTTAAAGTATGCCATTTCCTTCTGGCTCTAGTTCTCTTTCTCTGTCTTTTTTCCTTTAATGGGTATCCAGCACTTTGTTTGTTTTTCTGTCTATATGTTTGTTTATTTATGTCTTTATACAGGGTATAGCTCTGTGTAGCCCTAGCTGTCTTGAACTCACTCTGTAGACCAGGCTGACCTGCCTCTGCCTTCAGAGTGCTGTGATTAAAGTGCTGTGCCACCAAGCCTGGCCCAGTTTTTATTTAAAAACTCATTTCATTTCTGTGAATATTTTTATTCTAAACCCCACCCCCACCCCCAAGACGGATTTTTCTGTGTAGCTTTGGCTATCCTGGAACTTGCTCTATAGACCAGGCGGGCCTCGAACTCACAGAGATCAGCCTACCTCTGCCTCTCGAATTCTGGGATTAAAGGCTTGTGCTGCCACCACCTAGCTCTTCTAAGCTTTATAACCTGTTCCAGTATAGATCAGAAAATCTACACTGCTAGAATGTTAGACTTCATTTTAGAATTCATTTATCCTTTTAGAATCCTGTCATTCTTGCTACTGGAAAGGAATTTGTTTTGAACTTTGAATGGTTGCTGCCCCTCACATTTGACTAAATGAAGTTGTTGCCCGATTTTGGGGCGTTTTGTTTTGTTTTGTTAAAGGTTCTCTCTATCATGCTGGCTAGCTTGGAATTCACTATGTAGACTAAGCTGGCCTCTTAAATCACAGAGATCTCCTGCCTCTGCTTTCCAGGTCCTGGGATTAAAAGTGTGTGCCACCACACCTGGCCATTTTTTCTTAATCCAGCTTCTTTAATCAGTCATAGTACTTTCTCTAGGGTTTTTTGTTGTTGTTGTTTGTTTCTTTTTTGTATTTTTAATTCTGTGAAATTTGAAGTGGTACCATCTAGGTTTGTTTTCATTCATTATTGTTGTGACTTGGGTGGAGCCATTTTCATCTAGAAATTTGTGACCTTCAGTTTTGTATAGTTTTCTTAAATTTTGTCATTAATTTCTAATTGGTCTCTTGTTATTCTTCCTTGTACTTCTTTTGTTTGGATGTTGGGCCCTCTAAGCCTATCTTCTGATTCTTTTTATCATTTGCCCATATGTTCTAGAAGATAACTTCAAATTTCTCTTTCAACTTCTGTTAAGGTTTTTGTTTTGTTTTGTCTTAATTTTTTAATGTGTGTGGGTGCTTTGCCTGCATGTATGTCTGTGCACCACATGCATTCAATGCCCACTGAGTCTAGAAGAGGATGTCAGATCCCCTGTAACTAGAATTGCAGACCTTGTGATCTATACCATATGGATGCTGGAAATTGAATCCAGGTTATCTGGAAGAGCAGCCAGTGTTCTCAACTGGTAAGCCATCTCTCTGTCCCTACGTATTTGAGGTTTTTCTTTTTCTTTGTTTGTGTATTTGTTTTAGTCTTAATATATCCTATTTTTAAATTTCTAGCAATATTTCATTGCTTTGTTTTTTCAGACTGGGTCTCACGATTGGTTTTGTTATCTCTGATAGATAAGCATCACTGTAAACTAAATACAGAAACTTCTTTGACAACTTTTACTACCATTATATCCATATGTTTAAGGGATATGTATATGTGTGTGTGCTCATAGGTTTATATGTATGTATGTTTTACTGTGGGACTGGTCAGTGTTCCAAAGAATCATCTTTTGTGCTCTCCTTGGAGAATTGTAAGCCCTGGTGAGCCAAGTGAAAGAAAGGTTTCAAAATTTAGCGTGTAAACGCTTATATGACTCTTGGTGTTTAGAATATGTTCTTTCAACTGCATTTGTACCTGATATTATTCTAAGAACATGAGTTTATGCTTTTCATAGAATAGAATTGTAGTCCTGGCACATACTAACCCCAACAGTCAGGACGCCAGGAGGATCTGGAATATGAAGCCAGGCTGGGCTACAAGGCCTTTTCTCAGAAGGAAGCAAGCAAACAGTAACACCCATGTCTTTTTCTTTTTCTTTTTTTCCTTTCCTTTCCTTTCCTTTCCTTTCCTTTCCTTTCCTTTCCTTTCCTTTCCTTTCCTTTCCTTTCCTTTCCTTTCCTTTCCTTTCCTTTCCTTTCCTTTTCTTTTCTTTTCTCTTTTGGTTTTTCAAGACAGGCTTTCTCTGTCACTTTGGAGCCTGTCCTGGAAACTAGCTCTTGTAGACCAGGCTGGCCTCAAACTCACAGAGATCCACCTGCCTCTGCCTCCCCGGTGCTGGGATTAAAGGCGTGTGTCACCACCACCCAGCGCCGTTGATTTACGTACATACATGCTATAAAGATCACGTTCTTTGGCCTTTTAAATTTTCTATTATTTTTATTTTCCTAGGCACTTAGGAGATTATGGCATCTGACACCCACCATGTTAAAAAACGGAACTTCTCTAATAGTATTGAGGATCATCCTATTGATCTTCCTAGAAAGAGGATCTCTAATTTCACTAGTAAGAACATGAAGGAGGTAAGTAAGAAATTTAAACCAAATCTGTTAAATTTCTTAGATTAAGTAGAATTAATGAAACAAGACTATTATTCCTAAAGTTATAATAAGATTTTGTCAAGCATGTTGTTTTATTTTTTGAGACAGTTCCTTTGTGTAGCTTTGGAGCCTGTCCTAGAACTCACTCTATAGACCAGGCTGGCCTTGAACTCACATAGATCTCTGCCTCCTAAATGCTGGGATTAATGACGTGCACCACCACAACCCAGCCAAGTATGCTGTTTTTATAAGCTGTAATATAAATGTTTTAGTTGACAAGGAACTCAGTCATGCATTTTGTTCATTGAGAGGTTTAATGGCACTGAAATAATTTGCTTTAAGCCACATTAAGTTTGAACTGATTGATTTAGCACCTTTTAAGTTCAATACAAGGGGGTGGTAGATATGTTGCTTTTCCATATATACGAGATACAGTAGTGTACCTAGTGGTTGAAACCATGATGTTAGGACAGAGAATACATTGACCTGAAAATAACCTATTGAATTTTACGTTGCATTGTTGACATCAGTCATAAAGTTTTCGTAACTATTACTAAAGAACTGAATGTGATACCACTATTTGCTTTGATTTTTAGGTTAAGAAATCTCCAAAACAGTTGGCTGCTTACATAAGTAGGTAAGAGCTTCTTTAAAGTTTGAAGGAAATTTTTAAAAGTGGTTAGAGATAAAGACATAAAACAAATAAGTGTTCTTTTTATTATAATTGTAGTTAACTTGTCAGACAGTTTTTCTGTGCCAGTCTCTGTACTAATACATTAGTATTATCTGTTCCTTTTATAGCTGCCATTATTACTAAACAGTGAAGAGAATACTAATAGTCACAGGAAATAAGTGATTTGCTCAGGTTGTGTAGCCAGAAAGTAGTAAAAATGGCATGCATTCCAGAGTTATCAGAAACAGCATTGTAAACTACTTGTATCCAAGATATTACCCAAGGACCTGGGACTCTCTGAGGCCCTTGCAGGGAGTGTTTGAAGTCCTTGTTCATTCTGTCCATTTCTACTCTTCTACAAGAAGAGTTATTTGGAAATAGAATAAAATGAAATACAAGAGAACAAATAGAGACAGAAATGAAAATAAACAGTCTTCTGTTAAACTGAGCATCAGAAATTGATAAAATTGTGAAACCGCTATTTTCATAATTTTTCTGTTTGTTCTGGAAAGCGTGTTTCTTTTGGTAAAATATTCTATAGTAGCATGTTTTTTTTTTTGTTTTTTTTTTTTTTTAGTTAGCTTCCCAGTACTGTGACTTTTTTATAGGGAAGAAACTTGTGTGTGTGTGGGGGGGGGGGGGGGGGGCTGTTGTGGTTGTGTATGCCTAGATTCCTAGCACTTGCAACAGAATTTTATGAATGCAGACTTTGCCCAAGCCACATAGTGAGAAACCTTTGGCTCATGGTTTCAGAACTTCAGTCTATGACTTGTTGCCTTCGGGGCTGTGATGAGGCAGTTTATCATGGTGAGAGAGAACTGTTTCTCTTATGGTGGAAAGGATGCAAAAAAGAAAAAGTAATAATGATCCCAAAGGATCTGGAAACTCTTGTACTCTATGGGATTTTTCTCTCTTGTGTTCGTTCATACACAAAATTAAGTATGATTCAGCTTAAAATACATAAATTTAAAATATTCAAATGTGAATAATTTTTATTTGTTAGAAAATAAATTTCAGTTTAGAAAAAGCTTCGATGTCTCAAAAATGTTAATATTTTCTTGCTCCCATGATTGCCTTTAAAATGTCATTTTAAAAACAGTACCTCTTGTCCTTTTCTGTTTTCATTTCCTATAACTTGCCACTTTCTTTTCATTGCCTTCCAGTTGATTTGTAACTTTTATTTTCCTCTTCAAAATAAAAGTTGACTTTTTAAATTATTATCTTCTAATTTTAGTGGATTACAATTACAAAATGTAGACAATTAAAATTCACATTTAAAAATTTCTCTTCGTACCTTTTCCTTTTTTTCACTTAAGAAATAAATTCTTTTTACAGAACAGTTGGACAAGCTGTGAAAAATCCAGATAAACTGCGGAAGGTGCTCTATCACAGGAAGTTAGTTCGTCATCCCTTTCCAAATCCTAGTTACAGAGCTAAGCAGTCCCCTAACAGCGGGGGCTGTGACATGGCAAATAAAGAAAATGAACTGGCTTGCGCAGGCCATCTGCCTGAAAATTTACGCCATGATAGTCGAACATTTGTAGTTAACACCAGTGATCATGGTTCTTCACAGACAGAAAGCCCGTCATCAAAGTATAGTGGCTTCTTTTCTGAGGTAAGTCATTATAGCTTAACTTCATTCATATTGTACAGTACACTAGGTTGCTTTGGCTTGGTTTGAAGTTCTTGCTTTCTTTTCCCCCTTGTGTTACTCTCTCAGCAGTCACCCATTGAAATCAACCCTAAGACAGTTGTACAGATTAACTCCCTGTAAAATCAAATGCCTGACAGGCTACTGTAAATACCCAAAATGACAAGTTGGCAAGGAAAAAATTAAAGGGGGAAAAGACATTTTGCCTTAAAAAGTAGATCACTGAAGGCTGTTATCCAGTCACATTTTGCTGGATTCTCAGAACGACCTGGTGGGGACCTTATTCAGCAAACCTGCCACTATCTCTTCTAGCTGTAAAATAAACTCTAAGGAAAGTAATTGTACAGATGCATATATTTTACACACATCATGAAATTCACAGAAACAGTATTAATAAAAAGAAACAAATATTCTAAATGGTGATATGTAAAGACTAAAACTATGCTATTTTTTTTTGTTAACTGAAGCCAATATGTATTTTAGCATTGAAAATGTTCATAGATTTCATATGTTCATGTATAGTCAAAAGGAAGAGCTTTTAAAAATTTAATTTTTAGCTTGATATACTTACTTTTCATTGTCTAAAGCATGATTTAGAGGACACATTCCAGTTCAGTAGCTGTAATTGTTTCTGGAGAATGATGTCACACAGTTTTGCCAGTAGAGTATTCATTTTTTTGTCTTGAATAGTTTTGAGCTAAAGTTTTTATACCAAATATTACTTTGTTTAAAAATTCATGTAGATGGTACATTTGCAACTTTTGTAACAGGACATAACTCAGGTTTGTACTTCCTTTCTCATGCTGCTCATTTGATAATAACCCGTTTATATGCTTACCTTTTTCTGTATTCACATGCATAAAATTAAGTCTTGGGTTTATGGGTTAACTAGAAATAGCTTAACTCAGATTTTTGAAAATTGGTAGCAAGGGGAGGCAAGAAAAGGTCCTAAATTTGTTTACATCGTTCATTCTCTGTATTCAACTGCAAACTGTTATATTCCTTTCTGAGGACCAGTAAAAGGAATTGTTGCCCTTATATAATTTAAAGCTGTGTCTACCAGACTGTTTTCATTTAAAAAAAAAAAAAAAAAAAAAGGCTGTGTCGTGTTTCATTATGATTTAACACATTAGATGATTGCCTGATTGATTGCCTTTCAGGTGTCTCAGGACCACGAGACAATGGCCCAGGTTCTGTTCAGCAGGAATTTGAGATTGAATGTAGCTTTGACTTTCTGGAGAAAGAGAAGTATAAGTGAGCTTGTAGCTTATTTAGTGAGGTGAGTGTGATTTTTTTTGTTCTTTATTTAACATGAATAATTTTAATAAGATATGAAAAGTGACTCTTTTAAAAAGTTTTTATGTTAAAAATTTAAGCCATTGTATTTAGCATCCAGAGAGTCAGTATAGTTTAAATTACATTCATCACCAATTTAAATTTAATGAGAATACAGAAAACTCTTATCAGACTGAAAAAGCTGCTACTTTTTCTTTTCTTAGCTGTAAAACTAAGTGTAGGAAACTTACCTTTTGAAAAGAAAAAACAAAGCCTTTCAGAATTTTAAGCATCATCTCCTCGTTTTATTTAAGTCTCTCAAATACTCCTTTCTTGATACTTAACTGATGCCTCATTGAGTATTTTTTTTTTTTTTTGTTTTTTTTTTTTTTTTTTGGTTTTTTTTTTGTTTTTCGAGACAGGGTTTCTCTGTGGCTTTGGAGCCTGTCCTGGAACTAGCTCTTGTAGACCAGGCTGGTCTCGAACTCACAGAGATCCGCCTGCCTCTGCCTTCCGAGTGCTGGGTCATTGAGTACTTTTTAAAAAGATGTAATTCATCCTTTTCCACCTCTTCCTGTTTTCTTCTCCTCTGTAGTGTTTACCATTAGCGTCCTGCTCTATGTATTTTACTTGTTTGTCCCTTTGTTCCATTGCCACCTCCTATTCAGGCATTGGAAAGCAAGCCCTGTCTCCATTTTCCTCTTTATATATATCCTCAGTCCTTGACTCATGATGAATACTGAAGTTATTTGTTAAATGTTGAATGCCTCCAAAAAAGGATGGAAATTGCAACATGAATGTAAGCAGTGGTATCTTGTTTTGTACTTGCAGGATAGAAGACCTTGGAGTTGTGGTAGATTGCCTTCCTGTTCTAACCAATAGGTAAAAACAGTATTTTTTCAGAAAAAAAGGTAAGCTTTAAAGAAAAACAAATTATAATCGGCTTATCTTTTATAACTTAGAATTTCCTTAGTTTACAGGAAGAAAAGCAATATATCTCACTTGGCTGCTGTGTAGACTTACTGCCTCTAGTAAAGTCTTTACTTCAAAGCAAATTTGAAGAGTAAGTACTAATCTAAATCTCCCCTTTTCTCTTTCAACATTCTGATTCTGCGTTTCGTAAATAAATAGGAGACTGGGCTACATGGGACATATATGATAACCTGGTTATATACAGAGGGGGACAGAACAACTTGTAGGAGTTGGTTCTCTTTCACTATGTGAACTGCAGAGATTAACTGGGCTGTTAGGTTTTGTGTCAGGTGCCTTCACCCACGGAGTCCTCGGTCTCCATCCCTGTTGTTCCTATTTCCAAGAAGTTTATAGTTCGATTAGGAAAGAAATGTAAATAATAAAGGATAGTTACAAAAGCATCTAAGAACAGCTGTGTAAGTTATATGGTTTTGTGAGGATCATAAGAGTATTGAAATATGTTTTTCTTAAGGGAGAAGTATGTGTATGTGTGGGAGCTTTTAGGTGGGAGAGTGTCGTCTTTTCTAAAGGCTTGTTATATGAAAACAAATTCTGTCAAAATATTTCATTTCAGATATGTAATAGTTGGCTTAAACTGGCTTCAAGCAGTAATAAAAAGGTGGTGGTCAGAACTCTCTTCTAAATCAGAAATTACAAGTGATGGGTACGTATAGCTTTAAAGATAATTCATGCTGAAATTTCTATGAAAAAGTATCTTAATTAAACAAAGTAGTGAGTTTATCCCATAATTTTATTCTCTTCATTTTCAGAGAAATATTAAAACGAGGTAATTTTTATTTATGAAAAACCACACAGAACCTTTTAACTCCCTATATCTCTTCTGCCAGAACCTTGTCTTTGATCTTTTTGTTTTTTTATTTCGTGGCTTTTCATTGTGTAGCAAAGACTTACCTTCAAACTCAGCAATCTTCAGCCACCTTTCTCAGTGCAGAGTGTAAGACAGCATACCTACCTCAGCCATTCCCTCAAGAAGGAAAGCAACCCAGCAGTGGTTTAACCTTCACATGCCCTGTACCAATAAGGGAGAAGGAAGGAGTTGCCCCTGGTGCAGTAGGAAATGGAAGTATCCTGCCTGATCTCTCTGAAAACTGTTAGAATCATCCTGATTTGAGTATTGCCTTAGCTTGAAAATAAGAGGATTCTACATGGATGAGCTGGATTCAAGCTAGGCATGGTGGAACAATTAAAATTAAAAAATAAGAGGAGGAGGGACAAAGAAACAATAAAACAGTCTTGAAAACACACACTTTCTCTTCCCTAACCACCTCTTAAATTCCATAATCTTTGTAGACTCACAGAATTTTCTTTGTCATATCCAAGAAGGTTGTTCACATGCTACAAATACCTGCTTATTTATTGCTTATCTTCTTTTGTAACTAAATACGCTTGAATTTCCATGCCTGGCACGTACAACTTCAAGAAGTTGCTTGAATTGGTGTATTTTTTTTACTGATGTAAATTAAAATCAAGTCCATATCTTACTATTTGCTTTCTCATTTTTCTTTTTTTACTCTTAGAAATATTAAAATTTTAAAGCAACAATTGAATGGATTATGGGAACAGGAAAGCCATCTTACTTTGGTTCCAGGATATACTGGTAATATAGCTAAGGTAATCTATATTTGTAATTTAAAAGCTAGACATGAATCTAATAGTAATATGTATTGATATGCTTATCTCTTATAGGAAAAAGATACATTGCTAGTTTGGATTTTAATACTTCAACTCATAGAGGACATTGATAGTATAATTGCAGAAAGAATTAGTAGTAAAAAAAAAATTAGTAGGTATTTACCAGGAAATAAGCGCATTATATGAATTAAGGAAATCTTTATATCATTGACTCATGAAACATTCCTTGGATACCTACATAAAAAGGAACAAATGACACCAAGCATTAAATGTGTCACTCTGGGTGATTATACTCAGCAGATCCCCCTAATCCATTTGCTCTTCTCTGTCTCACCTTTCTAATGTTTCTCTTGACACCATGTTTGCCCATGAAGCCCTGGCTGGCCTGAAGCTCTGTAGACCAAACAGGCCTCAAACTCAAACAGAAGTCTTCCTGCCTCTGCCTCCCAAGTGTGGGGATTAAAAATGTATATTACCATGGCTGGCAAAAATGCTTTTGGTTTGTTTGTTTGGAGACAGGGTTTTAATGTATAGTCATGGCTATCCTGGAACTCACACTGTAGACCAGACTGGCCACAAACTCAGAGATCTACCTGTCTCTGCCTCCCAAGTTCAGGGATTAAAGGCTTGTGCCACCATGCCTTAGAATTCTTTAATTCACTGTTTTTTTTTTCCTCTTGATTATTGACTTTTTAATGTTTTGTGTATAGTCATGCTTTATTCAAATTCATCTTTTCTAATATCCTTCAGAATCTTTAATGATGAAAGTCTTATAAACAGAACTTTATTTCCCTGAAGTTGTTTGTTTTGTGTTTTTTTTTGTTTGTTTGTTTGTTTTTTTTTTTTTTTTTTGGTTTTTCGAGACAGGGTTTCTCTGCAGCTTTTTTAGAGCCTGTCCTGGAACTAGCTCTTGTAGACCAGGCTGGCCTCGAACTCACAGAGATCCGCCTGCCTCTGCCTCCCGAGTGCTGGGATTAAAGGCGTGCGCCACCACCGCCCGGCTTGTTTTGTGTTTTTAAGGTATACAAAATGCATTACCCTGAAGACCATAGTAGAGCTGAAAGCATGTTTCCTTAGAACTTCACTTTTTTATGTTAATGGTTACTAAGGCAAGGTCTGTATAGTTGGGGCTCTATGAGGCCCACACTGATGCCGAAATTACCATCTTGCTGCAGCCCTCTATGTGCTGGGATCAGAGGAATATGCTACCAAGCCTGACTATCTTCAGCTCTCTTTTTATTTATTTATTTACTTACTTACTCATTTATTTATTTATTTTGTGTGCATTATTCTGTCTGCATGTATGCCTGCAGCCAGAAGAGGACACCAGACCTCGTTACAGATGGTTGTGAGCCACCATGTGGTTGCTGGGAATTGAACTCAGGACCTTTGGAAGAGCAGGCGATGCTCTTAACCGCTGAGCCATCTCTCCAGCCCCCTTCAGTTTTCTTTTTATTTAAAAAAACAAAATAAAACAAAGCAAAAAAAAACCTTTTCTTATAAACATGGACTTAAGATACTATAGTAATACTGAAAATTGTTAAGTAATTAATTTCAATGTGAGATCGATAATCAAGTCTTTATTACAATATCAGTACCTAATATGTCATTTTAAAAGTAAACGTTTTCTTTGACAGTTTCATATGTGTGTATAGTACATTCTGGTACTAATCGTATCCTCCCACCACCTCCAATCACCCTGCCTCTCCTAACTTGTGGTACACATACATACAAGCATGCAAACACTCATACACATAAAATAAAAATAAGCTGGGTGGTGGTGGCACATGCCCAGGCCAACCTGATCTACAGAGTGAGTTCCAGGACAGCAAGGGCTACACAGAGACATCTTGTCTAGAAAAACCAAAACAATAAATAAAAAAATAAAATGAAATAAAAATAAATCATATTTAAAAATTAGAGAAATGATATTGTCAAACTATGTATGCTTCAAGCTTTGATTTATATAGCAGTTACAGAATTGCTGCAAATGTTGACTGCAAAGCAGAATTGTTTGAGCACAGGAATCAAAACATTCACTTAGTTTTACTCAGCATTTTTGAACATGCACTATATGCCAGGCCCTGCAATAAACAAATGCAGATAAAATTTTTGAATAAAAAAATAAAAATAAAAAAAATTTGAATAAAATTTCTTCCTTCTTTTTAAAGGTTACAAAGGGATCTAGGGCAAATTAAGAAACAAAAACAGAAAAGAAAGAGGGTTGTGTGTGTTTATATTTGCTTTATTAACTAATGGAATGTTTTTGTTTTATCCTTTAAGGATGTAGATGCTTATTTATTACAGTTGCATTGAGAGATTTCATCTTCTAAAGAGTATTTGGCTGTTCAAACAGCGCTGGATTATATGATTTCCAAAAGTAGGTCTCTCCTGAGAACTGTGAACTGTGGAAGAAATAAAAACATTTTTTTTCTTTTAAAAAGCCACATAATAAAGCCACTAATGAAATCCTAACAATGTACTTCACATTGAAGTGGAAATATCCGGAAGGAGCAACTTCAACTTCAGTGAGGTGAAAGTGCACTATGAAGACTGTTCGCCTTTGCTGCACACAGAACCATTATGGCCGTTTGGTAGGGGTGTTCAAGAACTTCTTTCTGGGTCTTAACTCATTCCTGCATAAGAATATCATTATAGTATTCAAAACAAGACAGGACTATTACCAGGAACTACAAAGACCAATCATTAATTTTTGTTGTGTTTTATGAAGAAACACTTAAATGTGTGCAGCTATTTCTTCTGTTGAAAAGACTTCAAAAGTTTAAAACATGATAATAAGTAATATTAAAAATTTTTGTCCACACTGATACCGTGTACAAATGCCTTAATTATTGATAAGCCAATGTGTTATAATACCAATATCTCTTTTAAAAAAATTAAAAACAGCCATGCTTCTGGCATGATAAAATCATGGAATTAAATCAGGGGTTTACATTCATGTAGAATGTTGTTGAAATATATTCTACACCATTTTTTAAACTTGAGAAATTTTTAGCATCTCTGAATTTCTTTTTGCCAGAATCTTCATGATATGTTTGTATGAATGTGTTATTCGTATACAAAGAAAAAAGGTGAATATGTATTTGTATGAATGTTTAACTGGAAATGTTCTTGGAGTTGGCTAATTTATATTCACTTTTTATTGTATATAATTTCTAATATTTTTCATTTCTGTAGCATTTAAACTTCATTTGAGTAAATTTACTAAATACTTCTATTTTTTGCTTTTTCAATTCTGATTTTATATGAAATCTAATTTTTCACTACATGTGTTCTGAAAAGTTCTATACTTGTTTCAGAATTGTTTACAATTAATGCTGACATTGTACTTTAAGTTCCAACACATTGCATCACTACCTCCTCTAATGGTTAGTATGAAATCCCAGCAAACTATATGCAAGTGGTTTTTGTTTTGTTTTGTTTTAACCATTTTTAGCATTAGTGTACTCAATTCTGGAATACCTTAACAGTTCTGAATTGTCCTTGTCTTAGAATTGCTTTTGAATATCACTCCTGATCCATCCATCATCTTTCTTTAATAAGGCTTGCAAAACTTCCAGAAGAGATAATCAAATTTCTCCTCATACTCCAATGTACGTCTTTAACATTTTAACACCTAAAGAGTGACTACTAAGAGGCCTCCCCAGCATCTTTTTTTGCTGTGAAAATATTTAAAGTGTTACTTTTCACTAAATTCTGGTTTTGTATAGCTATCATTCCAGATGGCTATGTACTCCACAGGACGGACATTGCTTGTAGTAATTGATTGCTATGTTCTCACTCCAGATGACTGCAGTTTTGTGATTAAGAGGTGAGGTATGTAAGAAGTCCTTTTTCAGGATGTGAGAATTTCATAACCTGCATCATCTCTGAAACCTTAAGACAGGAAATACAGCCTGTCTTTCTTCTTAGTGCTTTTCTTTCCATGGTCTTATCGACCATTTGGGCAGGTTAACATGGTGTAGTGTGATGCTCATGAGACTGAAGGATTTGATTCTGATCCTTTTAAGTTCATTAACTTTTCACATGCATGAAATAATTCCATGGCTTCAGATTGCACTTTTCCTTAGTATCCATCTAATAAATTTAATGTGTGATCACAAAGGATGTGGTGTGTATAGTTTGCTTTCATAGCTTACTTCTCAGAGAGAAATAGAATGATTGATTTGTATGTTAGTATAGATTTCCAGTTTTGAGAAGAACATATTTAAAATAAGATCTCACATACTTTGTAATTTCTAGTTGCACAGTATTAAATAATATGGACCAGATTATTGACTAAACAGTGTCTTTTAAAATAAATCAAAGCTCAAGTAAATGAAGTATCAATAAAAATTTAGTAAGAAACAGTGCTATTGTTTTAACAGAATGCTTATCCCTAAATGTTTGCTGACATTGAGTAAACTGCATGCTCTATTTTGTATGCTCTGAACAATGAAAGAAGCAGTTTTACAGGCTGGAGAGATGGCTCAGTGCTTAAGAGCACTGGCTGCTCTTCCAGAAGTCCTCAGTTCAATTGCCAGCAACCACGTGATGGCTCACAACCATCTATAATTAGATCTGGTTCCCTCTTCTGGCAAGCAGGCATGCCTGCTGGCATACACTGTATACATAATAAGTAAATTTTAAAAAGAAGCAGCAGCAGCAGCAGCCTTATCTCACAAATGTTATTCCCTAGCACACACTTCAGTTCTTTTCTTGACCTTTACACCTTAGCTACCAAGTTGTGATCTTGGACAACAGGTGTGTGAAATAAGTATTTTTCGACACATTTATTACTGCTAAAGTCTTTTCATACTACATTTTATTTGGGATAGAATTATCTCCACCAAAGAGTCAAAGAACATAGTAGGGTCACTTGCTGTGCTGTCCTAGTTCAAGTAGGACAATTATTACATTCAGTTGCCTTTTTGTGACTGTACTGCTAAATACCAAACAGGAACTACCTGAGTTCTCTACCCTTTGAGCTTTTCTGCCTTAAGTTTTCTGTACTTTGGCAGTTTTCCAGGGTTAGGGGCAGCTAGATTATTGAGCTGTGATAGAGGATCATTATCAAATAATTTGCACCCACAACAGATACAGTAAATAGATTTTTGTAATACGTGGGCATGGTCAGAGTAAGACTTAAAATTAGGAAGCAGTTATTAGCAAATAGCTTTTAAAATATTTTTGGCAGCAATTTAAAAGATGATTGGCATCAGTTTTATGTATAAATCCTAAAATGTGGGAATTTGATGTATCTGAGGCATTATACTCCTAGAACTAAACTGTAAGGTCTGCTAAGAAATTAAATGCTAATGACTTTAAACATGTTTGATTCATGCCATGTCAGAGCCTTCATTGTGCTTCTCTGGCTCCATCGCTATATTTTTAGCCATTAAATTAATAGATCCCTGAAATTAATATGATTAACATTAGCCATAATTAATTGGAAGGATCCTTAGCTCTTAAATACTAATAATAGAAATCATATTTAAGTGTTTGGTTACTTAGTGAAGGAGTTTGAAAAAGCAGTATTTAATATTTCATCAGGTGCTCATAGTTATTGTCCTGCTTAATAAGATGGTTATATCAGTTGGCCTTTGTCCACTGAAGAAGTAAAGAGTAAGAACCATAAATCTTGACTCATGCAGAGTGAATTTACAACATGGCTTCTAGCACAGAGTTATTTTCTGGATTCTTTCAGATGGAGAGTGTCGTGTATTGATAGGTTGTTGCTGATATATGTGTTCTGTCAAATGGAGAATGTCGTGTATTGATAGGTTGATATATGTGTTCTTTAATTTTTCTAGGCATAGAATTGTAAAAAATTATTTTCAATATTCTTCTCTTCCCCTTTTTTATTTTGTGGCAGGAGCATACCATAAAAAGTTCATTCCTAAGCCTGCCATGGTGGCACAGGCCTATAATCTCATCACTTGGGAATCAGAGGCAGGTCATTTCTGTGGGCTTGCGGTCAGCCTGATCTACATAGCAAGTTCAGGCCAGCCAGAGCTTCAGAGTGAGACCCAGTTTCAAAAAGAAAGTAAACAAAAATTATCCCTAAATATTACATGTTTCTTTTTGTTTGTTTTTGTTTTTTAAGACAGAGTTTCTCTATGTTGCTTTGGAGCCTGTCCTGGAACCAGCTCTTGTAGACCAGGCTGGCCTTGAACTCATAGAGATCCATCTGCCTGCCTCTGCCTCCCAAGTGCTGGGATTAAAGGTGTGCGCCCCCACTGCCCGACACATGTTTCTAATTTATAATATATATCTGTATTAAGTCACTAACAACACTATAGCAATAGACATGAATGTTGCACATTGTGTATCTAGTATGTTGGGTACATTTTCCAACACTATATTTGACATAGTTTAAAAGTCAGTATATTGAAATACTGTCTTCATAATTTTCTCTGGGTCAAGCCATTAAGCTAGCAGTATCTTTTAAAAGCCAAACGTTATTAAATAAGTACAACTACATACAGATCATTAGGTCACCATGTTCTCCCTTGAAGATAGTAATTAGTCACAACAAAATAATACAGTTGCTCTTTACCTGTAGTTCCAGTAAAAGCAACACCACAACCACTATTTTTTTCTAAATCTGTCATAAACTATTGTTTTGATATTACAAAATTTTTTGTTTTATGAATAGATTTCAGGTGAGAATTTCCAAGTTCTCTCTCTCTCTCTCTCGCTCTCTCTCTTCCCCCCCCCCTCCCTCTCCCTTCTAGACAGGGTTTCTCTGCGTGGTCCTGGCTGTCCTGGAACTTGCACTGTAGACTAGACCAGGCTGGCCTCACTCATAGAGATATGCCTGCCTTTGCCTTCTGGGTGCTGGAACTGAAGGCTTGTGCCAGCACCGCCCAGCTCTAATCCCTATAAGGTATTATATTTTCATTGAAGAGTGATGTAAATTTTTTATTTACACCAAAGCTCTAGGAACAGTTAATGCTTTGTCCAGATAAGACGCTTGAGAGCCAAGCGATGGTGTTCCACACCTTTAATCCCAGCACTCAGGAGGCAGTGGCAGGAGAATCTCTGTGAGTTTGAGGCCAGCCTAGTCTACAGAGCAAGTTCCATAACAAGCTGACAGGCACGAAAGCTACACAGAGAAACCCTATCTTGAAAAACCAAAAGAAAAAAAAATTGAGTCCCAGAATATGCTGAACCACCAGAGCTATGTGCTTCCAGACTTACTGTAGACACTGGTGTTCAAGTTCCTGACTCACACCCTTCAGATCCCTTCTATGCTCATTACCATTTTCTTGAAAAACACCATTTGTTCCTGTCATTTCCTTTAGCATCTGCATTAATTGTTCTCATTTCGGGGGAAGGGTAGAAGAGAAACTGCATTTTGGTTGACTAAATGGACAAGCATATGAACTAAAGGAGAGAAAGCACTTGGTTCAATTTGGAGGTATGCTGTGCTTCTTCTGAAAATGCTTTGTTCTCCTTCAGTCTGCCCCAGATTCACTCAGTTGATCACTTCCTTGGCCTTCACGGTTTTGTGGGACTCCTCTGTAGCCTCTGGGTAGTACAGACCTCTACCAGACAGTCTCATTAGCTCTGTTTCCTTACCCCAACTTATCAGTGTTCTGTGGTTGGCTGTGTTCCTGGCTAGGTCCCTAGTTCTTACCACAAAACCCAGGAAGCAATTGGAATTTTTATTTTTTACAGAATTAAGCAAAATTGTAGGGTTTTTGGACCTAAATTGTATAAAGAAGTAATTTACTATTCCACAGTTATTTCTGATAGCATAGCAGATAAAATGAATAGTTCTGGGATAAAAATAATCTTATTTTCTCCTTTTGTTTTAGGATATTAGGTTATGAATATTTGTGCTGCAACAAAATAAAATCACCTGAAGTGTGTGATTGTTAAAGGTTGTGATGCTTGTCTTCTCTGCCGTATGCTATCTGTATTCCATACAAATCCATACAAATGAGCCACTTATAAGATAAAATGGGTGTTTTAATAGAATGTGTGAAATATGTAAATTTTAATAATCCAAGAGTGTCCCCTGGGTTTTCCACTTTTATCTAGAAATAATTTGGAATCATTCTAGTGGTTTTAAATTCATTTTTAAAGTCACAAAATAGTTTCCCCAAATTAAACATGGATTAATCTATCCCATAGCAAACCACATGGTCCTGTTCTTACAGATTTTCCTCTGTGTGTACATGCGTGCATTCAAGTATGTATGTGTACATTCATGTTCTCTCTCTCTCTCTCTCTCTCTCTCTCTCTTTCTCTCTCTCGTGTGTGTGTGTGTGTGTGTGTGTGTGTGTGTGCGCGCGCGCGCGTGCACGCAGCACAAGGCTGCTTGTTCGTTCCCTGCTGCCCAGACTCGAAATAACCACTCAGAACCTATATTATTTGAATCACTGCTTGGTCAATAGCTTAAGCGTACTTCTAGCTAGCTCTTATATCCTGAACTAACCCATCTCCATTAATCTTCATACAGCCATGTGGCTGTGGCTTACCAGGTAAGGTTCCATAGGGCGTCTGTCACCAGCAGGGCTACAGGACTTCCCACACCACGTAAGTGCTGAGTGCATGCACTTGACTTTGAATTTTTGAGAAGGATTTTTCTGTGTAACCCTGGCTGTCCTGGAACTTAGAATGTTGATTAGGATGGCCTTGAACTTGGAAATTCACCTGCCTTTGCCTCATAAATGATAGGATTAAAGGCATGTGCCGCTACCTCCATCCAGCTGAATGTATATTTTTAATCTAAGTTAAGTTGTACTCTACATGCTGAGATTTGATATGTGGTCTCCTAATTTCCTTGCTGAAAAAGATCAAAGGTAACTGGAAAGCTTTTTTTCTTTAATCGCAGGAATTTGAAGTGAAAAAGGGGTTCCACTATGTATTGCAAGCCTGGATTTCACAGTGTAGTGTGCAAGCAGGAAATCAGTTCTTCTGCCTCTGTCTCCCAACTCTGGCATTATAAGTATGCCCTGCCACCATGCTAGTGAGAATGGTGGTTGTTAACTTCTTTGGAAGAGAAGGCTGGAGAGATGACTCAGAGGTCAAGAGCACTGGCTGCTTTCCCAGAGAGCCTGAGTTCAATTTCCAGCAACCACATGGTGGCTCACAACCATCTATAATGAGTTCTAGTGCCCTTTTCTGGCCTGCAGGCAGAATACTGTATTCATAATAAATCTGGAAAAAAAAACTTCTTTGTAAGAGGTTAAAAATATAAATCCAAGGATTATAAACCTGTGTCACTATGCCCAGCTAGAGAATTACCTTTAAAGCAGTCTTAGTGTATGATTCTGCTCTTTTGACCATTGCTAATCAACGTTTTTAATGTCAGAAAGTTGTCTTACAATGAGAAACAATACAGAGCTAGTAGGACAGTTTAGCAGTTAAATGCACTTGGCTGCCAAGTCTGACAACCTGAGCTCCATCCCTGGGATTCACATAGTGGAAGAAGAGAACCAACTCTCACATGTTGTCTTCTGATCCACGTACATGTACCTTATCACATGTGCATGCACACACTAAGTAAATAAATGGAACAAATGTGATTTATCATGTCATGTCACCGCTTTTATTTTTAAGATAGCATCTTGTATAGTCTAGACTCCTTAGATTCCCCTGCCACAGCCTCCTGAGTACTGCAATCAGAGATGTGAGGTAGATTTTCTTAAGCCAGGAAACAGTTTTCTAGGTGGTACCCCATTCTCTTTAAGTATGAAACAATGCTGTAACTATTAGGTCAGTGTAGAATTAAGAGTTGATTTTGAAGATCCATAAGATAATTCCTGATATCATACTCTCAAAGTATTTTCTACCAAGAGTTTAATAAAGTACTTCTAACAACAGTTAACAAATTCCTGCCTAAATGTTCTTTTGGTGGTATTAGGAATCAAGGGCCTTTTGCATGCTAGGCAAATATTCTACCTATGAACAGTAACATACCCCCCACCCCAGTCCACAGAGTCTGTAGTCTTAGTTTAACAGTAATCATTATATTCTGTCTTGGGGGAAATTGGCTTTGGGCTAGAAATAGATAAAAGTTAATAATCGGAACTAGAAAGTAAGTTAATAAGAACTAAGGTAACATGTATGTTTATGTGTTTGGGGTGTGTGTGTGTGTGTGTGTGTGTGTGTGTAGACAAGGCATGGTGGTTCATACCTGAAATCCCCATATTCAGGAAACTGAGGCAGGAGAATGAGAAGTTTAAGCCCAATATAGCAAGTTCAGGCCACAAAGGATTACTGAGGTCCTGTTGATAATAGCAGCAACAACAAAAATTTCAGTATTACCCTGTGCATACATAGTTATTACAGTTGGCCAAAAAGGTTCTTGTCTTCTCATGGGAGCAAAGGAGTAGGATTTTTTAATAGACAGATGTGCTGTTGACTTATCACTGTTGTCCCTAGCTTATTAACGGTTTATACTATTACATAGGTAGAATTTTTAAGCCTTTGTCAACTCTGAAATCACCTTTTATATTAGCTTGCTTTTTAAAAAGATGCATTTAAATGTTTTAAAGAATTAGCATAAGTTCTGCTTATTATAAAGTTACTGATCATCTTAGCATAGTACAAATTCAAGGTTTTTTTTTAAAGCACAGTATTGGCACACATCTATCTGATGTCTTTGAGAGACTCAAGTTCAAGGCCAGCCTGGATTGCAAAGACCCTGTTTCAGTAAACACCAACTGAAAGATCCAATAGATTTGTGATTTTATTATTTTTAGTAAAGTCTTAATTTTTTAAAATTCACTTTGTGTATGTGATGTGTATGGGCATGAATGTCATGGCACATATATGGCAGTCAGAGAACAACTCTATAGAGTTGTTCCTCTCCTCCCACTTTTCTCAGTCAGGTAGACCAGCTTACACTCTCAGACAGCAAGTGCCTTTGCCCAACTGAGCAGTCTCTCCGGATTTCTGACTTAACACTTAAGCCAACAAATAGCAAAACACCAGCCGAAATGTAATACTTTTTAAATGCTTTATTTTTTGGTTTTGTCTTCTATGAAAAGCTTTTTAAAGATAAAATTCACTCGTTAAAAGTAACTAACTGCATGTAAGTATAGCAAATTTGTTAGTCTTTTAATAATATAAAAGAGACTGGGATAATGACTCGTTAAATTGCTGTGCAAGCTTGAGGACCTAAATTCTGATCACCAACACCCATGTAAAAGCTGTGGTGGTGCTTGCCTCCAGATCTTAGCAAAGGGGAGGTGGATAGAGCTAGAAAGGTAATAGAACTCAATAACTCTGAAAATGTAGGTTGATATGTGAATTGCAGATTTCCTGTTTGATTGACATGCAATGTGGTACCTTTAAATGCTAATGCAGCTGCTGTCTAGTGTGATACGACAAACTAACATATCTTTGAAATCAAATACTTTAATCAAAGGGTATTTATAAAATATACAGTTTCCGTGAGCCTTTGCAGCAGCTGGCACTCCCATTTGTCATATCACGTGTGGATTAAGTTTCTAGTCGATACTTGCTATCTCTTAAAATAATCTCCTGTACTATCTTCTGAGAATAAAGCCACAGCTGACTGCATAGAAAGAGAAAACTTCCTTGGGCCGTTGCAGTAATGTTTGTTAGCAGTGGTCTGAGGGCTGTAGAATTAAGCTTCTGAATGTCCATATGCAGCTTTTGCAAGAAGTGCTAGCAATAGCAATGAAATGTTTGGTTTACCTCACCGTAGGTTCAGTGCAAGAATATAGTCTCAAAATCTAAGTAGACTCTGGAATGTTTTTTTCCAGTTGAACTAATAGGAACTTCTTTTTCATTAATTCTGATTCAGTTCTCTAAAGGCATACTTTAGATTCCCCCAGACTTTTTATTATAGAATTAAGATGGTTTTGAGCCCACATTCAAGCTAAGTATTACAAGAGTACAATAGCATTCTCTATGTGCCATTGCCTGTGGGTATGCAACACAGGCATCAATCTGCCAGGTTGTCAGGTACCAGTTGGATGAAGATGAGGCTGCTCATAAGTTACCAATTTCTTGCTGTGTATTGACACACACGCAAAGGGTAAATCATTCTCTACCTCAGAAAGTTGTAAGTACACTATAGTTCTAAAATTGTGCTTTGGAAGTCTTACATTTTAACCTTCACTCTTGGGAAGATTCAAAACTAAACAGTTGTACTCAAACGTAAAAGGAATGCACTGCATTAAAACCAGGGTTTGTTTGTTTGTTTGTTTGTTTTTCTTGTTTTTCTTTATTTGTTTGGGGTTTTGTAGACAGGGTCAAATTTTTGAGCTTCTTGCTACATCATACCAGCTGCTGGGATTATAGTCATGGGCTACACATCCAGCTCAGCTTTTTCTTTGAACTAGAGGAGGGAAGTGGTTTGCCCTTGTATCAGTAGGTATCTCAAGCCCTTTGTAATCAGAATGTTCTAGTAAGTTTAATATATCATTGTCATCTGTTCATTTTTATGGTATATGAGAGGATTCCGGTTGTAGCTCAGTGGCCGAGCACTTGACCAACCATGTGCAAAGCTCTGAATTTGAGTCCCAGTACCTCATAAAATATGTAAATGAACTAAATGTTTCATATGTATATATTATATTATCCACTGTATTTTCCTTGGAGAACACCAATTTCCAGTAGGCTCTGTACTTTTATGCTCCTTATTTGTTCCCTGCATCTTTGTAGAGTGTGAGTTCCGGGAAGGTTTCCTGGTGAGAACTTCTTACACATTTTATTACGTCATTCCAAGAATATCTTTTCTTGTTTGAACTAAGGATTTCAGAACTTCCTAGTGCTGATGTTCTTTAGTATCATGCCATTATGAATTATACTGTTTACCCATTTCAGGAGAGAAACTGCTAACAAAATTTTAAAAATTGTCTTCCCCTCCTTTGTGGTTCTTCCTTTTAAATTTTATTCTATATTCTGTAAAAATCATTGTCCTGTTTAATATATATAATAAGTCTGCTGGACTACACTCCTTGAATCCTACTAAGTAAATGACTATTTGGTAAATTCTAAATTGATTCATTTTTTTCTCCCACTTTTTCCTAAATTGTGGCAGTAATATTTTTCCTAATTGCTATTTTTGGCTCTTTCGAGGAAAATTTACATTATATATAGCAAGAAAACTATAAAGTTGCTTCATATTTTCTTTAAAAGTTTAGATATGCATGAGTGTGTGTTTGTGAAAGGTATATACATGAGTACATAGGCCTTTGGAGGCTAGAGCAGGGCATTAAATCCTCTGGAGTTACACGTTTGTGAGCCAACAAACATGGCTGATGGGAACTGAACTCAGGTCCTCTGTAAGCACGGTACATGCTTTTAACCAGAGCCATCCCTCCAACTTCTTTGTATTTTTATGTCATCTTTCATAGAGGGGTGTGTGTATAAATTACATAAATCCAGTCTATCAATGTACCTGCCTGTAGAAGGAGGCTGCTTTTTCGTTTCCTGGCCACCCAGACCCAAATAATCACATAGAAACTATATTAATTACAACACTGTTTGGCCTGTAAGATCAGGCTTCTTATTAACTCTTACATCTTAACCCATTTCTATTAATCTGTGTATTGTCATGAGGCTGTGGCTTACCAGGTAAGGTTCTATTTTCATGTCTTTCTCCTTCAGCAGCTACATGGTGTCTCTCTGACTCCACCTACTTTCTCCCTAATCTCTTTCAGCCTAGCTATATTCTGCCCTGCTATAGGCCGAAGCAGCTTCTTTATTAACCATGGTAATAAAACATATTCATAGCATACAGAGGGGAATCCCATATCATCTCCCCTTTTCTTTTTAAATAGAAAGGTTTTAAATTTAACATAGTAAAATTACATATGACAAAATAGTAATCATGCAAAAATTATAGATACAGTATTTAGTCCATTTACTATTTGGCAAATTAAGGAAAATATTCTTAATCATCTAACCTATCTTTGTGAGTCTAAAGTTTTATATCTAATTTATTATTTATAACTAATAAATGTAATTATAACTATGTCTTCAACTCCATCAAAGACTCAGAAGGATTTTACCTAAGTAAACAAGAAGTGCATTGTAAGCAACTTCCAAACTTCTATAAATGACAGATAGTGTGGGCAGTCCTTCTGTATATGTGTTGCTTTTATTGGTTAATGAATAAAGAAGCTCCTTTTGGCCAGTGGCTTAACAGAATATAGCCAGGCTGGAAGAGAGAGAAACAGACAGACAGAGAAGGCAGAGTCAGGGAGAAGCCATGTAGCTCCGCCAGAGACAGACGCCGGACACTGGATGGAACTTTACCCGGTAAGCCATAGCCACATGGTGATATACAGATTAATGGAGATGGGTTAGTTTAGGATATAAGAGTTAGCTAAAAATATGCTTAAGCTATTTGCCAAACTGTAGTAACAAACAATATAGTTTCTGAGTGGTTATTTCAGATCTGGGAAGCCAGGAACAAGCAAGCAGAGACATCTCACTGCCTGGACAGTCACCCAAAGTTCTTCTGAAATGTTGGGGCAACTATCTTCAGCCTACAGGCCAATATTATCTGGCAGGCTTTTCCATGAAGCAGGAAATTTGAAGATCTATTCTGCCTTGTTCATTAGTTGCTTTCTTCTGTGTCCTGCAGAATGTCTGGCAGTTTCCTCTGTGAATCAGGAGCCCTGAAGGACTCTTACCTTCTTTAGGCAAGTTCACTCTCCACTTTTCCTGCATGTCTAGTTCATAAAGCATACCATCAAGCAGTCCAGACAAGAACAGTTTCTTACTCAAATGGCTAACAAACTCCATAAGGAGCCTCTTCAATGCTCATCATCCTTGTAATTGGTGCTGCCAGAAGCAGATATGTTTCAATGTCGAGAAAAGTCTAAATTCTTAAAACATTTTAAATGCCATATTTTGTAGGTCTCTGAAGTGTTGAAGATTATCTTTCTGAAATATATCTCTATATCTAGAAAACCCAACTAACAATTAAATGTTTGATTATTACAGATAACTATTAATCTGTATTTCTTAATTATACATTACATTTTTAAATGAGCGGCACAAACAATACCTTAAATATACATACACAGTGTAATAAAATCGACCTTAAATTTGTATCAGTAGATCAAGATCCATACCAATGCAAAATATTCATCTCTGTATATCATATCTCCCTTTAAATGAAAACAAACACTTATAAAAAGTCATTTTGGGAATTTGGGTGTAGTTTTCTTCAAACTGTTTCCTGCTTTTTCTTGGGCGAAGTATTTTTAGGGTTCATAGAGAACTTCTGAGGGCTCTTGTTTCATCAGACCACATTAGCTTGGAAGGAATCTACAGGTTCTCATCTTCTGTGGAAACAAAAGCAGAACCTCTTTTCCAAAGCAACATATCCTTAGACCCAAATTTTGAAGTCAAGATACCTTTATGTTGGTTTAACTTAGCAGCCCCTAGAATCAAATGTCTCCCTGCAATCAAAAAGGTGAAAGAAAACAATAAAATATACATAGTCCAGACACTTTATTTTCCATCTTTATGTGGTTTATTTTCCATTACTCCTTTAATCAGTGACTGTCTGTACTCTTATGTTACTTTTACTGTCTCTTTAAAGACTTCTTTTTATAACTGTACTCCTTTTCTTCTCTCTCCCAAACCTACATACATTTATCTAACACTGTGACCCATTTGGAGGTATTTTTCCATCTGAATCTGTCTTTATAGCATATCTGTAGTCATTTCCTTAGCAGGAGTGCTTTTAAAATGGTAAGCAGCTTGGTCACAGTGGCCATGGATGCTGACTCCACCTCTCTCAACCTTTCAGTATGGCAGAGGTACCTTTACCACCAGCTCTGGGACTGCAGGGTAAGAGCCATGCTTGCCGCTTTAACTCTGGGTAGGAGCATGCAGCACATAAACCCTTTTTATCTGAGTAAGCTAGCTAAATGGGCCATGCAGTGCACTACACAGCCTGGAGATATCTGTGTATGGCAGTGGGAATCCACCATGCTCTGCTGCCTATGCACACCTAGCAGACATGATTTGGCTGCTTGCCCAGGTAGGGGTGCTGAACTGCTGACCCCAAGTGGGCATACAAGTATCTGGACCTGAAGTGTGTGGCTGGTCATGTATGTTAATCCCACATTTGTGTACCATTTTGTAGAGCGGAGGTTGCTTTTTTGTTTCTCTGGACGCCCAGACCTGAATAATCACACAGAAACTATATTAATTACAACACTGTTAGGCCTGTTAGATCAGGTTTCTTATTAACTAACTTACATCTTAACCCATTTCTATTAATGTGTGTATGGTCACGAGGCTATGGCTTACCGGGTAAGGTTCTATTCTGGTGTCTTTCTCTGTTGCAGCTACATTTTGTTTCTCTGACTCCATGTACTCTCAATATTTCTCTCAGCCTAGCTGTATTCTGCCCTGCTATAGGCCAAAGCAACTTCTTTATTAACCAGTGGTAGTAAAACATATTCATAGCATACAGAGGGGAATCCCACATCACCTGCCCCCATCTTCTGTAATTTTTTTAACTAAAAATATTATTTAGCCAAGCAGTGGTGGCACACACCTTTAATCCCAGAACTTGGGAGGCAAAGGCAGGCAGATCTCTGTGAGTTCAAGGCCAGCCTAGTCTACAAGAGCTAGTTCTAGAACAGGCACCAAAGCTACAGAGAAACCTTGTCTCGAAAAAGTGAGTGTGTGTGTGTGTGTGTGTGTGTGTGTGTGATTGCTTAACAAAATTGGCATTATACAGTGGTTACCCAATAACTGCAGGTTGCATTTTTAACACAAACCATATGCCAAAAGTACTTCCTTTGTAGGGGTGTGGTTAGCTGAGAAGAAATAAATTCCATGAACTATCTCATAGGAAATTAAGGAACTTTTAGCTTTAAAATTGCTTATGTTGTTAGGCAGTCTAGGGAGAGGTTCGTAGCTTGCTTGGTTTAATGCTGGTGGTTTAATGAGGGGTTTCACATACTGATTTCACACACTCAACATTGAGCTACATTAACAGCTAGAGTTTTCATTTTAAGGACTCAGGACAAAGTGTTCTATACTACAGTCAAAGTCACAGATAATACTAGAGAAGGCACTGGCCTAGCACCTGGAGACCTTATATTTAAATACTTCAAATTGAGGCACAGAAAGATTTTTCAAGTAAAGTGGTTTTATTTACATAGATTATGAGTTATGAATCTAATTTCATTTCAGTATCCCAAAATACTAAGTCCTCATTACACTGAACAACCTCCTTTGAATACCACAATGGAAAGGTGAGCTTGATAAACCTCTGCCTAATGTGCCTTGACATATTTGGTCAACACTTTGTCACACTGAAAGTTTTGCATTCCTGAAGACCAGAAGCTGAAGTAAATCCGCAATCTCTAATAGGCTTAAGTGCCTTCACCTTGTCCTGATTTGACCTTTTGTATACTCTAGATCTTGAAGATTGCTAAACATAAAAGTATTAGTAGATTATTTGCTTTGAATTTCTGTGTTCAGAAGAGCATCAAATCCCTTTATTTGGACTAGTATTCAGTAAATCCCTTGTCTTCTAGCAGATTTTGCTGAGTCACAGTTTGTGATTGGGTCAGCACTGTGAGAACTGCTTATGTGAAGCACAGCAGAGCTATTTGTACATGAGCCCTTACAACATTGTAGCAACTTACTTGAGTCAGATTTTTATTGTAACTATTTTCTCTATTTTTCTCCCAACAGTTGTTAGTGATTATATTTACATTAATAAACATTTTTCTTATTCTTTGGCTTTTTGATAATGTACATATATTGCTGCATTTCGAAGACATAACTGAAGAATACAAATGAAGAAAGCCTTAGATGAAATTGAGGACCCAGCAGAGAAAGAGGTTCTTGGAGATTTCAAAAGCTTACCACTCCATGTCATCTCTTCCTCTCAGCACCAGTGCAGTGGGTACTATGATTGTTTGGTGGGAGGAAATGAAAGCTCAGAAGGTAACTGATCTGCCTGCCACTCCACAGCTAGGAAGTAGGAAAGCAGGTAGCAGTCTGACACCACAGCCTTGATCTTCACCATTTCCTAGTAGTTCTCATCCAGAACAGTAACACAGCTGAGTAAAGAAGATAACCTTTGGATAGACATCTAATAAAATAGGAGTTCCTAATACCCTTAAGTGTGTCAGTCTTGTGGTTTTTCAAAGAATTTGCTACTCAGGATAAGTGTCTAATGTGTTTCTTTTGTACAAAACATTAAATCTTACATGAATGTTTTGATCAGCTTTTGTGAAGTTCTGGGTGTTCTGATAGCAATATAATATATCTTACATGTTTGTGCCTGCTGTGTTTGTACTTTCATTTATCTTTGCTACAACAGCTCCAAACAAATTTATGTCCAGAGTACTGTCCTTTATAATTAAAGATAAAGTAGGAAAATTAGAAGTACTAGTTAAATTTTATTTTGACACAGCAAGACATTGAGGGTTTTCTCTCAGATTTCTCCTTAATAGCAGAGATTGTCTTTTCCATCTAAAGACTGAAGCAGGTATGGTGGCACACTCTTGTAGTCCTAGTACTTGAGAGAAGAGGCAGGAGGAAAGCTGTGCTGTCTGCATAGTAAGTTCAAGGCAAACTGGACTATATAGCAAGACATTGTATCAGAAAACACTCATGGATCTGGGAGAGAGCACTTTCTGCTCTTCCAGAGGACTTGAGGTTAGTTCCCAGTATTGTTGTAAGGCAGGCGTGTGTCTGTGTGATGTAATATATTGCATATATAAATCCTATATTGTTTAATATATTAATTTTAAACTTTGAGTTAGGCATTACATACTACATAATTATAAATATTTTGATAATATAGAAGAAGGTTTAATTCAATTTATAAAGCAGAAAATTTAGAGTTTTTAAAATCTGTTTTGTTGTTGTTATTGTTTTGTCTTCAAGACAGGGTTTCTCTGTGTATCCCTGGCTGTCCTGTCCTTGCTCTGTAGATCAGACTATCCTTGAACTCAGAGATCTGCCTCTGCCTCTTATGTGCTGGAATTAAAGGCACAAACCTCTGCTGCCCAGCTCAAACAAAATTTGTAAGAAAAGTACTACAGAAATCCTTTCCTTTATTTGTAAATACAGCATTTCATAATAAGAATCACACAATGAATATGAGACTCCTAATTTGAGTGTAAAGTTAAGAGAGAATTTTGGCTTTCTTCCTAATTATTTAAATTCAGAGACTTACAACTTCCTTTTCAATAATATCTTTAAAATAAGAATAAAACTAATTTTCCTAGGAAGTCTGTTGTTGGGCACATATTTCTAGAGTCACTGGAGGCTGCTTTCTTTGATAGTGGGATAGTCAAGAAAGAAGGAGCCTGGTCTCTGAAGGGAAGTCCATTTCAAGCTGCTTGGTCTTACCATCTCTGGGTACTTCAGGTCTCATCTTTTCATTCCTTTTAATATGATACAAAGTAATAGTTTTCCCCATGGCGTTATCAAACACTTTGTCACTAAACATTGTCATTCATCTCCCATGACCATGCTGAGTGTATAGAGATGTATGTTGGGTATCTTCCTCTCTTGCTCTTCACCTTAAATTTTGGAACATATTCTCCTACCAAACATGGAGCTTACTGATTGAGCTAGATTAGCCCTGCAAGCTTTAGGGATCCACCTTTCTCTACCTTCACTGGTATTATAGGCATGTGCCACCACATACAGCTTTTATGTGGGTTGGTGGCTTCTAAACTTAGTTCATTATGCTTGTGCATCAAGTGCATTTCTGACTGAGCCGTCTCCCTAGGCCAACATTTAAAATTTTTGGAGCAGCCATGAATAGGATTTTCCACCTCAGAAAATGATTGTTGGAATACAGCAAAGTTCCCAATTTTGTGTGTTGATTTTGTATGCCGCTGAAAGTGTTTTCTTAGTTTTATGTTTTCTAGTGGAATCTTTGGAGTCTTAATTTAAGTACACGATTATGTCTTCTGAAAGTAGGGATAAATTGATTTCTTTTCCTATTTATATTCTTTTAATTTTTTATTGTTCTAACACTTTGGGCACTAATATTGAAAAAAACTGGGCACCCTTGTCTCGTTCCATATTTTAGAGAAATGCTCTCATTTCTTTCATATTTAGAAGTATGCTTGCTGTAGGTTTATCATGTATAGTCTTTATTATGTGAGGTGTGTTCCTTCTATCCCTAGTTTTACCCCCCTCACGTCTTTTTTGTTTTGTTTTTCAAGACAGAGTTTCTCTGTAACTTTGGGGTCTGTCCCAGAACTCGCTCTTGTAGACCAGTCTGGCCTCATACTCACAGAGTATCCCTCTTCCTCCCGAGTGCACCACCGCCCAGCTAAGGTCTTTTATTGTGTAGTGATATTTAACTTTTTTTACATAAATTTAGATGATGATATGGCCTCTGTCCTTAAGTCTATTTCTGTACCCAATTACACTTTCTGATTTATGTATGTTGAGCCAACTTTGCAACCCTGCAATGACATTAACTTGACAAATCCTTTTGGTTTATTGATTAGAATTTATTATTGTTTAAGTTCCTTAAAAGCAGGTGATTGGAAGATGTGGCTGTGTATCAGTGGCTTCTAAGGTTTCTTTTGGGTGGGTATGCCTTTCCTGCGTCCAGGCGACTCAGCCACATCCTGCCGGACTTATTTGTTCATGCTTGGAGGGAAGCGTGAGGATTGAGAAGTGGCAGGTAGAAAAATAAAGATATAAAAGAAAAGACAGAGCCACAAAATCTGTCCTGCATTCATGTCTCTTAGGCTTTATATACCCCAGTCCAAACAGGAGGGGGAAGACAAAAGACTTCTTTACCATGACGCAAGGAACAACGATACAAGGAACAAAGTAATCACCTTCTCAAAGCATCAAGTAACCACACCCTAGGCCAAAACACTGTGTTAGTAGCCACACCCTGGGTCAAGCCTTCTGTCCTAACCTTGAAGGAACAAGAAGTGGCCTGAACTCTCTGACCTTTGGTCAAGGTGGAACAGATCCTGTCTGTGGGCTCCCACAGCAGATTAGGGTTGATTGCTTCATTCTGAAGGATTGGTGAAAACATGGTTTCTACATGGCACTATCAATTTCAGATAGCACATATTAAATATAAAATTCATCCAGACAGCCTGGCGGTGGTGGCGCACGCCTTTAATCCCAGCACTCGGGAGGCAGAGGCAGGCAGATCTCTGTGAGTTCGAGACCAGCCTGGTCTACAAGAGCTAGTTCCAGGACAGGCTCCAAAGCTACAGAGAAACCCTATCTCGAAAAACCAAAAAAAAAAAAAAAAATTCATCCAGACAATATAAGCTTCCTAATTCCTTCATCACTTGGCCTCATTGGAATTGTTTTATTGTTGGTGTTAACAAAACCACTGTGTGCCTCATATTTTGTAGTTAGATCTTAGAGGAAAAGGAATGACAGCATCATTATATATAGTAGAAACCAGAGTTTAACTCACTTCATTTTGGCCCAGGATCTGTTCAGAGTTAATGACCTCTGCTCACCACTGCTAGTGACCTAACTGGAATTTCTTGGTGCTTTAATAAGGCTTCAGTAAATTGAGAAAATAACTATTTTGATGACGAAATCTTATGATCCTATTTCACAAGTGTCTTTGAGGCAGGAGTTTAAAAGAATTACTATCTTCTCACTCATCCTTTATGACCAGCTGAAAGGATCCTTCCAATGATGTTCATCACCTCAGGCTTCAGGATAAAGTTCAGACTACTTACCTTTACTGTCATGGTTTGTATTTTCTCTCCAGACTCCTTTCAACTCAACACCACACACACACACAGACCACACCATCCCCCCCCACACATACAGTGACAGAGCACATTTCAGGCCATCTCCGTGAACCACTGTGCAACTTCATTCCGAGCTTTCAAACGCACTGTGTTGAGAACACTTTTCCCTCCTCTCCTGTTTTTCTTTCACCCATCATCCTACCTCTTCCCCAAATACTGTTGCTCTGAGCTCCCTATCTTACTTCATTCTTCTCTTGTAATTTTTGTATAGAATACTTCTGTGCACTCCCTTGAACATGGGACAGAGTAAGCAGCTATATTTAAATTGTGAGTAGTGTCACAGTTTGAAAAAGAATAGCTCCATAGGCTCATATATTTGAATACTTGGGCCCCTGTTGGAACTGTTGGAAAGGATTAGGATATGTGTCAGTGGGGTGGGCTAACACCCTTCCCAGTTAGCTTTCTTTGCCACCTCCTTGTATCTGCTGCTTCATGCCTGCCACACTTGCCACCATGATGGTCATGGACTCATCATCTGAAACTGTAAGCCCTAAATAAACACTTCTCTATAAGTTGCCCTGGTTATGGTGTCTTACAGAAATAACTAGGAAAAGTAGCCACCAGACTATCTCCAGCTCTTAGGTCTGTGCAGCCCGAAGAGGAAATGCTGAAGCTGGATGTGGTAGCACACGCTTTTGATCCCAGCTACTCAGAAAGCTAGGGTAGTTTGATTGCAAGTTAAAGGCAACCTGAGCTACACACTGAAGCCTATCTTGAAATAGAAACAAGACTAATAAAAAAGGAGTCGATGTGTAATGTAGAGGTGGAACACTTGACTAGTATCCTCAGAACTCAAAAATGAGTACAAAGTTTTTGAATAATTGGACTACAGGACAAAGAGCTACTGGGTTTTTTTTTTAAATGAAATTAAAATTCTTACATAAGAACCAAGTGCCTGTTCTTACCAGACATCCATAATTCTTAGCTGCTGCCGCCAATTAAAATCCCATTTTTCTATCAAAAGAAGAGCTCCTTTATCAAGACGTTGCCACACCATCAATGAGGTTCTTTTACTGCCACTAGGGTTCACTACCATATATACACAGGTCATTAACTGTAAGACTTCATAATTTGTTACACAATCCATATTAGATAAATTGGGTACTCTCAGTACCCAGCATACCTTTTATAGTCCATCATTTGATAGATGTGTGTTGATAATTACAATAGCATCCATGGTACCTGCAACAGCTCATCAGGAACCCCCCCCCCATTCGAGTGATCAGAGTGCAGAGGAACAGGAGTAAGGATCTGGGCAACTCTACCCGCTGCACTGTTAACCTCTTTCAGAGACTTCACTCTTCATCACTTTTTCTGTCCTCAGATCGCCCTACTCTTATCTACTAGGAATCATGAAGTATGAAATAGAAAATTGTTTTTTTTTTTGAGACAGTTGAGTCTAGGATAGAAACATTGGGTTTCGCTATTGGAAATAGTTTCTAAAGACTGCCTGCAATTTTTTTTTTACTTAAATTGTAGGGTTCTAGTCATAAAGAACCGACTGAAGCTGGTTACTGAGTATTACTATTGCTTTTTCTGTCTGATATTAAGACATGCTTTCACCACCATGAAATTGCTTATTTAAAGTATGTGTATGTGCACATTGTGTGTGTGTGTGTACATGCACCACAGTGGATGGATGGAGGTCAGAAGACAAGTTTTGGGGAGTTGGCTCTCCTTCCCTTTTGTTTTGAGGCAGGATCTCTATTGTCTTTGTTGCTTTGCTAGCTGAGTTATAAGCTTCTGCCCAATTCTCCTGTCTCTACTTCCCATTTCTCAGTAGGTGAGTGGGGGTTACTGCTGGGTGCCACTGCATCCATCCAGTTTTTAGGTGAATTCCAGTGGTTGGGCTCAGGTTGTCAGGCTGTGCAGTTCTTATTGTTGAGCCATCCCTGGGGCTCCAAAGTATTTTAGAAAATATCTCTCTCTCCCTCTCCCTCCCTCCCTCCCTCTCCCTCCTTCCCTCCCTCCCTCCCTCCCCCCCCCCTCTCTCTCTCTCTCTCTCTCTCTCTCTCTCTCTCTGTGTGTGTGTGTGTGTGTGTGTGTGTGTAGGAGGGCTCTCCTGTGTGCTCACATAGAGACCAAAGGTGGGTTATGTCTATCACTCTCTGCCTACTTTTATAGATTTTTTTTTTCTGGTGTGGAGGATAGGCATTCTCTTACCTCTGACATCAACAGTGCTGGGTTACAGGCCCTGATGAGACCTCACCCAGTTTATTATGTGACTTCTAGGATCTAAGCTTAGGCTACCATGGCTGTGTGGCATGTACTTTTGACTACTGGGCAATCCTCAAGCCCCAACAATCTGGTCTTGAGGGAGAAATTTGGTCAGGGTTATAAGATTTGGTCTTTTAAACCTTAGACTCTCTTATGACTATTATGTTTTCTCAATTATGAGAGTTATGAGAGAGATATCTAACCACTGAAGAAATTTTTTAAAATGTGAGACAGGGACTTATGTAGCCTAGTGATGCTTTTCCTCACTATATAATAGAGAAAGATGGCCTTGTAACTAGTTTTTCTGTAAAATAAACTTATGATTATGAGAGTTCATTTCTGAATGGCATCAACTAATGAACAGATTAATTCCTAGGTGAAATAGATGAAAAAATTGGTGGTACTTTGCATAATAGAGAACTTGGATGTTTCACCCATCCCTGGATAAATATATGGTCACATTAAGGCTTATTAAATCGATCCTGTTTGCAATTTTGTGTCACACTGAAACCATTACTTGCGACTAGTCACGACAATGGTAACCGTATTTCCATTATTATTTTCTGCCTGCTGTGTCCTTTACATCATCTTATTTGATGCTCACAATGACCCCCCTATGGCATAAATGATCAGTCTCGTTCCTGTTCCAGACGAGGAAACTGCTGGTAAGCCAAGGGAAGCCCTTTAGCCAAGATTTCATCAACTCAGTTGCAATTTCACACTCATTTGACCTGTGTGTACTCTAAACCAGTATATTGTTTTAAATTAAGTCACAGCTGGACATAAATTAGTTATTACCTTTATAATGGACACTATTTCTACTTCTGGAACTTTGCTACTGTCTGATAACCACAAAGGCAGCATTACGTTTAAAAATAAAGCTTGAGGCCGGGCGGCGGTGGCGCACGCCTTTAATCCCAGCACTCGGGAGGCAGAGGCAGGCGGATCTCTGTGAGTTCGAGACCAGCCTGGTCTACAAGAGCTAGTTCCAGGACAGGCTCCAAAGCTACAGAGAAACCCTGTCTCAAAAAACCAAAAAAAAAATAAAAAATAAATGAATAAAAAATAAAGCTTGGGGCTTAGATAAATGTCTCAGTGGTTAAGAGCCCTGGCTGCTCTTCCCAAGGATCCACATTCAATTCCCAGCACTCATGTGGAGGCTTAAAATGATCTGTAACTCTATTTCCAGGGGATTTTTGTTCTCTGTGGGCACTCAACACAAAGGTGGTGCACAGATATGCAAAGAGGCAAAAAACACCTCCATACATAAATGTCCAAAAGTAATATAAAACTAAAGCTCAACATTTATGTGTAGTTCTCTAGGAATAATTTTGCTAGATTTCTTATTATGCAATGCAAATATTATTCTTCAGAGATAGATCACCAGCTCGCAAACTTGAAGCAGATCAGAATCACTGGTGGGAGCATCTTATAAATAGGGAAGTGTACAGGGCAGGTGTCAGCCAAACTGAGTCAGTCCCGGGCGTGGAGGAGGCAGCTGATGCTGAATAACCTCCCAGAGTGGCTCTGATGCTCACACAAGTCTGAAAGCCACAGCCATCTCTCTGCAGGGGAAGGTTTCCTTTTAGGAATGATAATTCTCAGGGCTGTATATTTACTTGGAGCTTCACAGGAAGCTTGGGAATGGCTTCATTGTAATTCATAATTCTGAATCATTCTGTCTGTACTACAACTGTAAGTCAGCAAATCTGTGGCATGACTTATTGTAATGGAATGAACTGTCACCTAATTTTCATTTTTATGTTGGAAAATTGTGTATTAATAATAATAGCTCACACTTGTTTTTAGTCATGTTCACTTGGCATGTGAAAAAATGATGGTGGCTTTTCCAGTAACCACTATTAATAAATCTGGAGCAGGTGAACAACAGCTGTTAATATTCCAAATAAAGAATCACAAAATCCCAAGATTAAAGTCAGAATGTCCAGCCATATGCTACTTGAATTTTTTACAGCCTCTTTACCAAGCAGCTAAATATTCTATTCCTGTTAAATAGCCATTCATCCCTTGGGTACAATTTCTTATTTAACTTAGAAAATTCCTCGTTGGTCAATGAGATGGCTCAGTGGGTAATAGCACTTGTCACCAAACCTGACAATCCCAGAACCCATGATAGAAGTAGAGAAGCAACTCCTGCAAGTTGCACCACGTGCATACATACATACACACTAACAAGCACACAAACAATAAATACATGTAATTTTTTAAAAAGAAAGTTCATCCTTGTAGAAAGGCAAAGGGAATTTCTCTGGTCTCCCATGTATTAGTCCTTTTCCCAACCTTATCTGAACTTCTCAAATCAACCAATACCTTTCCGTTGCTGTTTCTGCTAGTTGTCAGGAAGCCTCACTATCTGATGCAGGGAAAGAAAGCTTCTGTGCCATTAAATTAAGGAATCTTATATTTTATTCATGAGCTTTTGTAATCCCAAATAAAGATATTATGAAACGTTTAAATATTGTAGGGGCAGAATGGCAGAAAAAGGAAGGTGATCATGAATTTGAACTATAAATATTGAACTATATAATTTTGTTAAGTGCTTAACTGTACTAAGATCAGTGGCTTGATATGTTGAGTTTAGTAACCATATTAAAATTAAAGAGGTTGTTTTGCCTTCTTTGTGAGTTTTTCAGAATCTTCTCACCCCTCTGGAGTGGTTAATAGTTCTTTCTAAATGAAAACATACCATATGACAGGTTCCACTTGAATATATGTGTCCCCACTACCTAAGAGTTTCCCTGTGAACATCCATCTCACAGACTGAAACTTAACTGGTGGCCCAGGATGATGGCTAAGCCATCAGGAGCTAGTGTTGAAACATCTTCTACCGATGTGAACTTTCAAACCTCTGGATCCAGTAAGATTAAAATGTAGGCAACAACTTCACAAACAAATTGGGTTAATATCAGATAGAGACATTTTCTCAATAAGTTTTTCTTGACATAGATACTTTTGCATTTAACATCTAACATCAGGAAATAGGAAAACCTATTTCAACATTTGTTATTAATGTGATCATTCAGGTAGACCAGCCAGGGTGATATATAATATTCTAATCACAGAAAGAAACAGTATTATATCCTGGCATAAAAGATAATTAGCATTTCCATTATAAGTTATTGTTAAGTTTGGTTATAAATGTAGGAGACAGTCCCTTTGATGCGTACTTTTTCCTGGGGTATAATGAAGGTTCAGCATTCAACTCTATTATGAAGCTTCCAAAATTTTGCTTAGTCATGGGTATTCTTTTCCAAATGTATGCATAATCTCTCAGTCTTCTCTCTCTCTCTTCTCATAAACAGTCTATGAAGGTATTTTGCCACACCTCCTTCATCCCTGGTTCTAATTAGTCTACTGCAGTAATGACATCTTCAGCAGTCAAATTAACTCTTCAGAGTTCAAAAAAGTGCAAAAAAAGAAATATGTGAGTCATTTGAGTATGCTTTATAAAAGAAGACTGAATTATTATATTCATTCTCTGACAACCAACATGGAGGAATATCTATCTATCTATTGAATCTACCTATTAATATGCTTTAAATGCATACACTTTATTAATAAGGGGCTGGATAGTTGATGTTTGAACTGCAGTAGTGTCTGTCTTAAAATATGATAATTGTAATATGGAGAAATACATATCTAGTATCATTATGCTTTCTAGGGTTAATCCCATTGTAACTGCAGATAAACTATACCAAAAGTATTTTGTAATTCAAAGGCAGGAAAACAATTATTAAAAATGAGCAACTCACCACAAACTGTGGGTGCTGTGTTTAGAGAGAATCCTGTCCGAGCACTGGAGGAATTCTAACTATTTGCTTCTGCTCATTAATTGTGGGAGCTCAACAACCTGCCAGGCATTGTATGTCTGCCAGTCTACTTGTGGAATTCTAAATTAGTCCTCAATAAGCCACAGCCAACTTATTGTTAAGCATTATAAGTACATGCCTAGGCTTATGACACATTTAAGAGGTCACAAAATGTCATTCTTAGCAAGTAAGAAGGAAATAAAATAAATGAATATAAAATAACGAATCTACCTATATTATGTGCAACTTTGTGCTAACACAGTCATGAAATATAATGGTTTGGGGGTTTTGGTTTAAGGAAGAGGGGCCTCCAAGGAAGGGTAGCCTGTGATAAACTCTAGGTAGTAGAACTCATGGAGAGCCTTTGTGGTGGTTTGACTAGCGATGGTTCTCAAAGGCTTATATACTTCAGTGCTTAGTCCCTAGCTGGTGGTACTGTTTTGGGAAGGATTAGGAGGTGTGGCCTTGTTGGAGGATTGTGTACTTGCCTACCTGCTTTTATGCTTCCTGCCATGATGGTCAGCCTTGAAATCATATACTCACAAACAACAAACACAGGCTTATTAGCATTCATGTATTTGTGTATGTATTTCAGGCACACACACATGTGAGCACACACACATAGCAATAATCATCAAAGAAAAAGAAGCTACCAATTTGAGAATGAGGTAAGGGACAAGGTAGGAGTTGAAGGAAGGGAACATAGAAGAGTCTGGAAAGAAGAAAGGGAAACTGATGTAACTGTATTTAAATATAAAATACCAGTTCATAGCAGCATTGTTTGTCATAGCCAGAACCTGGAAACAACCTAAATGCCCCTTGAAAGAGGAATGGATAAGGAAAATGTGGTACATTTACACAATGGAGTACTACACAGCAGAAAAAATAATGACATCTTGAAATCTGCAGGCAAATGGATAGAGCTAGAAAACATCATATTGAGTGAAGTTACCCAGACCCAGAAATATCATATGTACTCACTCATACATGGTTTTTAAACATAAAGTTTTAAAAAGCTTACAAATTACAATCCCAGAGAACCTAGACAACAATGAGGACCCTAATACATGGATCTAATCTACATGGGAAGTAGAAAAAGACAAGATCTCCTGAGTAAATTTGGAACATGGAGACCATGGGAGAGGGTTGAAGGGCAGGGGAGAGGTAGGGAGTGGAGCAGAGAATGTATAGCTCAACAAAATCAATTTAAAAAAAGAAAAGAAGAAATAATAAAATACTAGCATTTAAAAAAATGGGTAGTAGCTCTACATAGGCACTTTTCAAAAGACATACAAGTAACCAACATATACATGAAAAAATATGGAACATCATTAATTATCAGAGAAATGCAAATCAAAACCATAGGGAGTATTACCTCATTCTAATCAGTATTATCAAACAGATCAAAGAAGGCCTGACAAAATGACTTAGTGGGTAAAGAAGCTTGGTGCTAAACTTGACGACCTGAGTTCAATCCCTGGGCCCCAGATGTTAGAAGGGGAGAACCAACTCTGTGACCATCACACATGTACTGTGGCTGTGGGTGCACACACAATGCAAATAAATAAATGCAAATTTTTTCCAAAAAGATCAAAGAAGGCCTCAGAGTGATGGTGGATGTCTATGTTACCACTAAGGATGCCGAGGCAGGGGATTTTACAGTGCTGTCAATCAAGAATATAGCGAAAAGAGAACCGCTATCCACTGTTGGTGAAAAAATAGTAAAGTCAGTATGGAAAACAGTATGGGGGTCTATTTAAAAAATTAAAAATGGAACTATGATACAACAGAGCAATACCACTACTGGGTATTTGTCCAAAGGAAATTAAGTCAGTATGTCAAAGAGAAATTATTCACAGTAACCAAGAACTAGAGACAGCTGAAGTATTCATCAATCAATGAATGGACAATGTGTGGTATATGCACACAACGCATAGCTATAAAGAGAATGACACTAATAAAAAGAATGACACTATGCCATTTGTAGTTCCATGAACAGACTAGAAATCATTATGTTACATGAAATAAGTCAGATGAGAATCACAGGATCTTACTTGTGTGAAATCTGAAACGCCTGAGCTCACAGAAGTTGAGAGTAGAATGATGATCATGAGAGGCCGGTAAGAGTGGAGAGGAAAACCACTTATGGAGCCTTACAAAGGCTGGCATGTGAAAGAACCCAAGCTCAAGTTTCCTGTGTGAAGCTCAAGTTCAACTAGTGTGCTGCTGTACTTGGCGTGTTCTGTGGCTGCTCTTTGAGTTCATCCTTTAAACAAGGCTCCTAGGGTATCATGAGCATTCCTATACTGCAGTGCTAGCCAATGAAAGCTTGTGTCCACTAAAGCAGTAAGGGCTTAGAGTACAAGCTAGTTAGTGTACCGTGACTCCTTCCACCTTCTCAGCCACTCTTACAGTATTTACATCCTAATATTTACAAAGCACTTGGTCTAGAATATGCCAGGAGACTTAGACTATCATTTAATTCCCCAATGTGATGGTTTCCTCTTCACGTTTGTAAGTTATTTACTGTACTTCATATGTCTTCAATTTGTTTTGCTTTTATTTTTCATAGAATTTGATGGAAGGGAAAAGAACTTCAAGTGAAATGAATAAAGTGAAGTGTTCCCATTACAGTTTATTTCTGCAAGACACAGAGCTGTGTTGCCTTCTCTACCTGAAAGACAGATGACTGGTTTCATTGGAGAGGACTTTAGAGATAGCTTTGAGAGTTAAACCTGGAGTGCTAGTGGGCAATAGACATTAAAAAATACCAAGAGAATTGACTACAATTCATTTGAATGAAAGAGAGTAGCTTAACTATTTGAAGTAAATGAGATTTGAAAACTCAGGGCAAAAACCATGCCCAAATAAATAACAGTGTTTAGGGGATTAGCTTAGCTGAAGTTTCCTAGAATTCTAGTGGTTGCTCTATTAAAAAAGAAAGCACTGACTTCCTTTATAACCTAACATCTCTCCTATTTAGAGAGCCAGTGTGTGGCTTGAGAATCACCATGACACCACAGAAATACTAACAAGAAGAACACTGAAACAGAGGGGGGTGGCCATCCCCATCCCCAAAGATGTCTCTAAATGATTAGGAAATCTGGAGGATAACTGGTTTTGGAGAGGAGGCTGATTCAGACTTTAAGGGTTTCAAGTAAATTCTGCCATATATAAATGCCTAAATATATAAGGGATTTCCGCTTCTTCAATTAAAAAAAAACTTTAAGTACAACATATGCAAAAGTATGAGAAACACAAAGAATGCTTCTGATGGTGTAATCCAACATTTCTAAAAATGTGTCAATCCTGGATGTCGTTTTGTTTTTTCCTGTTCCTGTTCTCCCCCTGGTGGTTATGACAAGAAAAGACTGAGGGCCCTGGTAGAAAAAGGAGGAGGGAAAGAGAGAAGGGAGGATGGGAAGGGAGGAGGCCTGGGTGGTGAACTGATCACCAAGGTAAGTAGGCTTGTCTGGTCTCCATGGTTCGGGATCTTGGCAGGAAATACATGGGAAGTTGGGAAGGAGTAATTGTAAATTATCCCATCATTAAATTTTCTGTGGCATTGGTAAAGGAAATTGAAAGGGCAGTTACATGCATGTCTTTGGCTAAACCAAGTGGAAGACAGAAGAAAAGACAACAGAATTTTTGCAATCCTTGAAGGGTCAACCTTCTGGGATGTGATGCAGGAAGGTTAGTCTGTTTAGGCAAGCAAAGTACATCTAGCATATAGGGTCTTCCTAAAGGAGCTCACTGTACTCATTTCCTGTAGCAGACACAAGTCCAAGGTGGATGGTATATTGTGCCTCTCCTATAATTTGGAGTTGGATTATCTATGCAAGCCATGTCCTACTTAGAAAACAGCAGAGATAACAGACTTCTGCCATGCCTCACATGAGCATCCGTACTTGTCTCCTTCAGTGAATGTGTGAATTCTGTGCTTGACGGCTGAGGGGTTCAAAACACTAGATGGTGACAGTAGACAGGGAATAAGGCAGAACTGGGGAGGCAGAGATCCCGTGGGTGTTTGCAGCTGTCCTCTCCCACTCTTACTCCTATAGAAAAAGTAACTTCCAGGTTCCTATCTGCATTATCAGAACCGTTACTGATCATTTATTAGACACCTGCTCTAAGATATCAGCAGAGAAGTGTTCCAAACATACACTTGAAGAAAATTAAAACTTAGTTTGTAGTTACTTTTATTTTGTATATTTGTAATTTTTCTTCATTTTATAAGTGTAATAGTTTTTTATGTTTCAGAGAGTGGTTACTAGTGAGGCAACTTCTGCATATTCTCTCTCTCTCTCTCTCTCTCTCTCTCTCTCTCTCTCTTTCTCTTTTTTCTTTTTTTTTCGAGACAGGGTTTCTCTGTAGCTTTTTTAGAGCCTGTCCTGGAACTAGCTCTTGTAGACCAGGCTGGCCTCGAACTCACAGAGATCTGCCTGCCTCTGCCTCCCGAGTGCTGGGATTAAAGGCGTGCGCCACCACCGCCCGGCTCTCTCTCTCTCTCTTTTAACGATGGTTTAATAATACTTATGCCGTCCCTGGTTGGATCTGAAACAGTCTGAGGGCCCAGCTCCTCCTGTCCTGAAAGATGAACACCATGAGCAGAACATTGCAGGTTAAAACTGCCATTTTGGGGCTTTTACCTTTGATGAAATGTTTCCTTGGACATGGATTTTCCCCTAAGTCTGCAACACAACTTGGATCCCATTCATGATGTGGCAAAGGATGGAGACCCTGGTTGCTGCACACAGCAGAATGTCAGGGAAGAGAGGTCACAGACACCATTGTTATTAATCTGCTAGCCGTTCGCTAGCTTGACCTGTTAACACCAACAATTTATTACTTCACAGTTCTAGCAGGTGGAAATCCCAGGTGAAGATGCTGACAGGGTTGTTTTCTCCTGCGCTCTCTTCTCCACGTGGCCTTTGCTCATCTCCATGTTTCTCTCTCCTTATTAGAAACCAGGCCTGTTATAGAAGGATTTGCCCTTCTAAGATTTATCTTTAATTATTTCACTAGAAGCCCAATATGCAAATGCATTCTTACAGGGATTTAGAGCTTCAGCATATGACTTTGCTGAGACATTATCTCAAGGGACAAGATTATTTTTAAAGATTAAAAAATGTCTTCAACTACTACTTTTCATTCTCTATGTACTCATAGAGATAGCTCCTCCTTCTCCAGCTTCGGTTAGTTTTTATTCCTATACTATTACTATAATAACTTTTAGCCAAGTAAATTGCTGGAATTGTTTTATTAATCATTGTTACTCTCTTACTGTGCTTAATTTATAAATTAAACTTTTTGTAGGTAGTGTATACAGGAGATGGAGTTCATATAGGGCTATCCAGTGTTTAATGTTCCCTTTGAGAATACATTCCCATTGATAAAAAAGGAATTCGGCACCAATCTTTTATAATTTTTAGTCTTTTTTGTTTGTTTTTTGAGACAGGGTTTCTCTGCATAGTTTGGAGCCTGTCCTGGAGCTCACTTTGTACACCATGTTGGCCTCGAACTTACAGAGATCTGCCTGCCTCTGCCTGCTGAGTACTGGGATTAAAGCCCTGCTTAAAAAAAAGGAATTCTGGATATACATATGAAAATCACATGATGACGGAAATTCACCTCAGCAAATCAGTAAGATTAGAACAATTTTAAAGTCTCTCAGCAGGGAATCAGTAGATACATACACTGGAATGCTTGGTAGTCATAAGAAGACAAGGAAGCTCATTTATATAGAGTCAGGATGAGTTACAGTGGAGAGCTGTGGTTCATATCTGTACTTCTAGAAGTAGGGAGGCTGAGGCACGGAAACTGCCACAAATTTGAGGTTGGCCTGGGTTGCAGAGTGAGTCCAGGACAATCTGAGCTGTGGTATAAGGCCCTGCCTATGAAAAAACAGACCAAAAAAAGAAAAAAGAAAGTATTTTCTTTCAAGTTACATTAGGTTAATAAAAAGGGCAAAGTGCAGAACTGTATTCACAGCTTGCTATTAGATAAATAGTGTGGAAATATATACATGTAAAATATATGTGCATTATAGCTGCATACATTTTTATATTCATGTGGTATAATGCACTCGATTTTCACCAAATAACATATTGAGTTGGCGGTGATGGCTCACCATTCATGTCAATCTTCCCAGCACTTCGGTGGCTGAAGAACTGATGAGTTTAAGGCCAGTCTGGGCTCACAACACTAATATATATATAAAACAAACACTACTTATATCCTGTATGTTAAATGTCATATAAATATACATTATGCCTCATGAGTATGTGCTATTTTCATTTTATATATGAATGTCTGCTCACATGTATGTATATAAACCACATGTGTGCCTTGCCCAGAGACCAGCTTTGGCGGGAGCGTGCGTGGGGCAGTGGTCAGGTCCCAAAGAGGATGTGTGGTGTGGGGGTGGGGAGGGTGGAGAAGACAGACACTATCTGTGGATGAATTGGGATGGCTGCCAGCAGATTTAGATTAAAAACAGGCTACATCTTTTACTGCACATAGGATTAAAGGGAGAAAAGGGGCATGTGAACTGGGATGTGACTGGAAATCGGGCTTGACCTTGACAAAAGACACTAGTCATATTATGTTCATGAAAGGGGCCTAGGTTTTATGTCAGAAATAAGGAGAATGAGTGCTTTATCAAGCAGCAACTTTCCTCAAACCCCTGAGTGAAATGTTCATCCAAATGCCTGACCTTGGAAAAGAACTTCTGAGGAGCAGACACAATACTACAATTTCATCTTACTGTTCCCCTCCCAAAAGGGAAGGTCCTGATGTCTTACTCTTTCTTCTCCCATTATACCACAGCATTCTGATTTATCTGTATTTATTAACTGAACTCTTGCCCTTAATAGCCTCAGGCTCTGGATCTGAATTGTAGGCAGTTCCTCTTTGGGATCAGGTGTGTCTAGTAAATCTCTAACTTTCCTGTTCTTGGTGTAATTAGGGAGGCACAATGGGATTCCTGGTTCTGAGGTGGTGGGGATTTTTTTTCCAAAGAATTATTTTGTATAGAGAAGCTACCATTGTACACATTTTTATCCTTTACCAAAGCTGCACAAAATTTTCCAAAAGGAAAGGCATTAATATTGAGAATCATTAAAGATGAAAGTAAAAAGGTGCTGGAGAAGCGTGGTCTGCAATGTGGAAAGCTGGAACACTGTCAAGCAGCAATGGTGGTTGTCATGCGGTCCACGCCAGTGCTTGGTGCCTGTGGGGGTGAGGGCATCAGATCACCTGAAACAGAAATTACAAAGCCATAGTGTGGGTTCTGGAAACTGAACCCAGGTCTTCTGCAAGAGTAGCAAATGCTCTTAACTGCTAACCCATCTTCCTACCCACATGTGTGTATTTTTTTTTTTTTTTTTGGTTTTTCGAGACAGGGTTTCTCTGCAGCTTTTTTAGAGCCTGTCCTGGAACTAGCTCTTGTAGACCAGGCTGGCCTCGAACTCACAGAGATCCGCCTGCCTCTGCCTCCCGAGTGCTGGGATTAAAGGCGTGCGCCACCACCGCCCGGCTTGTGTGTATTTTTAATATACATATTTGCTTGTAGATTATCTCTGGACAAATAGTTACGGAAATGACAACAAGAGACGGAGAAGTAGACAGGAGTCTATTCTGCATACTTAAACCTTTTGAATATTGCACCATGTGATAATGTCCAACGGATAGAGACCATTAGAAACATGCATGTAGGCAAACACTGTTAGGAGAAAACTCCATACCAGAGAATCGGTGATTAGTTAAAGAGAATACAGGTGGAATTTTTTTATAACAGCATTTAGACTTCTGCTCATTGACCGAGGTGTTTCGGGGAAGTGAGTATCAATGCTGAAAAGAATGTTAGCAAACCGCGCAGAAGACAATGAGAATAAAAAAAAGCAGAGCTGGGGCACTCATGGTAAATAAGCATTAAGGAAAAAAAAGGCTGTTCGATTCCGCATGGTCTTAGGAAAATACTGTTTCTGATGCTCTTGGCATTTGCACTCTATGCGTATTAGGTATATCACAGACCAATTATAGTGACAACCTCACTTTCTCGGTCTTCGAGCTGTGTATGTTAAAAAAAATCAATGCAAATTTTAAAATGGAATGAAAATAAACGTTCTCCACGTATTTCTTAAACACAGACCACCAATTCCTTTGTAAATAAAAAGTCTTTTTTTTCCCTCTTCAGCCCAAATTTCTGCATTTCCACTCTCCGTTGGAAGCTTAGAGCTTTTGCATGTGTTTCAATTTCTCTAACTTTTCTGTGGAGACCGAGTACACAGGGGAAAAAGCACACCCTGTCCTAAATCTTTTACAGAGATCTGTGGTACAAATGAGAATATCTGGAGCTAGAAAGAACTTCAAGAAAATGATAGAGTAGACGTCTGACATGTTAGCTACAGATTCAGCACTCAACTCTTCAGATCCTAGTCCGTCACCGTCTCATAACCCTTTACTTCCCTGAGGGCTCGTGCCTCCGCAGATGCCACAACACACACTCCGCCACCGACAGTCCTGGGCGGCCGTAGACGCGCTTCACCGCCCTTTAAGGCGGAGCCCTGGGGGCGACCCTCGCGTGGCTCTCGTTCCCTCTCCTGATTGGCGAGCGGTCTTAGCTTCTCTCCCAGGCCGGGCACAGCTCGCCGCTGGATCCGGCTCGCGGTGATGACGACATCGTCCAGCGACGGCGGCCGCCGCCGCGGAGCCCGTACGGCGGGGGAGGGCTTCCGGGCCGTGGGCCTGACTCCTCAGAGCTGCTGTCATGGCGGGTGCTCTGTGGGGCTTCTTTTCCATCCTGCTGCTGTTACTCTCAGGAGATGCCCACAGCTCGGAGGTGCCTGGGGCTGCTGCCGAGGGCCCGGGAGGTGGTGGGGTCGGCCCGGGAGATCGCTTCAAGATCGAGGGACGTGCGGTCGTTCCAGGGGTGAAGCCTCAGGACTGGATCTCCGCGGCCCGAGTGCTGGTAGACGGAGAAGAGCACGTCGGCTTCCTTAAGTGAGCATCCCGAGGGCAGCAGGAAAGCGGTTGGGTGGACGCTGGAAGGGTATCCAGCTAGGACAGCACAGTGTCAGGACCGACAGCGTAGCTGTCACCAACTGAAGGTACAGGTGCCACTAACGGTCTGTGCTGGGAGTCTGTGCAGTCAGATACTTCAGCAACGAGGACGGAGGGCAGTGGCCCCAGGCCCGAAACATTGGGGTCATTTATTTGTAGCCCCATTTTGCCCCCTTGTGTGGGCTCATTTTGTCCCCTGTGGGGCGGATGACACTTGAGCCCAAGGGACTGGTGCGCCCTGGTTTGTTTGTTGCATATTTTGCACCTTTGCATCTTGTCTAGTTTCTCTGGGACCTAGTTGCTTTCTCCTTGTCGGCCTTCTGGTAGCTTGGTGTTGTGTTGAAAGATGTTAAACAAGTGGGAATTTTCAAAGCCCAAAGGGCTCCCGACGGTGACATAAGCCTGGAAGGCTGATGTTCCTGCTTCTAAAATTAATGGGCCCTGAAGTCCCTAATCAAAGAGCTTTTTCCCCCTTGGCCCGAGGTTGCGATTATTGTTCTTTTTACATTTGACTACGTCTAGGGATTTGCGATAGCGCGGTCGTCTTCTGTGTCAGACTAGGGTTTTTCAAAATTCCTTACACATACCTCTTCTTGTTCTTAGGAGAAATGGGATTTTATGGGAAGGTGGGGTGAATTTATTAGTGATTTGGCGTGTCAGCAGTCTGTTTTCATTCCTATAGGCATGAATATGATGTTTTAAATTTTGCCACCAGTATTGGGGTTGAAATTATGACTGAGAGAAGATATTTCTTTACTGGCTTTGTATATTAACTTGTGATATCTGAAAACCGTACATCTTAAATGTGGACATTTAAGTTTGAATTGCAAGTTTCTACAGATTGTTGAAGTTCCCTCGTGGGAAATTCAACCTCACATTAATAAATAACTACAAATTGACAGCCATTTTTTTAGTTTTTTTTGTGTGTGTGTGTATGCGTGTGTGTGTGTATGTGTGTTGTGTTTGTTTGGTTGGTTTTTTTGAGACAAGGTTTCTCTGTTGCTTTGGAGCCTGTCCTGGAACTAGCTCTTATGTGAGGCAAGCGCCACCACCGCCCGGCTGTTGCTTTTTGAGACAGGATTTCTCTGTAACATTGGAGCCTGTCCTGGAACTCGCTTTGTAGACCATGCTGGCCTCGAACTCACAGAAATCCGCCTGTCTCTGCCTCCCGAGTGCCGAGTCTAAAGGAGAGCACCACCACCTTCCAGTGACAACCAGTATTTTAATTCCATCTGGCACTAGGGTATTGTTTAGAGTTTATCCTAATTAATGATGCATTAATAATAAAATCCCCCCCCTCCGGCGGTAGTGGTGCATGCCTTTAATCCCAGTGCTTGGGAGGCAGAGGCAGGTGAATCTGAGTTCTAGGACAGCCAAGGCTACACAAAGAGGCCCTATCTTGAACCCCTCCTAAAAAAATCCAACAAAACAAACAAACAAATAATCATAGTAATAATAAAATCTCATTAAGTTTTGTAAGATAAGGCTAAATTGAGAATTTAACTTCTGCAGTGTATATCATTTTTGAAAACCCCTTATTTTTATTTTTAAATTATTTTTAAAATTAATATATGTTGTCATATATTATTAGTCTTGCCTGGTGACACATGCCTATCGTCCCGGCTACTCCAGAAGCAGATGCAGAAGGATATAAGTTGAAGGACATGAGCAACGTAGTTGAAACCCTATCTCAAAAAAGAAAAGCAAAAAAGCTGGCTGGCGATAGTTTTGTGGTGGAGCCGGAGTCACTCCCAAGTGTAAATAATCAATGTTTATTGTGAAAAATATAAACAAGACATTTTCTTTTAAAAGGTTGCAATGAACGATAACAACCCTTAAAGTTTTGTGACTTGTATTTAAGGTTAAAGCACATCCAGGCTCGATTTCCCGGGATGTGGGTTCAGCCTACCCCACTTCCTCTCAGCAGAGCCTAGAATAAAGGGGCCAGGCTTCTCCTTCGTGGGAGGGGTGTTTGAGAAGGAGCCTCACCCAGGCTAGCCTGGCCTCACATTTACTTGGCCATGATAACTTGGCAGGAGGAGCTGGCGAACAGGATGAAAAACCGACTGATGGGGGAGGTGGGGGAATTAAAGCACATAAGACATTGTAATTTTTTTTTCATTTAACATTTATTTTAAAATGTTACACTACTTTGTTTTGTTGTTGTTGTTGTTTGTTTTTGCTTTTTGACACAGGGTTTCTCTGTGTATCCCTGGCTCCCCTAAAATTTACTCTGTAGACCAGGCTGTCTTCAAACTCGGAGATCTGAATTCCTCTGCCACCCTAATGCTGGGGTTAAAGGAGTGCACCACCACCACCTGGCTTCTACTCTATGCTCTTATATTCATATAGAAGGGTTGAGAGTTTATGTGATTTTTATGGTAATAGTCTTGTAAATAGGATAGGTGATTTGTCTGACAGCTGTTTTGACTAGCCAGCATACAAGTTTGACTATATTTTTGGCTTGTGGGGAAGTGGGTTGGGACTTTGCTAATGGAGATGAGAGGAGCTGGGGTTGAAGAGCATGCAAGCCTGTTTCTTTTTTTCTTTTTTTGGGGGGGGGGGTTTGAGACAGCGTTTCTCTGTGGCTTTGGAGCCTGTCCTGGAACTAGCTCTTGTAGACCAGGCTGGTCTCGAACTCACAGAGATCTGCCTGCCTCTGCCTCCCGAGTGCTGGGATTAAAGGCGTGCGCCACCACCGCCCGGCTGCAAGCCTGTTTTTATATCATAAATGTGTATATAAACCACAACTCACTTATCCAGTCTTCTAATTTTGAACAATTAGGTAGGTGTCCGTGTAATGATTGTTCTGTCTCTTTAAGAGACAAGCCATGCCTCCTCCCTCCCCCATCCACTGAGGCAAGCTGATCTTCAGCTTCCAGCCTCTTTTCTGGCTCCCTTTTGGAGAGGTAGCTCCAGTCTCCCCCCCCTTTCCCTCCCTTCCTTCCTCCCTTCCTCCCTCCTTCCCTCTCTTCCTTCCTCTCTTTCTCCTCTCCCTCCCTCTCTCTCTCTGCTCTTCTCCCCTTCTCCCCTCCCTTCCATAACCACTAAATAAATATCCAACCTCACTCTGCATGGTGTGCCTATCCATCTGTCTCTCACTTGCTGCTGCCACATGGCTTGCCGCCCCGGGGACCAGCCACCTTCGCAGACCTGCTGTGTGGTCTCCTACACCGTCCCTGCCTGGGACTGGTTGTTCTCAGGACCCGCTGCCCCCTGCCTGCCACCACTTGGGGACCTGCAGAGTTTATGCTGCCTGCTGCCACCAGGGATCTGCAGCAATTTTTATTACTCCAGTCAGTTTTTGTTTTTTGTTTTGTTTTGATATTATGAGATTATATACTCCTTATTTTTGAATCTTTTTATTGTGTAGTTTCATTGTGTGGTTCATACTGTCTTCACACTCACAGCCTCCTGGATTCCCACCTGATTACAGGTGTTGGCTATCACGCCTAGCTTAGCTTTTTCTTTGGATGATCCTGATACTGTTTGTGTTGAACAGCCATCACTCATTTTTTCCTCTTTGCTCAAAAAAAAAAAAAAAACATGTTTTGAAATTGATTCTGCAGGGTCCATCAAGAAGCAGAAGATGACTAGATGTGATGCTTATGCTTATGTCCTAGCTCTTGGAAGAGTGGGACACTAGCATTGTGAGTCTGAGGCCATTCCGCGTTGTATGGCAAGACTTTGCCTCCAAAAACAAAAGAGCAGAATATGCATTAAAGTTAGAATAGTTCACATAGAGTTCAGTCATCAAGGTATAGAGGAACAGTCCGGAATGTACACTACCTGGAGCTTCCAGCCTCAACACTGTTTACCCAGTAGTACAATGAAAGCAAAACATAACTGTTGCCACCTCTAAGCTGGAGCCAAGTGGGGAGGGGAAGAGGCTACTGGAGACTTGGAAGTGTGTGTAGGGTGAGGCAACTCATGTGTAGCCGTGATCCTGAGCAGAGACAGAGATGGTCTGTCCGTGAAAAAGCTGTGGAAAACATACACTAAAGTAATTTTCTTCCCTTCCCATAGACGTGAAAAGAAAAGTAGAGAGAGGGTCTGGGGGCCGTGAGGGTGATATGGCCGTGACGGCTGTCACCTCATTGATTGTCAGGGTTGATCTGGCTAGACAAATGTCTCCTAATTCCAACCACAACACGTGCGTCCTTCCTGAAGCTGCTAGACTCTCCAAAAACCTTTCCAGGTACATTTGAAAGTGGGTCTGGAGGTTAGACAGGTGTCCTGCTGAGGAATAAGGCATTTCGATGCTTATACTTCAGTTCTGCTTTACCTTGGTATATTCTTTCAATGACAAGAAACACTTTTCATCTTAATTTTCTATGTCTTTTTTCCTTGAAAAAGCAGTTTTTCACTTTCTAGACAGGTTAATTTTGACTTGCAAAAAGAAATTGCCAGCTTTTGGTTGGGTAATTTTTTTTTAACAAGTAGGATTAGAGGAAATAAAGGAAGAAAAGATGGATGGTTTTAACACTAAATGGCAGGTTTCTGCATAACCAGCTAAAAAGTAAAGTAAATGGGACTGTTTATAATAAACGGAAGTTACTATTGAAATATGTTTGTATGAAAAAGAAAGCCAACAAATACAAATTAAAACTAAAACAGAATGCTTTTTTTTAAATAAGCAGAATGTATTGAAGGAATTTAATAAAGCTGGGACCCTCCTACTGTAATAATGTGCACTGACAGCTTGTCTTCAGTGAAGTCAAGGCTGCAGAATAGTAGACTTGTCGCTGTCCTCCTGCCTGCCGCAGGAGTCTAATACTCTGGCTTAGGCTCGTCCGTGCCTAGAAACTCTATAAATACTAGAATGTAAATTGCAGGACCAACTTTTGTCATTTTCTGTTTATTTAGGAAGAGGGGCAGAAACTATGTAGGCCAAGCTGGCCATGATCCTCCTGCCTCAGTTTTCTGTGTTTTATGATTACAGGCGTAGGTCATTGTACCTGTATTTTCTGTTTGCCTCTAATTGCTTATATATTTGTTTGAGACAGGATTTTCCATTGCATGTAGTCCAAGATATCGTGAAACTTACTCTGTAGCCCAGGCTGGCCTTGAACCCATGATGATCCTTCTGCTTAAGTCTCCCAGGTGCAAGAATCTGCTTTTCTTCTGATGTTTTTCGAGAACTATTTGGGAAATGAACAAGTACTTTCAAACGGGAGAGACTGCCAGGTGGTGGTGGCCCACACCTTTATTTTATTTTATTTTATTTTATTTTATTTTATTTTATTTTATCTGAGACAGTATTTCCCTGTAGCTTGTTTATTGTAGACCAGGCTGGCCTTGAACTCATGGAGATCTGCTTGCCTCTGCCTCAGGTAGGCGGATCTCTGTGAGTTTGAGACCAGCCTGGCCTACAGAATGAATTCCAGGACAACTAGGGCTGTTACACAGAGAAACCCTGTCTCAAAACAAAACAAAACAAAAAACAAACAAACAAAAAACAGGAAGAGACTAAGGTGCTCATGAGTAGTGACTAAGTGTGACTTTCCTTTTTCCAGGACAGATGGGAGCTTTGTGGTTCATGACATTCCCTCTGGCTCTTACGTAGTGGAAGTTATCTCTCCAGCTTACAAGTTTGATCCTGTGCGAGTTGATATCACTTCAAAAGGAAAAATGAGGTGAGGATACATGATTTATTTTTATTAAAGTCTAGTCTACTTGTTATGTATTACTTTTGGAATTTACAGTGAAGGTTGAGCGTTTCTTATTTAAACCATAGCTGCTTCTTAAAATGTTTATGTTGAGACTATGAAGTTGGATTTTTTACCCCTCTGAATGAATGCTTCTAATATGGTAAACCCCTTCTATAATGTATAGAGTAAAGGTAAAATTATTTGCTGTAGGAAGAAAGTACTGTGAAAAATATAATTGAAATTTGACTTTTAAATTTGAGAATTACTTTTTTTTTAAATTTGAAATGCTACTCCTGACATGTCATTGAAATATTTTGATAATCCTATTTACTACAAAGTTGATCTAGGAGTTTCTATAGCTTCTACTTTATATACTACAAATTTCAGTAAAGAGATTATCAAATATAGTTGTGGTGTTTATGTGAAAGTGGGGATCTTGATAAAAATGGAAAGAAGGGCCCGTGAGGTGGCACAGTGGGTCAGAGCACAAGCCATGAAGCCTCACAACCAGAGTTTGATCTCTAGGACCCACATGATGGAAGGAGAGGACCAGCTCCTGCAAGTTGTCCTCTGATCTCTACAAGTGCACTGTGGCACCTATGTGCCCCCCCCCCACTCAACACACACTAAATAGGTAAAAAATGTGTTACCTGGGGTATGAATTTATTTCTTCTCACAAAATCTAGGAGCTTCTAAGCTGAAGATTGAAGATGACGCTTGGTTGGTCTAACTAGAACAGTAACATATATAAATGCTTGACTTCTTGGAAGGGGATGCCCTGTTATGTGTTTATGTTCAGAGAAATATTTCTATTTGCTGAAACTAATCTAAAAATTCAGAGTAAAGAAAGTCTGCTTTTCTTACAAAATACCCACGGAAACAGTGTTTCTTGAGCCAGCCCGTGAAACAGGCCTCTAGAAAGTTAAGATAGTATAGGTACTAGATATAGGCTAAAATAGTTTAAAAGTATATTTAAAGTGATTAAAGAAAAGAAAGACTTGCTATCTGTTGTTCTCATTGTAAAAGTTACTGTGTATAAATTTGTAACTTTGTCTTAATTAAAATGCTAGTCTTTATAGGATTAAAAAAAGAAATAGAAGATTTCCCGTTAACACAAGTGATGTATCAAAGTAGGCAATAGATATTTGAAAAAAAGATAAGATAGGATTTCTACAATAAATACAGGCATTGAGGTGGAAAGATCAATGGATGTGTAAAACAACAGAAGAGATGTCTGATGAACTGGAAAACATAGTAAAATAAATGATCCAAACTCCAGCACAGATAAAGAAATGAACAATAAGTTGGGCAGTGGTGGTGCACACCTTTAATCCCAGCACATGTGAGGCAGAGGCAGGCGGATCTCTGTAAGTTTGAAGTCAGCCCGGTCTACAAGAGCTAGTTTCCAGGACAGGCTCCAAAGCTACAGAGAAACCCTGTCTCGGAAAAAAAACAAAAAAACCAAACCAAACCAAACCAAAACAGCAACAACAAAACAACAAAAAATGAACAATAGCCATAAGGTAGTTGCCCCATCCCCCAGTATATCTCTGGTAAAAATAAAATATTACCAATGTGTTTTTTATGACTTTCTTGAATTATATATTTTCCCTGTAAAATAACCTTAAACATTGGGTATATCCATAACATAAGTGTATATCTTAGACCATCAAAAAAATATGTAAGCCAATACTTTTGCGTGTCTGATACAGGCCTTTAATCCCAGCACTCAGGAGGCAGAGGAGGCTGGATATCTGAGTTCAAGACCAGCCTGGTCTATTGAGTGAGTTCTAGGACAGCCAGGGATGCACAGAGACACCCTGCCTTCTTAAATAAATTTCTTACTATGTGTATAAAAGGTCTTTAAAGTGGGAAAGATTCTAAAATAATTGGGGGCGAGGAGCATTTCTTTTATTTTTTTCTGTCTTTTTTTTCCATTGGAGACAAAGTCTCTTAAAGCCCAGGCAGACTTCCAGCTCCCTGTGTAGCTGAATTTGGCCTTGAACTCCTGACCCTTCTACTTCCCAGTCCTAGGATTATGTAGATTTGATACCACACTCAGATTTAAAATAACTAACTTGATATAAAAAGTAGGTAAGGAGTTACATGGACCTTAAGAGTAAGAAGTGATGTAGCTAGAAGACCCCAAATCTAGTTCCTGTGTACCTTACTTTAGACACACACTCTTTTTTTCGGGGGGAGGGGTTTCTAGACAGGGTTTCACAGTAGCTATGGAGCCTGTCTTGGAACTAGCTCTTGTGGACCAGGTTGGCCTCAAACTCACAGAGATCCACCTGCCTCTGTCTCCTGTGTGCTGAGATTAAAGGTGTGTGCTAACACCACCTGGCTAGATGGACACTTTGATCGGACTTTCACGATCAAAAGTTTACATGTGGAGCTGGAGAGATGACTCAGCAGTTAAGAGCCCTGGCTGTTCTTGCTAAGGACCCAGCTTCAGTTCTCAACACCAACATGGCAGCTCACAGCCATCTCTAACTCCAGTTCCAGGGTGTCCAAGCCCTCTTCTAGCATGCTTGGATCCTGCATACACATGATGTACAGACATATAAAAATAAGTAGGTAATTTTTAAAAAATTAAAAAAAAATGTTTAGATCTTTGGAAAAGCTGAAGGTAAGTATAAGGCATTGTTAACATAAGCAGTTGTTTTTTGTTTGTTTTGCTTCATTTATGTGTATATTTTCTTTTGCAGTAGCTTGGGACTGCACATGCTAGATAAATGTCATGTTTTTCATAGAATTCATGTTTTCCTGTTTCCTTAGAGCAAGATATGTGAATTACATCAAAACATCAGAAGTGGTCAGATTACCCTATCCTCTCCAAATGAAATCTTCAGGTCCACCTTCTTACTTTATTAAGAGGGAATCGTGGGGCTGGACAGACTTTCTGATGAACCCAATGGTATGTGTAGAGCATTGTACTAATTCCTGGTTAAACTCCTGTGAAAGGGAAGGGTGAAATTGGGAAAATATAGTCCTTAGAAACAGATAAGGAAAGGAATATGAGAATTTTACTATGTATTTCATAATAAATGTGCAACTGAAATAAATATTGAGGAAGATATCATTATAATGGATTAATTAAAAATGCTGTGGATCCCCAAGTGGCTGCAGCAGCAGAAACACTGCAGGTCAAGAGGCAGCAGTGGGTAGCGGGTCCCGAGAGCAACCAGTCCTAGGCAGGGACTGCGCATGAGACCATGTGACAGGTCTGGTCTGCAAAGGCAGCTGGTCCCAGGCAGTGAGCCACATGACGGTGGCTGGCAAGAGACAGATGGATAGGCATGCTATGCAGAGTGAGTTGGATATTTATTTAGTGGGTTATGGAAGTATGGAAGGGAAGGAGAGAAGGAGAAGAGGAGAGAGAGAGAGAAGGGAGAGTTGGGAGAGGGAGAAGCTGTCTTTGAGAGGGAGATGGAAAAAGGAAGAGACTCAGGCTGTAAGCAGGAAGGAAGATCTGCCTGCCTCAGCAGACAGGAGAGGGAGTGGGTGTGGCTTCTCTCTTAAAGAGACAGGACAGACCATTACATTCATGAGATCAGCTAGAATGAGAATATTACTAACTTGTATATGGAGTTAACCTATCCATTCTACCTATTTGCCCATTGCTAAATGTGCAGTCACTTATTAACCAGCTCATGTTGATGGCACATGTAATGTTTTATTATTGTTTGAGGCAGAGTCTAGTGGATCCCAGGCTGGCCTTGAGTTTGCTATGTAGCTGAGGATGACAGTGAACTTCAGATTCTCCTGCCTCTACTTCTCAAGGGCTAGTGTTACAGGGGTGCACTACATGACTGGTTGTTTTATGAAGTGCTGGGCATCAAAGGCAAGGGCCTCCTGAATGCTAGGCAAGCATTCTACCAACCAAACTGTGTCTCCAGAAAGGAAGTAGGGCTTTCTTTCTTTTTCCTTTTAAAAACTAGGGTAGTAAACAGAGAAATTATCTTGGAGTTTTTTTTTTTTGTGGTTTGTTTTGTTTTTTGGTTTTTCGAGACAGGGTTTCTCTGTAGCTTTGGAGCCTGTCCTGGAACTAGCTCTTGTAGACCGGGCTGACAGAGATCCGCCTGCCTCTGCCTCACATGTGCTGGGATTAAAGGTGTATGCCACCACTGCCCACCCCTATCTTGGAGTATTTTAAGTAGTTATTAATCCTGAAACAACAACCTACAACTCACGTTGTGATCCTACTAGTAAAATACTAATAAATTCTTTAGAAACAAATTGACCTTTTTAAATGTTTTTGAAAATTGTTTTATCTTAGGATTCTCTAAATTTGGATTAGATTCCTTGCTGATAACTGTTTAGATCATAAACAGTGCTGTTTGGGGCCTATACATCTAGTGAAGGTATATTAATACCTGGGGTTTATTACCAGAGACAAAAGGGCAGGAGAGCAGCTGAGAAGAGAAACCTCAGCAATGAAATGCCACCATTTTCATCTTTGGTGTTCTTGTTTCTGAAATTGCACAGAAATGTGTCAAGTGCTGGAGGATTCTAGGCCGTCTTCAGAGTGAATGTGCTCAAGTCATTGCCTTCCACTGCGCTGCAGGCTCTAGGGATGTAATTAATCAGAGCAGTGACACAGCACTCAGGAAGCAGCACCGTTGTCTGTAAGGAGCAGCCCTGTGGCCATTGGAATCACCAGTGCCAGTTTGCACTGGAAGAGAAAGAATGAGCAGACAGATCACTTAGAAATGTTTGTATTCAAACTGAACTCTTTACAAGGATAGAAAGAGAAGTTTGGTATCAGTACCTGCATAAGCAAGACTCCTTCAGTCTCAGATGCTCCACGGCAATCACACAGCAGCCCACCACCCAGCTGGTCGGCAATTTTGATACATTTTGTTCTATGTACTTACTTGAATATTGTCACTAGTTATTAAAAACAGGTTTTGTTTCACAAGCTAAAGTGGAAGAAAAGGTTTCTGATTTTTTTTTTTATTCTGCAGGTTATGATGATGGTTCTTCCATTATTGATATTTGTGCTTCTGCCTAAAGTGGTCAACACAAGTGATCCTGACATGAGACGGGTAAGCTGACTGCCCAGCAATGGACTTTTGAGTCATACCGTGCCTTTTTTTTTAAAATGACATTTTGAAGTTGTGTATATATGTACCCACATGGTGTGTGTGTGTGTGTGTGTGTGTGTGTGTGCGCGTGTGCGTGTGCTCTCACAGGCACTGGGGAGGAAACCCATGGCCTTGCGCATTTTGCCAAGTGCTCTACCACTGAAGCAGAGCAACATTCTTAGTACCAGTTTCTAAATCTAGCTTGAGGAAGAATCTCAGCAAGTTATCGAAGGTGGCCTTGAGCTGTCCATCTTCTGCCTCAGCTTTGCGGGCTGTCATGTGGTCATGTTCTGGTTCTTGTTTCCCTGCAGGTGGGAACTGCATGGAACTGCATGGGAACTTATCTTAGTTCTCATGGCAAATTTATACAAGAGTTTGTATAAATGCAGCATTATGTTTTCTTGCGTTCCGCTAGCTGTTTCCACTGGATAAGATAAACTCAGTTGGTTGTCTTAGTGAATGGTAATGTCTTTTCATATAGCTAAAACATTGTGCTTATCTTGGTCTTTTTGTGTGCCTTGCTTGTTACACAGTTGAAATGCATAATAACTTTGATATGCCTAATTGAGATATTTTGATCCTTTAGCCTATTTTTGCTTAGTAACACTCTTTTGTGAGTGTGTTCATACATACGAATGATTCAGGTAGATCCAGGGAGGATGCCTCTCATATCTGGTACTTTCTCTTCCTGCAGGAGATGGAGCAGTCAATGAACATGTTGAATTCCAACCACGAGTTGCCTGATGTCTCAGAGTTCATGACAAGACTCTTCTCTTCAAAATCCTCTGGCAAATCCAGTAGTGGCAGCAGTAAAACAGGCAAAAGTGGGGCTGGCAAAAGGAGGTAGTCAGGCCGCAGCTGCCGTCGCACAAACTTGCCTACACCAGGGGGCGTCCGGTCCTGAGGAAACCCGTGTGAAGCGACTACTGTAAACTGAGTCATCCTGAAAGTTGATCTCGTACAACTGTTGTCTATGTTGATTTCTTAACACATGTTTTGTACTTGGTACACAAGAAAACCCAGCTTTCATCCTTTGTCTGTATGAGGTCAATATTAATGTCACTGAATTAATTACAGTGTCCTATAGAGAATGACATTAATAAATTATATGAAGTACTATACATTATGTATATTAAAGAAGTCTTAATCCAGAGATAAAAAAATTATCTTCTGTCATTCTTTACTACTTTCCTTTTTCTGGACAGTTTTCTCCTTTAATTATCTGAGCTTCGCTTTTAAAAAGAAGTGCTTAGTACATACACCGTGTTTTTTATGTATGTGCCCATATGTTTCAAAATTTCCACCCTAAGACAGGCATGGTGGCTCACACTTAGAATCCTAGCACTGAAATGCTGATGCAGGAGGATTGCCTTGAAATTGGGGCCACCCTGGGCTACAGAGTAAGACTGCTTTTCAAAAATAAAAATCCCAAGACCTTCATTCACAGTGAACATTCCCTGGTTATGAAGTGGTGTGGCATGTTCCTGATGTAGTTATCATTTATTATTTTTAATTTGATTGTGGACATGTGGGTCAGTATAGAGCCTGCCATTAATTCTACATTCTAGTTTCTGTCCTTGGCATTCACTTCACAAGTTTTGTTTATCAGCTGTGTGCTGTGGTCTGTAGTAGAATACAGAGATGGATAATAACCCAGCACCTGTCTCAGAGTGAGACAGAGCCTATCAGAGTGGCCAGGAGAAAGCAGTCCTGCCAGAAGCAGTGCCTGCTGGCCTGAAGATGGAAAACCAACCTTAGTGTCATAGGGACACAGATCAAGTATTCTTAAGTTGCTCTTGTTTGCAGTCTTAGAGTTCCATTTAGAGTGTTAGAGCATGACAGCTTCACAATGTTTTAGTTTGGAGAACTAGATTGACTTCAACTTTTGCTTATGGGTTATTTAATTAAAGATAAGCCCTTGAGTATCAGACGAGAACTGGGATAAAGGACTCTGTATTACTTTCTTAATATTAATCAGAAAACACATAGAAGGGTTTGTTCCGGAGGCAGAGGCAGGTGGATCTCTGTGAGTTCGAGACCAGCCTGGTCTACAGAGCTAGTTCCAGGACAGGCTCCAAAGCCACAGAGAAACCCTGTCTCAAAAAAACCAAAAAAAAAAAAAAAAAAAGGGTTGGTTCCAAGCTCTACTTTCTCTTTTGCTTATTTGTTTTTGAGACAAGGTCCTATGAACCCCAATCTAGCCTGGAACTCATTATGTAGACCAGGCTTGCCTCAAATATGTGCTAATCCTGCCTCAGACTTGCAAATACTGGGGTTTCAAACATGTGCCGCCATGAGTTTTAATAAATGCTTAAGAAAGAGGCCAAGTCCTAATAAAGTTAAGTGGGGACCTGCATGGGTGGGTGGAGTACAGTTTAGGAAAAAGTGCCATGCAAGGGTAACATTGAAAGACGATAAAGGTTAACCAGGTTGTCCCAGAGAACCTAGACAACAATGAGGACCCTAAGAAAGACAGACATGAATCCAATCTACATGGGAAGTAGAAAAAGACAAGATCTCCCGAGTAAATTGGGAGCATGGGAACCATGGGGGGAGGATTGAAGGGGAGGGGGAGGAAGAGAGGGGAGTAGAGAAAAATGTATAGCTCAATAAAATAAAAAAGAAAGATTAACTAGGTTGAAGCAGAGAAGCGGCTAGAGTGGATAACTCCTGAATTGAAGTGTGTGGTGGGGGTAGAGAGTGGGGTGGCTCATGGAGGAACTGAACAAGTATAGCTAAAAGAAAGCACTCCCAGACTGGGGCTGATAACTGTAGATTGCTGCCCCGACGCACTGCAAGCCTGAAATCACTTTGTCTTCTGGAGGGTACCTTGTCTTTGTAAGCAAAATCATAAAAGAGCAACCTAGGTTGGGGCTGGTGGTGTGGGTCAGTAATCTAGCTGCTGAGGAGGCTACGACAGGAGGATCACAAGTTCAAGTCTTTCCTAGGCTACACTGAGGATCATAGTGAGGGCAAGGCGGGGTTGGGCATCTTAATGAGACCCTGTCTTAAAACATTGAAAAAGGTTGGGGGTGTAGCTCAGTGGTGGAATGCTTGCCTAGCAAGTGAGAGGTCCTGGATTTAAACCCCAATACTGGAGGGAGGGAGAGTTAGTGGGTCAGCCTGTAGATCAAGCTCCATGATGCTCGAGGAAGAAGTTGGAACTGAATACCGACTGGGGTCAGGCCAGCTTGTGTTGGAGACAGCAGCTGCAGCTAATAATAATGAGTAGCAAGGCAAGGTGGGTCTGAAGCTGTTGCTCAGTAGGAGAGTACATCTATAGCATGTGCCAGGCCATAGTCTCAGGCTCCAGTGTCCAAATGACAATAAACAAGGAGAAAAGAAAAACTTTGAGATGTATGAAGGAACATAGGCCTCCCCTTCCTTCTTAGGTCTTCCTGTCTTACTCCTTGCCCACCTCTGGCTCAGACTCAAAAGGTCCCATCCAAGAACCGAGACCCTGTGTAGCTTTCCAAGATCAAATGAAGCCAGGAACATCCAGGGTGGTATGGCTAATGGTCCAGCTTCAAATCTTTGATGAGGTCCAGCAGGGCCGGTAGCATAGAGACAGCTTTTCTTTATCTGCATCCTCTTTGGAATCGGTTGGAAAGAACATGCCTGCCCTTGTGCAAGGCCTCCTAGAGATTGTCCTTGTTCCTGGTAGATGGGTAGCCTTCTTACCCTGACACAGCAGCTCCCATCCTGACGGGTTTTCCTGTTCGCATGCTGAAATGTATAGACCTGTAACAGCATAGGTGACTATGCACTTGCCTTTGAAGGTATGCTGGCTGAATTCTACAGACAACTCTTCATCTCTGTAATGCTGCCTGACTTCTGTGAGGAGCTGTGTGGGGTCTCTGCAGACACTGGGGCCAGCAATGTGTTGATACTTGTGAGACAAGAAGGAAATATGGTTCAACACGACTCAGTAGCTGGTGTTGGTTCAACCTTTTAGAGTCTGACACCAGGCGGTTTATTTTAGATATATTTAAGTATGCTACAGTTTGGAAGAAAAGTTTCCTAGTGTAACACAATCCTGTGTGCACCAGAAGCCATAATTATGCCGAAACTCTTCTCAAAATACATGTCACTTCTTTCATGAAAGTTGGTTTTAGAGACATGTGTTATTTTAAGGGCCTAGGGGAGGGTCTGGTGTGGTCTCCATTATACAGATAGCACAAGTTAGCCACGTCTGGTCCTAGTTGTGGGAGCTTGGATAATCCCCCGCTCACCCCTGCTGGCCATACAGATAATGCGAAGGTCTTCTAGTTTATTAGTTACCTCAGGCCATTCTTAGGGGAGCCAAGTATATATAGCCTGACTTTATAGATAGTACAGGGATGACCTAAGCTTTTAGCTACCTCCATTCCCAGCCTTCTGGGTAGAAAACAGGTTGTATATCTTTTTCCTTAAAAAAAACAACTTTATGTATTTAACATTCCTGGCTTCTCTAATGCTATCTGTGAGCACAAGGACCTTTGTGCTCCCCACAGAATCTGGTTATCAAATACACAGGTTAGATATATCCAAAATATAGAAGCCTTTTGACATGTCTTGACATGTAGTATATGAACTAGGAACCATATGTGGGGAAAGGAAGGGCTGCTCTCAGGCCGGGGAAGTAGCTCAGTTAGTAGGGTGCTTGTGTGGCAAGCACAAACCCCTGTCTGTGTTTGATCCTTGGTACCACATAAAACGAGTGTGATGATGTGCACAGGTAATTCTACCAGTTGAGGAGAGTAGAGGGGCAGGAGGAGCAGATGTTCAAAGTCATCCTCAGCTACGGAGAGTTCGAGGCTAACCTGAGCTAGAGATGCTGTTTTGCTTGTGTGCCAGGCTGTTGCTGAGAACTTGGTGAATACTGCAGTCCACACGCATCTCAGTCTCCACTCACCCTTTCTTCCACCCTTTGCTCACAGACCCAGCCTCTGACGGTTTTCTCTCTGTGCCAAAGAACAGTGCAAAGGCGGCTTAGAGCAGGGAAACATTTGTATTTGGGGAAGAGCAGGGCAGCCAGACACCACTGGAGTGATTTCCTTTTTACTGGAGTGGTGAACGGTTGTTCCATTCATCATCCAGTTTGTCTATATCTCTGAAGCAGGGGAGCGGTGTCCATTCTCTTCTGAGCCCCAAACTCATTGCATAGATCAATAATTATTTGTTGGACAAATGAGCAACCGAGCATAGGATAATCAGGTTGCCTGAATGGCCACTCTTGGGTCTAAAAATATGATAAAAGAAAGATGAATTCTCAAGGGCAGTAATCTTCTTATCTTCTAAGCTGTTCTGGTTGCATTTAACAGAGATAGAAAATGACAGATGCAGCCTCTTTCTGATCTATATTTAGTCAGGAGTGGGAGCTTTCTGTGTCACTCGAAGCCTTATGATTTCTTCTTTGAAGAGTCTAAGTGGCCAGATACTGTTTGTTCAAGGACCGCCAAATGGTACTTAATAGCACTGTAAGTTCAGATGAAACATGTTTATAGATGCTGGTGTGGGGGCAGGGGAAACCAAACTTTATAGACTGCTAATGGGAGCGTCAATTAATTCAGGCATTGTGCACGTCAGTGTGGCGGTTCCTCAAAAGACTAAAAATAAAGCTAGCATACGATTCAGCTACTTCTTCAGCATATAACTGAAGGGCTCAAAGGGCATCCAATGGAGATACCCACACCCCCATGTTTACTGCAGCACTATGAAGGTCGGTTAAGGTTTCGAAGCAGCAGATGTGTCTGTCGCTGGATGAATGGATGAAGACAATGTGCTGTACATTCACAGTGGTATTGAATTCACCATAAAGATGAGCAAAATCATTTGGTAGGTGGGAAAATAAAGCAAACTAGGGATTATCATGTTAAGAAAAATAAACCAGACACAAAAAAACAAAATGCTCGTGTCTTCTCTAATATGCAGAATATACATTAAAATAGAAAGATCGTCAAGGGAGAAGTAGGACTTTGACAGGCAAAGAGGGACCCGAGGAGGGGGACAAAAGAGGCTTTTGGAGTAGATGTGATTAAAATATATTATATGCTTGTATGAAAATATTACAAAACATGCTGTTTTATACAATTAATATATGATAATTTTTTGTTTCTTGGTTTTTTTGAGACAGGGTTTCTCTGTAGCTTTGGAGCCTGTTCTGGAACTAGCTCTTGTAGAGCAGGCTGATCTTGAGATCTGCCTGCCTCTGCCTCCCGAGTGCTGGGATTAGAGGCGTGTGCCACCACCGCCCAGCTGATAATAATTTTAAAGCATGTGTGTGTACACAATAAGATTTCAAGAGTAGATGCTAAGATATTTTGCTGGCAGAATTACTGGTAATTTTTCGTTTGTTTGTTTTCTAAGAAAATTTGTATTGATATATTAATTATTGTCTTATAAAGTATAGTGAATATAAAACAAAACAATATAATTTTGTGTGTGTTCATGTATGTGTGAGTATGTGATGCTCAGGCCAGAGACTGACATGGAGTTGTTTTCTCAATTGCTCTCCCCTTATTTTTTGAGTCAGGGTTTCTCACTGAATTTGTTTGGCTAGACTGGCTGCCAACAAGCCCTAGGGATCCTCCTGCTTTCAACTCCTCAGTTCTGGGTTATGGGTGCGCACTGGCTTTTAAGTGGATGCTGGGTGTCTAAATTTAGGTCCCCAATTTTACCACCTGAACCTTGCCTGGTCCTCTAGGTTGGTTGTTTGCTTGTTTGCTTTTCCAATGAGTATTTTGCCCACCTGTATATCTGTGCACCTCTTGTGTGCTTAACACCTCAAGAGGCCGGAAGAGGGCATCAGATCTCCTGAAACTGGGTTTACAGATAGTAATAAGCCACGATGTGGGTGCTGGGAATTGAACCTGGATCCTTTGGAGGAACAGCCAGTGCTCTTAATGGCTGAGCCATCTCTCCAGTCATGTAGCATCATTTCTTTTCCTGTTCTTCTCCATAGGCCCTACTTCCTGGGTATCAAAGGTCCCACCCATCTGAAGACTGTCTGGCCATGGCAGATTGGGTTTCCAGGGAGGAGAGTTGTACTCAAGATACCAGAGGAAATCTAATTAGTATTTCCCACTGCTATCTTTCAGCATGTGGTGTTTTCAACTACAATCTACTGGACTTTTCAGTTGGTAATCTGGCCTATTGTTAGTATATCATCATCAGTAACTTGGTGGATTTTGACCAGAGGTAACTTTGTCTATCTATCTTTGAATACATGAGGACCACTAAAAATAAGTACCAATTCCCATCTTGGGATATTTGAAATACATGAATGCATTTGCAACATTCTGTTAGAGGTGAGGTTGCTTCTTCTTTTTATTAGGATGTCAATGCAGATACATTTATACAAGATAATCACATTTCTAAAAGCTCTGCCAAGGACTGGGAAAAGACACTCTTGGGACGGCCATTCTTAGAAGGAACATAATGAACATCCTTGTGGATATCTAGTGGTTAGAGACTTGTTGAGGGTTAATATTAAAAAAAGGCATTAGGATTTTTTGGTAGATTTCCGTGACGTATAGTGATGCTAACTAAATAGGTATGGATGATTGTTGGACACAATAAGCAAAAACGAAGCTCATTTTACTTTGGTTTTCTTTCCCTAATTTTGGATTGCAGATGGATTTAAGGTTGTATTCCCCACCCCCACACATAACTCCTGAATTACTAAAGGAGATGAGGGCAGTTCCTTGGAGGATTATAATGACTGTTGCCTCTCTGAGTTTGACATGAACATATGAGTTGTGGTTTTTTTTGTCTGTTATCACTTACTCTCTCCATAACTTGTGGTGGTTTGAAGGAAAATGGCCCCCAAATGGAGTGGCACTGTAAGGAGCTGTGACCTTATTGAAATAGGTGTGGTCTTGTTGGAGGAAGTGTGTCACTGTGGGGGCGGGCTTTTAGGTCTCTTTTCTCAAGCTTCACTCAGTGGGATAGTCAGTCAATTTCCTGTTGCTTCTGAGTCTAAATACAGGACTCGCAGCTCCAGCACCACATCTGCCTGCATGCCACCATGTTCCCTATCCTGATGATAATGGATTGAATCTCTGAAACTGTACGTGAGCCACCTCATGTTTTTATTTATAAGAGTTGCCGTGGCCATGGTGTCTCTTCACAGCAATAGAAACCCTAGGACATAACTCAACTAGTTCTACTGGAGGTTTCCATAGCTCTCAGTAATAGTAGCTGCTACAGGCGGGCACAGCATGTGTCTTCCCTAGGACCCATGTGTTTAGCTTTATGGAGAGCTCTAGAACATAATACCCAACGAAAAATTGCTTGATAGAGACATCCATGTCCATACAGCTCTTTTGTAAATTGAGGGCCCTAAGGATGGTGAGTTTTTGGGAAATAATCTCTGTGGAAAAGTCGGAGCTTTATTTTTCACAAAAAAGAAAAAGAGATACTTTCTTAAAACATCAAAATATGGCCGGGTGGTGGTGGCGCATGCCTTTAATCCCAGCACTCGGGAGGCAGAGGCAGGCAGATCTCTGTGAGTTCGAGACCAGCCTGGTCTACAAGAGCTAGTTCCAGGACAGGCTCCAAAGTCACAGAGAAACCCTGTCTCGAAAAACCAAAAAAAAGAAAAAAGAAAAAAAAAAATCAAAATATGCAGAATTTTAAAATGGATGCAAACACTGAAAAAATGGCTACAAGAGTTTTAAAAAAGCTTTTTATATTTATTTATTTTGTGTGTGTGCCATCAGAGGACAATTTGCAGGAACTGGTTCTCTCTTTTCACCTCGTGGGTCCCAGAGATTGAACTTGGGTTTAGAGGCAAGCAACTTTATCTGTGGAGCCTTTTTGCTGGCCTTTGTTTTTGGTTGTTTGTTTTGTTAAAGACAAAGGGGGAGAAACAGAGACTGTTAACTAGACAATGATGAAATAGGATAAAAGAAATAGAGGACAGGGGGCACTTCTCTGAGTAAACCTTAGTTTTGACTTTTACAAACATTAATATTCTACTTATTAAAAAGAAGTTAAATCAGTGTGGGGAGCAGCTAATGCTTAAAATTCCCGCACTGGGGACACTAAGGCTGGAGAATCTTGAGTTCCAAAACAGCCGGGTCATGGCTCATAGTAGAAGGAAGGAAAGTGCAGGGCCATTGTGGGACCGAGTCTGTAGATCAGCAGAGGAGTGCTTGCTTAGCGTGCAGAAGGGCCTGAAAAATGTACACGCTAAGAAAGGCCAAGAAAAGCTGAGACCCTTCTCCAGATGCAAGGTTCTAAACAAGCCGTGGTAGAGCATTCTGTTTGGTCCTAGATTAGATCCTGGACTGAAAAGAAATTCTTACAACAAACATTTGTTCAAGTAGTGAAATTAGAGCAGTTTACAAACTGCAAAACAACATTGTAGCAATGTCAATTTTCTTGATTTTCTTTTTGTTTGTTTTTTTTGTGGAGTAGTTACATAAAAGTAACATTGTTCTTAAGAAACAAACATGTAGCCGGGTGGTGGTGGCGCACGCCTTTAATCCCAGCACTCGGGAGGCAGAGGCAGGCGGATCTCTGTGAGTTCGAGACCAGCCTGGTCTACAAGAGCTAGTTCCAGGACAGGCTCTAAAGCTGCAGAGAAACCCTGTCTCGAAAAACCAAAAAAAAAAAAAAAAAAAAAAAAAAAAAACCAAACAAACAAACATGTAGACATTCCAAGGTAAATAGACACATGGAGAAAATCTACTCTAAGAGAGGTGAGACAAAAATAGTGGGCCAGCACACACAGCTGTGCGCACTGAGAGAGAGAGAGAGAGAGAGAGAGAGAGAGAGAGAGAGAGAGAGAGAGAGAGCGAGCACACTAATAGGACAAAACTTTAATGTGTAGTGTGAAGCGGCGGGGCTGTGTCCCGCCAACCCGCCGCCGGCTAGCTTTACACCCGAAATAATTACACGGAAACTGTATTCTTTTAAAACACTGCCTGGCCCATAGTTTCAGCCTCTTATTGGTTAATTCTCACATCTTCCTTTAACCCATATTTAGTAATCTGGGTAGCACCACGAGGTGTGGCTTACCAGGAGAGATCTTAACCTGCGTCCATCTCGGAGAGGAGCAGCATGGAGACTCCCTATGGCGACTGCCTGAAGCGTCTCCCCAACTCTACTTCCTTGTTCCCACAATTCTGTTCTGTCTACTCCACCTACCTAATTTTCTGTTCTCTTAAAGGGCCAAGGCAGTTTTCTTTATTAGTAATGAAAGTAACACATAGACACTCCTCCATCATTAATGGGTTTGTAAAGCAGATGAAGGATAAAAGAGTTGCTTCTAGTATTTATTCAGCTTTTATATAAGTTCAGAATTCAAAAGAATTTGTTCTTTTTAAAATGTGCTTCTGGCTCCTTTCCTAACACATTTACCCACTCCCTGTCTAGATTTCTTAAATTAGCAAAGAGCTTGCATAATCCTGAACTTTACTGATGAGATGGCATGAAGGAGAGAGAAATTACAATCACAAAGTGCTAATGAAATGACGGGGAGAACGTGAGGCTGTTCCCGTTGGCACAGGGCCTCTGTCTGAGAAGAGCTGGGCTTCAGGTTTGTCCCTCGTCCCAGTCCTACAGGAGAAAGGAAGACTTTTAGCCATAGACTTTTTATCATCATTATTTAATCTTAATTTGATCATTGGTAACTGGAATGGCACGTCACAGAAAGTAGCAACAGGGATATGTGTTCCATATTGTGTGCCCTAGCGTAAAAGGGAAGGCCATGCAGAGCTGGGTAAAGACCCCGGTACAAATTTGGGTCTGTCATGCTAACCGGAGAAGATTCTCCAGTTTTAACACTTTTCATGGAATCACTGGGCGGTTGAATGTCTTTAATAGCCAGAACAAGACGAGTACAATATGCTTTGCTGTGATTCGGATATTTATAGTAGACGGCTAGATATCCCAACCCAGGGGTTTAGGTGCAGATTTCACAATACAAATAACCGACAGCGTCACCCTCAGAGGACACTCGCCAGAGGAGCAAAGCAGAGGAACGCTGGCAAAGGTGCGTTGTTTAACCAAACAGAATGGAAAACTGGGACTTGTCACCAAGTTCACAGCCAAAGAGAAACAATCACATTATTAGCAACACATAACATCAATAGACAACTAGTTAAAGCTGAATACAGTTTTACCACAGAGCTCAGGAGACTGGGGATCTGGGATCCTAGCCCAGAAGGTGTAGACACGGTACTCACCCAGTACCTGTAGTTGACAGTTGAATCTTTGCATTCTGAAGGCCCCACTCAAGGAAACTTTGGTTTCCCCTAGTGGTTTTGGGGTATGCTTTGTCTGTGTTAATAGACATGAGTAGCCTTGTGAACCTTGCTACTTTCCAAAGTCAATAAGGATCAGTTTCACAAAAGATAAACTAAAAATGTTCATTCTGTGCGATGGTGGAGCAATACTCTCCAGCTCTGGGTTCCTTTGCTTTAACTTATCCCTCTGCTGTGACTGATGAATACCCAATATAGGATTAAAATGTCATTTTCATGGAAAGATTTCCAATTCTGCCAGCAGTCAAGGCCTTAAAGGAAGAGAATCAAGCACGGCTACAGCTGGTAGAACAGGTTTCTGAATAAAGCCACACCCTCCTGGTGTCACGTAGGCCTGGGAACTCTGTCTTAGAGATTTGAGCCAATTAGTATTTTCTACTAGTTTCTTGGCAGGTAGGAACCTGCCCTTCACAAAGACTCCACAGCTAAGGTGCATCAAACATGTTCCATCTCAACATCAGGTCTCTGCAGGATAGAATAGAGGCCTGGGTGGATTAGCCTTGTCCTGCACAAGAGTTCCCCATCCTAAAGAACTCTGTTCTTCCAGGGTCAGAGGAAGAACTCAGGTACACATCTAATTCCCAGGAAACAATTCTTCTTCTTCTTCTTCTTCTTCTTCTTCTTCTTCTTCTTCTTCTTCTTCTTCTTCTTCTTCTTCTTCTTCTTCTTCTTCTTCTTCTTCTTCTTCTCCTCCTCCTCCTCCTCCTCCTCCTTCTCCTCCTCCTCCTCCTCCTCCTCCTCTTCCTCCTCCTCCTAGTCTTCCTTCTTTTGCCATTCTCTTAGCAAGTGAGGTTGAAACAGAGCTGGCTTCCACTGAGTGAAACAAAATCCAGATTATTTTTTTTTCTTTTTGAAATAGGATCTTGCTATAGACAAAGATGCCTCCACTGCTCAAGTGCAGGGATTACAGGTATGTTCCACCACACCCAGCAGAAGTGTAGAGAATTTTTTAACACAGTGTCAAATAATAGCAGATCTAACTAGGAAGTGTCTGAGAGCATTTCTCCACCTGCCAATTCTTCATGTAGCTCTGCACTGCTTTTACTGTGGGGCTTTCATTAATTTAACTTATTTCATAGCTTTAATTTCTTGTTCATGTATTTATGTTTAGAGTCATCAAAGAAGCATCTTAGGTTCGATTTTTTTTTTCCTCTCCTGGTTCTAAAACTCAAATCTAGGGTTTTGAGCATGCTGGACAAGCACTGTCCAATGAGCACCACTCCATTTCCAGTTTATATAAAAATACTTCAGTTAAATAGTTCCATTAAACTCAGTTTTTAAATAATTCCATGGTACAAATGTATGTTGATAATTTTTGTTTTTATGTCACTATAACTTACACTTAGCTTTTAAGATGAAACTTACGTTTTAAAACAATGTTGCTTTGGTGCTGAGGGTCAAATCCGGTGGCCTTATGGATGTGGAGGGAAATGTATCACTGGCTCCTCCTAGCCAAAGCGTTCATGTTTAAGGACCATAAGCAACTGCACTAAACTCTCAATGGTAGTTTCTGAGCTTCTCACTTGGGGTGAAGTTGGGTAGGCACTGAGCAAGGAAGTCATTTTTTTCAAATATGAAAGACTTTATAAGAGGGGGAGAGAGAGAGAGAAGGAGACAGAGAGGAGAGAGACGAGAGAGAGAACAGAGACGAGAAGAGAGCAGACAGAGAGAGAGAGAGAAGAGAGAAGAGAGAGTAGAGAGAGAGAGAGAGAGAGAGAGAGAGAGAGAGAGAATATTCCCCTCTGTTTGCCCAAGTAACATTTCTTTCCCAGCCCAATCTGCACAGGTCTGGGTGTGTTAGGGGTTGAATGGGGTGGGGGGGATTGGGAGCTTCAAAGACTCTTAAAGAAATGTCAAAGCATGGAAGGAATCATATTTGTTTTTCATGTTTTGTGTCTGAATTGTCCTGAGAAGAGATTAGAAAGCAATTCCCCTGAAAACAACATAAAAGACCCAACATTCAATATCCTGGAGAGGATCCTTACTGCACAGGGCTGCTATACAATCAGTTTCTCCTGGGAACACAGCATATTTAGTAAATGACTCCAAATGGGCACCAAACATGATACACAATATTTGTTTAGAGAAATAATTACCTCATTGGTAAAACACAAGAATAACTAACTGTACGGAAACTTGATCATCATTAGTCGCAGAATAGAAGAAGCCCCTTTAGGAGACCAAATGTGCAAGTGTGCCAACATCAGCACCCTTCTTGACTCAGGATTCTGAGAACTGATGGTCTGTGGGGATCACCGTGGTTTCACTGGGTACGGGTGTTGTCATAGCTATGAAAGGGGGAGTGAGAGCATCGTTCTGCATATGAACAGAAAAACATGCCACAGTACAAAACACGTGAGAGCTGCATAATAAGTGCTGATTAAATTACAGCGAGTGATATTCTTAGAAGCCAGTTGAATATCATTCTTATCCAGAGGCGACGGTGGCCTACATTCTCCTGATTCTCACTGGTATAAGACAATTTCACACAGACACATACACATTCCACAGTAGTCTATGACAGAATGCCACAGGGGAAGATTTCCATCTGGGGAACAGATCAGTTCCCCAAATCATTGTCCACTATGACTCAAATGTACTTCCAGAGCAGGGCCCTGAGTCTGTCTCTCTGCTCCACAGAGAGACTCTAGTGGCATCAGGTGGCCTTGGTAATAGACAAGACTCACTTCATGTGGCAGTCGTTGATGTGTGTGTGACTCTTCATTTGACCACAGACCTTGACAAGTCTTCAGGGACTCAGAATGGCAGATGGTGTCCTTGAGAGCAAGCTAACCAGACCATGGTTATGATTCTTGCGAGGGGAGTTGGCTGACTTTTCAGGGTAGTTTGCTGTTCCCTTGCCAGTACAGTTTCTCGTCTGCTTTTTTCTTTTTCCACCGGCAGAGGAGCAGCATCTTGAAGGTCTTCCTGAAGGTTCTGTTGCAAAGAGCATAGCAAATGGGGTTGACAGTGCTGTTGACGTAGCACAACCAGTAACCCAAGTGCCACAAGGTGACAGGGACACACTTGTCACAGAAGGTGGAAACCAGGACCATGATGTTGTAAGGGGTCCACGTGATGATGAAGGCCAGGAGAATGGCACTCAAGGTCTGGGCTGCTTTCCTCTCTTTGACTAGGACCATTCTCTTTCGTTTGGTCATTTGATGGCTGAGGTTGGGATCCAGGCCTTTTGTGGAAGGGTCTTTGGACACCGGGAAGGTACAGGGCATGATTTTCACCTTGCGACAGCCATTGTTAGTTTCCTGGGTCCCATCAGCTTTTACCACCAATCGGAACTTATAGGCAACACACTTCTGACTCTTGAGTCTCTGAGCAGTAGCCGGGGACAGGAAGTACTTGGGAGTGTCATAGTCATTGTTTTCAGTCTGAGCATTCCCAAAAGTTTCCTTGTTCTCTTCAGTGCTGAATTCCTTCCTCGGGCTTTCCTTGGTCTGGTTCTTGTAGACCACTTGGAAGACAGGGTCAACGGTGGTCTTGGCCTCATCCTCTGAGGAGGCATAGCTGCTACAGGTAGTGACTTGTTCAGCCTTGTCCCAGTCAGCACTTAGGCCTGTGGCCTGGGTTGGCTTTCCTGTGGCTGAGGTTCTTCTGCGGGAGGATGACCAGTTATTCCTTTCCCTCTGGGCCAGGCTGGGTCTAGGGCAGCTAAAGAAAGATCTGAGCAGGGTCCTGTGAGCCGGCTTTCTCTTCTTGGCTTCTGCCACAGAATCAGAACCCTGGAGGTCAGCCAGGTCCTTGGTTCGCTTCTCGGTTTCCCTGTAGATCCGGCAGTAGAGTATGGTCATGACGGAGACAGGGATGTAGAAGGCAGCGATGGCAGTGCCGAAGTAATGGTGGGCTCGGGAGAGGAACTGGATCTGGCACTCAATCGGGTGGTACTGGTGCGCGTTCCCCACCAAGTATTGCCAGCAGAGGATGGCTGGCGCCCGAGGATGAAGGAGACAAACCAGGCCAAGCCGATCATGATGCCCGCCCTCTTTGGGGTACGCTTGGCCCGGTATGTCAGTGGTCTTGTGATGGAAAAGTAACGGTCAAAGCTAATCACCAGAAGGTTCATGACAGAAGCATTGCTGGCAACATAGTCCAGGGCAAGCCAAAGGTCACAAGCCAGACTCCCGAGAACCCAGCGACCCATGAGGATGTAGGTCGTGTAGAGGTTCATGGAGAAGACCCCAATGATGAGGTCCGCGCAGGCCAAGCTGAGCAGGTAATAGTTGTTAACCGTCTTGAGCTGACTGTTGACTTTGAAGGAGATCATGACCAAGACATTGCCCACAATGGTCATCAGGCTAACCACAGCCGTCACCGCTGCAATAGTGATGACTTCCCAAAGCCCATGGCGTTCCAAAGCCTGGTGATTTACTGGGGTGTCATTGACCGTGGTTTCATTGTGGTAAGATTCCCCCTCCATCCTGGTTCAGGAAGTCGCTTTCGGATTAGTCTGAGGTTTGGAGCTGCTCTGTTCTGCCTCCCCTCTTCTCCACCAGCATCTGGAAGAGACATAAACAGGTCAGCGCCACTCATCACAGTTCTGCCTGATTTTCTTTTCCATTCGAGATTCATCATTACTTCCAGAGTATGAAATGTATGTAGAGTAAGATTATGAATTGTTGAACTTTTTTTTCTTAGAAAATGACTTAATTTATTATAACACTATTGTTAGAATTGTTAGTATTGAGATAGTTAAGGTAAGTATAAGTTAAAAGGCAATATATATATATTATACTTACCTTATACACACACACACACATCATCATTGCATTGGGAAACAGTAGAGTAATGTATGTATATATATTATCATTGCAAAAATTATTCTGCCTAGTGAATAAGTATTTTTTAAACTTTATTTTCTTTATTTAGTATACAATATTCTGCTTACATGTATGCCCACAGGCCAGAAGAGGGCACCAGATCTTATTACAGATGGTTGTGAGCCACCATATGGTCGTGGGAATTGAACTCAGGACCTCTAGAAGAGCAGTCAGTGCTCTTAACCGCTGAGCCATCTCTTCAGCCCAAGTGTTGGGTTTTAATTACAAAAATTTTCAATTAAAAATATTTTCAATGAAAAATTCCCTTCCATTTTTATACATGTAAAAAATGAATTGTGGTCATCTTCATGCCCCAATGCCCTCTCTCTTTCCTCTCCTTCTCCCCTTGAAACCGTTTTCTTCCACAGAAATCTCTGGACATTCAGTAGCATTTTTTATCAGGGTATCATTATTACTAGTTCTTTGAGAATTTCGTATGCTGTGTTGTGAGTATATTCACTCCCTCCCACAACTGCTGCCAGCTCCATTCCCTTCTCTACCCACCCAGCTTTGTGTCCTTCTAATTTCTTGGTGAATTATCGTTTGCATTTTAATGCGCCTCGGGGCCTGAGTACCATTCATATGTGTGAATCTGCTGCCCTCTTGTGGCAATTTTTTTTAAAAAGGGGGTTGAGAAGATGAAGGAGAGAAAAGGATGCTTAAGACTGGGTGGGTGGTGGGGGTGAGGGATAGTAGGGTGGAAATGAAGGGTGTGGTTGCGGGTGGGGGTTGGGGGGAATGGTGGAGGCGGCCTGTGGGTGTGATAGACTTGAATGCTGGGGGTAGGAAACGGAAATGGACATTGTGGGGAAGCGGCAGGCCTAAAACACGACCGCTCACAATGGGTTCAAAGTCAAGGAGAATTCCTACTGAAGGAATGTGTGAAGAAACAAAGTTTGTGCATGTCTTTTTTAAGGTGGCTCTTTTAAAGTAACAAACATCTAACTTCTGACTCAGAGAGAAGAGGAGCATGCAGTCTAAAGTTCATTTCAGTTAAGAGATGGCTTCTTGGAGTGGGTAGGGATGAGAAGAGGGACTTGGGGAGAGAGGAGGGAGGAGAAACTGATTGAGCTGGAAAAAATTAATTATTTTTTAAAAATCGGTGGGAAAAGATGGCTTCTCATTGTCTATGAAGTTATAATATCTGGGGCACAATTTTAACCAATGCTTTAAAAACACTGTTTACTAGTGCTAGATGCCTGGGAGCATAAAAGAGGCTTGGGTGCATGAATTGAGAGACATAATCTTGTTCAGCCCTAAACAGCATCCAGGAAGACAGTGAGGCTTTTGGGTCAAATTCTTGGGACAAAAGGGTCATTCTCGAGGATACTAAATAGTTGCACTGTCGCTGCAGAACAGGAAAGCTGGTGAGACAGCTTATACTTGAGGACTAAACTGGAGCCCCTAGATTCATGTGTGAAGCTTGTCTGATACTCCTGGGGTGTGGTGGTGGTGGAGAACTCCCTTCCTTCCTGTCTTGTGCGGTATCCCCAGACTTTGGGGAATCTATTATTTTTCTATGTGTGCCACGTCATAAAAAGCCTTGGAAGTACTGCTGCAGTTAGGTTTACGGGAAAATCTGAAAGCCCAGAATTCCTTGGCAGTTAGCAAACCCTTCCCAATGGAAGCAAAAACAAGATTATGCATTTATCTTTGCATTCCTAACGGAAGTATATTTTTCCATAAGCAACAGGGACACACTGCATGCATCAAACAAAGCTGAAAAATCTAGTAAGATGAGGATTGACACATGAGCCTGGGTTTAGTTCCAAGGAGATAAGATGCATCTCGGAGAGCTTCGTGACATATGGGAAAGAGGGACCAGGAGGAGCAGAGTGGGAGGGAGCTATGTATGCTACTGACTGCTTGCTTGTCTGTGGACCAACTTCACGCCTGTATGCAATACCAACTGAAGGCCAGAAGAGGGAGTCTCTTAGGACTGGAGTTACAGACAGTTATCCACTGGGTGGAGGCTGGGAATCAAACCCTGGTTTTCGGGAAGAGTTGTCAATGCTTTTAAACATTAAGCCTTCTCCCTAACTGGCCTTTTCTTATTTTTAAAGAAAGGTGGAAATAATCTACTTTTTCATGTTCATGAGAATGGCGGCACATTTAGAAGGTAAAAACCGACACATGGGAGAGACTGAGAGAGATTCTGGAGTGAGCTGGTTAGTGAACTGGCATAGGACCTAATGTGGTAATATGTAGGGCCCAGGTCTACCCTTGTTCCTGGGGCTCATCTTGAGGACAGTTTCTGGTCAGCTAACTAAGCATCCTGTTTGTTCCTGTGCTCCCTCTGCCCCACCTGGTGATTAGCTGTAGGGCATTGTTGACTCCATCATTGGTATGGTAATTTCCCACCTGCCTGGGCGGAAATCCTTGTGCAGCAGCTAGGTATGGTAATTTCCCACCTGCCTGGGTGGAAATCCTTGTGCAGTAGTGAGGCATATAAGGATTTCCCCAAAATTAAATAAACGGCATTCGGCTGATCTCCTTTCGAATGACCCAGGTCTCTTTGTGTGTTTTTTCAATCTCCAGGCCCTTGCCCGACTCACATACGGTACAGTGGCACACGAACTGTACCGAGGGGGTAACACAGAATCGGGTGTTACAGTAATAGAAGTAACCCTGCCACTAGAGCAGAGGCCCCACAATGGTACCCTGAGGGAAGGGGAGTATATGGCCCAGACACCAGATGCAGGTTTGGAAGAGGTGGAAATTATCTTCTGGTCACATCAGCCTTTAAGAAATAGAAAGCCTAATCTTATACCTTTAGGAATGGCCAAGATCAAAAACACTGATGACAGCCTATGCTGGAGAGGTTGTGGGGGAAAGGGAACACCCCTGCATTGCTGGTGGGAGTGCAAGCTGGTATAGTCCCTTTGGATGTCAGTGTGGCAATTTCTCAGAAAATTAGGAAACAACCTTCCACAAGACCCAGTAATACCACTTTTGGGTATATATCCAAAGGATGATCAATTGTGCCACAAGGACACTTGCTCAACTATGTTCATAGCAGCTTTGTTTGTCATAGCCAGAACCCGGAAACAACCTAAATGCCCCTTTACCAAAGAATGGATAAGGAAAATGTGGTACATTTACACAATGGAGTACTATACAGCAGGAAAAAATAATGACATCTTGAATTTTGCAGGAAAATGGATGGAGCTAGAAAATATTATTTTGAGTGAGGTAACCCAGACACAGAAAGACAATTATCACATGTACTCACTTATAGGTGGTTTTTAAACATAAATCAAAGAAAACCAGCCTACAAACAACAATTCCAGAGAACTTAGACAACAACGAGGACACTAAGAGAGATTTACACAGATCTAATCTAATCTAATGGGAAGTAGAAAAAGACAAGATATCCTGAGAAAATTAGAAGCATGGGGTTGAAAAGGGAAGGGGAGAGGCAGGGAGGGGAGCAGAGAAAAATGTAGAGCTCAATAAAAATCAATTTAAAAAAAGAAATAGAAAGCCTAGCCAACAGCTTAGAGTGGGGAGGGAAGGCAGTAGAAGCCTGTACTGTGTATTTTAGGGATTGGTTCCATCCATTTTGAGGAGTTGCCTAGCCCTGAGACAAGCCCTCGAACCCCCTAAACATATCATCATTACCTGACAGGTTTTGCCTTTCCTTCATCTCCAGCACAGTGTGGACAGACCTTGGGGGCTCAAAGAGTAGCTCTTGTCAGCTCCCCTTCATCTGTAACCTGTGAGCACCCCTCAGCAGCAGATGGAGATGTTTAAAATACACAACAAATGAAAAACCAGGCTTTGTAGTGCAGGCCTGTAACACCAGCTACGTTGCAGGCTTAGACAGAAGGGTGGACCATTCAAGGGCCTGCCTGGGCTATGGGGTCAGTAGAAGGCTCTCCATGCAAATGACTGAGGTACTGTTTCAAAAGAAAAAGTAAGGGTGGCCTTCTTTCTGGGAAAACCTACCGATGCCTCTCCATTTTCTTTGTCATGCACTCGGCATAGGAGGCAGCTAAACTATTTAAAAGTCTGCCTGTTTTCAGAGGGAGAATCAGGAAGTTGTGCTTGTTCTATGAGATTTGTATTTGCAAGGGGTCCATGATTTGTTTTAGAACTATCCCAAACAGCCAGGAGGTGGTGGTGCACGACTTTAACCCCAGCACTTGAGACACAGAGGCAGGTGGATCTCTGTGAGTTCAAGGCCAGCCTGGTCTATATAGTGAGCTCCAGGCCAGCCAGGGCTACATAATGAGACCCATTTAAATTAAAGAAAGGAAGGAAGAAGGAAAGAAAGAACTATCATAATATTTTCTTTTCCAAGTAGCGAGAAACTTTAAGTTCCATGGTCTTTGGTTAGTATAGTGATGTTTTATTTATGTTTTAATAAATAATGCTTGAAAGACCAGAAGGGCAAAGCTAAGGCCCTAGAGGTCAGGCAGTGGTGGCACACACCTTTAATCCCAGGATTTGGGAGACAGAGGCAGATGGATCTCTTTTTGAGTTCAGGGCCACCGTGGACTACACAAGATCAATGTAGAAACCAATCCAGGTGGTGGTGGTTTATACCTTTAATCCCAGTACTAGGGTGTCAGTTACACGCCTTTAATCCCAGCACTAGAGGGAATATAAAATGAAAGGAGAGAGAGGCCTAGGTTTTAGTTTGCGGTCGCCAGCCTTGGTACAGGTAAGACTTCTCTCATGGTTTGGCTGCTTTGCTTTTCTGGTTTTTGGGTTGAACCCCAATTTCTGTCTCTGGGTTTTTATTACTGTGCTACAGGCTAGGATTTATGAAACCTTCTTGGGAGGTTTAAATGTAAGCCTTGATATTACATGATGATAGTGATTTTCCAACCTGAATATGTATCACAGTTGCCAGCAAGTTGACTGAAACAGGTCACTGGACTTCATCCTTAGCCTTGTGGCTGCAGGAATGTTGAGGAGTTTGTATTTCAACAAGTGACACTACACAGTTTGGAAACAACTACAAAACAAATGGATATTTTAGGCAGAGGCTGCTTGCTCATTTTCCAGCCAGACCTGAAATAATTACACAGAAATTGTATTAATCAAAACACTGGCCTAGGATTCTTATTAACTTATTATTCTTATTATTAATTGTTATTAATTATTCTTGTTAAGATTAGGATTCTTATTAACTAACTCTTACATATTAAACTAACCCATTTCTATCATTGTGTATTTTACCACAAAGTTCATGGTTTATCAGTAAGGTTCCAGGGCGTCTTTCTCCTTTGGCAGCTACATGGCATCTCCTTGACTCTGCCTTCTTTTCTCCTCTATATTTGCTTGGATTTCCCATCTTTATCTATTCTGCACTGTCATAGGCCCAAGTAGCTTACAAATAATGCTGCTATGAACATAGTTAAACAGATGTCCTTATAGTATGATTGAACATCCTTTGGGTATATGCCCAAGAGTGGTATTTCTGGGTCTTGAGACAGGTTGATTCCCAATATTCAGAGAAATTTGCATTCCCACCAGGGTGGTTGGCTCTTGTCTCCCTTGACTCCACCCTTCTTTCTCCCTATTTTCAGTTTGGCTTTCTTGCCTAACTATATTCGGCTTTGCCACAGGCCAAAGTAGCTTTTATTATCAACCAATAAGAGCAACACAAATTCACAGTGTATAGAAAGGTTATCCCACAGTAGTTGTTGGCTGGTTATTCCCAGAAGCTGTGAGCCATCATGGCATTAGCATATCTTGCAGGCAGGACACCGTTGTAGATCAGAGGCTGTGACTAGGTTGGTATTTACATTTTTCCTTTGGTAGCGTGCAGAATACCTTCTTTGTACCAAAGGCACGAGCATGTTTGGGTGAAGGCTCTAAGTAGGCACCAGCTCAACTTCACCATGTTCAAAGAATTGTGTAGTTATTGTCCTCAACAACAGGGCCTTCCCATCAGTTTGTAGAGTGCAACCTATTGTTGGCGATAGCCTAGGTCGTTTGGGGGTTTTTAATGAAACCCCTTTGTCTAACAATTCAATTAGATTCAACCCATTCCAGGTACTAGAAGTTTCATTTAGTGACAAAAGATGTCTTGTTGGGGTTCTGTCTTCCCCTTTATTTGGCAATTCCATGTAGAATGCTTTCATGTATGTATACGTTTTAGGAAGTTTCTACTGTATTACTTTTCTATACTACCATGCAAATGGCCCTGAATTTTAGCTGTTTCTTTTCACAGTCCCTCCCTCATCCTCCACCCCCTCCCTACTTGATCCTCCTATTACAGTCCCTCCCACACCAATCCATCCATAGCTATCTATCCTATTTCCCTTTTCTAGGTAGATCTGTCCTTCCCCACCCCAGACCCTTACTCTATACCTAACCTCTGTGCTTCTATGAGTAGTTTGGTTTGATGTGGGAGGGTCTTCTGTTTTGTGTTGATTTCATTGGTTAATAAAGAAACTGTCTTGGTCATTTGATAGGCCAGCCCTTAGGTGAGTGGGGTAGACAGAACAGAATGCTGGGAGGAAGAGGGAAGTGAGGCAATTGTCATGCCTCTTCTCTCTGGGTCAGTCGCCATGAAGCCAGCCACCAGGTCAGACATGCTGAAACTTTCCTGGTAAGCCACCATCTTGTGGTGCTACACAGATTATTAGAAATGGGTTAATCAAGATGTGAGTTAGCCAATAAGAGGCTGAAACTAATGGGCCAGGCAGTGTTTAAATGAATACAGTTTGTGTGTTGTTATTTCTGGGGCTAAGCTAGCTATGCAGGAGCTGGGCGGGATGAAAAGCAGGCCTGCCCGCAGCTCCTTCTACAAATGTTGCTTGTCTCATCGCTACATTGGTTTTTATTGACTTAACAGCCAATGTGCACATATAAGCAAATGCATACCATATTTGTCTTTTTGGGTCTGGGTTACCTCACTCAGGATGATTTTTTTTCTGTCTCTGCCCATTTACCTGTGAATTTCATGATTTCATTTTTAATGGCAGAGTAATACTCCACTGTGTAAATGTAACACATTTTCTTTATCCATTGATGTGTCGAGGGATATCTAGGTTGTTTCTAATTTCTGACTATTATACATAGGACAGTGGTCAGGCAGTAGTTGTGCACCTCTTTAATCCCAGCACTTAGGAGGCAGAGGCAGGTAGATCTCTGTGAGTATGAGGCCAGCCTGGTCTACAGAGTGAGTTCCAGGACAACCAAGAATATCTGGAAAAACCCTGTCTTGAAAAAACAAAAAAAAAAAACAGAGCAGCAATGAACATGACTGAGCGAGTGTCTCTGTGGTAGGATGAAGCATGGTTTAGGTATATGCTCAAGAGTTATATAGCTGGATCCTGAGGTAGACTGATTCCTATCTTCCCAAGGAACCACCAGACTGATTTCCATTATGGCTGTGCAAGTGTGAAGTCCTACTGCAATAAGTGCATGTTTCCCTTACTACACTAGCACTAGCTGTCATTTGTTTTATTGATCTTTGTCATTCTGATGGGTGTAGGATGAAATCTCAAAGTACTTTCAATTTGCATTTCCCCAATGGCTAAGGATGCTGAACATTTCTTTAAGTGTTTCTCAGTCCTTTGAGTTCCCGCTTTTGAGAATTCTCTGTTTAAATCTGTATCCCATTTAGAGACCCACAATCAGACAATATGCTGGGAGTGGGAGATCTTAGAACACTAAGCCCTAAATGGGATGTCTCTATCAAATTCCTCCCCTCAGGGCAGAAGAGGCCTGGAGAGATCAACAGGATTGATGACATATGAACTCATGGAGACTGCAGCAGCACAGAGAGGGCCTGCACAGATCTGCACCAGATGGGGTCTTAGAGCTGAAAGAAGTGAAAACATGTCCCCGTTTCTAACCCACAAGTTACCTCCGATTGATAACCACTTGCAAATGAAAGTTTAGTTTCCTCAAAGGGAAACAAACTACTCCTAAGTGTAGACTGCTCAGCAGTAGATGGCCAGCAGAAGGTGAACTCAATGGCATCTTTGGAGGTTGTCTGACATTTTTTTATTATTATGTTATTTTTTATTTGATGTATAATTATTTTCAATTTTTCCTCTCTTTTTATCTTTTTAAAAAAAGATTTATTTATTTATTACATATACAGTGTTCTGCTTGCATGTATACTTACAGACCAGAAGAGGGCACCAGATCTCACTACAGATGGTTGTGAACCACCATGTGGTTGCTGGGAATTGAACTCAGGACCTCTGGAAGAGCAGTCAGTGCTCTTAAACTCTGAGCCATCTCTCCAGCCCCCATCTCTCTCTTTTTATCTTATAGGTCCGTTACATTATAATTTCCAGTTTAGTGTTTTTGTGGTATTCCCGAGTGTGCAAATGAGTGAGTCTCTGCATCTATTTTCTGTGCCTTATCTTGGACTCTTTCCTTTCTATTTGTCTGTTTTGTCCTATTCTGATGTGTTAGTCTTTGTTCTATCTGATGTTATTATTCCTGGATGCCTATTTTCTAATAAGAGACAGAAAGAGGATGGATCCAGATGGGAGGGGAAGTGGGAGGAACTGAATGAAGTAGAGGAAGAATATATTACATAAGAAAAAAAAATCTATTTTCAATAAAAGGGAAACACATATTTAGATTGCTTTGAGTTAAAAAAATGTAAGGCCACAGTGACCATTTTGAGATAAGCCTTCATATACATTCTTCTTAATTTTCTTAAAAAAGTTTCTAAAAGTATATTTACTCGAAGAAAGGTTATGAAAATTATGAAGGCATTTTATAGACATTTAAAGAAATAAGTAAAAGCAAGGAAATCTCCATTTCTTTCTAAAGCATTTATTTAAATAAAATGTGCTTATTATACTTCCTCAGATAATGGTTATTGTTAGGACATTTTGTTCAATTGTTGTATGGCATGCTTGTTGAAATATAAAAATCAAGTCTTAGCTAATAAAAATGCTATATTATGTGTTTTTGTTAGCTAGAGGTAGGAATCAAACATATCTGCTTATTCGTAATTTCCTGACATCAGTTCTCACTGATGAAAAATGAAAACAGTAACAACAACAAAATCGAAGGTACAACTGGAACTTTAGAGAAAGTGAGCCAGAGGAAGACAGGGAAGACAGCCATCAAATTACTGCCTTTCACCATGTGAGGAGACAACAAACACATGAACCCTCACCGGACAGCACACTTTCCCATACCCTGCTCTTGGACTTGACAGCTTCAGATCTGTGGGAACCAGATTTGTTTGTGAGCTACCCAGTTCACGGTGTTTTGCAGTACTAGGCCAAAAGAATCAGATTGCTTACTCCTCTGTGTGTAAGCCTTGCTTTGAAGAAATTTGACAATTTCTGTTGTGTAAAAACCTCCATAACGCCTTGGTAGTTGGCTCCCATAGGGGAGTGGCACTATTAGAAGGTATGGCTTTGTTGGATTAGATATGCCCTTGTTGGAGGAAGTAAGTCACTATTGGGGGCAGGATTCAAGGTCTCCAGTGCTCAAGTGACCTCAGTGTGTGACACAGCAGACTTCTTCTGCTGCCTGGGGATCAAAATGTAGAACTCCCAAGTCCTTCTCCAGCACCATGTCTGCTGGCCTGCGCCATGTTCCACTGTGATCAGACTGGACCACACCTCTGAAACTGCAGGCTAGAGTTATGTGGTCACAGTGTCTCTTCACAGCAATAGAAACCCTAACTGAGACAATGCTTTATTTCAACCTACCAGCTTTGTCACTCAACACAGAATCTTAAAGAGGTAATGTACCAAACCATTATTGACCTGGTCACACAGAGAATGGAGTCTAGACTGTCCGGTGTGTTCCTAAAAATGGCGTTTATATCTAAGTCTTCCTGGTTTCTTTGTGGTATAAGAATATGACTCTCCTTACTATTGTTATGGTCCTGTGCTTGGTGTTTCTGGAGAGATGGGACTACTGAATTTGAGAGCTCAGAATAGGGAAGAACACATTAACCCTGAGTGCCACTGGCATTCTGAATTTCACAGGTAGATACAAAGTATCTACCTCAATATCTATCTATCTACCTATCTATCTATCTTACCAAATAGAAAGTATAAAAATATAGTGTGAATAAATAAAAGGAAAATGTAGAAATGATGTTTTTAAAAAAATAAATGCACATGTCAGAAATAATAGTATTATTTGTACCATTACACTAACCAACAAAATGTTAACTGTTATGGCAAAGAGATAATAACTAACATGTGGAATGAAATGTTAAAACTGCTATTATTATTGGGGTACATGAAAGGGCAATGAGGGTGAAGCTTTTTATGTGTGTTAAAATTTTGTGATTTAGATTGGCCTACCCTGTTACATTCTCCTCCCTAACTCTTGATTCTCTATTAATGGCACAATTAACTAACTGTCTATACAAGTAATAAGAGTGGGTACCACCACTATTTCTCAGATCCTGACTTCCCCATTTAGATGTAGAATTCTAAATTTCCCACTTCTCAGCTGTCTCTTGGCTCTCATCTGCAGTCACACCCTGACGACTATGGCCTGGACTTTCCTAATGACCTCATGCCTCTGACTGGAATGTCAATCTCTTTTACAGACTGATTTCTCAAGACTTTGAAGCCAGACAACCCTGGGCTTGAACCATTCCACTAATTACCAGCTGTATGACCATAAAACTATTTAATATTTGTGTTTTCTTTTGTGTGTGTGGTATAGCACATGTATGTTTGAGCATGCATGTTTATGTGGCCTAAGTATGGGGGTCAGCAGTTGATTTTGGGGTGTCTTCCTCATCACTGATCACTTTCCACCTTTTTGTTTTTTGAAAGAACATTTTGAAAAAAATATTGTAAAGAAATGATTACAAACTTATTTGCATATATAGGAAATCTTACTAAATTGCAGTTTGTAATTTTAAATTGTAGAGGAATTAAGCTTTTTTTTATCAGGAGAATGCAGATAAATTTGACAGCACACACTTGATGAAATCACTAATGTAAAATTATTAAAATTCTACAAAATATTAAAATGTGTTTGCAAGCAAGTATGGTCACAATAAAGGCTAATGTCAGTTACAAAGACAACGTTGACCTGAACTCACTTTGTTTCTTGGTCTCTAGAGATTTATCTAGAAGGCTTATGCATTAAACAATTAGGGAAGATCATTTTGTTCATAGATTTTAGACAGGGTCTCTTACTGTGATAGTTAATCTCGGTTGTTATCACACCACCGCAGGGGAACCTCAACTGAAGAATGACCTTCATCATGTTGGCATTAGGGCCCGTTTGTGGGGTATTTTCTAGATTGCTGGTGGGTGTGGGAGGGTCCAGCCCAGCTCAGTCCACTGTGAGCAGTACAATCCTTAGGCTGGGCGGCATAGAAACAGAAGGGAACTGAGGGGCTAGAGAGATGGCTCAGTGGTTAAGAGCACTTGTTGCTCTTGCAGTGGGCTAATATTTGGTTATCATCACCCACGTGATGACTCACACGACTCTATGTATGTATGTATGTATGCATGCATGCATGCATGCATGTATGAATCAATCAATCAATCAATCAATCAATCAATCCATTCCTATCTCTAGATTCCAGGAAATCCAAAGTGGTCTTCTGGTGTCTGTGGGTACCAGGTACTCATGTGGTACATGTAATATGTGCAGGCAAAACACTCATACACATAAAATAGTTTTTAAAAAGGCAGCCGAAATTAAACAAACAAATCAGAAAGCAGGATTTCTGTGGTTTCTACTTCAAGTTCCTGTTTTGAATTCCTGCTGTGACTTCCCATAATGATGGATTTTAAATTGGAAGAAGAAATAAACCTTTTCCTTCCCAAGCTGCATTTGTGCATTTGCTCATGGTGTTTGTGACAGCAACAGAAAACTATGTAGGACACTCACAGAACCAGGATCTCATAGATTTGGCTAGGAGGGCTGACCAATGAACACCAGGTATTTGCACATGGGGCACATAGTCAGGCTTTTCATGTTGGTGCTGTGGATTTGGGCTCAGCACTTTCCCAATGGAGCGGTTTCTCCAGCCTAATGTTTGTGTTTTCAATGTGGGTTCCAAACCTGAGTTTAGTAGTTCAGGTCATAGGCCTGCTGAGTTCAGAGGAAGGGATCTACTGTGCACAGAGACAACTGGTGGGTTTTAAGGAATAGCTGTTTCAAAGACTGTATATCTCTCAAGTTGACAAACCTTTAGGGGTCCCCTCATCTTTGTAGATTCTCCCACTCCCTCCCACCTATTAGCTGGGCCAGCTCCTGTTTAGTCAGCAGGCTGTGGCTGGGGTGTCCACGAATCATGAAAAGCTACTTCTAGCTTTGGTGGTGAACCTCTTCCTGCATTTAGCTCATGATAGCAGAAATCATCTTTCTATATGACTGTCTTCCTTGTGAGTTCAGGACTTTAAGGTGGGGTTGATCTCTCTTTTCAATTTTGGACATAGTACTGCCTGTGTGGTTTGGTGCACAATTAAAGCAATATATGGCAATGAGGAAGGGCCAGGAAAGGCCGGGGATGAAAGAGACACTTCTTTTGCCAGGCTGATTTCTCTCTTTTGCTTTCATTATTTTTTATTTTTCGGTCTTTTGAGATAGGGGTTCTGTGTAGCCTTGACTGTCCTGGAACTCACTCTGTAGACCAGACTGGTCTTGAACTCAGAGATCTGCCTGCCTTTCACTCGAATGTTGGGATTAAAGGCACACGTACCACCACTGGCTTGTTTTCATTTTTTCATGTAGCTTCCCTAAGATAAAATAAAACTTGGCCTCTGTGGTTTCTTCTTATTCTTGCTTTAAAAAATTTTTTTTTAAAAATTATTTATTTACTTATTTATTTTTTACCCGTGCCAAAGACGAATTCAGCACTCTGCCACTGAGTTACATCCCCAACCCTCTCACGCCTTTCTATAATTTTCCTGCTACCCTTGTCTTTGGACACTGTCTGGTCAAGTCCTGCTGAGTTAACTTCTCTAGGGCTGTTTGTTACCTCATTGCAGAATAAGGGCAACACAAGAACCGATGAGAATCAAGAGCTCAGTAAATGTAACAGCAATTAGGTTTACAAATTCTTTTTCTTTTCAAGATTTTTCAAGCACCCTTTCTACTTTCCCACCCTCCTCTCCACCCACTTGAGCTGCTGTCCCACCTGTCACGCGGAACTCACCCTAGACCCATAACTCCTTCCTAAATCCTGATTTTAAAATGGCATATCCTCTTTAAATTAGGAAGTTAGCTAACAAACTAATCGTACATCTCGGGCTTAGTGTTCTGCAAATACTCGTATGAATTAAGAGCGATCACACAAAGTGACTCTAGAGCGTCCTTTCATTACAGAGCACTCCTGCGGTCCCCGCCCCGGCCGGCCCGCACCCGGATCACCGGGGCCCGTGCTCGCCCGGCCGCTTCCGGTGGGGCCTTCGCTCTCGGCAGCCGCTCGCTCGCGAGCTGCTCTCGGCGGGCGGCCTCATGCAGGCGGAGCGCGGGGCTCGGGGCGGCCGCGGGCGGCGGGGAGGCCGGGAGCGGCCCGGAGGGGACCGAGAGTCGGCCGGAACCGCGGCGGCGCTGGCGAGAGGAGGCTGCGGGGACGGAGGCGGCCGGCGGGGCCGAGGCCGGGGCTTCCGCGGAGGCCGAGGAGGCGGCGCCCCGCGTGGCGGTCGCCGGGAGCCGGGAGGCCGCGGTCGCGGCGGCGGCGGTGGAGCCTGCACGCGGGTAAGCGGCGCGGGAGGATGCGGCAGGCAGCCGGCGTACGGCGCCTGCGCGGGACGGAGCCGGGGGACGCGCGTGGACGGTGCACGCGCAGCCCCTGGCTGCTTGCGGCCCAAGGACTGGGCTACCAGCCTCCCAGTTTTGCTATAGCCGGGGTCCCAAAGTCTGATGGTGTCCCTGCAATTACCCGCTACAGCGCGGGCCTGGGTACATGAACCCAAACAGATTCACTCAGAGAAATGTTTGTTCCTCTATCCTGTGTTTCCTTTATCCATCCCAACATTGCCTAGGTAACACTCTCTGTTGTCACATCTGGATGGAGGGACATGGGGAAGATCATGTCTTCATTTTGGTCCTTCCCACTCTTCAGATTGATATTTCGTCTTATCGAGGGTACCTAAAGATTGACGGACCTTCCCGAGGTCTCTCTGTTCTCATGTCTCACGGTGGGCACATTGGTGTCTTAAATCAGGATTAACTGCAGAGCTCTGAAAGCCAAACAATAGAGTTCTGCCTGTGTAGGGACCGTTGTTCAGCTGCAGGATTCCACAGAGTGTACATCCTCTGGATGCAAATGGAAACAACTTCTAGCTATGTACCAAAGTAGCTTCTTCGGGAGCCCAGATGTTTACTGACTTTGATAACCAAATCCTCAGGCCAATCACCTTCACTGAATACCTAACTGAAGCGTGACACTATCCTTGATGCAATCATTAACTTCATAAAATGCAAGAATTTGTTTAGTGTTTATTTTTTAGAAATATATTTGTGTGTGTGTGTGGGGGGGGCATGACCTCCTGTATATGTGTTGCTTTTATTGGCTAATGAATAAAGCTATTTTGGCCTATGGCAGGGCAGAATATAGCCAGGCTGGAATATATATATATATATATATATATATATATATATATATATATATATATAGAGAGAGAGAGAGAGAGAGAGAGAGAGAGAGAGAGTAGGCTGAGTCAGAAAGATGCCATGTAGTTGCCAAGGACACGTCAGAACCTTACCAATAGGCCACAGCTTCATGGTAAAACACAGACGAATATAAATGGGTTAATTTAAGAGGTAAGAGCTAGCTAGAAAGACTGTTGAGCCATTGGCCAAATAGTGTTGTAATTAATATGGTTTCTCTGTGATTGTTTGGGTCTGGGCAGCCGGAATATGAACAAGCAGTCTCCGCTTACAAGGATAGAACCCTCATCATTAGACTTGCACAAGTGCTTTTACCCATTGAGCTGTATTACCTGCCCCAAAGTATATATTAAAATTTAAATGACACACAGTAACTATACATTTATGGGGCATTAAGTAGCATTTCTATACATGGATACAGTGTGTAATGATGGGATCAGAAGGATTTGATATACCTATCATGTTAGAAATACGTTACTTCTTTGTGTTGGTGTGAGGCCTAGTCTTGACACACTTGGCAACTTGACACACAAGCTAGAGTTTTCTGAAAGGAGGGAACCTCAACTGAGAAAATGTCTCCATAAGATCCAGATGTAAGGGATTTTCTTAATTAGTGATTCATGCCCAACCCATTGTGGGTGGTTTGGGTTCTGTAAGAAAATAGGCTGAGAAAGCCAGCAGGGAGCAAGTCAGTAAGCGGCACCCCTCTATGGCCTGTGCACCAGCTCCTGACTCTAGATTCCTGCCCTGCTTGAGTTCCTGTCTTGACTTCCTTTGGTGAATAGCAATATGGAAGTGTGAACTGAATAAATTCTTTCCTCCCCAAGTTGCTTTGGTCATGATGTTTAATCACAGCAATAGAAGCCCTAATTATGACAGTTGACAGCATTAAAAATCCTCCAGGCTAGTGTAGTAAGGAGGGTCACTTGTTGGTTCTCAGCCACCTGGCTAGCTTAGACCCGAAACAATCACACAGAAACTGTGTTAATTAAATCACTGCTTGGCCCATTAGCTCTAGCTTCTTACTGGCTAACTCTTATACTGATTTAACCTATTTCTATTAATCTGTATATCGCCACGTGGCAGTGGCTTACTGGCAAAGTTTCAGCATGTCTGACTCTAGTGGCGGCTCCATCACTTCTCCTGACTCCGCCCTTCTCCCAGCATTCAGCCTAGCTTTTCCTGCCTAGTTCTGTTCTGCCCTTGCCATAGGCTCAAAGCAGTTCTTTATTCATTAACCAATAAAAGCAACACACAGACAGAAGGACCTCCCACACCAGGTTGGCTGTTTTCTAATAATTGATTTTTCAACCATAGTTTTCCTACTTTGCTTTTGATCTTTAGAAATGATTCCTTCTATCTAAGTGAACTCCTGTACTCATTGACCGTCTCCGCCATCTCTCTTTCCTACACGTTTCCTAGTCTCTCATCACCACTATTCTAGGTTTAAGATCAACTTTTTAGTTTCCACATATAAATGAGAAAGTAATAGTATTGGTCTTTGCGTACCCAACTTGTTTAACTTAGCATAATATCCTTTAGTTCCATTCATTTTTCTGCTGGTGACCATTTCATTCTGATGTTCTGAAGGCTGACTGAATAATCCTTTGTGTCTATATATTCTCTTCTTTTGAAAAAGAGATTTTTAAAAAAAAGTTATGTATATGTTTATGCACGTAAGTGCAAAGCCAGCAGAGACCAGACGAGGGCATCAGGTCCTTGGAGCCCGAGTTAAAGGCGGTTGTGTCCTCCAGAACAAGTACTCTTAACTGCCTCTGAGGGCACCTGCACACACAGCACATGCTTACGGGCACACAAACGTGTAATAAATAAATAAACAAACATGGGAATGCTACTGTTTCTTAAGCATACTGACTCCAGTTTCTTTGGATATGTACCTAGTAGTTAGATTGTGGAATAGTTACTGTTTTTCTTTTTCTTTTTTTGTTTTTTTTGAAGAACATCCATACTGCTTTCTGTAATGCTGTACTAACTGATGTTCCCACAGCATATGAAGAGAGTTCCTGTCTCTGCATCTTTTCTAGCTCTTGTTATTTTTCAGATTCCTCTTCCTCTTCCTCCTCCTTTAGACAGGATTTTACTATGTACCCATGCTGCCCCAACTCAGGTTCTTCCTGCCTTTATTTCTAAGGTATGGGATCACACATGTACCTCAACACATCTGACTTTATTTAGTTAACTATTTGTTTGTTGAGACATAATCTTATTGTGTAGCTCAGCCTGTGTCCAGTTCTCAGTTACTGGTATCACAGGAGTGCCCCAGTTTTATTTTAATTGCCTTTTTTTGTTTATTTATTTATTTATTTATTTATTTTTGCAGATAGGGTCTCACTATGTAGACTTGGCTGTCCTGGAACTCACTATGTAGAGCAGGCAGGCCTTGAACTCAGAGATCTGCTTGCTTCTGCCTCAAGAGTGCTGGGATTAAAGAGGATCTCTCACAGGAGATTTCTTATTTTTCTTTTTTTTTTTTTTTTTGCATTTACTGAGAAGTTTCTAGATACTCGTATGCAAGCAGTTTGTTCTCATATTTTGTACATTTGAACGGTTTGAGGTTGGTCCATTTTACAGAGCCACCTCTTGCTGGGTGATCAGTTGTAAACATTTTCTCCCCTGTCGGCTGTTCTCAACTCTTTTGGTTGTCTCCATTGCTGTGCATCTCTTTTGATGTGATCCCATTCGTCAAGGTTGCTGCTGTTGTTTGGGCTTTGAGGTCAAATTCAAAGAAAGCTTGGCCCAGAGCAATGTTCTGAAGTGTCTTTCCTGATAGTTTCAAAGGTTCAGGTTTTATATTTAATTCTTGTTTATTTTGAGTTGGTTTTGTATATAGTTTATGTCTTCTGAGTATGGATATGTACATGTATTCCTGGGTTTTCTGTTCTGTCTCGTTGGCTCCCCACTCCCTTCCTTTTTAGTGGTGGGACTGAACTTGGGATGGAGTGCATGTTACCAAACCACATTTAAACCACCAGGTTTGTGTACCAGGACCATACAGGTTGGCCTGTTACTCTTTGCAGTGTGTTTTGAGGTCTTATATTGTAACGCTTAACTTTTATTCCGCTGTTCAAGACATTCAAGGTCTTTTACAGCTTTGTGCAAATTTTAGGAGTGGTTGTTCTGTTTCTGTGAAGAATGTCGGGCTATCTCAGGGGGCATTGCATTGAATCTGTAGATCACTTTGGGTATTACAGGCATGCGAAAAGTAGTGCATAGTTCCATCCATGCACCCAGGAAGGCTGTGAAACCTTGTAACTTAGTGTCGTCTCCAGTTGCTCCCATTAACATTGCAGATATCACTCACTTCTTTGGCTAAATTTATTTATATATGTTTTATTTAAAGTTTTTGTTGATATTGATTATTTATTTAGATTTATTTTTCACTTCCACCAATTTTGATACTGTTATATTAAAAAACCAACTACATTTTACATGGTAATTTTGCATTCTGTAAACTTTCTAAATTTGTCAGTTTTAATGTTTTTGGTAGTATTGTTTTATGTATAATTTATATAATTATATAAAATATAATATATAAAATATATAATTATATAAAATATACATAATTAATGTCTTCTGCAAGTACTGGTTGCTTAACTCCCTCCTTTTCTGTTTGGATGCCCTTCTTTTGTGTTCTTACTCTGGCTGAGACTTTTGGAGACAGGATCGTACTATGTAACCCTGGCTGGCCTGGAACTCACTATAACAACCAAGTTGGCCTCGAACTCATAGAGACCTGCCTTCCTCTGCTTCCCGAGTGCTGGGACTAAAAGTGAATTGTCTTGATGAGTTATTAACAGGGAGGAAGTTAAGGCCTATTAGCCGTCCTTGGGATTTTTTACCCTTTTTTTTTTCTGCAGATAAAAGTAAGTAATTAACATTTATTGAACACTTGTACATCGAGTCATAGCTAAGTCACTCACAGTATTGGTTAAATTCCTAATTCACAATTAATCTGAAGATTACTGAGCCTGGATTCAACATCTGTTTCCTCCAAAGCCCACTCTTCTGGTTACTCCTCTGAGCTTCTGGTACAGTTTGAAAAGAGGTAGCTCCGTGGTAAGATCTCTTGTTGCACAAGCACGAGGACCTGAGTTCAGATTCCCAACACCATGTTAAAAACTTGCATTGTAGCTTGTACTTGTAACCCCAGCGCTGTGTGGTTGGGGTAGAGACAGGAGGATTGCTAGAGCTTGCTGGCTGCCAGCCTGGCTGAGCTCCAGGCTCAGTGAGAGACAGTGTCTGAAGTAAATAAGGCAGAAAGCAGTGGAGGAAGATTCTTAATGTCTTCTGACCTCTACAGCATAAATTAAGGCATACACACTTAGATAGACTACACACACACACACTCACACACACACACACACACACACACACACACAGGGTCGGGGGATAACTGTGTTTTCACATACCCCCCCATGTTTAAATATAATTATAAAGCCATATAGTGACACTGGTAACATATTTAGTTCTTTGAATGTTAGCAGATCTTTGTGCTCCTTATCCACACTTATATGGCAGATGTATTCACTTAAAAAAGTAAGACAAAGTCTCACTGTGTAGCCCAGGCTGGCCTTCATCTGTGCTACCATCCCTAGGCTGGCCACTTTTTAGTTACTTATATGCAGTAAAAAGCCACTGCGCTGAGGAAAGTGGAACCTTGAAGGCATATGCATTTGTTTATATTTATTTTGCCATTTTGTTTTCTTTGTGACTACTGCCTGGCTGGAGCAGTAATCAAGGCACTAGTGCTGAGTCTCTTACACTTTGTCTGGCTCAGATGCTCAGCCGCAGAGCCCCATTTGGTGTCGCATTGGGTCTTGGCAGGTGTCTAAGTCTTGTTCTGTCCCCGAGACCTCATGCCAGCCAGTAGTGCCTGTGAGTTTCTTAAACTCAGACTACAACAACAGTCTCCAGGAATGGTTTTCCCTTTTCCGGAAGACTGAAGCTGTCTTGGCTAGAAGCTGAATGTGGTTAAGTATCCCAACAGAAAATTGCTTTAGGGTTATATTTTTGAGCCAGGTTACATGGTGAGTTCCAGGACAGTCTGTGCTACATTGTGAGGAAATGGCATTTGCCATTTTTTCTTGTCACTGCGGGCCACTGTGTAGGTTTTAGTGTCTTGTTAACAGTGTGCTGTTTAGAGGTATGCTTTTTTTCCACCAGCCATATTTCCATAATCCACACGGATAATTCATCCTCAAACTGTTTTACTTATTCGGAGGAAGCCATGCATAATGCCACATCTGTACATCTACATCTACTATCTTTTAAAATCAAATGGTTCAGATAATTTTAAAATATCTAATTCCCAGGATATTCTGTGCATTTGTTAATTAGAACATGGAGCAGGAAAGCATTTTAAGGGCTGAGAATGTGGCTCTGTTGATAATGTTTCATAGCTTGAGTACGGCCCTGGCTTTGGTTTCCAGCACCACATAAACCCTATGTATGGGGTTGCATACCTTCCTAGAGCTCAGAACAGGAGGCAGACTTTCACAAGTTACACAATAGTTAGATGCCTGCATGGCATCTCAACAGCGGCCATAGAAACAGTTAAAATAAAACAGCATCACTATTTTTATGAATGAATGGTCTTAAATACTGTAGTGACTTGGTATTGGCTTCATACATTTAAAAAATCACATCAATACAGATTTTAGCAGTAAAATTCCAACTGTTTCTTTTACTTTTAAACTCATAATTTCTTCTCATGTTTTCTTCATATATTTATCAGGGGTAATATATTTTATTCTAGGAATTTGTTTAGTAGCTGCCTTGCACTTTCTATGTAATCATTTTTTGTTTTATTTTGTTTCTGTTTTGAGACAGGGTCTCACGTAGGGCAGACTCGCCTTGAACTTTAGATTCTCCTGTCTCCATCCCCCCGTGCTAGGATTTCCAAGTGGTAGAGGCATTTTATTAATATAAAGTGTAATTAGGATGACAAGACTTCGTATCAAATTCATATATTATTTTAGCTTATCAGTTCTCTAATTTTATTTTTGTATTATGAGACTGAGTTACTAACACTGAGAGACTTTGTTAACTGATGTGTGTTTTGTGAGAAAGTCACTGTGTATAGAGACCTATGTGTTGTTCAGTGTGAATGGATCGTTATCATTTGTGACTAGGAACAATTAAAACTGTTCAGCTAGTGAATACTTAAAATGTGCTGTGTGACTTTCATATATGTGTGTTTGAAATTCCTTGGGCAACTAGAATTGTGCTGGTATTGTTCATGTCTGTTCATTTAACCTTGCGTTCTTTGCGAGATTAAGTGTTGGATCCAGACTGTTCTTCCCACACTCTGGAGTGTGGGTTACTTAGAAGGGCACATGACAGCACTTCACCAGCATAAGTTCTGATGAAAAGATTTACTTTTCTCTTCAATTGTATGAGGCGAGGTCTCTTGTTCTACAGCCCAGGCTGTCCTGGAACATGATATTGTAGCTTGAGATAGCCTTGAACTCTTGGTCCTCTTGCCTTACGTGTTGGCTGGAATTATAGGCACATGCCATCAGATCTAGCAGGACACCAATTCCCCAAAGAAACAAATACCAGAGTTGAGAGCCAATCTGTGAATTGGGGTGTGCTCAGAGCAGGGGGCCTGAAGAATGGCTTCTCTGTTTATACCACACCCAAAAGGAAGTTGGTCATGTGTGAGGAGGCTTACAGAACGTTTCGCCTTCCTCTGAGCAAATGCCCTACACATCGAAAAACAAACAGAACAAAACCAAGAAAAATAAAATTGTGTCTTTTAAGCTGGGCGGTGGTGGCGCACGCCTTTAATCCCAGCACTCGGGAGGCAGAGGCAGGCGGATCTCTGTGAGTTCGAGGCCAGCCTGGTCTACAAGAGCTAGCTCCAGGACAGGCTCTAAAGCTGCAGAGAAACCCTGTCTCGAAAAACCAAAAAAAAAAAAAAAAAAAAAAAATTGTGTCTTTTAACCAAATTAAATAAATGAAGAGCAGTTGACTTCTCTGTCAAATGAAAGTTGTATTAACTCCCTAGCTCTAAAACAAGGACGAGAGAACACGAGGCCCAGGGCAGGAGGTGTAGCTAGGTGTGAGAACATGTGCCCGGGTCCTGTCCTTAGCGTGGGGAAGACATTCCAGTCCTAGATACCAGCCCCACCTTGAACTGTGCTCAGCTGGGTGAAACTGGCAATCAAAGCTCAATTTTAGCTGTGACCAGCAGGTGGGGCAAGGAGCACGTTCACGGAGCAAACACGCCTGGCTTAGAGCAGGCAAACAGCCACAGGGAAAGCTCCTCATTGACTCGATCTTTACTACTCTATTGAATGCTTCCCGGTGTTTACCCCTGGCTCTTCGAGACCTGAGAAATAGCATGTTCTCATCATCATGCTCTGTTTTAGAGAAAATTCCGTTCTTCTTAAAGAGTTTCCATTGTGTGTAGTATTTGTCCCCTGTCCTACGTTACTAGAGAACCTTTTCCTACAAGTACATAAATCTAAGCTTCTCCCCACCCCTTCTCCCTGCTTCTCGCTCTTGTTGGTTCCCTTTGTTCCTCAATTTCCCTTCTTCCATACAGTTTCACAGACATATACATAATTTTATATGTCTATAAAATCTAGGAACCGCCGGGCGGTGGTGGCGCACGCCTTTAATCCCAGCACTCGGGAGGCAGAGGCAGGCGGATCTCTGTGAGTTAGAGACCAGCCTGGTCTACAAGAGCTAGCTCCAGGACAGGCTCTACAAACTGCAGGGAAACCCTGTCTCGAAAAACAAAAAAACAACAAAAAAACAACAAAACAAAACAAAACAAAAATCTAGGAACCACAAATGAGAGAAAACATGATAATTTTTTTTCTGAGACTAGCTAGATTTGCTCTTATTACCCCCAGTTGTGCCCATCTTCTTGCAATTGCTGTGACTTTCTCCTTCCTTATGGTTGAAATAATTCTGTTGAGTATATAGGTTGGATTTGCTTTATTGATCCCTGCAGAGGAAACTTTTGATGGTAGAGTGTCTTGCTTTTGAGACATGTCAGACATTTACCGTGCCTGATCAGCAGCATGCATGCCTAGACCAAGACCAGTTGATAAATGTATGTGTGTAATGTGGCTGTGGGTATTTTGTTCTTAACATGGCATTTCCAGATGGAAATGTTTCCTGAAACTGGCTTGTAAGCCTGGGGTATTGCCATGTTTCTAAGTGTTAGTGTAACTTTATGTATCCATGTATATTGGGGCCCAGAATCAAAGTAGAAGTTATATCCACAGAATACACATGAAGTAGCAAACTTGGGAGTTGTTAATTTCATTTGGATTTTTAGGATCTTCTGATAAGTTGATTTTTATTTAGTGTGCAGTCTTCTGGATGGTAGACATAGAATTTACACGTGTAGTAACTTTTTTGGTGCCACAGCCACCTATAACTCGCATTTCACCCAACTTAAAAACACATCTATTTCATTATTATTTTTTATTTATTTGTCTGTGTTTGAGTATATGGCAAGTGTGTGCTGATGCCCATGGGGACCAGAAGAGGGTATTGGATCCCCTAGGGCTAGAGTTATGGGCAGATGTGAGCTTCCTGACTTGTGTGCTGGGAGCCAAACTCAGGTACTCTGCAAAAACCTTACACACTCTAAACCCTCTTTACTGCTGAGCCATCTCTCCAGTCCTCCATTCATGTTAAAGAACAAGTCTATCCGGGTGTGACGGGTGGCAAATGCCTGTAATCCTGGTGCTCAGAGGGCTGAAGCAGGAGAACCATTAGTTTTTGTTCTGCCGAAACTTAACTCCTCTTGACTTTTTCAGCTTTTTTCCTTGTGCTCTTTTTCTTTCACCTAACTTGACACAAGCGGGAGTCACCAGGGAAGAGGGAGCCTCAGTTGAGAAATTGCTTCCATTAGATTGGCCTGTAGGCAAGTCTGTGGTACATGTTCTTTTCTTTTCTTTTTTTTTCAAGTTTATATTCATTCATTCATTCATTTATTTTATGTGCATTGGTGTTTTGCCATGGATATTGGACATGTGGGTGCTGGGAATTGAACCCTGGTTCTCTGGGAGAAGAGTCAGTGCTCTTAACTACCGGGCCACCTCTCCAGCTCCACATTTTCTTAATTAATGACTGATGTGGGAGGGTCCAGCCCGCTGTGTGTCACCACTCTAGGTGGGTGGCCCTGGACTGTATAAAAAAGTAGACTGTGCAAGCCAGGGCCATGGAAAGTCAGCAAGTCAGTAAGCAGGGCTCGCCCCTGCCCTCTTTGGCTCCTGCCTCAGCCTCCTTTAGTGACAGACAGTGATCAGGATGTGTAAACCAAGCAAGTTCTTTCCTCCTCTAGTTGCTTTTGGTCGTGGTCTTTATCATAGCCATAGATAGAGCAAATTAGGACATTTCTCTTGAGAGTTTAGGATGCAATTTAAGTCCAGCGGCTTCATCGTTATAAAGAAGAAAACAACATCAGAATTTAATTTGTACTTTCTCCCTAAAGAGTATTTAGACATTTTCAGTGGGGATCTAGAGATTGTGGAATTAAATGTTACTTTGGATTTCTGTGAAGCAGAGGTCAATAATCTGCCAAAAATAAGGCCGCCGTGCTGGCTGGCACCGCTGACTCCCACACTGAGCTACCAAGCCGTACTGTACTGTGGCGCAGCTTCCAGGCATTTGGCTTGCCTTACCTCCCCACCACACTGATCCTGGGATTTGCATTTTGGCCTGCTGGATCAGGAGCTTTGAGAAAATCCACCTTTCTCTAATGTAAGGTGAAAGCTTTCTCCTTTCCTCAGCATCTTTGCTGCCCTTTGTTTTAATTAAAAGATTTCCCTTCCTAATGTTGGAAGAGCTTCCTAAAGGTCACACTTAGAAAGAGCGGCAGAAGAGGGAGATAGATGGCAGGACTCTGTCCTGCTGTAGGAGAAATGGCCTCCTGAAATTCACAGAAATATGCCTTTTCTTATTTTATTTTATTTGTAGTTTTTGCTCCAGTAGGGACAGGAAGGGAAGGAGGTTTTCTAATGTATTGCCATGGTACCATGCAGTTAAGGATCAGTTTAATCAGAGGGGTGTGTCAGGCAGGCACCTACCAAATGCCATGCACTGTGTAGCAAAAGAGGTTGAAGAATCCCTTGTGCATTTGCCTTTACACACACAGTGCCTTTCCTTCTACTTACAAAGTACTTGTGATTGAGCTCGCTATATAATTGTGCAGCAGTTGCTGCTTGATTTCTCCGGACCTCGGGAACCACTTCTAAGAGCTCTGTGAGCTCTTTCTTTCCTCCTCTCATTAGTGCCATGTGTAAATGCTCTCGAGGAAGAAATGATTTTGACATGAAACAAACGCAGCTAGCCCCCAAAACAGAACAGACATGTGTTTCCTACTCCAGCCACCAAAGGAGAATGAAAAGGAGGGCAAATTCAAGAGGAACTTCACAGGCTGGGAAGAGCCCTTACAGAGACTTTTCACACAGTCGGTACAGCAGCTCCTTCTTCCTTGTGTGGTCAGTGTGGGTAAATGACTGTCACTCTTGGAAGACAAGAATTCTGCCAGATCTGCTTTTTCTTTTGTGTGAAATGGCAAATCAAACAGTCTTTGCTGGTTAGATTGGGTTTGCCCTTTGTCTAAGAAGACAGCTGAAGGGTTGTGTGGCAGGGCTCAGTAATAGCCGGCATGAGCAAGAGCAGCGGCTTAGTCCTTAGCAAGAGGAGGGGGAAATGTTATGTAGATTCTGTAGTTGAGTTTTGTGAAATTTGATGTAGTAGTTATACTTAAAGACTTTTGCCTTGAGGAGAATATGATTATAATTTGATCAAGGGTCCAAATGATGTGGTGGGACACGTTGTGAAGACACTCAGGTGTCAGGGAAGGACAGCAAGAATGGTAGCTCGCTCTGAGCCCTTAGGTGGTGTGAGGAGAGGGGACCTTAGCACAAGGTCGAGTTAAACTTTAGCAAGAATAGGCAGAGTGAAATGTAACTTACATTTGTTTTGTCTGCCCACCTATCTGTCTTCTTCCCTCCCTCCTTCTCTCTCTCTTCCTCTCTTCCCTTTCCTCCCTTCCTCTTTCCCTCCCTTCCCCCCATGCCTATAACCCAACACTCAAAAGTTTTTTTTTTTTAACAGTTGAATTTTGTTTTAGTCTGATGTGACTCGGATCTTGGCTGTCTCAGTGATTGCTGGGATGCATTTCAGTGAGTAAGTGTTTGGGTCCGAGATCTGTTCATTTGTGTGGTTGGTAAGTTTTGGAGTGGGAGTAGGATCTATTTCAAGTAGACCTTATCTGTATTCATGTAATTGATTATATTGAAGACCCTGTCTACTCTCTAAGGGCTTCACTGAAGTTAAATAAGATCATTGAATGAAAATGAGCTTGGAAAGATGTCTGATTTGGGGATGTAGCTTGCCAAGCATACATCGGACTTGAGTTCAGGCTTCCAGCATTGTTCAGTTTCTGGCTCTAGCCAGTTAAGTCTCTCTCTTCTCTATCGGTAATCATAAGAACTTTGCTAAGGACTTTAGATACTGAGATATTTTACATTCTTTTCTTTTTCATTTCAGACAGTCTCATTCTGTAGCCCCACGTTAGCCTTGAATTTACTGTGCATCCCAACTTGACCTTGAACTTGAAAGGATTCGCCTTAGCCTTTTAAGTGTTGGGGTTATAGGCATGGGTGACCACATGCAGAGAGAGTTTTTTTTCACAGTAATATTTTGCTCAGTGAAGAGACATATTTGCACTTCAAGATATTTTCATTCTGTTTCTGCCTATAAGACCTTGGAAAGTCCCTCCCTGAACCTTGTTTCATTTTTAAAGCCCAGAGAATTCAATGGAATGGATGTTCTAAAAGAAACAGTATTGTTTTAGTCTAATTTCCATTTTGCCTCCCTGGATTTATATTATAGAGGAAACTTGTAAAGCCACTAGTAGGAAAGGCTCCCTTCACAATGGAAAAGGAAGCTGGTCGTGGTGGCATACACTCATAATCCCAGCTCAGGAGACTTGCTGCTAAGTTTTGAGGCCAGCCTAGGCTACCCAGCAAGACTCTGTCTCAACTCCACCACACTACCCACTGGTAAAACTTCAATCAAATGCATTGAAAGAATTAATACACCCAAACCTGGGGATGCTGGCTGGTAATCGTACCTACTCTGGGGGCTTAGACCAGAGAATCTCAAGTTCAAGTCTTGCATGGGCATTTTAGTGAGATCATGCCTGCCTCAAAATAAAAAATAACAAAAGGTAGTAGGTACAGCTCAGTTATGGTATGTAGCTAGCATGAGGGAGACCTTAGGTTCAACCCCAGTTCTGTCAAAAAAAAAAAAAAACAAGAATCTAAACCTTGCATGGCAGTGTTTGTCTGTAACCCCAGCACCTGGGAAGCCTGGGGCAGAAGATTTGGAGTTTGAAGTCAGTCTTGGTTACCCAGTGAGGCCCTGTCTCAACAATAAAGACTGTTGAAGCTATTTTGTACATTGGCTGAAGTGTATCAACACAGGCAAGAACTGCAAGCAGACTACCTTGTTTTGCAAGTATTGCCAAGGAACTAGATTTTTAGAAGTTTTAGACATGTAGGCTTCCTGAAGCCACTTACCTTGGTAATTGGCATCTTATCAGAACTGACAGCTACATGGCACCAGGGACATTAGTGAAGAGTCTTAAGTGATAGACCCTTCAGAGGAGCTGATGAGATGACACTTCCTTTGGGAAGCTGCTCAGCTTTCTTGGATGAATGGCATTTGGCAGGGTCGCTTTGCCTTGCTTCATCTCTCTGGAGAAATGTGAGCACCCCTTTAAGGCTGCTGTGTAAGGACATGGGGAATTTTAAGAAACTTTGCTTGATCAGGAGCTGGTTAAGGACTGGGTTCAAGAAATTCGCAACATCCTGAAAACAGGAACCTCTTCAAAAGTACAAACCACGAAATGTTCCTAGCAGCTAGCCACCTGTCCACACCCAGGTCTAGACAGAAGCAGAAGTAGCTGCATACAGGGAGAAGAGGGTGTGCAGAAGTAGTCTACACCTTGTGTCTAGCAAAACCAGCCCTCTTGACCCTGAGATATATTATATGTCACCCCTAAATGAGGAGTGGGGGAGCTCTCCTCACTGCACTGCTTTGTGGATGGAGGCTTTGAGCTCCCAGCTAGCTGGTTTGAATTTTGCACGCAGAAATAAACCTTGCTTTTGCATTCTGGACTCGACTGGATTCTGGTGGTGGTCTCTCTGGGGGTCTCAACTTGGGCATAACAGCTGGTGAATTGTTAACAGATGGATTGGGTGGTGGATTTGGGAAGGAGGTGGATTTAGATAAGGAGGGAAAAGTTTAGCCAATACCTTGATTGCAAGAGACTAGAAAAGCAGTGGTTTAGAACTCTGAGTGTGGAAAAGAAACAAACCTTATACTATTTTATTATTATTGAGATGTGCGTTTTGTCTAGGTTGGCCTTGAACTCTTGGACTGGAGCACCCCTCTTGCCCTGGCCTCCTAAGTGTGTACCACCACGCCACACCGCGCCACGCCACATCAGTTTAAGAACAAACCCTTTGTTTTTTGCAAGGCACTGATACTGTTTTAAAAGGGAACTGCCATTACCAGAGGAAGGAATTCTAAATGTTTATTGCAAGCTTTATTCCTGCTGCAACCCATACAAGCCCACAAAGGCACTAGTGTTTAGCAAACAGAGTCACAGGTTTCCTCCTCCTCTCCTCTCTCTTTTCTTGGTCCTGCCCAGTATTTTACTTGGGTCTCTCACATGCTCTGTTACTAACCTACACCCTAAGCTCTTTTTCCTTTTAATTTTGAGACAGATGACAGGAGCCTACCACTAGGCCTTGCTGTTTGTTTTTGCAAGGTTTCTCACTCTGTATCCAGGACTGGCTAGCTCAGCCTCTCAAGCCCTGCTATTACAGACACGCACTACTGCCACTTGGCTTGGCTCCAAGTGGATTTTCTTCTTAAATATTTATTTATTATTTTATAAATATGTGTGTATGCTGGAGTGGATGTATGGTACCCTATAGGGTGTACCATACACACAAGTGCAGCTTCTCACAGAGGCCACAAGAGGATCTTGAATTCCCTGGAACTGGAGTTGACTGGTGGTAATGAGCTGCCTGCTGGTACTGGGGGCCAAACCTGTGTCCTAGGAACCAGATCCTCTGGAAGAGCAGCAAGTGCTCTTAATTGATGAGCCATCTCTCCAGTCTCTTCAAACAGATTTTTATTTCAGGAAGTAGGATGCTGCTGCAACAATTATCTTAAAACATAGAAGTGTCCACTGGACTGGGTAATGGGTGATGACTGGAAACATTTGGGGATGCATATTAGGGGTCTAAATTGTCTTTAGACTGTCATTGGAAACGTGAACCCTAAAGATAATTCAGGGTGGATCTTAGGTAGAAAAGAGGGGTATGCTGCCAGACGTCGGGGAACTAGTGAGCTTTGTTCCAAAGTGGCAGAGACCTTGGCCACATCCTGGTCTCCTCTTGGTGTTTGTGGTCGGTGGACAAAGAGTTGCTCACCCTACTGTTCTGAGAATAAAAGTGTTGCCACACTCTTCCCTATTAGTGGAACATTGACTCGTCCTTTCTGTTCCTGAGTTGCTGGGATTAAAGGTGTGTGCCACAGCGAGCTGATGGAGAATTTTAGATTGTCTGCTCTAAGTAGTTTTCTACTGAAGGACTTCCTTCATCTTCATCTTCAAGTCAAGTTGACTGTTGCCTATTAGAAGTAAAACAGTACTCATTTCAGTTGAGGCCCTCTGTGTGTTCCAAATTTTCTTGTGGTTTGCGGTGCCACTGGGCAGGATAATAGCTCAGCAGCACTTTGATGGTAAGTAACCTGACTGGATTTCTGTTGCTCTATGAACACTGCAACCAACGATGGGCTTTCCGGTATAAAGCATTACTGTGAAAAGTACCAGTGTGGCTTTGAAATGATGTCAACAGAAAAACAACGCCTTGTTTATGGAATACTGCATTTTTCAGTATTCCCACGTGCTGTGTCCATGTCTGTTTAATGAAGCAAATGTCTCCTATGCTTTATTTCTTTCTACTCTACTCTGGCGGGTGTTCCTCTGGCCCTCACATTTGGGTAGGAGCAATGAGATCCTAGTTTGGTGACACTTGTAATTTGAGATTAGGGAGTTTATCTGCAGGAGGCCCGCCTGCATTGAACACTCAGTGACTACTGAATGATAATTACTATCAGGGCCCTTGGTTCTCTCCAGCTCTCCCGCCTTTCATTTCCGTGTTGGTTTTCCTGCAGAAACATCCTCTCAGGTGTTTCCAGCCACAGTTGTGTCTTACGTCAGGACCATTATCTTCCCAGGCTCACAGTTTGCCATGTGCTTTAGCTGCTCGGAGATTTCAGGCTAACTGGAGAAGCTTCTCTGAACTTTACCCAGTGGGACAACAAAAGAATATTGGGTTTCCCACCGTAAAGCCTGCTAACACTTTCAGCTCTAGTTCTTGCCCCATTCTCATCAGCCCCAGGTATTAGTTGACTTACGTAGCGGAATTAATTCACTAAATAACTTTAATCAGCTAGCATCTTTGGGTCTTCAGAATTTTATGGAGATGGCAGCCTTGAGGCTTGAGGTTGTATTTGTGATCTCTAGATTTTAATATAAATGACCATTTTCTTGCTTTTGTAATGAAGCTTATGATATTTGATGACTGAAGGAGATCATGAAAGGCCAATTTAGTCCATTCTTTTAGGAAAGTTTTGCAGTTTCATTTAGGTGAGAATTATTGATTAATGTGAAATTTGTTGGATGAATGATTGATGGGAAACTCAGATTTACAGAGGGCCAGAGTAACATTAAAGTAATGTCCTGGATAGAAATAGGGACAAACCTACACCATGAATGGGCTAGGCCTGTCATTCAACCCTTCTGCAGTCATCTTGTTAGTTGTGCTGGGGTTTCCTTTTGTCTGTCAAATGATGTGATATAACACTGTCCAGGGGACCATGTATGACATATTGCAGCCAAGACATATTTGACTGTGATATAACACTGCCCAGGGACTGTGTATGGTACATTGTTGTCAAGACATATTTGACCAAGCATTTAGGTAACATTGGAAATTAAAACCAAATCTATAAGAAATTTAAGAAAAACAGAGACGAAGCCAGACAGAAGATAGACTCTTCTGCATGCTCCCTGTTCTGGCCTCGTCAATAAATGAGCACACTACAAAGAAAGCTTGTGCTGGCTTTCAGTGATGTAGGATAGTGAGCAGAAAACATTGGGGACTTGCTAGAAGAAACAAGCAGTAAAGGAATTTGTTTTGGAGTGGTGGGGCTAGAAGTAGTCTGTGTGGCCTGGGTGTGGTGGCACCAAACTGTAACCTCAGCACCCAGGAGGATGGCCTGGGCATGGTGGCACATGCCTGTAATCCTGCACTTGGAAAACTGAAGCCTGAAGCATCAGAATCTGAGAAAAACCTGGGCTACATAGTTAGATTCTCTCAGAAACAGAACCGAAACAACCTTTCAAATAGTATGTGTGCTATAGAAAACGAAATGCATTGAAATGGAAAGTTAGACCATGTTTACTTAATAAAATTGGTTGCCAGCAATAAAGTGTGTAAGTATAACAGAAGAAAGGACTGGGCCCATGTGTGTTGTGGTGCTCTCTCGGTGATGAGAAGTAGTTTTTTTTCCAGGTGTTACTGGGGATTTTGAATGTTGGGCCTTGTGTATAAAACAGCAATAGTTCAAATATGGGTTTTAAAATTTATCTTAGTTTTTGTCTTCATAATTTTCTACAAGGTAAATGTCCTGTTTCTGTGTCAGCAAAGTGTGGTTTTTTTTTTAAAAAAACTTATTTTAATTAATTCTTTGAGAATTTCATATAATACATTTTGATTATATCCCCTCCTGGATTTTGACCTTGATTCCTTCTAAACCCTCCCGCACCTCCCTGTTCTCGTCCCCTACTTTCTAATAATCCGTTGAGTACAATTTGTGCTGACCATATACTCCTGGTAGTGGGGCCATCCAGTGGAGCATGGTGGGCCTACCTGGAGCCACACTCTTGAAGAAAACTGACTTTATTCCTGTAAAGCCATCACCTAGCAATAGGTCTTACTCTGTAGCCTAGGCTGCCTCTAATTCATGGTGATGTTGGAATTATAAATACGTGCCACCACACCTAGATGATTGTTTTTTTTTTTTTTTTTTTTTTTTTTTGATTTTTCGAGACAGGGTTTCTCTGTGGCTTTGGAGCCTGTTCTGGAACTAGCTCTTGTAGACCAGGCTGGTCTCGAACTCACAGAGATCCGCCTGCCTCTGCCTCCCGAGTGCTGGGATTAAAGGCATGCGCCACCACCGCCCAGCCTGATTGGGTTTTTTTAAACTCATATTTAACTGCTGTATAAAGCTAACTGCTGGTTGGCTTGGATATATTTCACTAGTTTTACTTGCTTACTAAGGATATTATAATCTTTTGGACTCTACTTTGAACTATGTATTTAGATTCTACATGCATGTGTTCTATAAAAGGCAACACTTTTTTTTAGATTTATTTATTTATATGGATACAGTATTGTGTCTGCCTGCAGGCCAGAAGAGGACACCAGATCTCATTACAGATGGTTATGAGCCACCAAGTGGTTGCTGGGAACTGAAACTCAGGACCTTTGGAAGAGCAAGCAGTGCTCTTAACCACTGAGCCATCTCTCCAGCCCCTAGAGCAACACTTTTTTTATTATGGAAAGTTTCAAATCTACAACACATAGACTAACTGTACACTGATTTCCCATTACTCACCACCCCAGCTCAGCAATGGTCATGTAAGTAGTTTATTTCTGACCGCCATTCCTCTCCATGAACTATTTGAACCAGCTCCCAGATGCCTTATCTTTTCACACATGGTTGAATATTTGCACCTAGTGCACGAGAACACTATAAATTTATAACATTGTTATGAATCAAACGGTAAATAGTTTTACTAGCTCATTCTTAATACGGCCAAGTGAGTAGTCATTGTTTGTATTCCTCAGTTATTCTAATGATGACTATTTTCTCTGGCTAAATTATTCAAATCAGAACATAGATAAGTCCCCAATCTTACATTGTTAATCCAGTGGGGTTGTGTGTGATGTGCTGGGGATGAAACCTGGGACCTTCTGCTCCTGACAACCACCAAGCTCATCAACCAGGACCTTCTACCCTTGACAGCCACCCAGCTAATCAACCAGGACCTTCTGCCTCTGACGCCAACCCCAGCTCATCAACCAGGACCTTCTTCCATTGACACCCACCCCAGCTCATCAACCAGGATCTTCTTCCATTGACACCCACCCCAGCTCATCAACCAGGACCTTCTTCCATTGACACCCACCCCAGCTCATCAACCAGGACCTTCTACCACTGACACCCACCCCAGCTCATCAACCAGGACCTTCTTCCATTGACACCACCCCAGCTCATCAACCAGGACCTTCTACCACTGACACCCACCCCAGCTCATCAACCAGGACATTCTTCCATTGACACCCACCCCAGCTCATCAACCAGAACCTTCTTCCATTGACACCCACCCCAGCTCATCAACCAGGACCTTCTTCCATTGACACCCACTCCAGTCCATTAAGTTTGTTTAATCTGTTTCTCTTCTCTATCACACCACCATTTTTTCTTTTGCAATTTCTTTATTTCCTACAAAAAATGTGTATAGCTGTTTTACCTGCTTATATGTCTGAGCACCATATGCATGCAGTACCTGCAGAGGCCAGATGAGGGTGTTGGATCCTTAGGAACTGGAGTTACATAGAGATGGTTATGAGCTAATATACGAGTGTTGGGAATTAAACCCAAGTCTCTGGAAGAACAGTCAGTGCTCTTAACCACTGAGCTATCTCTACGAACCCATTACAATTATTATTGTTGTTGTTATTGTTATTATGTGTGTGTGGGGGCAATGAGGTGGGCACATATGTTGCGTAAGGGTTGATTCTCTCCTTCCACTGTGCCTTTTGGGGACTGAACTCAGGGCACCAGGCTTGTGCAGTAAAAGCTTTTACCCACTGACCCTTCTCGATGGCTTGCAACTTACTTCTTGATATAATTAAGCAGTCGTTTCTAAGTATACTGTAGGATTTCTTACAATTTGTTGTTCTCTGCATGCTTCCTTTTAATGCCCATGGCTAGAAACACTCAAGAATGTCTCTGAGTTGAGTTCCCATTAAAACATATTTGTGAGGTACATTTGCAAATATCTAAATTTCCAGGGAGAGCTGATTTCTATTTTGAAATAATCAAAATTATCTATTATTAATGTACGTGCGTGTGCGTGTGTGATGTATACCATGTGCCAGAGTACACATGCAGAGGTCAGAGGACAGCTTTCCTGAGTTGATCTCTCCTTTCTTCCTCATATGGGCTTCAGGGATGGGACTCTGGTCCATCGAGCTTGTGCATCAAATGCTGTTATCTCCAGTCATCTTGCCAGGTCCTAAAGTTGTACCAATCCTATAGCCTCAGTTATTCCAGGTAGACGAAACAGTCATTGTAAGTGGGGGTAGGTCAGGCAGAATGTACCGATTTCCTTTACATACTCATTAGAAAGTTACCCTGACACAATGCTCTGAAATACTGAGGTTCTTTGGAAATATTGCTTAGGATCCTCATTTACAAATTCAGTGTTTAGCTTTACACCTATATTCTATTATTTTCCTTACTTCACTGAGGAGACTCCTAAGGTCAGGATCCCACTGTCTGACTATTGATTTGTCTCTATTGATTGCAGGTGGAAGACGACAGTGATTCAGAGACCCATGGAGAAGAGAATGACGAGCAAGGAAATTTTTCTAGAAGAAAGATTGTCTCTAACTGGGATCGATATCAAGATACTGAAAAAGAAGTCAGTGATGAAAGTGGAGAATCCCAGCGGGGGACAGACTTCAGTGTCCTCCTGAGCTCTGCAGGTATGAGTTACAGTGTGTGCTTGCTGCTTGCCGGGAAGAGTGCATAGACATTTGTTACTTTTGAAATCGCTTGAAAATATTATAGTGTATGTCTGAGTGTGTATATGGGTGTGTATACTTGTGCCGTGATTTGCATGCAGAGGTCAAAGGACAACCTGCAGGACCTGGTTTTCTCATTCTACTCTGTGGATCTTAGACATAAAACTTAGTTGTATGACTTGGCAGCAAGCATCTTTACACCCTGAGTTCTCTTGCTGGCCCTTGCCTAGAAGTTTGAATGCCTGCGCTAGACTAAGAATAATAATTGATGAACCTATTCTGAGTAGGAAAAATTGCAAGGGTATAAAATTGTGAGCCAGAAGCACAAGATTCAGTCTGGTGCTATGAACTGTATGTTGCTCATAACACAGCCCCTTTAGTTGTGGATTTGAAACGCATTCCACTGTAACTACTCAAGACCTTAAACCCTAAGTAGTTGTACTGGTCAGCTGAGTGCTTCCATCTTGTTACCTGCAGTTTGGCCAATTATAATTTATGAACACTTTTTATTCAAGGTAGGAGGAAGGAAACAGAGTAAAAATGTAGCTGGCTAGTTAATTCTTATCAGCTATTTGGCTAAAAGATCTTGGAGGAGAAAATTGAAATAATGCAATTAAATTAACTTCTATTCTGCATGTGGGTTTAATGCAATCAGTTGTATAGTTAATTATTTGAAGAGTATCTGGCAATAAGAGATATTGCATAAATGTTGGAATTCAATTAAAATTCTAGTCTAGCCCAGCAGGCATGTTCTTTGGCTTATGATTTTAGTTATTTCTTTTAGCATTTTATTTACATAATTTAGAGCAAGGCACATGGCTGAATCCTCTGTTATTTTTTGGTAGTCTTCTTACTGATTTCTTCGAGGTTTGATTATCTCTGTCTTGGGAGACTGCAGTTGACATGTCTTTGCTGTGCTCTTCTGTTTCTGCTAACGGTGTATTGGCTTCTCACTGCAGTACGACCCTGGGAAGAGCCGCCCTGCCCTTTCATGCATGTTGGTCTCCTGCTGAATTATATTTCATTCTCTAATCGTAACATTTAAAGAACATCCTCCGACACACATTCCCTGCTCCTTACAGTGATTCTGATTTTTTGTTTTATATATATATATATATATATATATATATATATGTATATGTATATACACATATATATATATGTATATGTATATATACATATATATATATAGTAATATATATTAAATCATGGCAGTTGTTTGGGGTAGGAATCAGTGGGGAATAATGGCTGTTGCAGTTTTATAGAGTGGCCAGAGAAGTTCTTACTGAGAAGGTAACATTTGACTAAAGTTCTGAGGAAGGTGAGGGAGGAAGCATTGTGGATATACCTACAAGAGTCTTCCGGGCAAAGACAGCAAGTTCAAAGGCTTTGAGGGGAGAAACCTAATGGATTGTCTCTAAGTAGGATTTATTTCCATGTATGACAGTTAACTTTGCAGATTTGTAATCGAGGAGGAACTTTCTTTCTCCCCCATTTGGTGTTCACTTGTGTTGATAGATCCACCCTGGAGGGTTGTTTACTGTTACCCAGGGAAGTTAAGGATCCAGCACTTCCATCTTTGAGGGATCTCTAGAGAATTCTAGTGAATGTGCATGAATGTTCATAGATGATTGTTCAGCGGCTCTCAAGTGGAAGCAGTTCACATACCTACTAATAGTGAAAAGAATGCACAGAGGTATGAGTGAGTCTCTCAGACATCCTGTTGTGCAAAAGAAACATCTGTAGGAGACCTCAGTGTGGTTCTGTTTAAACATAGGACCCAGGTGTGCTAGTGTTCACCTGTGATCCGGTGCCTGGAAGGCTAAGGTAGGAGGGTTACCTCATTAGGCTGCACATTGAGACTGTATCTCAAAGGATCAGATATAAGAAAAAGTCAACTGTTATTTAGGAAGGAGAAGAGGGGTAGTGGTTAGGGAAAGGCATACAGCAGGTGTGTAGGCCTGGCCACTCCTGGGACGTTGGTTGTGCTTCGTTTGCCTGGATGATGCTTACCTTGGCTTAATAATTATTCTTTAAATTGTTCATATGTATTCAGTATTTTTTTGGGGGGGTTTCAAGATGAGTTTCTTTGTGTAACTGCTCTAGCTGTCTTGGAACTCATTTTGTAGACCAAGTTGGCCTAGAACTCACAGAGATCTGCTACCTCTGCCTCAGGAGTGCTGGGATTTTAATTTTACAAGTCTTTCAATAAAAGACACTCTTTTGTAGAACTCATCAACTTGTACAGACAGGCACTGCCTGCCTTGAGTCTTTAGCCGTGGCTGGCAGCATCTACATTCTTATTTCCAGAGGACATGGGAAGCCATATGGTTTGTTCTAGGTCATACTCATTCTGGTGGGACAGGGAATTTGCAGCTGTCTGCTCTTCCTGTAAGCCTCTGAACAAGATAACTAGGTCGCTAGCTCTTGTTTCTTTAATGCTTCCTTTTGCATCTTTGCCCCCATATCCTCACATCGCTTCCTTGTTCCTCTTAAGTTACCATTGTGGGCCTTTTCCACTTTATTTGATGCTTCTTGAATTTTTTTCATTAAGTTGAATTATTGTCTCTTTTACTCCTCTGCTAAATTATGTTCATTTTTATTTCTCCCTGCGTTCATGAAAGTATGTGCGAATCTTTGTGTGGTTTGGTCATCCTAAGTCACCCAGCAGTTTTACCAAATAGTCTAGAGATTTCAGTTCAGCTCCTTAGCTCCTTAACACTTCTGTTCTTTCTGCCCTTGCCTAGGGTTATTTTTCTTTTGCTTTGTTTTGCCCCCCCCCCCCCCACCTTTTAAAGTAATCTTCCTTGGAAAGTATTAGGCCGTTTGTGCCTTTACATCAGAGTGTCCGGGCTATGAGTAAGGTCTGTATAAAATTTTTAGCAGATTCAGTACCTTAAACACCATGAGTAGAGAATACCTTGTACTCAGCCTTACGTTCTAGTATTTCCAGTGTTACAAGGTTGCACCAGTTGGGTCTGTTTGCATCTTGTTTCTAATGGTCATTAATGGTCTGATAGTTTGTATTCAACAGTTTTATCTTCATTCATTTCCAAAAGTACTATCCAGTTTGCTCACCACTGCTACTGTTATATTAAAGTCTGTAATATAGACTTAAAATTTATTATTTTTATTTTATGTGTATTGGTATTTTGCCTACATGTATGTATGTGCACCACATGCATAGGCCAAGAGAGGGTATCAGATGCTCTGGAACTGGACTTACGGGTGGTTGTGAGCATCTGTGTAGGTTCTGAGAACTGAACCCAGGTCTTCTGCTAGAGCAGCCAGTGCTCCTAACCTCTGAGCCATGTCTTCAACTTCTAAAAATGTTTTTGCGACATCTATATATTTCTCTGTGTGCTGATGGGACATGCACACCAGGAGCATGTGGAGGCCAGTGAACTTTACTCTGTTCAGTGTCAACGCTATCACCAGTTTTGGCAGCTGTGCTTTTTTCTTTTCCCAGTCCTCTGGGCCAGTGAGTGTCACAAGACACAAGATCACTGCTTGTGACTGCACAGTCTTTAAGTTCATTTCTGAGTTGAGTGTTGGTTTGCTCAGATAATTAAGATTTTTTTTATAGTTTTTTTTTTATGTCAGAATTTCTCTGTGTAGCTTTGGAGCCTGTCCTGGCACTTGCTCTGTAGACCAGGCTGGCCTCTGCCTCCTAAGTATTGGGATTAATGGTGTGTGTCACTGCCGCCCAGCTGATTATTCTTATTTCTAGTAAGAGAAAATTAACAAGTCTTTTTTGGGTTTGACCTATATTCCAGATACCCTTCAGGCTGACAGATGTCTACTTAACCTCACCGTCAAGTCTGGGTGTTATCCTAACAGCATATAGCACGTTCTTTTCAATCACTCCTGCCTCCTTTCTGCTTGGCTATAATACCTGCTTGTTTTAGTAACTGTTTTATTTTTGTGAAGAGACACCGTGACCAAGGCAACTCTTATAAAAGAAAGCATTTAATTGGGGCCTGTCTACATTTTCAGACGGTTAGTCTATTATCATAATGGCAGGAAACATGGCAGCATACAGGTGGGCATGGTACTGGGGAAGTAGCTGACAGCTTTACAGCCTGATCCTCACGCAGCATGCAGGAGTGGGAGGGTAAGGGAAAGAAAGATAGGGAGAAGAACATAGCTTAGCTTCTTGAAACCTCAAAGCCTACCCCTAGTGACACACCTTCATCAAGGCCATACCTCCTCATCCTTCCCCGACAGCTCATCAAATCAACTGGGAACTAGGCTGTAAATATATGAGCCTGTGGGGGCCAGGCTCATTCAAAACACCACACTGCTCTTCTTCCCATTAAAAAGATCACCAGGGGGCTGAGAAGATGGCTCAGTAGGAGAAGTGCTTGCTACACAGGCATGAGAACCTGAGTCTGGATCCTCAGCATGCACATGAGAAATTGTGTGCTGGTGTACATCTATAATCCCAGAGCGGGGGAAGTGGAGCTAGGAGAATGGCAGGGCCTGACGGCAAGCCGTTTCAGCCTATTTAGTAAGCTCCATGACAGTGAGAGGCTTTGCCCCAGGAATAAAGGGGCACGGCACTGGAGGATCAGCACCCGAAGTTGACCTCTGCCTCCATCCACATGTACACACATGTATCTACACACTCGCACACGTATGCATGTTGCACACACAAATAGTCATTATGTTTAGTGGAGTAGAGGACAGAAATACACACTTGTGGTCTTGCCGTATTGAAGTTGGGGTTGATTTTGTTCTCTTTACTTGTTCTTGGGAAAGAGGAAAGAAAAAAAAAACAAGTGTGTTTCTGGGAAAGTCTCTAAAAAGGTTGTTGTAGATAGCTTTTGTAAAGAGTACAAGATGAATGGATTCAAAGGTTATGAGAAGGTAGTTAACCTGACAGTAAAGAGTCGTGTGTTCCAGTAGAGAGCTGCAGTGTAGGGTGGTTGTGCAGGCAGGAGGCAGGAACTTGACTGAGAGCCATCAGGTGGTTGGAGTTCAGTTACAAACTCTGAGAGGGAAACTCATGGCCCCATCCTTAAACAGACAACTGAGTTAGAAATGCCTTAATTTTAGTCTAGTATGGTTTGTGAGGATCATGTAGAATTATTAAAAAAGATATAATATGAGGAAGGCAAACTGTGAAATATCTAATTTCTGACATCAGGTCATTAAAATGGGTATGCCGGAATATACAGTATGGGGCTGATGTATATAATCAGAATACAAAGACAATGGCCAGTAACTCATTTTCTTTTTATATGTAAGGTCAGGAGTGGAGGAAGGTTTACTAACTTGAACCTTTGTAACTATGAAGGTGACCCAAGGAACCTCAAACTTCGCATGAGGAAAGCAGAATCTGTGGTGGAAGGTTTATCATGCTAAGCAAAAGAAGTTGAGCGGTGATTTAACAATGATGTCACATATATTTTAAGACATAAAGACAAAGACAAACAATCAAATGTGCATAACGAAAGTGTTGGGAATTTGCACCAGTGTCTGTATGCATCTCACCCGTGAGTGTCAGTGGGAGTTGGGTATCATCCTCCTGGGACTCTTCTAGAGTGCATTTGATTGAGATGAGTTCAACTGTGGTCCTTTCCACTGTGTAGGCAAAGAAATTCTATTTTCCTGATCTTTATTAACCTTTAATAGTTCTGTAACATCTTTAAACCAAGAATGTCAAACATAGTGAGCGTTCTTAGCAATTTTAGGGTTAAGGTCATTAAGAAAGAGAGCTATGTGCATATGGTACTGTGGGACCTAGTGATGGCACCTTAAGTGAGCAAGATAATAGATGCTGCCATTTCCTCAACGCCTATCAAGTGCAGACTCCATATGAAGTATCTTAGGCTCTTTTTCTGCTTCAGTAAGCCTTAACGTTAACCAGCTATGGTAGATTTTGTTATCTCTGTGTGTGTTGAGGCCAAGCCTTAGCTGTAACACAGTCAAAGAACAACTCATCCCAGTTAGTCCTTACCTATCATCAATGACTTTGAAATGTAAAAGTGTTCTGTTCCCCTCAGGAGTGGTTTTTTGGATACATAGACAAGACCCACATTGGTGACTCTACACCTTAACAGACGCACACAGACTGGAAGTTAAGGGATGGGAAGGTATTCTGAGCAAATGGAAACACTTCCCACTCTGCCTGGCTTTGGACTGATCTATTTTGTCAGATACTGAATAGTACCTCTTGGTCTCCTAGTTTTGTTTGCTCACAGTACTTTTTCCTTTCCGTTTATTGGAAAGTTGTGCCTGGTTGTGATGTTGAGGGGCAGAGGTAATAGATAGATGGATCCTAGTTTTTAATCTAATATGTTGGTCTGTGCTTTTTGATTAGGGAGTTGCGACTGTAAATGTTCAGAGTTAGTATAAAGAGGTGTATATTGATTCCTGTCCTTTTTTAAGGTTTTGTAGAGTTTAGCGCTTTCTTCCTTCTCACTTGCTTAACTGCGGTCCTAACATGATTCATTCTTTCTTGTGGCTTTATGGGTGCATTCATTTAGTTTTCTTAATTCTGAAGGATTCTTTCACATTTCTTCTGTGGAGGTGGTTTAGTGGTCATGAAATCCTTTAGTCTGTTCTTTCTTTAGAAAGTTTTCTTCTGCCTTTAGATTACGACAGCTGGGTTTTCTGGGTATAGTACTTTGGATTGGCAGTTGTGGCCTAGCGCTTTGAATACATCATTCCAAGCTCTCCTTCATTTTAGAGTTTCTTTTGCGACATCTGCTGTTATTCTGGTGGGCCTACCTTTATATATGACATGGTGTTTCTCTGTTGCATTTTTTAGCATACTTTGTTCTGTATTTTAGTGTTTTTACTATATTGTTGTAATATAGGAAGGGCTTTTTCTGTATATTTGACATGCTAAATGCTTGCTGTTTAGGGCTTTGTACATGCTGGGCAAATGTTCTACCACTGAGCTACACATTCTGAGATCTTATCTAGTCTATTACTAATAATACCTAATACAATACAAATGCTATATAAATTGTTATTATTCTGTTTTATTTAGGAAATAATAACAAGAGGGAAATGTCTGTATCTGTCCAGTACAAATGCAGTTCAAATTTTTGTTTTTGACCTATGGTTGGATACATCCATGACTGTACAACCCGTAGATAGGGAGAAGTGAATTTATGTTAAAGATCATCCACCATGATCAAGTAAGATTTTCCCCTGGGCCATAATGTGTGCTCATTACATGGAACTCAGTGAACAGGATTCGTCATATTCGTGGGACGGACAAACAGGACATGATCACCCTGCATATATGGAAGAGATATTTGAGAGAAGTCCTTTCACTGTGAAAGCTTTCAACAAGTTAGGTGAGAAGGAATATTTCCCTATAAAAATTAAGGCCATGTATGATAAACCCACAGCCAACAGTGAAATGTTTGACCATTTCTTCCTAAGATCAGAGATAAGACAAGATGGCCCCTCACAAGGGGCCACACCACAGTAATCAGGCAAGGACAGAGAAAGAGAAGGATACCAAAGAGAAAGGACAGAGTGAAATAGTCTCTGTAGACGACATGATTTTATAGGAGAAAATGCTGAAGTTTCATTAAAAACCTACAGTAAAGCCTTACCAGTTTTGCCATTTTAATGCTTAAAAGCAAGCAAGCAAACAAACAAACCCCAGAGTAATCAGCGAACCAATGTAGGAAAGTTGCATGCAAGATCAGCTTCTAATAGTAAGCAGCATTTGAAAGCACCAATAACCTTTTGAGAAAAGAGGACTGGACACTCTGACTTTCCAGGAAGTGTTCAATAACAGGAAGTCAGATACCCAGGGAATCAGTTATATCTGGGGAGCCTTTGCTTCCTAAACCAGTCTCTACAATTCTCTGAACAGCAGCAGACCCAGGAAGTCTTGGTGCCTGATGGTCTCACAGACCTGACGCCCATAGTATTCCCTCCAGGGAGACAACTCCATAATGTAGCAGTTTGAAATTCTGGGCAGTTACCTTGTTATGCAAGATTATTCATACTGTCACATTTCATTGCAAATTTTTGTAAAGATTAAGCTTTTTATATAAACACCGAGCCATCTCACCAGCCCCAAAACATTATTGTTACTCGCTTCATTTAAACTGAAAAACCTGGGAAATGTGGATTTACTTCAGCCTTGGCTTAGATTATTATGACAGAGGCACTCAGGAGCTCAAACACAAAATGAGTTTTCCTTGACTGCTGAGAATGATTAACTCAAGCAAGAAGATAATTGTGTGTTATAAGCCATGCATGCTAAGAGTCGAGCAGACTCATCTGCTTCCTCTTTTTTAGGGAAATTGATGAGATACCACTTTTCTCACTGTGGCTCACACTACTTCTTAGCTTCCATACTCAGTTATCTCCCCCTGACAATGTTGAGAGGATCCAGAGGAGATGCTGCTAAGGGCTGACAAAGAGCCATTACACAGCTGCACCCAAGCTCAGCGTGACTCCAGGTGGCCACAGTGGCCTCCCGCTTGATTGCTTTCTTCTCCCCTCTCCCACCCCAAGGTCTCCCCCTGTAGCCCTGGCCGTCCTGGAACTTGCTATGTAGACCAAGTTGGTCTCTTAAGTCACAGAGATCTGCCTGACGCTGCCTCCTGAGTGCTGGGCTTAAAGGTGTGCTCTGCCATGCTTGCTTCCTTTTTTAAACCTGTCCGAATTCTATGTTGGAATCCTTTTGACTGGAGGGTCTCATGGTATCATTTTCCGGTAAGCTGTATTTGGCTAAAAGAGAGCTATGCTTTCCCCCTATATTTTGGAGCCCAGATGGCTGGTAATTTTCTTGATCTTCTTTGTTTTCTTTACATATAGTGTAAATAGGACTTGGGGACACATACTTTTCTGTACTTCTCTTAGAGCAGGAAGATTTTTTTTTTTTTTTGCTCTGGGGACAGTGAAAGTGGGTAAAATTGGGGGGCAAGGTACTCCTCAGAGCCTGCTCTCCTCTTCAAAACAATTTCCCTTTTGTATTTAGGTTTTAAAAATTATTTTTATTTTTATTAATGTAAATTTATTTTATGTGTATGGTTGTTTTGACTGCATGTGTTCTGGGTACTACATGTATGCCTAGTATCCATGGAGGCCAGAAGAGGGCATCAGATTCTTGGAACTGGAGTTACAGATGGTTGTAAACTTCTACATGGTTGCTTAGAAATTGAATATGAATTCTCTGTAAGAGCAGCTGGTGCTCTTAGCTGCTGAGCCATCTATCTCTCCAGCCCATAGGTTTTTTTTTTACTACCTATTGTGACCTATGAAGTTTCCTAGGTTCATCTGTGCTTTGCCTACTCTCAGGGTACTCTCCTAGAAACTGTTCTATGTGTGTTAAATATTCAGTGCGTGTTCCTGCTGTCAGTGGCCAGAGATTGTTACCTGAGAGTTAATGCATCTGGACTGCTGTGTGGAGCAGCACCAGAACATCCTTATGCAAATGAAGCCACAGGGATAGAGAAACCATTTTAGCAGGCTGTGTCAGTTCAGGCTTGTCAAGTGAAGTCATTCCCAGTGGAATGATCTTGGAGGGTATGCTGTTAACAGAACAATAAGAAATTCAGTCTGTGTGGGAGTGTGTGCCTGTCAGCTAGATACTATAGCTTCTAAATAAGAATTTGCTGCTGCTTAGCTTACAGGCATCTTTAGCTGAGCATGCTCGATTGCCGTGTGGAGCATGCTCGATTGCCGTGTGCCTCGTCTTTGCTCCCCCTGGTTGCTGCCAGCCACACTAGTTTACTGTGGCATCATTTTAAAGAGCAGCATTAATACAGTTAGGAAGTCTAAGTCGTCTCCATTTTTATTCTTACTCGTGTTTTCCTTTGGAGTTTGAAATCATAGTGAAGAAGTGAGCTGGCTTTTGTTTTGAAAACTAGAGAACAGACAGTGGAGCAGCATCAGGACATGGCGGCTTCTTGGCCAGAGAAGCTGTTGTTCTGGGTGGATTCTTTTGATGCCAACCCTGGGCCTCTTGAGTGGATCTCGCTCTGCTGTTCAGTAGGTGGAAGGAATTGCTGGAGGAAAGATGCGCAAGCACGTGGGTTGCTTTTCTCTTGACCACGGAGTACCTGCTTCTTCCCGCGTGCGCCCCTTAGACTGCGGAGGGCGTCACTCTGCTCTTTGTTGTGCAAAGTTCATGCGCTTTGAGTCATGGAATTCCTTCCCGCGTTCTTCAGCATCATAGAGTGTTCATCTCATGTCCAGTCTCAGCCATCTTTTGGGCAAAACTTTCACTTTTTTAGATCGGAGAACTGAAGCACGTAAGGGTTGCAGTTTAACTTAGGGACGCAGGTATTTGTGGGAGATAAGACGTTCAAAGAATTTTCTTGGCAGTAGTCACCCATTTGAATTTCAATGTTTTCCTTTTAGAATGGGGTTTAGGAATTGAGTCCTTTGTGGTTTTGTTTTTTGTGGTGAGCTATAAAAATGTTATAAGCATATATATACGCATACACATATAATTACATAGTTTTTTTTTTTCCTGAGACAGTTTTACTCTGTAGCCCAGGCTATCTGGGAATTAACTATGTAGTCCCAACTAGATTTGAACTTGGTAATTCTTTTTCCTTAGATTCTCAAATATTGGTATTGCTGGTATAAGCAATTTTTTTTTCAGGGTTACATTTTCCTCAGACCAATTAGGAACAGGTTTGTCCATTATAGGTTTCATTTCTACTTTTAAAATATACTTCTTTTGGGTTTTTTAAAGCTGCTAGTCCTGTGCCTATGTTAGGTTTGTCCTAGTGCATGATGGGAGCCTGCTCAGAGCGAGCTCAGGACATACTGCCAGTTGGGAGTGTCACCTATTCACTATAGGCAGCCTTCATCGGGCTCTCTGAGCTCTAAACAGGCACAGTGACTTTTGAAATAGTCCTTTCTAACATGAACTTGGATGTGTTACTGAGAAGACTAAGTTACATCAAGAGCTCATCACAGGAAACAAGACTATGTAAGAAAATATATGATTCTCTATTTGCAAAAATTGTCAAAGATTTTCAAAGCTTAGTTTCCCAGTTTTGGGTATAGAACTTTTATTAGAGGACCAGCGTGGACCACCCGTGCTTTCAAAGGGTCTCAAAGGAGAGAGAGGGTGCCAGCTGTGCTCCGTGTGGCCACCAAGCTGGGGTGAGCAGCTTTCCAGCTGAGCGTGCAGACCTCGCCTCCCAACACAAGATGAGCGTGTGTACGTTAGAATGGGCTGTGATGTGTGGTATCTGAGGGAGGAGATGAGGCGCAGTGGAGAATTCGTTTCAGACTGTTTCACCTTCACATCTCTGAAAGTGTTGATCAGGTGTGTGTTCAGTGGTAGCAACTCATGAAAATCAGGTCACCTGTCGGGAGAGCGGCAGAGCTGTTTTTTGAAGGAAACTCCTGGTCTTGTGTCAGTAGTTGAGCCTTTTGTGTTTCCTTGAATTGAAGCGGTGGAGGTCATTGTTCAAGGTGTTTCTAAAGAGGGTAGGTAAGTTTTCTGCCTTCAAGAGGGAAGAGGTGGATATTTTCCACTTTACTCTCCTGAGAGCCCACTTGAGCCCACAGTTATCTTTTCTATACAGCATATTAACCATGTCATAAGCAGTTGATATTGCTGTGACCATGAACGTAGGCATTTTTATGAGTGTATATTAATTATATATAATAAAGTATCTCATTGGCATTTCATATGTACATTTAAGTGTATTTGATCACATTTACCACCCCCAATATCCACTTCTGTTCCCTCACCATCACTGCTTGCTTTTGCCAACTATTCTTCCTTATACTTTCATGAGTTTTCTTTCTCTTTTCCCCTCCCTCCCTTCCTTTATTTCTTCTTTCTTTTTCTTGTGTATGAGTGCATGTGTGTGTGAATTAATGAGTTTAATTAAGGTTACTAAGAGTGGCAATGGTGAAGGGTTGTTTACAGGAACGTGGGCACTTTACAAGCTGTTTTCCTTCACCAAGCAATCACTGACTACCTATAGAAACTCAGGCACGAGTGTGGCCCTCATGGAGCCCTCTCCACTAGCTACCATTTATTACCTATAAATATTCAGAGATGGCTCTACCCTTCCTTTTGTTGCTCTGAGAAGGGTCTAGTGTAGGCAGGGTGGCCCGTTAGATGATTTAGATCTAGCGTGAGCTGCGGGCCCTGTCCTCCAGCTGCTTCTGCAGTGTCTGGGATTCCAGCTGTGTCTGCCTCTAGCACCCCATGCTGGGTGGTGATGGAAATGAAGCCCAGGGCATCTGGTATGCTAAGCTGGTGCTCTACCAACTGTGTTATACCCACTAGCACCTAAATCTTCAGGGAAGGGTGTCCCTTCGCCCTGACAGCTTGTGGATGGGTCCATTTTCTTATACAAGATTTTTTTAAAAATTGTTTTTATTGAGCTATATGTTTTTCTTTGCTCCCCTCCTTTCTTTCCCCCTCCCCTTCTGCTCTCTTTCATGGTACCCATGCTCCCAATTTTCTCAGGAGATCTTGTCTCTTTCTACTTTCCATGTAGATTACATCCATGTTTGTCTCTCTTAAGGTCCTCTTTGTTGTCTAGGTTCTCTGGGGTTGTGATTTGTAGGCTGGTTTTTCTTTGCTTTATGTCTAAAAGCCACTTATGAGTGAGTACATATGATATTTGTCTTTCTGTGTCTGGGTTACCTCACTTAATATGGTGTTTTCTAGATCCATCCATTTGTCCATAAATTTCAAGATGTTATTATTTTTTTCTGCTGTGTAGTACTCCATTGTGTAAATGTACTATATCTTCTTTATTCTTCAGTCGAGGGGCATTTAGGTTGTTTCCAGGTTCTGGCTATGACAAACAATACTGGTATGAACATAGCTGAGCACATATCCTTGTGGTACAATTGAGCATCCTTTAGGTATAAACCAAAAGTGGTTTATAAACCAAAAGTGGTATTGCTGGGTCCTGAGGTAGGTTGTTTCCTAATTTTCTGAGAAATCGCCATACTGATCTCCAAAGCAGCTGCTGTACAGGATTTTTGCAGGTAATCGTAGCTACTGTGAGTTTGTAGATGAAACAGCCATGCCATTTCTGAAAGGCACTGTTCCATATTCCACCCCTTCCTCCATCACATTCCGCCCTCTCCTCTGTGATGTTGTCTGAGCCTTGAAGGTGGTGACGTAGATGTCCTGTAGGGCTGAGCATTCAGCAGTCACTCTTTTCTCATTGCCTTGCCCAGTTTAGGCGTCTCCTTTCTGTGTAAGAATGGCTGTGGGGAATTGGTTTCCTTGTCAAGAGATCCTGTAATATTGGTTGTTTTTCCTGTCTATAGTAGATTATACTACTAGAGCCTTGCTCAGAAGTGGGAGGAGAGAGCATAGAAGAGAAAATAACTCATGATTCCACTGTCTAAGGCATTTGCTTCAAAAGTTCAGGTGGCAGTCTGAGACAGAAAAGATAAGTTTAAAAAAATTTCTCTTTTTTGGGTACTTATATTTGTTGGTAATGCAGATGGTTGTATATTTATGGATATAACTGGTCAGTCTGATTCTTAAAACCTTTTTTTAAAAATTGTTTCAAGAAGCATTTTGCTGTGTAACAGTTTTGGCTGTCCTGGAACTTGCTCTGTAGACCAGGCTGACCCCAAACTCACAGAGATCCGCCTGCCTCTGCCTCCTATGTGCTGGGATTAAGGGCGTGGACCACCACTGCCTGGCTCTGAAAAACCTTTGTGAGTATAAAACTACAAGGAATTTGTAATGTATTTTTAGAGCACCTTACAGAAAGGTGTGCTGGCCTCTGGAGTTGTTCTCTCCATCTCTATTTTATGGCTGTCTTACAAAAGTGTAACTGCACAGACATTGGCTGTCATTTTGGAATAGTTCAAAGTAAAATACAGCAGAATCTCAAGAACATATTAACATATTCTTTTGGAAAATGTACAGAATATTGATTACTTTGGAAACTGTATTTGTGTGTTCATGAACATGCTAAGGTGCACGTTTGTGTGCATGCATTTGGAAGCCAGAGGACAGCCCTGGATGTCATTACTTGGGTGAGGTTTGCTTTATTTTGGTACAGGGTCTCTCAGTAGCCTGGAGTTCACCGATTAAGATAGGTGGGTTGTCTAGTGAGTAAGGTCCAGGTACCACTCTCTGCTGCCTCCTCAGTGACTTACAAGTGTGTGCCATCATTTCTGGCATCCTTGTGTGTGTGTGTGTGTGTAGGGATTAGATTAAGTCTTGGCTGTCCGCACTTTACTGATTGAACTATCTCCTCAGCTAGGAAAAATGGTTTTAAACTAGGATTCATTTGGTAACAATTATGACAACCCCTCAATGAACAGAGTTGTCTGGAGAAGGGTGCTGAACAGAAAGGAATAAACTGTCATATAACTAGCATAATATAAGTAATCAAATTAATATCAAATAAACTAATATATAATAATAAAAAATAACAAAATATAATCAAATCAAATACAATAATCAAAAATTTCTTTTATGTAGGAGCTCAGATCTCTGCTCTTTTTTGAGACAGTATCTCATATATCTCAGGGGCCTAGAGCTTGCTTTACAGCTGAGGTAACCCTGAACTTCATATCCTTCAGTTTGTATATGCCTAGTGCTGGGGTTCCAGATGTGGGCCACCATGCCTTGCTGATGGGTCGTAGCAGGTCCTGGGCATCCAATGCAGTGCTGCGCATAGGCGAGCGCTCACTCACATGTAGCCCTGGCTGACTTTGCTTCCCGCATTCTGGAATTACTTATTCCCTCCTTTTAAAGTTAACTTTATAACACACTACAATATTCAGTTACATATTCAATTACATACTACAGTATTCAGACTCTGTCTTACTTTTATAGTCTGTAAGTTACTGAACCCATAGGCCTGGAATCAGCTAAGGATATTAAAATGATTAGTAAATGTTAAGGAAAGAGTTTTTGAAAAGGTCCTCCTTATTGGTATTTCCAACAATTCTCTTGGTTTCTCACACTTCATTCTGAAACATTTTATGACAAAATCTTACTGTTTTATTTCTATGCTTGACTTTCTGATTACACATGATATAATTTACTGAGACTTTGTTCATTTTATTTACTTCCAGCATATTTCACCCAATCCAAATTATAGTTGTTTAAAATAAGCTTTAAATCTATTTGAATCCTGGGTCTTAGTTGCTTTATCAGTGCCGAGGGAACAGAATAACTGTGTGGCGTGCTATTATGTCTAGGCAATGATGGTTTGCAGCCTGTCTCCTCTTAGGCTAGAAAATACTAATGGTTCACATGACTCATAGGAGTTATTGTGGATTGGTCCTTGGCAGTGTCTGTTTGGAATCAAAAACATGTAAAATAGAGAGTACCTTTGTGAGTCCTCTAGATGGCAGAACAATTACAACATATATACTTTAGGAAGCATCCAGGAAGATCATGGGAGAGATGGCAAAAGCGGAAACCCTGCAGGCTTTCTATTGCCTTTCTATCTCTGAGAAGATCTAGTTTTGTATGCTTTTCATATCAACGTTTTACCTAAGATCTTCCTTGAAGGAGAGTAACTTAAAATACAGCGTTACAAAACTCAGAATCTGTGCACACAAACATCAAACTACAGACTTGGCGAAGACCACTTATCTGGTCATTTCTTCACTGCAGCCAACTCTACCATAGCACCCGGGGTGAGTTCTGAAGCAGTACCAGCTTATGCTTGCCTTCATTTCCATCACAGCATAGACTTTTGCCATTGCCTCTACTTATACAGAAACCACCACTGTTGGCATAGCTTTAGCTGATGGGAAATCCTGAGGTTCTGGTGATGCTGGCTCACAAACTCAGAAAGATGTTACTTAGATACTTGAGCAGCATCTAAGGGTGAAAGGGAAAGGGGAAATGAATGTAAGAGTTCGAGGATGTGACTTTGCTCTGCTCTCACCATCCGATAGCTGATGTCACTATCTCTTCAGTTTCTGTGTTTTATCTTACTTTTCTCATTCTGTGTGCATGAGTGTTTGCCTGCACGCGTGTCTGTGCACCACCTGTGTACCTGGTGACCTCGGAGGCCAGGAGAGGGCATCAGATCCCCTGGATCTGGAGTTACAGAGAGCTGTAGTCTACCATGTGGGTGCTGGGTATGGGACCTGTTCCTCTGAAAGAGCAGCCAGTACTCTGAAGTCTGGAGCCTTCTCCCTAGGCCCTATCTCTTCAGTTTCTTTTGCAAAATGTTTGTCCACAGTTTCCTGTAATTACCTTTTAACAACAAAAACAATTGAAATAGTCCTTTGGGACTATTGATTTTCCTGGATCTCAGCATAGTGCGGAAAATTTGGTTTCTGTATTTCAAGCAGAGCAGAAATATAAGGACAGCTATGCCGCATTATATTTTCTCATTTGCTAATATCATAGTTTCCTTGGTGGGTATGATTTCTACATACCTTCTATTTCAGTACAAGTGCTCTAAAAGACCATCATACTGAGACTTTACTGAGTAAACTACTTGCCTTCTTACCAGTGAAGAAAACTTAAGTATATTCAGGATCACTGGGTTTTTTGCCCATTTGAGACTGTTCTTGAGAATGTACCAGTAGAATATATCTTCATATTCATTGAGCACACCCACTAATTAATTATTTCTGAACATACTTGAAAATAGACAGTGGGTATGATCATTCTTCTTGTGGCCTTTACCCATAAGTAATGCAGAGTTTCCTAGACAAGACAAACATGCATTTTCAATGATACCTGACAAAGTCTTATGGGAGAAGCAGTATCAAAGGGCTAAGGATGTTTCTAACCATGAATGGCTTTTCTATAGGTGTTGCAAGTTCCCAGAAAGTACCACACATAGACAACTGTCCTTGTAACAGTATGTAACAGATAAGAGATTAAGAATTAGAGGAGTGCCCCATACAAACAAAGACTTTAATTGTACATCAGCCGTCTTCTTTGGGTTATTGTTCCAGAAAGTTCAAGGTTTTTATTAGAGTAATTGAACTGGACCTTGTCTCTTGTTTTGCTGTTCAAAGAGCTCAGGATTTGTTCTATATTTCTATAGTGACAAGTAGGAAGACCCACATACTCTGACAACAGCAGCATGGGATTGCACGAGAGAACTATAAAAGCATTTTCTGATTGATCTGGATTCTTGAGTTATTTGACTAATATATCTTGTTATGTGAAAAATAGAGAATGTCAGGATTGTCCAACTGTTCAATAATACAGTGTAATTAATCAGCACAGAGGGACAGATATGTGCTTTTACAATCTTGTCACATTCTGTCATTTCCAGCAAAAGGTGTAACGATAAATAATGAGCTTTGCTTGTAATCATGTGTGGAGATGTTATTGCTTTGTGTGTAATATTTGTATATGTTCTATACCTAAGAGGCCCTCACAGATGACTAGGACTTTGAGCTGGAAAATTGCTATTAGTCTAAAGACAAACCACGCCTGTGTTTGTGGAAGAACTGTCTGGTCTGTCATTGTCATTTGAAGTTAGCTGCAGTTACGACCAAAGATGATAACATGAGAGAAAATGGTCATGTGAGTACATGCGTTGACAAGAGGCACTCTTGTCTTCATTTCCGTTGTTGAGCTCTGACTTATAATTCCTGAATTACTTTTATATTTTCTTTGCAAATTCGTGTTGAAGGATGTTCTGGAACACAGTATTTTTACTAATGAAGGAGATTCTCTCTTAAGGAATTCTTGTTTTCTTAAAAGGGTGTTAACTAGGCCTTCTCCCTCTCAGGCTCCCGCACTAGTTTGAACATCACACACTAATTACCCTGGGCTCCACCTGAGAATATATACTTGGGACTCTCTCAGTGAGAGGCACTGTTTTTCCCACCTGAGGTCTACTGACAGCTTTTCTCATGTTTTTCTGAGCAGCATTGATGTCCCCAGTTGTACTGGGAGCAGTCTTGCCCTTGAGTCTTGTCCTTTCTCACTCCTGCTCTACTAATGTCTCTTGCTTGCTTGCCAGAATTTTCTTCTATCCTATCTTATCCTCATCTGTGAAATTAGGTGATGTGATGTTTACACCCCCATGATGTTTCAAATGGTCAGTGAGGTAAACTGCGAAGTGGTCCTTTTGTCCTGCACAGTTGATGCTGTAGAGTGACAGGTACTGGGGAAGCATTTGCTTTCCCTGATTCCGCCCCTTTGTGGATCTTTCTGGTGTCTCAGTGGTGTGATTTGAGATGAGTATGCTCGCAGCTCTTTGGCATCTAGCTCCCTTGAAAGGGTATAATCATATTTGATATCAGCCAAGTCCCCAGTCATAGACCATGATGTCACAAACCAAAGATCATTTTCTCCCAGCAGGAACAAGCTGAAGAGGAGGAGAATGTCCATGACAAGCTACATCTTCATTAAAACCCAGTCACTTCATAAAGAAAATGAACCATAGGCACAATCCTGCTGAAGTCCTACTGAAATACCCATTGTGTTAAGCAGAACACTGCATTCACCGCTATACTACAGTGAAAAGTTGTTTTAAAAATTAAAAACTTAAAGTTATAAAAATGTACCTAAGCAGATACACACTTACACACTTAAAATAGGGCTTCTTGATAAGATAAATGCTAATATATTAACTTGAATTTTATATATATTCCCAATTTTGACTAGACTTTTTTTTTTTTGTTTGTTTGTTTTCGAGACAGGGTTTCCCTGTAGTTTCTAGAGCCTGTCATGGAACTAGCTCTTGTAGACCAGGCTGGCCTCGAACTCAGAGATCCGACTGCCTCTGCCTCCCGAGTGCTGGGATTAAAGGCGTGCGCCACCACCGCCCAAAACTTTTTTTTTTTCTTCCACAAGACGCGGCATGGATATTACACGCGCGCGCGACATGTCGGCACAAGCAGCGCACACACACAGACACACACACGGGATTCGAACTCGCAGACACGCGGACACGCACGCACAAGCACGCGCCCTACACGCTGAGCCACCACGCGGCTCGCTTATTCCCAATTTTGAAATGGTAAAATGACTTCCTTTTTTTTTCTTTTTTTCTTTTTTTTTTTTTTTTTTTTGGTTTTTCGAGACAGGGTTTCTCTGCAGCTTTTTTAGAGCCTGTCCAGGAACTAGCTCTTGTAGACCAGGCTGGCCTCGAACTCACAGAGATCCGTCTGCCTCTGCCTCCCGAGTGCTGGGATTAAAGGCGTGCGCCACCACCGCCCGGCTAATGACTTCCTTTTTAAGACTGGTATAATATCAGGGACACTTGGTGGAAGAGCTTCATTTTGACCTTTGTACCTATTTTTCTTATAGTTTAAACAGGAAGCTTATAGGGTGATGTAAATGGAAGTTTGGATGGTATAAATGGCCAGAATCTAAGATATAGGATAACAGATGTCACTATTAAGGATATGATAGCAAAACATTTACCTCATAGCTTATTAAATCACAGAAACAATTAGTAGTCATCGACTATTCCCCAAGATTCAAAATCTCATAAACTGTTAAACCTACTGATAGTAAGGAAAATTCCCATGAATAAACTCGGTCTTAAGGTACTCACTCTAAAACCCCTTATGTGGGGCTGCCATGATGGCTCAGTGAACAGAGGCATTTGCCATGTAAACTTGGCATCTTGCATTCAATCCCACATACAGGTAGAAGGAGACAACTAACTCCACAGAGTTTCCTCTGATCGCTCCATGTACGGTGTGGCCCGCCTACCCACTCACACACCACTCTCTCTGACTGTCTCTGTCTCTCTGTCTCTGTTCTCTGTCTCTGTCTCACACCACACCTCCAATGTGAAACACTAACCTGCTGGGCGTGGTGGCACATGCCCACAGGCAGGCAGGTCTTGAGTGAGGCCTGCCTGGTCTACAGAGTGAGCTCCACACAGCCAGGGCTATACAGAGAAACCCTGTCTCAAAATAAAAAAAAGATAAAATAATAAAAAAATAAACTTTACCCATTTGTACCTGTAATATGCTAAAGCTAATGACGCTGTTATCTTTTTAGTACATTGGTAATTGTAGATTGTTCCGAATTACTACATCTTTTTTGGAAGCTGTTGCTGAGGATGATATAGCTTTCTGAACGGATTATTATAGATAACAGAGAAAGTGAAGGCTCATTGGGACCGATACTGTCAGAGGCTAACTTAAGAGTTGGTATTTGGTGTCTGTCTGACCATCCACTGTCATGGAGGATAAGCTATGGAAGGAAGCAACGTCCCTGAGAAGTGGTACGTGAATCTTCCTCATAACAGTGAGTAAATAAAATACAGGGACATTATCTTCCATCCCCTTCCGTCCTGCACAGTGTCGTAAATCCCCTTTTCCTCTAGGTAATTAAAATTTTAAATTATGATTTGAAATATTATTTGGTATTTTTCACTTAAAATGCATTTTCTTGAAGCATGTCAGTCTGTAGAACAAGGTGGAAATGGGTGAAAAGAACCTTTAAGGATTCAGGTGAGTCCCGGCTGTTGGGGGAAGCAAAAGCCAGCACTTTAGTTAGGCTGTTACATAAGTGACAGTCAAGTTGCTATCTGTATTGGAACCACTGCTTGCCTTTGTTACAGGAAAATGACAGGCGAGAGTCTATAATGACTTCAAATGCAAAAGCTCTATGACATTTAAGGTATTGTATGCGATGTCTTGAAAAGAGTCAGAGGAGTCGTGTGTCCCACTATCTTAATTAAGAACTAAGACAAGGAGGTCAATGAAATGGAAGAGTTTTCCTCCTTGCTATTACTTTGTGCTGGGGATGGAACTCAGGCCCTGGATAGCCAGGCAAGTGGCCCTGTCTGTTCAGGAGCGAGCTCCCCCGGTGCTCATGTTTGTTTTTAGAGTAACAACTTTGACGGTTTTCCTTGGATTAGCGAATTTCTTTAGTTAGGTGTGGTATGCATTTGTTGTTTTTCTTATCCCCACCCTGCCAAGCTAATAGAAATAGGAGTGTTGGACGGCTTTTTGTGAGATTTTTGAACCTGACTTTTCAGTTGAACTTAGGACAGTTATGTTTGAGGGAAGGAATTAAGATGGCATCAGGTGAAGGAAGCTGTGGATTGATTCCTCTCTGTGCTTTCTACACCGAAAGTCTCCGTAGAAGCCTCATGCTGGATGGGCAGTCTCTCCAAGGCCCTGTACCCTTAACATTCTTCCACGGCTCTGCTAGTCCTTTGCATTTTTTAGTTTGGGCCACTAGCCTGGATGCAAAATTTGGAAGATTTAATGTGCCAGACTTCTTTTTGTTCTGTTCTTAAATGTCATTTGCTCTGCTCCAAAATATCCTGCTATCTTTGGGGTAGATTCACCCCACCAGAGATCGTCTCTGTCAGTGTGAATGAGAGTGACATCACAGTTTAGAGTTTTTGGTGTGCTAAGAATTAAAATCGGCCAACGAGCCTTTTAAAAACCTGGACAGAAAATGTTGCTAACCATGCCTGTGAACCCCTCCTTTCCCCAGGCAAGCTTGGTGACACCTTCTGTGGGTGCCTCTTAGGCAGCATTCTGGACTCCTTTCATGTTTTCAAGTTACTAAATAAAATTATAATTCTAAAAACATGAAGAAAATGATGGGAACATTCAGTGAAGAATGAATGGGATCTGCAAGCCGTTTGATTGTCGAGTTGTGAGTGACTAGCATGCAGCCTAAGTAGAAACAGGTGTTTACCTCAGAAGGTTCCAATCAGCATAAAGCCTAAGAAAGGGAGAACCACATGCAATTCAGACCTCCTGGCTCCCCACTGCAGTAGCAGGTTCATTCCAGCAGCCAAGCTATGAATTAATGTTATTAAATTGAATCTTACCTGGTAGCAGTTGGCTGAAGCTCAGTAAGGAGTGGTAAGCTCTCATGCTCCAAATGCCTTGTCGACTGTGCTGTGGTGATCTCTTTCACCCATGTGTCTTATATCTTGCAGCATCTCCGAGGCCCGCTAATCCCGTGCTGTTAGTTAGGACAGCTCACAGCAAGGCAAAGACTCCATTTGGATAGGATTATGGAAATCAAAGGGTGAATTTTGCCTTTATCAAATAACAGCAGCTGATCTGACCACAGTGCTCAGAACTTATTAAAAATTCTTGGCTCTCTCGGCCATGAGAAACCTTGCTTACTCCTGCAGACGGTTCACGCACTGGAAAAGTTGTGGTCACCTGTAATTCAGAATTGCAAACGTCCCCAAGTCACACTGCTTTAAGGCTGCTGTGTTTTCCAGAAGCACGGATGTTCCGTAGCACCTTCTGCTTCCCTGGGCTTTCTCCCGGACAACTTTCCGTCCTCAGCCTCCTGTCTGAGGTGAAGAATTTCCTCTCTCCCGGGTGCTTCTGTTAACACGTTGCTCTAGTGGTTTCTGAGTGGTGAGGGGAAAATCCGAAAGGAAGAGCAGCTTTATCGTATCCCAGACACCGAACATGAATGAAGCGCTGATCGGATCGCTCAAACCAGACAGCCAAGTGGTGTGATGCTGCTTTCATACATAATGAACCCGTTAATTACTCCTCCCGATGGACAGCCGAGCGCCCCGGCAGGAAGAGAGAAGGAGCAGAGGGGCGTGTGCTGTTCACTAGGTGCTCTCTGAACAGCTTGTCACTGAGGAGGGAATCCAGGGGAGGCTGCAGCTCTGTGGTGTGATCAGGTAGACCAGGCAAGTTATTTTGACAGACAGTTAAATGACGTATTTTGGAAGGAAGAAAAGACAGCTTAGCTTAGCAAGAGGTAGCTGGAATGCAGTTCCCGGATGTCTTACGGATGGCATCCCTAATGCTGGAAACATTTTCTGCCTTTGCCCTGCAGGATTGCAGAGGTTCTGTCCAGCTGTGTGGTTGTCATGTAGTTCTCTCCAGTGAAGGAGAACTTTTCAGAGGTCTTAGGTGGAAAACATGTACTGGGAGTTTTAAAAGCGGTGGCAGGGAAAGGCTGTTCTTTCCTCAATAAAAGACGCATTTGTTTTTCTACATCTTTTGGGCACATGCGTGTTTTTGCTTTGGAATAAAGCATTACAAATCACTTGGTATAAAATGTAATGAATGATCTACCAGCTTTCTTAAACTACATGAAGTTCTGATTAACTATATAAAATATATATATATATATATGCCAGTTTCATAATTTTTGTACTTTAGTTGTTAAATCTGGCAAGGGCCTTTCACCTACTTCTCACTGAAGCTCTTTAGGACTATGACTAGTCACTAGGATGTTTTGAAACATTTTAATTGTTGAATACTTCAAACTTGGACAAAGGTGAAAGGAAATACATCGGCTCCCCATAGACCCACTGCCCTGATTCAATAGCTGCTGGTATTTTTCTCTTTATTGAAATACTTTAAAGGAAATTTCATTTCTTTCTGCTCAACTATGTATAGTTTAAAACTTCCCGAACCCTTTCCAGATGGTCTCTGTGGTCACCCACTAGCCACTCTGCTTGAAATTCCTTGTTTCTCAGAAGCTATCTCTTTTCATCACGTTTCTCAAGTGCGAATCCAAAGTGTACACTCATACTTAGTTGTCAAGCGTTAGAAACTTAAATCCTGACCAAGATAACTACATATGAGAAAGAAGTAATTTTGATTTCATGGTATCTTTCATGCTAATTTGTAGCGTGAGTGTACAAGAGAAAGTGTCTCTAAGACTTTCTCGAACCCTTCCCTGCTTAACACAGATGCCATAATACTAAAAAGAATTGAATTTTTGGGGATGCAGAGAGATGGCTCAGTGGCTACGAGTATGCGTTGCTCTTACGGGGGACCTGAGCACCTGTGTTGGACAGCTCACAACCACCTGTAACTCCAGCTCTAGGGGACCTGGCACATTCTGGTATTCATGAGGACCAGAGATGAGGCACCACATGTCTTTCTCATGTCTAGTGCTGTTCTGTCAATTCACTTCCTACACCTGTGAACACCTAATTAGACAGCTTTTGATTGTCTTCTTAACTTTTCTGGGAATGCAGGGGCATGAGGTTTGAGAAAGCTGTGTGCTACTCCTCCTTTGCTGAAGTTTATTCTCATTCAGATTCTTCTTCTCATCTCATTTCATCTCCTTAAGTGGCTGGATGAATGGGAAATGAGAAGGTGAAATATGGGGAACCATTAAAAGAACATGGGCGGAAATTGTTTTTCTTCTGTGTCCACCTGGGCTTAAAGCCAATGCTGCGGGCTTCTAGTTATGGGATGCCCCTCTTGCAAGGTGCTCATAAATCCTAGGTAACACACTGCCAAGGTCCGCAACTCTGTTGTTATGGTGTGAATGCTTACTAATTCTGTGTAGCATTTTTATATGATCTCAATCATGCCTTATCTCTTGTTAAATAAGGTTATATGTGTTGATTGTTTATGCATGTGCCAGGAGGTAGCACCATGACCATTATATATATAGTTAAGTTAAAACAGAAAGATGAGCCAGAATGCTGTTTTCCTCCAAGAGATCTGTAATCATATAATTATATATAATGTGCAGTCAGCATCAGGAAGGCATTTGTCCTATTGGGGAAGCTTATGTGATTAATTGGCTGCTCAGGGAGCAGTAATAGATTGCAGGCTTTAGGTCTAAGTCCCTACTTTGTTTCCAATCATGGTCTCCCAATAGCCTGGATGTATACTGAATCAGAAGAAAAACATTGATTCATTTGATGACCTAGATTGCTCCCAACCCAAAAGAGCCTGCCTCCTTTTTACTCAGTGTGAATGAATGAATTCACTCGCGTCCATGCAATGGAATCACTTACATTTAAGGTGGGGCTTCCTACCCTGGTTAACCTAATTTCGATTATTCCTTACACACACTCTCAGAGGTTTGTTTCCATAGTGATTCTAAATCTTGTCAAGTTGACTATTAAAGCATACCTGGTATTGATCTTGTTTATAGAAAGCTACTTTTACTTTCTCTGCTGTCCCTGGTTCTCCTCCCATCTAGGAAGATGTTGGGCTGTGGTAGGAGCAAGACAATGGCCCAGAGGCCCATGGGCTCCTTCCATTCCTTTCTGGGAGTGGGTAGTGTTTTTGATGCACCAGACTCCCATTCTCATGAAAGAGCAGCACCTCCTTTCCAGCATGAGCAACGTTCTGTCAAGTGAGATGTGAATTTTTTCTGGGATCCCAGATGACCGGCACATGGTGTTGAGAGTTGACCCTCTTTGAAAAGATGATGTGACTTTAAAGAGAAGGGATGGTTTCTTCCTGTTTTCTAAGTTTTGAATCTAAAACACAGGAGTACTTTAAAAAAAAAAAACTTTTCAGAATCATATATTCTGTTCATTCATGGTTTCTCAAATAGCAGTGTATTTTAAAATGCTATATAAAGATCTTTTTCTCTTTTTCTTTCTCGTGTGTATGTGTGTGTGGTGCATACACTCCTGTTGTCTATTTGTGTTTGCCTGTGTGTGGCACACGTGTGTATGGGGGCACATGAAGTTGTATGCGTGTGCATATGGAGGCCCAAAGTTGCTACCGGATGCTTTCCTGGCTCATTCCTCATCTTACTTACGGAGGCAGGGTCTATCAGTTGAACCCAGAGCTTGACAGTATTGCTGGTCTAGCTAGCCCGCTCACTCTGAGAAATCCTTATTTCAAGTGATGGAATTACAGGTAGTGGCAAAACCCACCTCACATTGTGTGGGATCTTGGGATGCAAACTCTGGCTTCACACTTGTTTGGCAAGTGCTGTAACTATGGAGCTCGGCATTCATTTAGCTAAATTTCATTAAACATTTAAAAAGTGAACATGGTGCTGTAAGGAGATGTGATCCTTATCGTAAAGTTGAGCGTTAGGAAACAATGGCTTTCCTCCTATTAATCACATCTGAATAAATCGAGAGTATTTTTATCTCCAAATGTAGATTTCAGAAACACTTCTAAACTTCTTGTGGCATTCCCCTGTCACTGTGTCTCATTTCACTGCCTCAGACTTTGACCTGTCTTTAACCTTTCCCTTCAGTGATCTGCAGACAACCAGCAGAGGTCTCCAGACCTCACTTCAGGAAGCTCTGATTTTACAGCCTCATATGCAGAATGGATACGTGACAGGGGACATTGGTTACCCAGATTTATAAAGTGTTATGTTCCAAGTCCCAGAATTGCACTGTGGCCTAAGCATAGCTTTAAAAACAGTAAGGGACATGTTCTCAGGACCGCTGTGACCCCTGCCACAGCATACACTTTGCATCTTGATTGCCAGGTCCTTGAGATTTGCAGATTTGTCACAGCTCCCAGAATACTCTCTAGATATTCATATACGGCAAGGTCACTCCTGGCCTCTGGTGCTGGGAACCTGCCCGTTTATCACCGAGGAACCGGTCTCTGTACCAGGCTGTTTGAGTGGACTCTGAATTTTGTTTTCTCAGGAGCTTTATGTATCTAATCTGTAATAGGGAATCTCTTCTCACACACACACACACACACACACACACACACACACACACATTTATATGTGCATACACACACATGCACACCCACATACACATACACACATGCACACACCATGCACACACACATACACACACACACACACACATGCACACCCCGTGAGTAGGCTTCACAGAGGTTTGCTGCTTTATTCTAGAGGATTTTTTTGTTGTTGTTGTTTTTTGAGTCTGTCCCACTTAACCTCTGGTCTCAAAGAGTCTTTGAAATAGAACCGTGTTACAAGGTCGTGTGCTTTTCACACTACTCTTAGTGACCTGTGGAAAGCACGAGGGTGTGGCTATCATGTATGGCTAATTGGTACCCGCAGTTGTCATTATGACAGTGGAACGTGGTACACTATCACCTCTGGAAGGCACCGCAGAGAAGATGTAGTTCTTCCCCTCATTTCACAGAGTACATGCTGGGCTCTGTCCTTCTCGGGTGCATGCGTAACCTGTTCTCTGCTGTGCTATATTAGGAAGGCCCAAACTTGGCGCAGTTAGTATCGACTAAATCATCACACTGTTTCATAAGGATTTTTATGTGGATAAATATTTTAAGCTAAATTGTAATTGGTGGTTTCAAACAATTTTAAGAATGACTTTTTTTAAAATTTTTTTTTAAGAATGACTTTTGAAGGTAATCAGCAAAGTTTTTTTTTTTTTTTTTTTTTTTTTTTTAAATATAAATGGGATGCTATAGAAAGCCTGGCAATTGGTCAGTCTCAAAACAGAGGTTTCATAGAAAAATTTAATAGTTATTGATTAGTCACTTTCTAGGTGATGGATCTATTTCTAAGCATATAGAATCACTGTACATATGCCAGATGGGCAAATATTTAGCTGTAAAAAAAATGAAATTTGTGGCAACATGGCTGGAACTAAGATTGTTGTGTCAAATGAGATAATCCACACGCAGACAACTTTTACGTGACCTTACCTATGGGAACCCCAGAAGAAGTGGGGAGTAGAGTGGTAGCAGGCTAGGGAGAGCAGGGTAAGATGGGTAAGACGGGAAAGGGCCGATCAGTAGGAGTGACAGTTCTGTAGGAGCAGTAAAGTCTGCTGCGCTATTGCGTGGAAGCATAACTATCAATAATGAACCACACATTTATTTCAGCAGACTCTAAGAGGGGACTTGGAAATGTTCATCATTTAAAAAATGCTTGAAGAACTCAACATGTTTAATGTGATTGAAACATTATTTAACATATGCGTGTGTGAAATATTATGTGGCTTGAGGACACAGGAACATGATTCCTATGGGTGCAGACCTTAGAGCAACATTGGCGATCCTTTGGGAGTGGGGCACTTTTCATTTAATACATTTTGGGAATTATTTGAACAATAAGTGTGAGAGACTAGCCCCGAGATTAGGTGGTATTACATAAAGCCATTAGGGATGGCTTGGGTAGAAGAGAGAAACAGCACTTTCATGTCATGAGATCATGAGTAAGTGGAAACATTCACAATTAGGAGGGCATGCAGCAAAGGGGGGGTTCACAGCAAGGCTTCTAGCTGGGGGACTAAGTAACTTAAACGTTTTGTTGTTGTCTTTTTTAAAAAAAAAAAACAACAGGATTTCTCTATGTAGCCCTGCCTGTCCTGGAATTTGCTTTGTTCTCCCTGCTGGCCTCAGACTCACAAAGGTGCACCTGCTCTGTTCCCGAACGCTGAACTTTATGTTTTTAAAGCATCTCTCTGAGTCTGTGGTGCATTAAGAAATCAGCAGACTTCTTCGTTCTCTGGCTCGCACGGTCCTTCTGCTCCCTTTCCCGCTATGGTCGCTGAGCTTTAGGTGTGGCGGTGCTGTAAATGTGTCCGCTGGGGCTGGGCATCCAATGATCAGTTGATCTCCACACCCGCCGGCTGTGGTTTTCTGTAATGGTCTCTGCTGCAAAGAGGAGCTTTTTTGATTTGAGGTGAGAGCTACACCTACCTGCGGGTATAAGGGTATTGTTTTAAAGTGCACTTAGGAGTTATACTGCTTTAGTAAAGCAGTGGTAGTAAGTTCCCTAAACTCCTTAACCTCACCAGCCCTGGGTAGTTGGCCTTAATTAGACCATTAGACACCTGTTGTTACCTTTGCTCTTGCACCTTTAGGGCTATCTTGTCATGTGCTCATTGTTGTGGTTTACAGGTCACAGCTGGGCAGAGTCATCGATTGTTTCCCTTTCTTGTCAGATTGTGTCTCCTAGAAATGGGAAATCACACCCGATGTGTCAACAGTATGGCTTCCTAAGCCAATGCCTGAACAATTACAGCGCCATGGACTTGTTAACGAGGAAGGAGGGAATCTGGGGGCCTCGTCATATTCTGAGATTTATATGTAAACATTTTTTAATATTTCTAATGGCAGCCAGCAACAAAATCTCTCTCAGACAAAAAGATCCAATCCCTCTTCTCAGCCCAAGTAGTCCAGTTGCCATAACAACCTGAGAAGGGCGGCGCGTTTGCTGCTGTGGTTTAAGGTTGTGTCCATCGCAATTTTCAGGGTTTTAGAATTCAGCATCACACTCACAGATGTGAAAAAAATCCCATCCATCCACTGATTTGATTTTCCCTGAGTTACATATCCAAACCCACCCCATGTTGAAAAAGCTCCATTGAGTTTGGTGTCTAGCGTTGTGGTTTTGTGAATGTATATTGTGATTATATATTTGTTTGCATTATTAGTAAATTAGATAATTCACAGAAATATAAGGTATATCACATAAACAGAAAAAGGCCAAAGCTGATTGTCCTACATTTATTATTTTGTAAAAGCAATTTATATTTTCTATTGTTCGCATACAAAGAAATGGGTTTCATTATGGTGTTTTCATACATGTGTATCATTTAGCTCTACTTACTCATCTCCCTCCTTTCAGGCCCACTCGGCTCCCTCTGTCCACCTCTTGTTGGTCTCCTACCTCCCCTTCAGGTCTCCTGTCTTTTTTTTTTTTTTTTTTTTGGGGGATTTTTTTTTTTTCTCATGGTTTATTTTTTTTATATTTAAAAATTTCCATCTCCTTCCCTCCTCCTCCCCCCTCCCTCCCCTCCTTCTCCCCTTTCTCTCCCCTCCTTCTCCCCCTTCCCTCCCCTCCCCTCCACCCATACCTCCCCTCCCTCCCTCTCAAGGCCAAGGAGCCATCAGGGTTCCCCACTCTATGCTAAGACCAAGGTCCTCCCAACTCCCCCCAGGTCCAGGAAGGTGATCGACCAAGCTGAGAAGGCTCCCACAGAGCCCGTCCATGAAGAACAATCAGAGCCCAGAGCCATTGTCCTTTGCTTCTCAGTCAGCCCCCGCTGTTGGCCACACTCAGAGAGACGGGTTTGGTCGCATGATCCATCAGTCCCATTCCAACTGGAGTTGGTGATCTCCCTTTAGTTCTGTCCCACCGTCTCCATGAGTGAACGCACCCCTCTCGTTCCTGACTTTCTCCCTCATGTTCTCGCTCCTTCTGCTCCTCATCGGGACCTTGGGAGCTCAGTCCAGTGCTCCAATGTGGGGCTCAGTCACCTTCCCCATCTGTCGCCAGCTGGAGGTTCCCTCACGGTCCTGACTTTCTTTCTCATGTTCTCTCTCCTTCTGCTCCTCATCAGGACCTTGGGAGCTCAGTCCGGTGCTCCAAGGTGGGGCTCTGTCATTTTCTTCATCTATCGTCAGGTGGAGGTTCTATGGTGATATGCAAGAAATTCATCAGTATGGCTATAGGAACTGGCCTTTTCAGGCTCCCTCTCCTCAGCTGCCCAAGGCACTAACTGGGGGCGTCTCCCTGGAAACCTGGGAACCCCTCTAGGGTCAAGTCTCTTGACAACCCTCAGGTAGCTCCTTAAATTAAGATATATGCTTCCCTGCTCTCATATCCACCCTTCCTATATCCCAAGCACCCCATTCCTCCGAGCTCCCCCTGCTCTCCTCTTCACACTTTTCTCTCCCCATCTTCCCTTGGCCCAGTCTTGCCCAACCCTCAAGTTCCCAATTTTGCCTGGCGATCGTGTCTACTTCCAATATCCAGGAGGATTACTATATCTTTTTTGGGAGTTCACCTTCTTATTATCTTCTCAAGGATCCCAAATTTATAGGCTCGATGTCCTTTAATCATGGCTAGAAACCGAATATGAGTGAGTACATCCCATGTTCATCTTTATGGGTCTGGGTTACCTCACTCAGAATAGTGTTTTCTATTTCCATCCATTTGCCTGCAAAATTCAAGATGTCATTGTTTTTTACCGCTGAGTAGTATTCTAGCATGTATATATTCCACAGTTTCTTCATCCATTCTTCCACTGAAGGGCATCTAGGCTGTCTCCAGGATCTGGCTATTACAAATAATGCTGCTATGAACATAGATGAGCATATGCTTTTGTTGTATGATTGGGCATCTCTTGGGTAGATTCCCAATAGTGGAATTGCTGGGTCCTGGGGTAGGTTGATCCCGAATTTCCTGAGAAACCGCCACACTGCTTTCCAAAGTGGTTGCAAGGTCTCCTGTCTTCTGTGTTCCACTGCTCTGTCTTTTTCCCTTCCCTTAACTCCCTTCCCCCCAATTCAGAATGCCCCTCCTCAACCTTATATCTGCAGCCCACCAATAAGAGAGACCATGCAGTATTTGCCTATTTTGAGTTTGGGTTATTTTACTTAATGATCTTTAGTTCCATCCATTTTCCCCTGTAAATATCTTGGTTTCATTTTTCTTAATGGGATGAATAAAATTCTGTTATGTACTTGTACCATATTTTCTTTAGCCATTCACCTGTTGGTGTTCATCTCAATTGGTCCTTTTCCTGGCGATTGTGAACAGTGCAGCAAGAACATGATTGTGAAACTATCTGCCTTGATATGCTGACGTGGAGCCCTTCAGTTACAACTCAGGAGTGCGATACTGGGTTATATGCTTCTACACTGACTTTTTAAAAAATCTCTCTTTTTTAAAATCTTTTAAGAAGATTTTATTTATTTGATGTACTCTGGTGTTTTGCCTGTGTATAGTCTGTGAGGGTGTTGGTTCCCCTAGAGCTGGAGTTATGGACAGTTGTGAGCTGCCATGTGGGTGTTTGTGGGGATCTCTTAGAAAGCAGGTGATGTTCTGCTGGATTTTAAGTAGGTACAATTACACCACACATACACAGGGAAACTGTGCGTGGAGGATACTGTTTCTTAAGACATAAGATGGAGCTTAAATGAAGGGGTGTACGTGAGAACAATGTTGGCAACGTAGGAAGATCTTGACTCTGCTGGGGTCAGTGCAGCATCAGGTCTGAAGGAACTAGATCTCCTGGGAGGAGTGAGGAGTCTCAGCTAGACTCAGCCTCCCAGATTCCTGGGTTTCCATTGCTCTAGGTTCTAGCTCATCCCAGAGATGCTCCCAGATTCCAGTCGTCTCTCCCAGTACTCTATCCCTCCATCCTCCTCCATCTCCTTCCTCCTGTTCCCATGCCCATCCCCCCTCTCAGGTCCACTCCTCCACTGGCAATGTCTATTCTATTTCCCCTTCACAGTGAGACTCACATCCCCTACTGTGAGCCCTCCTTGTTTGTTTTCTCTGGGTCTGTGGGTTGTAGCATGGTTCTCCTTTACTTCACTTATGAGTACCGACCATGTTTGTCTTTCTGGGTCTAGGTTACTTCATTCAGGATGATCTTTCCTCCCCCTCCCTCCCTCCCTCCTTCCCTCCCTCCCTCCCTCCCTCCCTCCCTTCCTCCCTCCTTCCCTCCCTTCCTTCCTCCCCCTCCTCTCTCTTTTTTTCTTTCTTTCTTCTCTGTGTATCTCTGGCTGTCCTGGAACTCACGCTGTAGAATAGGCTGGCCTTGAACTCACAGAGATCTGCCTGCCTCTGCCTCCCTGAGTGCTGGCATGTCTTTTCTAGTTCCATCCATTTACCTGAAAATTTCCTGATATCATTGTTTTTAACAGCTGTACTACTCCATTGTATAAATGTATCATATTTACTTTATCTAATCTTTGGTTGAGGGACATCTAGGTTGTTCCAGTTTCTGGCTATTACAAATTGAATAAAGCTGTTATGAACATAGTTGTGCAACTGTCCTTCTGATATGGTAGACTGTCCTTTGCGTATATACCAGAAGTGGTACAACTGGGTCTTGAGTAGATGAATTCCCAATTTTCTGGGAAACTGCCATATTGATTTCCAAAGTGGCTGTACAAGCATGCACGCCCACTAGCAGTGGAACAGTGTTCCCCTTGCTCTGCATCCTCTCCAGCATGAGCTGTCACTTGTATTTTTGATCTAAGCTACTCAGACAGGAGTAAGATACAATTTCATTGTCATTTTGATTTGCATTTCCCTGATGGCTAAGGATAAGAGATAATGGAGTCTGAAACAGCCCTCTCCTATACCCAGGCAAGATTTTCAGAGGAAGGACTGGGAACCAACCCAGCCACACACCCTTCGACCTACAATTTGTCCTGCCTACAAGATGTGCTAGGGTAAAGATGGCATAGAAATTGGAGTGACCAACTGATGATTGGCACAGTTGGAGACACATACCCTGAGAGGGAGCTCCCCACTGATGGCCAGGACCCTGAAGGGGGAAGATACCCCAGAGACCTAACATGAATGGCAGGAAAAAAAAGCCAATGAAATGATTCATAATCATATTCTGCTATACTCATAGATTGGTGCTTAGCCCACCTGTCATCAGAGACCCAACAACTGATGGAAACAGATGCACAGACTCACAGGCATGGGGAATCATGTGGAAGAGGGGAAGAAAGACCCAGTGGTATCAAGGTCACCCACACAATCAACTAACCTGCGCTCCTAGGGGCTCACAGAGACTGAACTGGGAGGAAGTCTGCAGGGGCTGCATATATGTTACAGTTGTGTGACTTGGTCGTTGTGTGGGACTCCTAACAATGAAAGAATGTTTCTGACTCTGTTGCCGCTTTTGTGACCCATTCCTCATGCTGGATTGCCTCGTCCAACCTTGGTGGGGTGGGGGGGGGGGGTGCCTGGTCTCACTGCAGCTTGATATATCATGGCTGGTTGTTATCCATGGGACGCCTGCCTGTATCTGAGGAGAATCAGTGGTGAGGGGGTGAAGGAGTGGTGGCAGGGGACCGGGAAGGGGGTGAAGGAGTGGTGGCAGGGGACCGGGAAGGGGGGAGGGAGTGGTGGCAGGGGACCGGGAAGGGGGGAGGGAGTGGTGGCAGGGGACCGGGAAGGGGAGAGGGAGTGGCAGCTTTGATTAGGATGTAAAAACAAGAAAAAAAAATCCTGGAGGAGGAACCCATGGCATGAGTGAGAAAGCACTAACCAGGCCAGCACCGATAAAAGTTTTAGTCAAGAATAGACACTGTGGATAGAAATATGATGGGGAAATTCTCAGGGAATTACATGTGTGAGAGGCAGCTGTGTCCGTGTGTCCGTGTGCCCCCTTTTATAGCACTTAGGTTATCTGACCTTGTCACTTGTGCCATATGTAAGAAGTATTTGAATGGAGCCCAAGAGAGGGCAGCTTATTATCCTGAAGAAGCAAATTTTACAGTGCCACTTGTCCTCCCCGAAACTGGCTATTTGGGGTGAGGCACCAGGGACCTCTAGGAGTTAGGTTCTAAATGTTAGAAGGATAACAAAGCCACTAGGTCAAGCTCCATACAATTGGGGTCGGTGTGTTAGAGATGGGGGATTCTGCTTTTGGTCTTTGGCCTTTTACAGTAGACTTTGTTTGTTGCTATAGTCACCAGAAGTTTTTGGCACCTTTGGTTAAGGTGCTTGAGGGAGAAAGCAGTTTAAATAGCAAGGAGAATTTTGGCTTATCCATGCTATGGAAGATAGTTCTGGCAAATTAGATGGGATTGGGAGACAAATGGATGACTTTCTTCAAGACCAGGTGAAAGGCAAAGGAGTCTGTTGAATTAGAGGGAGACTGAGGATCAGCCATGGAGGGGAGGGAGGAGCAGGAGAGAAAGGCAGCTGTATTCTGTCACATGACCACAGCAGTCTCTGTCTAGTAGTTCTCCTACTGACGGGAATGTGTTTTAGGTTCAGGTTGGGGATGTTATAAAACTCCCAGACCCAGGTGGTGGTGGTGCACGCCTTTAATCCTAGCACTTGAGAGGCAGAGGCAAGCAGACTTCTGTGAGTTTGAGGCCAGCCTGGTCTACCAAGGGAATTCCAGGACAGCCAAGGCTACACAAAGAAACCCTGTCTTGAAAAAAAAAAAAGTCTCCCACAGTTTTGATATACAAGTCTGGTGCGGGAGAATTGTCTGTAATCTGTCAGTCATGTTTTAGATAAAACGCTGATTGGCCAGGCAGAAAGTATAGGTGGAAAAACCAGACAGGAAGTAGAAATGATGTAATGAGAACAGGAGAATTCTGGAAAGGAGGAAGTTGATTCCTCCCAATCCTGCCTACTCCTGCCCAGACCACCGAAGCAGCAGGTACTGAGCCACATGGCTAACATAGATCAGAAAAATGGGTTAATCAAGCTATGAGAGTTAGCCAGTGAGAGGCTAGAGCTAATGGGCCAATCGGCTTTATAACTTACAGAGATCTCTGTGTTATTTCTTTGGGGTTTGCTGGCTGTGGGGTACTGGGCGGGACAGAAACCCAAACAAGCAGGCCTGGCCCCCTCATTGTTGCACAAGTCTTTATGTTAAATAGTTTCACTTCTCTTGAGTGAAATACCTAGGAGTAAAATTTCTGGTTCATAGGGTGGATTTTTGTTCAGTTTTATAATAAACCCCAAATCATTTCCCATGGTGATGAATATATGAAGAGCTTAACTGGGATTAAATTTTCACTCCCTGCACTGAGAGCCTAAATGCTGACCAGACTGAAGGACTTTGATTAAACAAGAAAGTCCTGTCATGGAGGAGAACAAGGCGGCATTGCCCTTGGGACGTGGACATTTTCTCACTGTGATCCTCTAGCAGATTCTGAGACTGTGGTAAATGAAGTTCATGACTTTTCCTAGGAACATCCGCTGATGTTTACTGTGTGTTAGTCTCAGAGCTCCTAAGCGGAATAACTCCTTACCATTTAAGAAAATAGAAGGGATCTTGTGCAGTCTAAACTGCTCTTAATCTTAGTTTATCTGCAAAGTCTTAGCATCAGAGAGTTAGAGCAAAAAAATCTCAAAGCAAAACCTCAGATCATTTCAGGTTGTTGGGACTGGCCCAGGTGAAGCTGTCATTTGGGGAAGAATGGTGCCATTCGGATTACAGCAGGGTAAGCCTGCGGGTGTCAAAAAGTTCAATGTAAAACAGAAGCAAATCACACTCAAACTCTTTTGTAATGTCAGAGTGGGGAAAGTATTTTAAAATATGACCCATAGTGCAGAAACTACCCCAGTAAAGACTATTAAGTTTGGTTGTATAAAAATGAAGCATTCCTATAGGGCAAAATCTACCAGAGCCAGAGCAGGATAGAGGACCCTGTGCACAGGTGTGCGGTGATAGTGCAGGGGCGTGTAACCTTCCTTTTTGAGAACTAATTTTGGATACATTGATGGGTTTGAATAACTTGAGTATTGCTCCAGTATTCTAGAGGCTGAGGTAGGAGGATTACTTGTGATTCTGAGCCCAGTTTGGCCTACATAGTGAATTTGGGCCAGTCTGGCTTATATTACAAGACCCTGTGTTAGTAAACAAATTAATTAAATGAATGAACATATGACAAAGCTTTTTAGGTAGACTGTTTACAGAAAGTAAAATACAAATAGTCTTAAACACTATGAAAAGATGCTCAACCTACTCACGGTTAAAAATTAAAAAAAAAGGAAAGCAAGGACACTAATTAACCCTATATACCTCCCTTCTGTTACTAGTCTGAAAGTTTGACGAGACACCGCTGGGGACAATACAGTGCCAGGTTTTGGGGAAGAGGGTGCATGGAGACTCCAGCTCTCTAGCTCGAGGTCGGAAAGCAAAGTCAGCCTTCAGGACAGGGCAGGCAGGGTGAAGCAGGGGTGTGCACACCCACAGCATCAACTGTAAAGGGAGGTGGGAAGACCAGGCACATCAGTAAAAATGCTAGTCTCCTGGAGGCAGGCAGCCCTGCAGACGCCAGTAGCTCAGGGATGTTAGTGCTTCATCAGGGTCGCACCATGGAGTGCGGCAGCTATTTTCTGTTTAAGAAAGTGTTTAGAAAGGATTAAGTGAAAAAATCAGAGCATTTAATAAATGATAATTATCTTCGTTAGAGTTACTATAGCTGTGATGAAACGCCATGACCAAAGCAACTTGGGGAGGAAACAGTTTATTTCCCTTACACTTTGGTACAACAGTTGATCATCAAAAGCCACGAGAGCCGGAACTCTAGCTGGGCAGGAACCTGGAGGCAGGAGCTGATACAGAGGTCCGGGGAGTGCTGCTTACTGGCTTGCTCTTCAGCCTGCTTTCTTATAGAACCCAGGACCACCAGCCCAGGGGTGACACCACCGTAGGCTGGGCCCTTCCTCGTTAGTTGCTAATTAAGCAAATGCCCTACTGTCCTGCCTATAACTCTATCTCATGGAGGCATTTTCTTAGGTGAGGCTTCCTCCTCTCTGATGACTTTAGCCTGTGTCAAGCTGACTTAAAATGGTTGGTTATCACAAACTCAATTTTTAGAGAACGTATTTGTAGATATTGAAAAAAATGAAATGTATCACTTGATTTGGTTGCTTATTACTGTTCCTAGATTCTTTTTGGAACACTGAATTCTTGGGACAAAGATGGGGTTCCTGCCCCACTCTTCCTTATCTCTTCGGGATTATGAAAAAAAATAAATGTTATAAATTTACTGAGTAGGTGAGAGATGTACCAAACTAGTGTTTGACTTTCCAAAAGCAAATAGTACATGAAATTGAAACTAGTTCTTTTATTATTTATTTCCTCTTATTTTTCTGACTCATTTTTATTAGTTCTGCTAAACTGCTTATTTTACTCTCCGAATCGTAAGATACACAGTGTTGTTGAAAATGAAGTCATTATCATTTTTAGACTCGTTTAAAGTTGAAAGAAAAGGCTGGATCAGATGACCGCTGGAGATACCCTGTGCTCCAGGACAAAGCATCCTAAACATTTCATAATATGCCTTCAGATTTAAACACTAGGGGCGAATAGGTCAGCAAATATTTAATGAGATTCTTGTTTGCCCACATTCCTGACAAAGAACCTAATTATATGCTCAAACTAGAAAGATAACTTGATTTATATTTTACTTCTCACAATTTGGTTGCTATCTAGATCCCCCCCACCCCAAGATTATTTCTGTGTCCATTTTGAGTCACTAAGGCAAAAGCTTAAGCAGAAAGGAATCTATCGTAGAATTATATAAGTACTGACCAACATAGACATTTTTGTGTTTTTCTGACAGCTCAGGCTCTGAAATTTATTAAACACAACAATAATAGTGCTGTGCAGTTGGGTAACTGCTGTTCTCCATAGTGTCTGGAAAGCAGACACTTTGGTACATATCTTTTGTGCTGAGTTCTTACTGGCACTAGTTCATACTCTACACTGGCCCTGTCAGTGACTCTCTGGACACAAACTTTAATGCTTGGGAAGACACTGGCATGGATAGCTGAGGTACTGTTTATCTCAAAAGAGTTGAATTTGTAGAACTTGGAAGCTGTTGGAAAGATTTGAGTTTTCTTTTCTTTTTTTTTTTAATAATATAATGCTTTATTGATTTCCTGGGAATTTTGCATCATGCACCCCAATCCTGCTCACCTCCCAGTTCCTCCAAATCCACCCCTCACCACTGCAGCGTCCCTCCCAAAAGAAACCTCCCCATTAATTAAAAACAAATTAAAAATCCCACCTTAGCTCTTGTCTTTCTAACACCTCTTCATCCTAGTGGCATTGGGAGCTATGGGGTGTCACACAGTGTACCCTTTTTAGTCCAGCCAGCCCCACCTGAAAAATGTTTGTTTCAGTGAATCATTATTGGTCTGGTTCAAGGCAGATCTGAATTTTCTAATAATACTGTTGGGATACTCAGGTTTTTCTTCTTTGTCAAGGTTCATCTGAGGGATGCCTTGAGATGGATTTCAGATGAAATGCCTTCAGCCAATGGCACCTGGAGGAAGCTGGTATAGATCTATAGCAACCCACAGAACAAATTTTTATATTTAGAAAGGAGGGGGAGGTCCTCTGAGTTAGATGGGGAAGGGTCTCAGATCTTAGAGAGGAGGAGGTGTCTCTAAGTTTAGCCCTAACTTAGGAAGTCAACCCTGTTGTCGCAAGCTATCTCAGAGCTGCTGTGTGGTACAAGTTTGGCAGTTTAGAGAAGGAACTAGATAGTTAGAAAGGTGTGGCTAATCCACCCCTGCCCCCTGGGCCACAAAAGCCAAAAGGGGTCACCATAACATGAAATCATATTAGGCTTGCAAATATTTCCCTCTCATGACTTTGAGAGCCATCTCCATTCCATCTACGTGCTGATGTTGCTTGCACCTTGGGCAAGGTCTTAGTAGAGTTCGAGAGTTTGAGTAGCTTCTGGCTCATTGTCACTCTTTAGCACATTGTAGAAGGGCCCCAGCAGCTCTCTGTTGTCATGGAAAGAGTTCATCTGGTTGTCCTGGACAGCACTTGCTATTTTGCCTGATCCCCTTTTCACTTTCGTTGTTTTGATTTTTCCCTCTGTTGTTAAAGACTTTGAAGGCCAATTTAAAGAGGTCTTTTTGAAGGCTTGAAGGTCATCCTCCTGTGTCTGAATGTTTGTACTATCCGAAAAAGGTTGGGGGAATAAAGTGGCATGTGGATAGCCCTTTCCTGCTCCCTGCTTAGGACCTAAATTGCTACATTTAAGAGGTGCCTCTGCAAATTAGCTCATCAAAGCTGCTAGGTTTCTTTTTAGCCCTTTGAGTAATTTCCTGGATTTTATTACAATTTTCAGCCTTGAGGGAGATGTTTTTTCATACCTGAATCAGTCAGGTTCGGAAATGAGCCATGTGTGCCAGTAGGCAGAGTCAGGCAGATAGTTCCCCTAGGATTGGTATCTGTAGGATACCTATTAGGACTTTGGGTGTGAAGTCTACTAGGAAATGCCACTGCTGAGCCCCATATCCAGGTTTTCTTTTCTGCTGTGGTAGAATGATGTGGGAGTCCCCTCTGTATGCTGTGAATACCATTGGTTAATAAAGAAACTGTCTTGAGCCTGTGATAGGGTAGAACAGAGGTAGGTGGGGAAAACTGAACTGAATGCTGGGAGAAAGGAGGCAGAGTCAGGAGAAGCCATGTAGCTCTGCCAGAGACAGGCCGAATGGAACTTTACCTGGTAAGCCACAGCCATGCGGCAATACACAGATTAATAGAAATGGGTTAAATTAAGATGTAAAAGTTAGCCAATAAGAAGCTAGAGCTAATGAACCAAGCAGTGATATAATTAATACAGTTTGTGTGATTATTTCGGGGCTGAGCTTCTGGGAACAAACAAGCAGGCTCCTATAACAGAAGAAGAGAAAGTAATTCTGGAAAAGTTAGATTGTATGAAGAGGTAATATGTTGGAATTTTGGTATATTGGACAGTGTTTTTAGAGAAATTACCAAGTTTTTTTTTTTTTTTTTTTTTTTTGAGACACAGGGATGTGTATACATGCAAACCAGTCACACTCTAAAGTGACAATTGGGACAGGAGTTCCCATGGAGTTTAAGAAGTATTGAGTCTTTGCGTGTATAGTAGAAGAGGAGAAAGTTGGGGATCGGGGAAGGCATGGCAGGGGTGTGCCAGAGACAGTTGTGGTGATCTGGAGAATGAGCTGTTTGAAGTTAGTGCCATAGGTGAGAGAGATTTGGGATTCCTGTGGGAAGAACAGTGTTGAGAGACTGTTGGTTAGAGTTAAGGGAGAGACGGAGCCTTAACAGATTCCTGAGGGAAGGTGTCTTAGTCACTGTTGTATTGCTGTGAATAGGCACCCTGACCATGGAAACTCTTATAAAAAGAAAGCATCTAATTGGACTAAGCATTTCAGAGGTTTAGTCCATTTTCGTCATGGCAGGGAGCATGGCAGCACACAGGCACAGGAGCTGTATCTGAGGCCTTTACATCCTGATCTGCAGGCAGACAGAGAGGCTCTGGGCCTAATGTGGCTCGTTGCTTTGTGAAACCTCCAAGCTCAGACCCCTGACCACTTGTAACTTGTCCTCAGCCTACCAAATGTTGTGTTGTGGATGTATGTAATGTCTTTTGATGATTCCTGATGTGTACTTAAATGTAGATCCTGATTGCCTGGTCTTTATAATCACATTATTTCCTTCTTTCTCAGGTGGGAACTTTTATTTCCACATTTAATTTACCCATCTCAGAAATTAGGCAAAATGTTAATAAAAGCTTATGCACAGTTCATCTCAACTTTTCTCTTTCTGTTGTTTTAGGAACCATTTTTAAAGAGTTAACTTAATGCTCTTTCGTCATTTCTGCAATTTCATATCTTTTCAGAGGTTACTGTAATTTCTTTTTGCCTTTGACTGTGTCGGTGTCTGAGTCAGAAAGGGAAGAAAAACTGAAATTGCCATGAATAAGCCTTAATTTCCTTCTAGCCGGTAAATCGTGCAGGTGTTACTGATTACGGACAAGCATCTATCCAAACCTTCAAGTGTGTGGGGCTTAGAGTCCCCTCTAATAGTTAGGGGAATAGTTTACAAGGTGCCATGTTTTGTGTTTTTCAACTCCCTACATCTGTATCTCTGAAACGGAGATAATTTGTTTTTCTTCTTTTCCCTCTCTCCTCCCATCCCTTCTCCCCTTACCCCCTTTCTTCCTCCCCTCCTACACTCAGGATCTCATGTAGCCCAGGGTGGTCTTAACTTGCTATGTAATTGTGGGGTAACCTTGAACTTTTGATTCTCTTCCCTTCACCGTCCAAGTGCTGGAGATGACTTGCTGGCCGATAGTACTGTGAACTACATCCCAAATCCCAGTTTGTTTATTTATATTAGAAAACAAAACAAAACAACAACACACGCTTTAAGGTGCTGGACTTTCTTTCCTGCTGGCCTGGGATTTATGGCTATCTTTCTGCCTCAGCCTAATCAGTGCTAGGATTAGAGACATGCACTCAGTGCCACTCTTAAGAGATGAGATTTCTAAAACATCAAACTCCTGGGCTCAAGTGGCCCTGCTCAGTTGCCTAAGCAGCTGAGATCGCAGGTGCATGCCATCAGCCCCAGGCATTTGTTTCTCGTGTCATGTGGAAAACGGGCGGACTTACATGGTTAATCGAAAATGATACTGTTCTCACCCTCATTTGTGAGCTGCTCTTATCTGCACAGCCACGTCTCTAGGGACTTGTACAGCAAAGTCAGACAGAATTGCATTGGGCGTATGTCTTTGATTACTTCAGTCGTGTAAACCGTGAGTAATCTAGCGATTGCTACAGAAATTGGATGGATTTCTGAGCTCTAGAGCTTTGCTTCCGCCGTGAAGAAGCTGAGTTGTGCGTGGCAGGCATTTAGGATATTAGTGTTTGGCCTTGATCTCAGCCAGCTTTCTAGACGGAGTTGAGATTGACTTCCCTGAGGAACAGAAATAGTAGCTTCTTGGTGAATATTCTGTTTTTGTTTTAAACTTTTACCCTGTTGAAACAAATTCCCTCCTACACAATTACTGGGTTTTTTTTTTTTTTTTGCCTTCAAAATTAGTTCTTAAAAATTTTTCCTTGATTAGATGTGTTGCCTGATAGCCATTGTTCTAGAACAGGAAGTCATGGTTCCTGCCATCTTCAATTCTTTATTGTGAGCCTTGTTTTAGGGTGACTCCAAGATAGGTGCCTTTCCCCTCCTAGTTGGAACTAGCATAATAACAAAAATTTATTTTAGGCTGAAGACATTTTTCATATGGCCCGAATGTAGACTCAGCTCCTGAAGTCACTGTGGCTCATTCGATAAGGAGCACCTTGTGACTTTACATAGACTTTGTCGTCTGGGAAAGTAGCCACTGTAGACGTAATTATAAGGAATTGTAAAGTTTCGTTTAAATATTTAAAGTTAATTTCATTTATTGAAAATAGAGTTAATGCTACATAAGTTGTGTGTGTATTTTGAAAGTATAAACAATTTTTATTAATGTTTAGTTATGTTTTGTCATTCTATAAAGATCTTTTGGGCATTGTGCTTTGAGCTTGCGAATACTGGTGAAAGAATAGCAAGCAAGTTTCTGATCTGAGGAGCTTCCAGCTCCTGGATCAGGATTGGTAAGCGTATGACCTGTGCCTACCAGAGGTATTTAGACTGTGCTTGGTAGCAAAAAAGGACTGAGCATTCTCCTCAGGGAGACTTATAGAAAGGAACTCCCGAAAGCACTAATTTTCAAATGATGTCCAGGGGAGAAATGAGCAGTTTGGTTGAAGAAATGTGGTGGTAAGGGAAAAGTCAGGAGCTTCAAAGAGGAGGTCACCAACAATGCTAACTGCTGCAGAGCAGTCGAGTACGCTGGCTACTTCTGAAGTGTTGGGACTGGAACCCATGATAGACAGGCGCTCTACTACTTAGCCCCCATCCAGCCTGAGGAAAGGATTTATTCACCAGTTGTTCTGTATGGCAGTCACCATCGAGGGGGCAGCTTCAGTAGAGCCGTGGGTGCTACAGCCATAGGTGTAGTTTATTGTCTGAGAAACCTTAGAGAAGATGCAGAGATGTTGCAGGAGACAGAAGCCCATGGAAGAGTGCGCATGAGCGACTGAAAGCACGTGAAAGCATGGGAAACTTGAGCTCACTGGTAGGCATAGGAGGAAAGAGTCATAACGTGGAGACTCGAGTCTGAAAAACGTATAATGTAAGTCATGCTGCGCCCTTGTGCTTTGTTGCTTTTCTTTCTTCTGCTGGCATCCTGTACACAGTACTGTGTTCACTCTGAAGTTCAGATACAGCACACACACAATCGCAAGGACACCGTGCCAAAGGTGAGTTCAGAAAGGAAATGAGTTGGAAATAGGCCATGGAGGTTCTAGAATCATTGGAGTTATGTAGAGGGTAAGATAGACTGGAGGAATGTGGCCCCAGGTGAGGACAATTTGAGAGCCCATGAAGAGAAAGCTTGGAATTAGTGAAGAGTTTTGAAGCCTTGTTTAGATCTCCTGGTTCAGGGAACTCTTGGCTGCAAGTCTTACCCTGGGCACAGCCCAGGGTTAATTGCTCTGAAACTGCCCGAGGAATACCATGAAGGATGTTAGAAGCAAGGGGAACCTGGGCGATGGGAGGTGCTTGCTTGCCTTCTTCCACAGGCTGCCGTTGGGCATGTTCTGGGTGCTGAGGGTAGGAATGGCATCCAGCCCTGGCCTGGCTACAGCAGGTTGTGGAGAATTTGAGCCCCACTAATGTTTCATTTGATCCGGTTTGTCCCTCATCACCTTTCCCCTTTTCCTTCAGATCTCTCAGCAGCCCCATTTTTTTTTTCTTGAGTGACATTTTCCCTTCTGTCCACGGAACTTAGGCTCCTTTCTTTCTCTGTGTTGTACCTACCTTGGACCTTGGTTTTTATATGGATTATAGTAACTTGCTCAGCTGTCTGTGCCAATGACCACCCTGGGGTCCTTGAATGGGTGTGGGGAATGCCCTTTGTGTTTGAAGTCCCATCACTGGCAGGCTGTTGGTGTGATATCAGTAAGATGACTTGAATTGAATTGCCATGTCTAAATAAACTTTAAAAGCTATTTGTTTTGTTTTGTTTCTTGTTATTTGTTTTGTTTTGTTTCTTTGTTTCAAGACCAGGTTTTTTTTCTGCGTAGCCCTGGTTGTTCTGGAACTCTCTCTGTAGAACACATTGATCTTGAATCTTCCCACCTCTGTCCTCCCCTCCCCCCAGTGTTGGGATTAAGGGTGTGCACCACCACCACCCCTCTTAGGTGCATTCTTGGCTTTTCAAACTCCTGTCATTGCCTTACATTTTTACAGCTTTAATATCTCAGTCTTATTGAGATGCTAAGGGTGTAGTATTATAGTGTCTCCTTGTAGCCTTGCCATCTTTAAAATATTGGTGGACTTGTGATCCTTCTCATGCTTTAACAGCTGAGATGGCTCCGCAGTTAGAGTGCACACTGCAGAATATCATTAGGAATCATTTCATTGACTTTTTTTCTTGTTTTGCCAGTCTTGTTTGGCTCTTCAGGTAGTGTCAAGGATGGGTTCCCTCTCATGTCCAGGGCCTCAAGCTAGAGCAGCTATTGGTTGGCCACGCCCACAAATCCTTTGCCACCTTTATCCCAGCACATCTTGTAGGCAGGACAAATTGTAGGTTGAAGATTATGTGGCTGGGTTAGTGTCCCAATTGCTCCATTGGAAGTCTTGCCAAGTGGACAAGAGATGGCCAGTCCAGTTCCATATTCCCCATTGCTAGGAGTCTTAGCTAGGGTCACCCTTGTAGTTTTCTGGGAGTTTCCACTGCACTAGGTTTCTAGCTCGTCCCTAAGATGCCCTCCTCCACCCCGCATTCTTTTTGTTCCAGTACTTTCTCCCTCCATCCTCACCCTACCTGATCCCTCCTGTTCAGTTGTCTTGTCCAGCCTTACTGCAACCTGATATGCCATGTTTTCTTGATTTTCATGAGAGGCCTGCCTGTTTCTGAAGAGAAATGGAGAAGGAGTGGATGTTGGAGGCAGAGAGGAGGGGAGAGGCTGGGAGGAGAGGAGTGAGGGGAAACTGTGGTCTGGACATAAAAACAACAACAACAAAGAGTGCGTACTGCTCTTGCAGGGGCCGGATGTAGTTCACTTCTCGGCATCTACTTGGGATACCTCACAACCACTGTATCTCCAGATCCATTGTCATATCTTCTGACATTTTAGGGCAGCTATATGCACGTACGCACATTTTAAAACTTAAATTTAGTTTTAAAACATACAAAACAAATGATCAACTCAGCAATGTTTGATCTCTTACCAGTTTTTATGGCAACTACACAGGAGGCAATTCAGACACATCTTGAGGGTTGCAAAATGGCTAAGTGGATAAAAATACTTGCTCCATAAGCCTCATGACTTGCATTTGGTCTCAGAAACTCACGTTTCTGATTTCTGTACATGCCCTGTGGCATGCCCATGCCTGTACTCATACACTCACACACACATGCGCACACGAGTAGTAACAACAATAGTAAGAGTAAACACTAGGAGTGGAAAAAGACTCTTGAAAGGAGGGTGTGGCAAAACATATATATATATATATATATATATATATATATATATATATATATATATATATATAATTCCTGAGAAGGCAGGAGGGTTGTGAGTAAGGCCATCTTGTTGGTGCAATAGAAATGAAAATAGGGGGCTGGAGAGATAACTCAGTGGTTAAGAGCACTGGTTGTTCTTCCAGAGGACCTGAGTTTGATTCCCAGTACACATGAATTAAAAATTAAAAAAAGAAAAAGAAAATAACACCCTATTGTCTTATACCTCTAGTCTTGTCTTTTTTCTTTTTTCTTCCCCCTTCTCTCCTTCCCTCCCTTCCTTTTTCTTTCTTTTATGAGACAGGGTATTTCTGTGTAGCCTTGGATGTCCTGGAACTCTCTCTGTAGACCAGACTGGCCTCAACTCAGAGATTACCTACGTCTGCCTCCTGAGTCCTGAGATTAAGGGTGTGTGCCACTACCACCCAGTACACATCAATTCTTACACGCATGTTAAATATTACCTCAAGGCAGTCACTTACATGGATACCTTGCTGCCTGTATACTCAAGACTGTTTACGTTTAGCCTCAGTGGATTTTTCCATGGACTGTAGTTTAGAGAAATTCATACCTCATTCCCCACCACCAGATTTATTTTGGTCAGTTTTGATAGTGAAACCTTTAAAGGAGTGGAATTGTTCATGCATTTTCTACTTGCCAGATCTCATTGCTGCAGTTGTTACTCCCACAGACATAGTATAGTGGTTGCTTTTATTCTGCATAACTGTTTTTCCAGTAGTATCTGATTGTATTCCTTAAACTGCTTGTTTACTTGGGTAGCTCCCAAATGCATCTGTATAATGCAGAATTTTCTCTTTTTTTTTATCCTTTTTCTTTCAGTCTTTCAATGCAAGTTTTCACCTCTTCTGTTGCAATTGTTGAGATTCATCCCTCAGTTTTTAAGGAATTAAGTCCTGAGGTGCATCCCAGCTGTTGGCACTTACCATCTGTGTGCTGAGGCATTCTGGTGGTGTCTGGGCGCTAGATGGGAAAGAGGCTATAGAGACCAGAAGTTTTCACTGTGGAGTTTGCCATCTTTTACTTTCTCTGTTGAGTGGAGGCCTTGCTCTTCCTCTGCATGTGGTACCAGGGGTGACTTAGTCCAGAGTTCTAGTCCTTGATTTCCCCCTCTTTTGACCTGGAGAGGTTCTGGAAATATTAATAACCAGGCACACTCCATATGCGTTAGTCAGCTTTCTGTTGCTGAGACAAATCAGCTTAAAAGGAAACATTTGTTTTGCCTCGTGGTTTTCAAGGTTTTGGTCTAGTTACTCTGAAACTCTGGTAAGATTGTGGGAGCATATTGTGAAGGAGACGCTCAGCTCGTGGTGCCTAGGCTGCTGAGAGGGAGGGAGGGAAGGAGTCTTAGTTAGGATTTCTATTTTTTTTTATTTTTTATTTTATTTTTTTTTTTAGATTTTTTTCCAGCTTATTTATTTTTTATTAAAAATTGCCATCTCCTCCCCTCCTCCTCCCCCTTCCCTCCGCTCCCCTCCACCCACACCCCCACTCCCTCCCTCTTGAGGCCAAACAGCCATCAGGGTTCTCTACACTATGTTGAGTCCAAGGTCCTCCCAACTCCCCCCAGGTCCAGGAAGGTGAGCAACCAAACTGACAAGGCTCACACAGAGCCCGTCCATGTCGTAGAGACCAAGCCCATCGCCATTGTCCTTGGCTCCTCGGTCAGCCTCCACCATCAGCCACCCTCAGAGAGTCCGATTTGGTCGCATGTTCCATCAGTCCCATTCCAAGTGGACTTGGTGGTCTCCCATTAGTTCTGTCCTGCCGTCTCAGTGGGTGAATGCATCCCTCATGGTTCTGACTTTCTTTCTCATGATCTCTCTCCATCCGCTCCTCATCAGAACTTTGGGAGCTCAGTCCGGTGCTCCAATGTGGGGCTCTGTCTCTATCTCCATCCATCGCCAGGTGAAGGTTAAGGCTCACAGTGAGCCCGTCCATGCTGTAGAGTTCACATTCATTGCTGTTGTCCTTGGTTTCTCAGTCCTCCTCCACCGTCAGCCACATTCAGAGAGCCCGGTTTGGTCCCCTGTTCCATCAGTTCCATTCCAACTGGACTTGGTGGTCTCCTGTTAGATCTGTCCCACCGTCTCAGTGGGTAAACGCACTCCTCACGGTCCTGACTTCCTTGCTCATGATCTCCCTCCTTTTGCTCCTCATCGGGACCTTGGGAGCTCAGTCCGGTGCTCCTATGTGGGGCTCTGTCATTTTCTCCATCCAATGCCAGGTGAAGGTTCTATGGTGATATGCAAGATATTCATGAGTATGGCAATAGGATCTGGACATTTCTGGCACCCTCTCCTCAGCTGCCCAAGGACCTAGCTGGGGGCGTCTTCCTGGACACCTGGGAACCCCTCTAGAGTCAAGCCTCTGCCAACCCTAGAATGGCTCCCTTAAGTAAGATATATAATTCCTTGTTCCCATATCCACCCTTCCTATATCCCAACCATCCTATTCCCCCAAGCTCTTCCCATCCTCCACTTCACACTTTTCTCGCCCCATCCCCCCTGCCCCCATCCCACCCCACCCCTATGTTCCCATTTTTTTGTCCGGCAATCTTGTCTACTTCCAGTATCCAGGAGGATAACTATATGTTTTTCTTTGGGTTCACCTTCTTATATAGCTTCTCTAGGATTTTTACAAATTATAGGCTCAATGTCTTTTATTTATGGCTAGAACCCAATTATGAGTGAGTACATCCCATGTTCATCTTTTTGGGCCTGGGTTACCTCACTCAGGATGGTGTTTTCTATTTCCCTCCATTTGCATGCAAAATTCAAGATGTCATTGTTTTTTACCGCCGAGTAGTATTCTAGCATGTATATATTCCACACTTTCTTCATCCATTCTTCCACTGAAGGGCATCTAGGTTGTTTCCAGGTTCTGGCTATTACAAATAATGCTGCTATAAACATAGTTGAACAGATGCTTTTGTAATATGATTGGGTATCTCTTGGGTAAATTCCCAAGAGTGGGATTGCTGGGTCCTGGGGTAGGTGGATCCCAAATTTCCTGAGACACCTCCACACTGCTTTCCAAAGCAGTTGCACAAGTTTGCATTCCCACCAGCAATGGATGAGTGTACCCCTTACTCCACATCCTCTCCAGCAAAGGCTATCATTGGTGTTTTTGATTTTAGCCATTCTGACAGGTGTGAGATGGTATCTTAACGTTGTTTTGATTTGCATTTCCCTGATTGCTAAGGAGGTTGAGCATGCCCTTAAGTGTCTTTTGGCCATTCGAACTTCTTCTGTTGAGAATTCTCTGTTGAGTTCAGTGCCCCATTTTTTAATTGGGTTCATTAGCATTTTAAAGTCTAGTCTCTTGAGTTCCTTATATATTTTGGAGATCAGACCTTTGTCTGTTGTGGGGTTGGTGAAGATCTTTTCCCAGTCAGTAGGCTGCCTTTTTGTCTTAGTGACAGTGTCCTTTGCTTTACAGAAGCTGCTCAGCTTCAGGAGGTCCCATTTATTCAATGTTGCCCTTAATGTGTGTGCTGCTGGGGCTATATGTAGGAAGCGGTCTCCTGTGCCCAAATGTTGTAGAGTACTTCCCACTTTCTCCTCTAACAGGTTCAGTGTGTTCAGATTGATATTGAGGTCTTTAATCCATTTGGACTTGAGTTTTGTGCATGGTGATAGACACGGATCTACTTTCATTCTTCTACAGGTTGACATCCAGTTATGCCAGCACCATTTGTTGAAGATGCTTTCTTTCTTCCATTGTGTGCTTTTAGCTCCTTTATCAAAAATCAGGTGTTCATAGGTTTGTGGGTTAAGATCTGGGTCTTCTATTCGATTCCATTGGTCGACTTCTCTATTTTTATGCCAATACCAAGCTGTTTTCAATACTGTAGCTCTGTAATAGAGTTTGAAGTCAGGGATGGTAATGCCTCCAGAAGTTCCTTTATTGTATAAGATTGTTTTGGATATCCTGGGTTTCTTGTTCTTCCATATAAAGTTGATTATTGTCCTCTCAAGATCTGTGAAGAATTTTGATGGGATCTTTAAGGGGATTGCATTAAATCTATAGATTGCCTTTGGTAGTATTGCCATTTTTACTATGTTGATCCTCCCAATTCAAGAGCAAGGGAGATCCTTCCATTTTCTGGCATCCTCTTCAATTTCTTTCTTCAAAGACTTAAAGTTCTTGTCAAATAGGTCTTTCACTTCCTTGGTTAGAGTTACCCCAAGATATTTTATGCTATTTGTGGCTATCGTGAAAGGTGAAGCTTCTCTGATTTCTTTCTCTGCTTCCTTATCCTTTGTATATAGAGGGCGACTGATTGTTTGGAGTTGATCTTGTAACCTGCCACGATACTAAAGGAGTTTATCAGCTGTAGGAGTTCTTTGGTGGAGTTTTTCGGGTCGCTTATGTACATTATCATATCATCTGCAAATAATGAAAGTTTAACTTCTTCCTTTCCAATTCGAATCCTCTTAATCCCCTTGTTTTGTCTTATTGCTATTGCTAGAACTTCAAGTACTATATTGAAGAGATAAGGAGAGAGTGGACAGCCTTGTCGCGTTCCTGAATTTAGTGGGATGGCCTTGAGTTTCTCTCCGTTTAATTTGATGCTAGCTGTCGGCTTGCTGTAAATAGCCTTTATTATATTTAGGAATGACCCCTGTATCCCTAATCTCTCCAAGACCTTTATCATAAAGGGGTGCTGAATTTTGTCAAATGCTTTTTCTGCATCTAATGAGATGATCATATGGTTTTTATCCTTCAGTTTATTTATATGATGGATTACATTGATAGATTTTCGTATGTTGAACCAGCCCTGCATCTCTGGGATGAAGCCTACTTGATCATAGTGGATAATTTTTCTAATGTGTTCTTGGATTCTGTTTGCCAGTATTTTATTGAGAATTTTTGCATCGATGTTCATGAGTGAGATTGGCCTGTAATTCTCTTTCTTGGTTAAGTCTTTGTGTGGTTTAGGTATCAGGGTAATTGTAGCTTCATAAAAGGAATTTGGCAATGACTGTTCTGTTTCTATATTATGAAATACCTTAAGGAGTATAGGTATTAGGTCTTCTTGGAAGTTCTGGTAGAATTCCGCATTGAACCCATCAGGTCCTGGGCTCTTTTTGGTAGGGAGGTTTCTGATAACAGTTTCCAATTCTTCGCGACTAACAGGACTATTTAGAGCATTTACCTGGTCCTGGTTTAACTTTGGTACATGGTACTTATCTAAAAAAGTGTCCATTTCTTTTACATTTTCCAATTTTGTGGCATACAGGCTGTTGTAGTAAGATCTAATGATTCTTTGGATTTCCTCTGTGTCTGTGGTTATGTCCCCTTTTTCATTTCTGATCTTATTAATTTGTGTGTTCTCTCTCTGCCGTTTGATTAGTTTGGCTAGGGGTTTGTCAATCTTGTTGATTTTCTCCAAGAACCAGCTTTTTGTTTCATTGATTCTTTGGATTGTTTTCTGTGTTTCTATTTTGTTGATTTCTGCCCTCAGTTTGATAATTTCCAGTTTTCTACTCCTCTTAGGTGAGTCTGCTTCTTTCTTTTCTAAAGCTTTCAGGTGTGCTGTTAAGTCTCCAATGTGTGCTTTCTCCGTTTTTTTTAAGTGGGCACTTAGTGCTATGAACTTTCCTCTTAGCACTGCTTTCATTGTGTCCCATAAGTTTGAGTATGTTGTGTCTTTATTTTCATTAAATTCAAGAAAGACTTTAATTTCTTTCTTTATTTCTTCCTTGACCCAGGTGTGGGTCAGTAGTTGACTGTTCAGTTTCCATGAGTTTGTAGGCTTTCTGGGGGTAGCATTGTTATTGAATTCTAATTTTAATCCATGGTGATCCGATAAGATGCAGGTGGTTACTAATATGTTTTTGTAACTGTGGAAGTTTGCTTTGTTACCGAGTATGTGGTCAATTTTCGAAAAGGTTCCATGAGCCGCAGAGAAGAAGGTATATTCTTTCCTATTTGGGTGGAACGTTCTATAGATGTCTGTTAAGTCCATTTGGTTCATTACCTCTATTAAGTCTCTTAATTCTCTGTTAGGTTTCTGTCGAATTGACCTGTCCATTGGTGAAAGAGGAGTGTTGAAGTCTCCCACTATCAGTGTGTTTGGTTTGATGGCTGTCTTGAGTTCTAGTAATGTTTCTTTTATATAAGTGGGTGCTTTTGTATTAGGGGCATAGATATTCAGGATTGAGACTTCATTCTGATAGATTTTTCCTGTAATGAGTATAAAGTGTCCCTTTCCATCTCTTCTGATTGATTTTAGTTTGAAGTCAACTTTGTTAGAAATTAGTATGGCCACACCGGCTTGTTTCTTAGGTCCATTTGCTTGATAAACCTTTTCCCAACCCTTTACTCTGAGTAGATGTCTGTCTTTGTGGTTGAGGTGTGTTTCTTGTAAACAGCAGAATGTTGGATCCTGTTTTCGTATCCAATCTCTTAGCCTGTGCCTTTTTATAGGTGAATTGAGTCCATTGATATTAAGTGATATTAATGACCAGTGGATGTTAACTCCGGTTGTCATTTTTTTATTTGGTAGTAGAGATTGTGTGTTTCCTTTCTTTGCGATGTGCTGGTGAAGGGTCGCTAGATGTCTGAGTTATTTTGGGCAATGCTGGACTCCTTTGTTTGTGAATTTCCTTCTATTACTTTCTGTAAGGCTGGATTTGTGGCTATGTATTGTTTAAATTTGTTTTTATCCTGGAATATTTTGTTTTCTCCATTTATAGTGAATGAAAGCTTGGCTGGGTATAGTAATCTGGGCTTGCATCCATGGTCTCTTAGTTTCTGCAAAACATCTATCCAGGACCTTCTGGCTTTCATGGTTTCCATAGAGAAGTCAGGTGTTAGTCTGATAGGTTTACCTTTATATGTTACTTGACCTTTTTCCTTTGCAGCTCTTAATATTCTTTCTTTATTCTGTATGTTTTGTGTTTTGATTATAATATGGCGAGGGGATGTTTTTTTTTTGATCCAGTCTATTTGGTGTTCTGTAAGCTTCTTGAACCTTAATAGGAATATCTTTTTTTAGGTTTGGGAAGTTTTCTTCTATAATTTTATTAAATATATTTTCTGAACCATTGAGCTGTATTTCTTCTCCTTCTTCTACTCCTATTATTCTTAGGTTTGGTCTTTTTATTGTGTCCCAGATTTCCTGAGTGTTTTGTGATGAGGATTTGTTGGTTTTGCTGTTTTCTTTGATCAGTGCATTTATTTTCTCTATGGTATCTTCAGAATCTGAGATTCTTTCTTCTATCTCTTGTATTCTGTTGGTTATGCTTGTTTCTGTAGTCTCTGTTCGTTTACATAGATTTTCCAAATCCAGTTGGCCCTCGGGTTGTGTTTTCTTCCTTGCCTCCATTTCAGTTTTCAAGTCTTGCACTGTTTCCATTATCTGTTTGATTGTTTTTTCTTGGTTTCCTAGGATATCGTTTACGGATTTACTCAATTCTTCAAACTTTTTGTTATTCTTCTCGTCCATTTCCTTAAGGGAGTTTTTCACCTCCTGTTTAAGGGACTCTATTACTTTCATAAAGTCAATTTTTTCTACTTCTTCTTGATTAGTGTGTTCAAGTCCTCCTGTTATAAGTTCGCTGGGTTCTGGTGCTTTCATGTTGTTTTTCAAATTGTTGAAGGAATTCTTGCATTGGCGCCTGCCCATTTGTTCCTCTGAATAATCCCCTTTGGGTCTTCTTTTAGAAGTTCAATTCACCCCAATGAATTAAATTCACTCACCCCAATGAATGATGGATCCTCTGGCAGACTGTCAGGTCCCCTTGCAGGCCAAGCAGCTCTGTGACAAAGGCCTACCTTGCCCCAGGCAGTCAAATGAAGGAGGGGACCTCCCACCGGCCTGGGTGCACTCAATTCCAGGTCCCCAGCGCCCAAACAGGGTGAGCTGTGGGATTTTGTGGCCCCAAAGACGGGAGGATGAGGCAGGGGGAGGGGGGGAGGATTCTCTAGTTAGGATTTCTATTACTGTGGAGAGACACCATGACCACAGAAGCTCTTATAAAGGAAAACATTTAATTGAGGTGGCAGCTTACAGTTTCGGAGGTTTAGAGCATTATCATCATGGTGGGAGAGCATGGTAGTGTGCAGGCAGACACAGTGCTGGCTTTATCAGCACCTTACTTCTTAGAAGTCAACAGGAAAATGTGAATAACTTGAGCAAAGGAGACCTCAAAGCCCACCCCACCCCCTGCAGTGACAAACGCCCTCCAACAAGGCCACGCCTACTCCAACAAAGCCACACCACCTAATAGGAGATTATGGGGGCCAGTGCATTCAAACTCCTACAGAAGAGAAGGAGGAAGAGGGGAAAGGGAAAAGGAACAAGGATCCAATATTTCTTTCAAAGTTCTCTCTTCCTGCCACCTTCTACTCACTGCTAAAGACTCTGTCACCTCCTGGTAGATCCACACACCAACAACCAAACTACCTTCCTGGAAACCTTTGGGGAGCTTGTAGATTTGTAGAAACAAAGCTCAGGACCGCCCCAGCCCCAGCTGGATGAGAAGCTCTGGCAGCTCTGGTCACCAGTTAGACGCTCTTAGCTGTTTGAAGTGTGTGGCATAGATGCATGTTCAGATAGCTGCTTCTGTTACCAGCCTCAGACACCTGGGTATCTCAGTTCCCCTTGCTTTCTTCCCACCCCAGCAACTTTGCTGCTTTCCCATGAAAGACGTCTACTCTGAGATCTGTGCCACTATACCTTCTGTTCGGAGTGCTCTTACCCTTGGGATGCATGGGGCTGTCTTCTTGCCTTTATTTCTATACTCTGAAGCAGCCATAGCACACTGCCTACCCCTGGCCTGTTCCCACAGCTGGTATATTCTTCCTATCAAAGCCATTTCAGATTCTCTTGCTTATGGGGAAGACTCAGCCTTTCCCCCTGGAGATGTCCTTGTGTCTAGGACAGTCTCATACCCAGAGTAGTTTATCAGTTGTAGGGATATTTCTAGGGATTATTTTCTTCTGGTGCTGGGAAGAGGATTAGTTATGCTTTGAAACAGGAAGGGTAGTTACCATGGGTGAAAAGGATTGGTTGTCTAACTGATCTTCCTAATGTTTTCTGTGGCCTCTCTCTTTTCAGCCCTGTTTGTGCCCACACATTGGGAGATATCCATACTTCCTATTCCTATTACCTATAAACTGTTCTAGAAGTTTGTATAGCCAGAAATGATGTCAGGTCAGGCCACTTTCCTTTCTTCCTTTGGTTGCTGTCATAGCTTCTCATCATCCTTATACATTTCTGCTTTAACTGTCTATATGAGCAAGGTAATCCCAACATTAGGAGACTAAAGGAGGATATTGAGTTTGAGGGTAGCCTGGGCTACAAAGTCATCTCCAGGCCAGCCTGGGTTATAGTGAGAGACCTTGTCTCAAAGTATAAACATAAGGTCTTTAATGTTGTTTAACGGTTTAGGAGGAGATGGTTCATGTTTGAGTCCCATCTCCTCATTTGGACAGAAGTCATTTCCTTCTTTAGTCTTGTTCATTCACTTCCTCGGAGTCATTGAATACCAACTATGTGTCAGACAGTACGAATAAAGCACATAACTCGTGTTTTTAATAAGATTAGTAAATAAAGGGTTTGCGGCCAACGAGATGGTTCAGGTTCAGGTGCCTGCCGTTAGCATGATGATTTGAGTTTGATTCTCAGGACCACATTGGGATAGGGAGAGACCAGCTCTAACAAGTTGTTCTCTGACCTCCACATGGGTGCCATTACATGTGACCACACCCTCTACCACGCAAACACACAAAGAAAATGATAGATTTGGGTGAAAAGGCACAGGAGTTCTTGTAAGATTTCTGTGTGCTTGAAACCCTTTAAAAATGAAGTCTGTAGGGCCGTGTCATGTAGGGGCCGGGTCATAAGGAGCCTCTTGTGCTGTGCCTGCAGCACTGAGCGCTCTGGGAAAAATGAAGGTGGGGAGCAGTGAAGAGCCATGGTAAATGAGGATGGGACTGAGATATGCAGGGAGGTCTGCGGCAAGGGAGGCCAGGTGGGAAGCTTTTTAATAAGCCAGTGGTGATGAAGGCCTAGGATGAGACCCTGAGGAAGCAGATAAACATGCTTTCCCATCATGCCTGCTTTATCAGATTCCTGGGAGGTGAAGCTGTTTCTGCGGTAATAGCTCAGGACTGACTGTACCATCACTCAGGGTAGTGAGCTTGTTCCTGTGGACTGCTACTTGCGGTTGTGTCCAGAGACAGAGTACTAGGATTTATAACAGAATTGATATTGCAGTGCCCATTAGACACACCAGGAAGTGGCATGAGCCCCGATCTTCAGGGAGTAGCCACACAGGCTCCCTCACAGATGCCGCTTGCCACTCACTTCATCTGGTCTGATGAATAAAATTGTGGAATTTTGCAATAACTAATTATCTCAGCCATGGACTTTCTGTTCGTTGGAGTTCATATTTGGGTTTTGCTGGCTAGCTTTTGCTTATTCTTGTTGCTGTGGAGACGGTAGCGCGTTGTCCCAGGCTAATATGTACCGCAAACACTCTCACACATCTGCTTCCATGGAAGGTATTTTTGTCATTTTTTTTTTCCTCACAAAGCAACTTTCGTGTGGGTGCTGGCAACAGTGGTAGTGACTTCCCTCCAACTGGCCTGTGTTGTCCTTGTACTTCCCCTTAGGGAAGCTTTGTCCCATAGTTTAGGAGGGGATTGGCGAACAGGTCAGAGCTGTGTAGTTCACTGCGTGTATCAGTCTGTCAGCACTGAGCTAGGTGCTGAGAGTTCCCCTGGGCTGTTCTGGTACAGGGATCCTGCCCTTGTTACCCTTTCTACTCCCCATCACTAACTGCAGTGTGGCTACTTGCTTGCTGACAGTTGGCCAGATTTCGTCGGAGCCTGAAAGCAGCAGCGACTTTTACAGGTGAGCCGGATTTAGCGTCAACTCTGTGCTCTAGGTTCCTGTTCAGTGTTGGATCTATCAATTTCTACTTGAAGAGTTGGGACAAATGAGGCAATTAAAAATGTTAAAATAGAGCTGGGCGGTGGTGGCGCACGTCTTTAATCCCAGCACTCGGGAGGCAGAGGCAGGCGGATCTCTGAGTTCGAGGCCAGCCTGGTCTACAAGAGCTAGTTCCAGGACAGGCTCTAGAAACTACAGGGAAACCCTGTCTCGACAAATCAAAAAAAAAAAAAATGTTTAAACTATGGTTAACACACACACATGCAATTTGCCAGCTAAACCATGTTTTAAGTGTGTGCTTCATCGTGTTTCATCTTTAAGATCTGGAGCTCTCGCCCTTGAACAGCTCTACTTCCCCTCTTGAGTCCCTATTCGCCGTCCTGTTTTCTGTTTTCATGTATTTGATTACATTAGATAGCTCATTTAAGGAGAGTCAAACAGCGTTTGTTTTTGTGTGGCTGTTGTGTTTAATTTGTTATGATGATGCTCTCAAGGTTCATCCATGGTGGAGCCTCTCAGGGTTCATCCATGGTGGAGCCTAAAACAGGCTTTCTTTTTTGAGACAGAGTAGTGTTCCATTGTTTGTATACATCACATTTTGTCTGCTCATTCATCCATCAGCAGAGACCTCTGGGCTATTGTGAAGATGGTTTTTATTTATAACAAGTGTCCACATTTTTCATTGACATTTTCTTTCAGTTCATCTATATATACCCAGAAGTGGGATTTCTGGATCATGTGGTAGTTCTATTATTAATTGTTTGAGATGTTCCATAGTGGGTATATTATTTTACAGTCTCAGTGGTAGCGTACATGTGGTTCAGTATCTCTACATACCTGACAGCATGCATCCATTTTAATTTTGCAGGTGAAACAAATGTATTGGGATATTGAATCAATATTTTTTCTTTTGTTTTTTTGAGACAGAGTTTCTCTGTGTAGCCTTGGCTCTCCTGGAACTCACTCTGTAGACCCAGACTGACCTTGGCCTTGAACTCACAGAGAACCACCTCCCTCTGCCTCCCTAGTATTGGGATTAAAGGCATACACACACACACACACACACACACACACACACACACACAGAGAGAGAGAGAGAGAGAGAGAGAGAGCAAGCTGGAACTCAGGACCTTGTTCTTGTTGACAAACTCTCTACCATTGAACTAAATCTCCAGCTCCTTTAATCAACATTTCAGTGAATGTTAAAAGTAAACTAGATGACTTTAATTTTTTGGCAGGTTTTCTTTTATTTATTGAAAAATGTTTATTTTCATACAATATATTTTGATCATGGTTTTTCTTCTACCAACTTCTGCTAGATCCTTCCCACCTCCCATCCACCAAAGTCCATGCCTTTTCTTTCTCTGTCTCTCATAGAAAGCAAACATATAGGTGAAGGAAGGGAGGAAGGGAGGGAGGGAGGGAGGGAGGGAGGGAGGGAGGGAGGGAGGAAGAAAATGAAACAGCATACACACATGACTCATAAAAACACAAAATTGAAAATCATAATGTACAGACAAAAGGCTTGTAAAACAATCATACCAAACAAAGCAATATTAGACAGAAGTCTACAAAAATATCTTGGAGTTCATTTTCTATTGGCATGCTGGACATGGGGTCTACCCGTAAGTGTGGTTAATGTACCAATGAGATTCCATTGGAGAAAACTATGTTTTCCTTTGTATGTGATTGTTAGTTATGGATGCTTCTTGGTTAGGGGTGGGAGTGTTAATCCCACCAGTCAAGAATAAGACCACTACCACAGTTTAAAGTCAAATTTGAAGCAAGCTTTAATTAAATACTGGCCAGGTAGATGGATTCTCTGGCAAGATCTGTCTCTCTTTTCCCAGAAAATGGCCCCAAGTCATGTTTTGCAGGGCCTTACAAAGGCAAAACCCATAATTCACTGCATTTCCCATGAGGTCCAATCAGGGGCAAGCTTACATCATCATGTACTTCCTGCCTGTGTACCTTCTACCTACATCCAATCAGGGTGTATCCTGACATACTTCCTTTTCATATACCTCCTCTACATGTGACCAAGCACATCTGGTACAGATGTGTCAAACAGACTTGCTTAGGGGAGTGAAAACACGTGGCTTGTTATTGCCCATAAACAATAGCATATCAGAAATTATCTGTCCTTGAGCAAGGGGCTTGCAGATCAGAGACATTTTGGTTTCATGGATGATCTCTTAAGCACAGTGTTTAACTTAAAGAGTAATTTTGGCTCTTACAGGAGCCTGTGTCCAGTTCTCATCTCAGCTCTGGGACCCCATCTTGCTTGAGTCTCTGCAGCCTTGTGCATGCTACCATGGTCCCTGTGAGTTCATATGTGCATCAATCCTGCTGTGTCTGGAAGACGCTGTTTCCTTGGAGTCATCCATCACCTCTGGCTCTTGCAGTCTTTCTGTCTCATTTCTGAATAGCTCCCTGAACCCTGCGGGGAGGGAGTTGGTGAAGACATCCTATTTAGGATTGCTTTTCTGATGAAAGTAGTAAACCAAGAAGCCCCAACTTATGAAAGAAATCCACAGGACACTGTAGTTATGGATATTCCATGCACACACACAAAGAGCAGAAGCTTCCCAAAGCTGCATGTGACCAGCCCGCCTCATTTACAAACCCATCACAGCTGAGTCCTGGTGAAGGCCCTTCTCCCAGTGATACACTTTGAAGGAGGAAGGTCGTGAATGACAGCAAGAAGAATATGAATGATATAGAGAAATACGATCTAGAATTACACACATGGAATATATTTTCCTTTCTGAATTTGTTAATACCCATAACTAGAAGTATTTAGTGGGGTCAAGTTATTTTTTTGTGTGTGTGATTTTCTTTGGCACATAACAGTGTATTGTCAAATCTGTAATGATCTGAGCCTCAGTACTAGAGTAAATGCAGAGGACTGGTTGATAACACCAGTCCTTGTTACAAAATTTCCCAGGAGTGGGTTTTTTGGTGATTGTGATTTAGGGTAGTCTGTCCCTTTATTTTTTATATTTTTCTCTGACATGGGTAGAAGAACAAAGAAGAGTGCTTACTGTTTATAAAGCAAGTGCCGACAAACTGAAGAACGTGGACCACAAAGTGTTCTGCTTTCCCCAGTTCTTTTGAAGCTACTTCAACTTAAGTAACGAATTTGTTTTCAGTGTGAATACTGAGTGTGTAAGCCTGCTGTCGGATGAATCTTTTGTTGTTGCCATTTTTTTTTGTAGGGCTGGGAGAGTGAGGGTGCTAGTGAGAGAATCGGGCACTGTGCATCTAATGGTTGCTGCATTACTTACTTTTGAGTTGCTATGGCAACTTGAGGAAGGAGAGGGGACAGCTCTCTGTAGGAAGGTAGGAAGATGTGAAATGAGTGTTTCTTCACATGGCAGCAGATAAGCCGAGCAGGATCGGAGGCTGCCAAGGGTCTGCTTTAGTGGCCTCATCTGTCAGTGAGGCACCAGGTCCCACAGGTCCCACAGCCTCCTAACAGCACCAGCTGTGGATCAGATGTTCAAACACATGAACCTGTGGAGGACATTTCACACTCAGACCCTGACACTGTGTCCTGCTTCCATAGGTACGTGACCATTTCGTGCAAATTCCGTTCAGTCCAAGTGCAAAAGTCTCCATTGTCTAAACAGTCCCAACAGTGTTCAGAAACTCAGCATCCAAGGTCTTTTCTGAGATCAAGACAGACTTACCTGTGAGCCATGTTTATACATACATACATATATATATATATATATTCAGTATGTAGTGGCATAGATTAAACACTCTCACAGAAAAGATTGGAGTAAGCAAGACTGAAATCCAGAAGTGCAAACCAGATTTTGTAACTCCACTTCCAGTATCCAGCACCTGTCTGTTATGGTAACATCTGAGCTCCCACTGGTTTGGGCAGCCCCACTCCTTTGGCTCTGATGTTTTCAGCCACCATTGATGCCTAGAGTTTTTTTTTTTGTTTTGTTTTTTTTTTTTTTTTTTTTAGATGTTACACATTCCTGACATTTGTAAAACCATGGGATCTTCATTGCAACTTAGACCCCTTAGGGCCTCTCTGCAGGGAGTACGACCCTGCCATATATTTCTGTTCTTATGAACTTTGTTTCTGGCATCTTGGCACAGACTCTGTGACACTATTACTCTTGCCTGTATTCTTCATGCCTGTAAAGCCATGACTATGTGGATGATACCAACCTTGGTTGTCAGCTTTGTCCCTTCTCTGCCTCCCTCTTCTCTCCTTTCCTTCCTCCTTTTTTGTTAATGAAATTAATTTGTCTGATCAGGTTGTCATAACAAATACTGTAGAATGAGTAGCTTAAAACAAAGTAAATTAATTTTTTTATAGGTTGGAAAGACAGGAGTCTAAAACTAACTAGCATAGTCTGTATACAAAGTTTGCCTCGTTAGGTTGGATATGGTCACCTTCTTGCTTTGGACCACATAAGAATTTTGCTGATAGCAGACACAATTTATTCAGCAGGAGAATTAATTATTTAAAATAGTCTAACAGCTGCAATGACAAAACTCCTAATTTATATTTTTCAAGATTATCATGATTGTTCTTAGCATTTTTCCCCACAGAGAATACCTCATGCAAATGTTCCGTGATATGGAAATCCTCCAGTTTCTTGCTGATATGACTGTGAACGTGTGTGCGCACAGCTCTATCTGCCTGTGTCTTTTTGTGTGATAGAGTCCTTAAAAAAGGCTACATATGACAAAGAACCCTTCAACTGATATGTCTCAAGATCGTCAGTTTGTGCATATGAGACTCACAATAAAAAACGAAGACATCAGGATGATGTCTGCATGTGATTGTCATGGAACTGACACTCGGCCTAACCCTCCTTGGCAACGAGCCTTGGTGATAGTTTGTTTTACTTTCCTCTTTTGTATATGAAAAAACAAATTTCCGAAACACCTCCTGGGTTTTGAGGTGGGCAAGATTATCTTCAAAGTAAGTAAGTAGTAAATACGTAAGGCCTTGCCATACACCAGGCGGTCTGTTTTGTGTGTTGTTTTATTTTTTTTTAATGCTTTCCTGAGCCTGTGAAATGGCGATTCTTGTTGTCCCTTCACCATTGAGGAAGCAGGTTTAGAATAAAGGTGTTGACTGCCACAAGAGCACAGCAGTAGAAAGTGACCAATCTTCTCCCAGAGCTCTTCTGCCTGATGCTCGAGCTACATTCCGTTGACTCAAGTTACTTCCTTTCCGGGTTACTATGGCCAGATGCCAAGCAAGAACACTGCTTTCCGGCTGGTTCTGCAGACACTGACTTCCCAGCGAGGACTTAGACTCATCCTCCCTCATGCATCATCTCCTGCTCACTGAGGATCTCAGTGTGCTTGAGAGAGGCCACTTACAGAGAGCTGCCAGAGCCAGCTGGCGTCTGTGGCTGAGAGCTGCAGTTGGGGGGCAGGGGGGAAGCCACAAATCCTGCTGTCCTTTCCTTAGGCCTTTGTGCTAAAGGGATTAAACATCGGCAGGAAGAGCACACAAATGTCTTTCACAAAGAAATTCTGTTCTCAACTCGTCTTTCACCATGATTTGTTTATTCTTTTGGCTGATACTGATTTTTAGTTTTAAGCATGTTTGAAGGTAAAATCTGAGACTTTTATCTTAATAATTTTTGATACAAATCTTCATTGCAAGTGGAAATCACTTATCAACAGACTTGGTGATTAAAGAAAGAAGAAACAACAGTTGGAACAAGACTTTGCTACAGCTCATTGAGTAGCTTTTAGAGGTTTTCTGCATTGTGACGGAATGGACAAGTTATGTACAGTCGCCAAAATATGCTCACCAGGCCCCTGTAAGGGAGTTGCTCAGTAATTGTGTGTGATCTGTTCTTGGATGAGGACACATCTCTAGTAGATGTCTTAGCAGGGATTGCAGTATTAGAAGTTATTTTGAAGGCAGAGAGCCATTTAAGCCTGTGAAATAAATATTTCCCATTTCTCAGGTTTGATTTTTTGTGTGTGATGTAATTAATTTCTTGAGTTTTCACTTTCTGCTTTTATTTTTATTTTTTTTATTTTAAAGGTAGCTAGTTTCTCCTGAGACCTTGATCATAGCCAGGGTTATTGTGTGATGTGGCGAATGCTAAAGAGTTAATGAGTCACAGGCAACACCCAATTAGCATTGTAAAGATAACTGGGGAGACTTTAGTGGGAAAAACTGTCAGTTTAACAGCTTGAATCCTGCAGTTGGATAAACATCATTTTCTCTTCTGCATTTCAGAATTACCAGGTTTATAGCCATTTGTTGGATATAGACAGGATGTTCTTTGTGTCCTTGTGACAGAAAAAAACCAACAACCTGGTTTCCTCTGCTGAAGCTCCCTGTCTTCTAAATATCATCAACACACAGAGGGTTTGGGTATTGACCATTAGGCAGCTGCGGTGTGGTCTTGTCAAGGCTGAGACAGTTTTCCTAACGGGGCCTGAGAGTAGTCCCCTGCAGGAGGGAAGCAGGTGGAGCTCTAGGGGAGGGCTTGGCAGGGAGGGGCCAGGCCCAGCTTCCCCTTCTGAATCTTACTCTGCTCAGAGTGCTCCTGTGGGGTGAAACAGATGCCACAGAGCCCAGCCACATTGCCACACTCATCTTTCTGCCTCGCTACAGTCCACTCAGGTCTAGCCTTGTCTGTTTTCAGCTTCACGGTCTTATTCATGGTTCCGGAGACTGTCTTTGCCATGGATGCCACTCCTCTGTGCCTCTGGACCTCGGTGGGAAGGAGAGGGTTCTTTTGGCTTCCATCCCCTTAAGTAAGCTCTTACCTGTATTGTTATGTTTTGTAAAGGTAATGTTTGAGCCAGTGGCTTCAGAGTGTTTTGAATAAGGGTCAAGTAGGAAAGACAGCTTCTGCTTTTACCCTTTCTCCATATACTAGATAGAGCCTAAAGCTCGATAAGTAATCAATATTACATTATTGTACACTGCAGTTTTGGTTGTATTTTATTATCTTTTCAAAATGATGATACCTACTATATTGATTGGGCGATCCACCACCATATCACCACCTATTAACCCTTGACTCATGCAGAACATTTTCATTTTTCTTGATAATTGCACTTTGTTACATAGTTTGTAGTTTAGCTTTTTCACATGTGTACATAGTAACACAGATGCACAGAAAGCTTTCCTGGGAACATACGGTACTGAGGAGTGAGCGACTTTTCAACATGTGAGTCCACTGTTGGAAGTGGAGGCTCCAAACTATGTGTTGTATTTGAATATAGCTGCTAGGAATTTGTAAACTGGGTATGTCATTATAATTTGTAATATTTACTACTAGTACATATTATAAAGCACCAGTTCCTCAACGCTGAGTTTTATTCTCAGGTTTTGCACTTTTATGTTGATAGTTGTAGGTGTATGTGACACACCCACACCCACAACCCCCCCCCCCCACACACACACACAGGGGGAGGGAGAGATCCAGCAATACTCTCAGTAGACAGTTTGGTCTCCATCTTGATTATGTTCCCCTGCTGGGAATCTGTTGAATTTCACCTTATGGGACCCTGGATAATACTTTGTGCTGTCATTTGTTGTCCTAGAGATCAATCAACCTGATCTTAAAATTACTTCCCAAATGACTGTGGAGACTTGATGTGTATTCTTTTTCTGATCTCCGTCTTTTGTCAGGGGAACTAGTTTTACTGTGATGAAATCTTGTTATAAATTGGCTGTACTTCTAGCACAAATTAATTAGTTACTTAATTAATCTTTTTGATTAATTGGATCTTACTTTCTGATTACTTGAATTCTAATGACCAAGCTTTCTATTAAGGAAAAAAATGGGGTCCAATAATTAAAAATTAATTACTTGGTTTTCCTGGAACATTGTTTAGTTTAGTGAGGTTAGTGAAAACATCCAATATTCCTTTAATTTCAGTGTAGTGTTCTGGTTGAAATGACTGCCAGGTAAGCCCATACAAAGAGTTCTCCCATAACTTCTGGATGAAGAAGGGTAACTGTTTATGATTCATCGTTTGGATTATGATAGAAAAGTACTGACAGGAAGCTGTAACTTTGTTTCTTTCTAAGGAGTTGGAGAGTTCTGAGCTGTGAAAGGAAGGTTAGCCAGCAGTCAGCACTAAGGAGTTGTGAAATTTAACATCTTTTGTTCCGAGCTATATTGAACGTGATTGTCTTATTTGAGAGTAAACAGCAATTCTTCCAGTAACACTTTACACTTAGTGGGAACATACCTACCGTGTCTTGTGGGCCTCAAGCCCTCAAGAATTGTACATTATAGTTTATGCACATTTGATTCACACTTACCTTCCTTTGTAGAATGTTTTTATACCTAGTACTGCACAGGTTATAATGCTTTAGCGATTAACTTGGAGTCACCAATAGTATATCCGTGTTGCATTAAAGAAAGAAAAGCACTTTTTCTTGGAGTTGTTTAACTAAGAACAAGTCCAGATTGTCCAGATTTGAAGTATTTACATCATGTTCCCCATGTTTTCCATCTCTGTCCGTAGTATGAGTCTGAATCTAGGCCTGCCTGAAGACTGTCTTGTGAGTCTATTTGTCCCTGTATCTGCTGTCCCTGTGTGTGCCTGTCTGTTTCTGGCTGCGTGTGACTGTATGTGCTGTGACTGTCTATTTCTCATTCTGGATTTATTGAACAGCACTGAAAGCATCACATAGGGAAGGAATGAGATACTTTACAGAAATCTTTAACGGAGTCTTTCATGGGATTAAGTTTCTGGCTTCCACTGATCCTATCTGACCCAGATAACAAACAGCATTGTTTATCAACCAGTAACAGGTTGTAAATGGTTGCTTTCACCCTTTAGGTAGATTTTTAGAATGTTGCTTTCAAATTACATATTTGCTGCTTTCGGCAAGGGATTTGTATGCATTATCTGGGATGTGGACAAGTACATAACTTAAGATCTCGGCTATGCATTAGCTTAGGTTATAGATGCTGGTTGCATGGGAACTCCAAGGCAAATAAGGTTGCTGTTGCATTGTTCTCCTAAAGGCAGGTTAAACAAACAGGCCGAGCGCACAGTAGGACAGCAGTCTGAAGTGGTCCTTTATGTGTATTATTAACTCTGGCTGTGAGGCCCAACAGAGTTTCAGTCTCTTCATATGAGATATTTTCAGAATATTGCATTGCCACATAGTACCCTGTTTTCATTTTGTTTGAATTGAACTTATAATTAGTATTTAGTCAGTAAATCTCCTTAAGGATCACTGAAGTAGTTTTTCATTAGCATAAATTGCAAAAATAATGGGTTTCATTCTGACATTTTCTTACATATGTAACATATTTTAATCATATTACTACTCCCAGTTGACCCTCTTTTTCCCAGATGAACTCAGAGCAACACTTCTTGTCTTGGACATCTAGATTCCAAAGATGCTGTATGAATCGGATTATTATTCCCCAAATACAATATTTTCAGTCTGGGGGCAAAGCAGAGAAGGATAGCAAGTAATTCATAAAATGTTTAGAAGATATTTCTTGGTTTTGGAGACTCCCCATGTCTTGTTAGAGCCATTTTCTCTTCTGTTCTCCAGACACTGGGCATTTATGGGGCTCCTTTGGCATGCCTCAGCAGAGGACTAGTCTGTGGCGTTCGCACAAAAGGGATGGCTTCTCCCCTGTGGGCATCCGTGCTCCTTATCAATCTGGTATCATAGGCGCTTTGTTCATTTTCTTAGTTGCTCAATACCTTATGCTTCTATTTGTTCTGAATTAATTTTCCATCTTAGCTGATCTGCTTCACTGTGTATTTAAGGACATTGCGTTTCCCACTTATCACCTGCTGCTAATCTTCAGCAGTAAAATTAAATTGACATTTATTAAAGGATGTTTTGATCTATCTTTGAAAAGGGTAGTAAAGAGTAATTAGTCAGAGTAATTACTTTTTTTCATTTTGTGTGCAAATTTAGGTTGGTTGCTGAAACTGATTCTAATTTTATAATGGTGGCAAAGAATTCCAACTTACTTTCATGGTTTGTTTAAGCAGTTAACAATCTGATGGATCCTAGGAGTGTCTGGGAATTTAGAAGTTTATAAAGCCCACCTGCTTTGCTTGGGGAATATGAAGCTGGCACCAGCATTGGTTCTATCAAGCATTTTTTTGTTTCATGAAAATAAACAGAGGTTGCCCACACCTTTAATCCCAGCACTTGGGAGGCAGAGGCAGGTAGATCTCTGTGAGTTCATGGCCAGCCAGGTCACAGAGTGAGTTCCAAGACAGGCAGGGCTACACAGAGAAACCTCAAGAGAAGGTCTACATACATTATCTTCATATCCTTGACTGTACTGGGCCCACCTTCTCTGTTGGTGCTACACCTCTGCCTGCCTTAGATTAACCTCCAGCTTTCACCTTCCTGGTTCTGCTTTCTGCTGTCATATTTAAAACTCCTCTCACTTTTCTTCCACAGAGTGAGCTCTGGATTTCAGCGCTATCACGTTTTCTTGTTTAGAAACAGTATTTGAACAAGCAGCACTATCAATTTGTTCATGCATTTGATATAGTGGATTATTTAGAACTTTAAGCACGGTTCTTTAGTAATGCTGCCTTATTAAAGAGAGACTCTCAGTTCAACAAAGTGGAGAAGAGACTAAATTGATAGTTGGAAGAGTTTGTGTTAGTTAGTTTCTGCCTTTATCCCTTCCCACAACTGACCCATTTCATCACTGGGCATAGTAGAATACACAGCCCTATCTGCCTGGCATCTCTATGTTCTTAGGCACAGGGAGAGTATTCATACTCCTGGAAACCATTCCTGTACCTTGATGCCTGACTCTATAGAAGCCATATAAATATGCCCCCAACTCAAACTCCCTTTATCTAGACCAGCAGTTGTGAACCTGTGGGTCCCTATCCCTTTGGGGATTGCATATCTGATACCCTGCATATTAGATATTTACATTATAATTTGTAGCAGTAGTAGGATTACACGTATGAAGTAACAAGTAATTTTATGGCTGGGGTCACCACAACATGAGGGACTCTGTTAAAGGGTCGCAGCAATAGGAAGGATTTAGATCCTCCAAAGACTCAGAGTAACACTTTAAGGACTCGATGATCAGTGTGAATGGAGTTGTTTTAGAAAGAATGCTTTTAACAGGTTGTAATCAAATCGTCTTACTTTTCCAAACTCTGCAAAAACATATGAGCACATGAACATATTACTAGAGTCTAAGAAGGCCTAGGAAGGGTCTATGCAAATGAGTGTCCCTGAAATGCGTTTCATTGGCTTTCTGTAAACTGCTTCAGCTCAGCCTTTGCCTTCTGTGGTTCAAAGCAGTTCCATAGTGAAATATAGTTCGGAGCAATGCTTTCAAGTTTCTTATATGTGTGGTTGGCATGCCAGGCACTGTTAGGAACACTTAACCACATTACTTCACTTAATCCTTAGGACAGCGCCAGGCATCAGATTGCTTTGTTATTTTCATTTTGTGGAATCAAAATCTGGGACAGAAACTTGGCTATTCCATCTTGACCCATAAGCAGTTGATCTGGGTTGAAGGCTTAGCCCTGCAGTCTTCATCCTTAAGGCCACTCTGCTGCCCTCTTTTCCTGACTTGTCTTGATGTAAGAGGTTGAAGAGTGACCTTCTGGGATATTTTTGTATTAATGTCTTTTGCTTTCCCATCTGAGGAAAGCTGTGAAAATGGGGGTGGGGGAAGCGGAGGAAAAGAAACTAAAATGAAAGAAGTGCTAATTAGGATTCCGGAGAAAACGCCTCAGTCTGGGTAGACAACAGGGACAAATAAGCACTAACTGTACTGTGTTGTCTACGTTCTGAGCAACACTTCCTCTTACATTGTTAACACTTGTAACCAGGATGCTTTCCTGGTACAAACAGATGGTGTAGTAGTGTCCCCTCCCCATATGAAAGGCCATGCTTAACTGGCAATCAGGTGAAAATGGTGTCTTGAAAAAACATCATGCATAGGTTTGCTAAAAGAATATTATCTAGTGTCTCCATTTACTGAGTAAGAATAATGAAGAGAAAGTAGATTAAGTAACAGAGAGACAGTTTGAGAAAACACAAAGAATGATTTCTTAATGATAATTTCGGAATAGGCTCTAAAACGGGATATGGGATTTTTGTCTTTAAAGTATGTAAAATACAATTGAAATGTTGTGTCTCCAGTAAATCTGGGATTGACTTCTAGCCATGATTTAAAATTCTTCTCAATATAAAAAGAGACTTGGCATGTAATTAACCTTACGGTGGCTCTTGGGCAGATAAATAAATCTCTTCAATTATGCACCTCATTTCACTCCAGTTTTGCTGCTTAATATTATCCAGCCTGCACCCATGCTTGTGCACAGGGATTACCTTGAAGTCTTTCTACAGTTAGCAGCCATTAACCTAGGGGCGGGTGGTGAAAGCCATGCTGCAGGCTCCTCAGAGCCTGTCTTTCCACAGTGCTTCCTCCACACAGAAGCCCCTGAGAGTGAGCAGTCCCATTTTCCTTTCTTTTCCCCACTGGAGTATACTCACTGAGTCTTCAACCAGACAGCGCCTTTCCTGGTATCTTACATGTGTGGTCCTGGCTTTCTCCTGGTGAAGTTCAGTGGGAAAATTTGAGGTGGCTTTCTCTCCGTCTACTACTGGTAGAATGAATCCCTAGGATTTTGTAAAAATCATGTTGGTTTGGGATAGAGGGGATTTTTTTCTGATAATTGTCTCGGTGTGCCACTGAGGAACATGTAGAAGAAGGGAGGTACACCGAGTTTAGTGAGGAGTGAGTTTCTGTCCTAATTTTGATATGAATAATTATTTTTGAAGCGAAATTTTATAAGGGTAGTTACAAATGAGTTATAGAACATTTTCCTACAGTCAGCCATAATTTTTGTTGCAAACATTTTATTTATAGTTTAAAAATATTAGTTGCATATTTGTTTTAATTCATAGCAGGAATCACATTTTCTCAATTATGTAGTCTCTAATTCCTTCAAATAATGTTAATAATTATGGTTCTACAACAACATGAAATATTCTGGAAGACCACAATATATTCTGGATACTTAGACCTAAAAAACTTTAATACGCCAAATTAAATTGAAAATTTTCATGAGCGTATTTAATAAACTAGAAGAAGACACTCAGAGTGCAGCATAGTTTGAGGTATGGCTTAATGTAAATAGGCATATATGAATGCCTTTGTTTGGATTTTGAGAGATTCTCAAGAAATCCACCCAGCTGCTAACTGGGTCCAGGTATAGTATGTCCACCATCGTAGGGATGTCTCTGGTCAGTGCTGTGCTAGAAGGTTGTGTTAATCCTCACAGCTTCTCTTTACTGCCGACTTGGAATCACCGGAGGTGCCCAAATCCTGACCTTGCTCCCCTCCGTGTAGATCTGACACTAACTGCCCTGTCTCACCCGTCGTGAGTTCCTAACCTCATGTTAGACTTTTCCTGCTCACCTGAAGATTTTTCTATCTCTTTACTTTTCATTCTTTCTCTTCCCACTGTGTCTGCTTTCCTTGTCTCACACCTTCAGGCTCTCCTCGGCTTGCTTTTACATTGTAGCTTGAGCTGTTACTGTTTATTTAGTATATGTGCTAATTTTGCATGACACCATGGTTTCTGCTTTACTGAGCTCAGCCTGATGAACGTGCTCACCTGCAAAATGTCCTATACACATTGTCTTTTACAGACTGTAAGACGGTCTGCAGGTTCCAGTAGGAGCAGGTCTGCTCAGATATCTTTAGCATAAACCCTGTCCGCTGAGTGTGACCCCAACAGCTTCTCTCTCCCCTTTGCTCACCAGCCCCTCCTGTCCTACAAGCACAGCAGGTAGACTTCTGACTCAGTGTTGGGCGCTTGGCTTCTGTAACTTGTAAGGATCCATGCCTCCCCGACTCGTGTATACTTACTCGTTTTATCTGCTTAAAGATGGTCAGCTTTTACCCATGTCTTGGAGGGCCCCATATGCTTCAGGAATTCAACAGTAGATAGAGGAAGGGATTCTCTACAACATGATGGGCAAATTATTTTGTGGAGGCCAAATATGCCCCTGCTAGGCTTTGTAGATAAAGTTTTATTAGAACACAGACACACTCATTGATTTGCTTGTCACCACTCTTTGAAAAACTCTAGTTGTAGAACAGGTGAGCCAAAAGAGGGTGCTATCCTTAATTAGTGCAGTCGGAGTCATCTGATTTGCCCCTCAGAACCAGATTTAATATCAATGACTGTTAGGAATAGAGATGGCTTCTTAGCTACTAAGAGTACATGCTGTTTTCAGAGACTGTCAATAAAGTAAATATACTTAGAAGTAAATATACCATCTCCCATTTAGTCAACGGGCACAAATGAGAAGATCAGTACTGATGTGCATGGCGTAAGAGGTTGTTCTCATCATGTAGTTAATGGCACTGTGAGTTGATAAAACCTTTAAGAGAAATCATTTTAATAATACATTTCCATCTAAAATTTTCTGTAAAAGCATATTTTTATTGATTTTTAAATTTTTTTCCTGACACTGTCTCTTAGCTTGGGTTAGCATCAAACTCTCATTGAACCCTTGATCCTCCTGTTTCCATCTCTCAAGTGGTGAGAGTGCAGGCATGTGTCACCATGCCCAGCTTATGCTTTACGTATTCATTTTTGTGTGTGTGACCACATGTTTATGTGGGATGACAGGTCAACACTGGTTGTTGACGAATTCCATTGCTCTCCAGCTTATATAATTAACTTCCTAATTTACTTTGTGTCTGTGTGCATATGTTCAGTGCATGCACCTGAACATACATGTATGTGTGCGTGGAGGCCAGAGGTCAATGTCAGGGTATTCCTTTGTTACTGTGTTGCTCCTGTGATAGTGTGCCTTGACAGAACAACTTAAGGGAGATGGGGCTTGTATTGACTTGTAGTTCCAAGGGGATTCAGTCCTTCAAGGTGGGGAAGATGTGTAAGCAGGTAAGGAAGGCATGGTGTTTGGATTCAGATCCAGAACATGTACATTTTTCCAGATCTGCTCTATATACCCATTTTGGAGTTCAGTGTATTAGCTCTGCTGTCATCAGCTGGACGATTCTGATTCACACCAAGTTGCATGGGTACTACTTGAAGGTATCAAAGTTGTCTAGTTAGAATCGTGTTATAATATATGATATTTATATAATATCACCCCTACATAATATTTGGACAGCATCAAATTTGAAACATAATGGGGGATTTGTTTTGCAAGCAAGATACTAACAAGGATCTTCTTACAATCATAAGACAGAAAGCAATGCGTATTTCATGTATTGGAGGAGAGGACGTCAGCAGCATTAACCTCTATCTAAAAAGGTAGATAACTTTGGCCACATTGAGGAAATCCTTTTTAGCACAAAGCATGTAATTTAGAAAAAAAGTTTACTTGTAAAATGGACTGTAACTAAGATTTGGGAGTTATACCATGTGTCAAAAACTTTTACAACATGCTCTTTTACTTTGACAAATTATAGCATTGTTCGGTTTATATTGTCTAATTTATTTAATAGAGATTTAGAAAAGGATTCCTATTAGTATTAGTTGCTTGAATTTATAAGTAAGAGTAAATGGACTTAAATTTTTAAATTTTAAATGTTTTGTATGTGCTCAGGTGTATGTGTGGGTGCAGGTATGATTGCACATCATGCATGTGCACAGGGAGACCAGAGGAAACTCTTGGGTGTTATTGCTCAGGTCTGTTCCTTTTTTAAAAAATTTTGAAGCAAGGTCTCTCACTGGTCTGGATCTACACTAAGTAGGCTAGGCTGGCTGGCCACCAAATTCCAGGGACCCACCTGTCTCTGTCTTCCCAGTGCAGGGATTACAAATATACACCACTTTGCCCAGCTTTATTATATAGGTTCTGGGGCTCAAACTCAGCTCTTCACGTTTTTGCAAGACAAGTACTTTACCAGTTGCGCTGTCTCTTAAACCCTTCAGTTTATTACTTTTAGGCGTTTGATTCCCAATTCATTTTTGCTGGTTTAATTATATATATAAAATTAACATGCTTTCAAAAGTCAAAACTATATCAAAAAATGGCTGCCTACTCTTGTTCTACCCTAATTTCCTCTGGTCCTTGGAAACCTGTTTTCTGGCTTTTTAGCCTTAATTTTTTTTAAGAGGTTAATTTATTTTCTTTTATGTATATGCCTGTGATTTGTATGTGTGTGTGTGTGTGTGTGTGTGTGTGTGTGTATGTTTGTCTGTGTGATGCCAACAGAAGCCTGAAGAGGGCATCAAATCCCCCGGTACTGGAGTTACAGGTGGTTGTGAACTACCAAATAGGTTCTGGGAGTCAAACCTTCGTCCTCTGCAAGAACAACAAATTCTCTTAAACCACGGGGCCATCTCTCCAACCCTGCTTCTTAACCTCTTAAGTTTTGTTTTGTAAAGATTCTCATGCATATGATTTTTCCTTCTCTCACCTCTTGAAATGTCCATGATAGGTAAATATTAGAGTGATGGACAGTAAATTCATGCCAGGGACTAGGGAGATTGAATACAGGTGAAAGATGACTGGTACTGGGTACTGGCTTTCTCTGTGGAATGATAAAAATGTTCAGTAGCTATGAGGATGGTTGCACAGCTCCAAAGATCCCCCCAAATTTTTAATTGGGTGCTTAATTGTACATGCTATGTGTTGTCCCAGTAAAAGTTTAAAGATATATATGTGTATACATGTGTGGGTATGTGCACATGAATGTGAGTATCTTCACAGGCCAAAAGAAGGTATTGGATCCACGGATGCTGGGGGTTCGAGGTTATTGTGAACTGTTGGTATAGACACTAGGAACTGAATTTGGGTCTTCAGAAACATCATCAAGCACTTTCAACCACTAAGCCATCTCATCAGCCTTCACGTGCATTTTGTACTATACTTTGCAGGAGATATTTCATATTAGTTTCTGAAGATCTCTGCTCCTTTCTGTGGTGCATGGTGCACTGCTATGTGCATACACAGTCTGCTCATATTATCTTCTGTTCACGGACGTGTTGGCCGTTCTTGAACTTTTTTGATTATAAGTGGCATTAAAGAGATAATGATGTGCACATGGATTTTCACACTGGTGAAGTTTTCTCCATGAACTGTTACATTTTCTTCAATCCTTTACAGGCTCGTCTTGTTCAGAATGTTTAACAGTGAGGAAGAGCTTGGCAGCCAGGCTATTAGCCAGTTTCTATCAAGATTGCCAGGCTGGTATCTTAGTATGCATCAGATTTGTGTTTTTGATATTGGTAGCCAATTTGAACATCTTTTCAAATTTTAGGGACCATTTTAATATTTTGGGAATTGTCTTTTTGATGGAGGAGAGTTATCTGTCTATGTTACTTTCAAACTCTAGAAATGACAGAGACAACTCGCTGCCTGGACAGTCACCCAAAGTTCCTCTGTACCGTTGGGGCATCCATCTTCAGCCTACAGGCCCATAAGTATCCAGCAGACATTTCCATGAAGCAGGAAATTCCAAAGACAGTTCAGTCACTTTCTGCTGTGTCCTGCAGAACGTCTCGCAGACTCTTTAATGAATCAGGAACCCCAAAAGACCATCTCACCTTTAGGCAAGTTCAACAGTCCTCTTTCTGTGGGTTCTTGTGTCCAGTTTATGCAACAGTCCAGCCAAGAGCAGTTTTTTTTTGCCCAAATGGCTATCAAACTCCATAAGGAGCCTCTTCGATGCCCATCTTCCTCTTGAAGTAGATGGTGCTGCCAGGAGCAGACGTGTCTCTTGTCATGAAAAACCCTAAGTTATTAAAACATTTAAAATGCCATATTCTGTAGCCTTTGAAAGATATGAAGAATGCCTATTTAACTAAAATATATCTCTATATATCTAGAAAATCTAACATGACTAAAAGCTTGACTATTATCAATGATTATCCATTAACAACCTATATTTCCTAATTATACATTACATTCTTAAATGAACTACACAATCACAATACCTTAATCAAGAGCAGAAATACATATACATATAACAAAATTGACCTTAAAATCTATACCAATGCAAATTATTCATATCTATATCATCTCCCCCTTTAAATGTAAAAGAACATTTATAAACAATATTTGGGAAAATGGGTGCAGTTTTTTCTCTCCAAACTGCTTCCTGCTGAATGGGGGTGTTGTTATTTAGGTCTTTCATGGTATAACCTGTTTGCCAGGTTCATCTCAGTCGGCAGTTGAGCGAAGTAATTTTTTGAGGGTGTTCACAGCAACCTTTCAGGAGGGCGTGGTCTATCATACCATATTGGAATAGAAGCAATCCACAGAGTCTCATCCTCTGTGAAAACAAAAGAAGAAACTCTTTTCCAAAGCATCATGTTCTTAGATCCAAATTCTGAAGTCATACCATTAAGATGTCCATTCTGGTCTAGCCTGGCAGCCCATATAATGAAATGTCTCTCTGTACTTAGCTCCTTTACTGTCAAAATTTCAAAGAAAACACAATAGAATACATAAACCAGACTCTCTGTGAATTTTCCATTTTTACGTGGCTTATTTTTACTCTATATCATTTTACTTTATTCTGTCTCTTTAAAGACTTTACCCTTTTTTAAAAGGCATTAACTTTATTCTCTATATATTTATTTTTTCTCTCTCTCAAGCCTACGTACAGTCATCCAACATTGTGACCTATATGGGGGTCTTCTATGTCTGAATCTGTCCTATTGTGAATCTGTAATTTTTTACTATCCAGGAGCATTTCTTAAAATGTTAACCACTTCTTAAAAACTTAAGTTGCGCCATGTAGAGGTAATACAGTACCGCCTGTTTCCAGCCAAGTCTAAACCTTAACTGCGCTGTTATCATGGTAATTACGATAGATCCTGCCTGAGATCAGTACAGTTCAGCATGGCAGAGCAGAGCCAGAGCCACTCCTGCCTCAGTCATTTGGTGCCCCTGAGCTGCACACAGTTCCAGGCACACAGCAGTTGACATTGGAGCCACACTCAGCAGTTTAATTCTGAGACTGAGCATTCAGTACAGAAATTCTTTTCTTCCAAGTTACAGCCAAATCTGACAAGCAGAGCACTGCGCAGTCTGAAAACATCTCTCTGTATGGCGGCAGAAATCCGCCATGCTCTCCCACTCACCTAAGCCTGATTCCGCCATTTGCCCAGGTGCAGGCAGGGAGCAGTGAGCCATTGGCCCGGTCTCAGAGCACTCTCCTTCCGATCCCAAGCGGGAACACAAATATCCAGTCCCATAAAAGCAATTGAAATGCTTTAAAGCCAGAGTTTGCACTGGCGGCACAGCACCAGGAAGCCGCGTTTTAAAATGACTCAGCTTTTTCTCTGCCGCTATTGCCGAAACAGGAAATCTCTCTACAGCATGTCCTAGCAAACAGCAAAAAGCTGTGTTAAACTCTCTCTCTCTCTCTCTCTCCTTTATTTAAAGCTTTTTCAGGTTTTTACGTGGATTTAGTCACCACATTGGAGCGCCAATCTGTAGAAGGAAGGGCAGGCTGCGTCCCGCCACCCGGCTAGCTTTACCCAAAATAATTACACGGAAACTGTATTCTTTTAAATACTGCCTGGCCCCTGGCCCGTTATCTGTAGCTTCTTATTGGTTGATTCTCATATCTTGCTTTAACCCATATTTAGTAATTTATATAGCACCACGAGGGGTGGCTTACCAGGAGAGATCTTAACCTGCATCCATCTCAGAGAGGAGAAGCATGGCGACTCACTATGGTGACTGCCTGAAGCATCTCCCCACTCCTGCTACCCAACATTCTGTTCTGTCTACTCCGCCTACCTAATTTTCTGTTCTCTTAAAGGGCCAAGGCCGTTTTCTTTATTAATTAACCAATGAAAGTAACATAGACAGATAACTCTCCTCCATCATCTTTTCACGTTTGCTTGCTAACTTTTCTTTCCATATTAAAACTGTTAGTGGAACAAGGACTGTAGCCTGCTTTTGGTCATAGCACTGACTCTTCACTTGGGAAATAAATGACAAGAGAAACCTTGGCATCTCTGCTTAGATTGAGTCTGCTTCCTTTGCTCTTGGTGCTTGGATTCCAGAAACAAAGGGTCTAAAGGATAACTGTCCTATGACAGAAGTGCAAACCACCTCCCAATATCACCAGACCACAGTGTGGCCACGAATGCTTGATTATGCATACTTCCTGACCTCTGCTTTTGTTTTTTCCCTCCTTAAACCTGAAGCTCCTGTCTGTCCTCCTGAAGAGAGGACTGAGGACACCGGTCCCTGGCTTCCTAGTAGAGCCAGGCTGATTAAAATACCTTTCCTGGTATGTTAATAAGACTAAAGTATTTAAAAGAACTAAAAAGTCCTTCTCACCAGGACTTTTTCCGTCGTGGTTAGTGATTAGATCCTGCAGAATTGGGTTTCTGGCCTAGAATTCTACTACAATTAAGCCCTATCTCGGTATATTTTAGAAATCTTTCTGCCAGTTTGATTTTGGACTTTGCATATGAAATAATGTTTTTCTTTTTAAACTGTGGTCAGATTTGTTAATATGTTTAATTTAAGAACAAAAAGTAAACAACAACACAGCCACAGTGCTTCATTTGTATAGTCCAGGCTGTCCTTGATTCTCGTATTCTTACCTCAGCTTCTTCAGTTCTGGAATTATAGGCATATAGCACTGTGACTGTCTGTGTGTCTAGAATTTTCCTCATAGTTCAAAAACACAATTTAAAAGGAATTAACAAAAAATAAAATAAAATAAAACAAAATGGGACACACCATAGCAACAATGAGATGAACAATTAAAAATGTAATTTACCTATATTTTCTTTAAGTACTTATTGAACTTCACATATTAAATTTGAATTTTAAGTGCATTCAGAGTTTTCCATATAGTGCAAAGAATGGATCTAATGTTATTTTTTTCTGCTTGCTATCCAGTTATATCAATTCTGCTTACTAAAGAGACCATTGTTGCCTCAGTAACTGAGGTACACACTTATCACCTGTTGCTGTGGATCTGTTTCTGGATTTTCTCTTTCATTGGTATCTCAGAGTATGCATGAGCTACAGCTGTTTTAATCAAAGGGGATTTTGAGGTGGTTTAATATTTCTTTAGTCTCTTCTTTTTCATTGTGTTCCTACCCATTCATGCGTGCTTGTTTCTGCACGTTAACTTTATAAAGAATGACTTCAAACTGATTGTAGAAAAACTCATTGCAATATGGGGAAGTGCTTTAAACATATGCATTGCCTTTCATATATTTTGCCTCCCCTTCTCCTTAACTATAAGCACTTTGCATCAGTGTAATTTTTCTATGTGCCCCCAAGCTATCATTAATGTTTTCATAATGAACCCATCATATGATGGTATTTTCCTTTGATCATCAGTTATCTTTTGAGGATATTAGAGAGGAGCACCTATCTGTGCACCTGGGGAACCATTTCACCCCTGATTTCTGTAGACCCAAGTTTCCATGCACTGTTCTTGCCCTATAACAAGGGATGCAGATGTTTTCGTGTGTTCCAAGGTAACACACGAAATGTGCAGAAGCTGGAGGAGGGGCCTTCTTGCCTTCTTCCTGCCTGGGAAAGACATCCAGGATACTAATTATTTTCTTGGTCATTTTGTTATGACTCAGAGGACTGCTTTTCAGTTTTGCAGTAAATGTGTAAGCCTCAATACCTTCAGGTGATTTGTGTGAAAGACGCATCTGCGTTAGCTCTTGTCCAGGCTCGAAGGGCAGCCACTCAGCATCATCTTCACCATGAGACGAGGAAGTACTACAAGATGACTTTAATATTAGATGAAGAAAACATAATTAGGAATATAAATATGTTCAAAATCCCTTATGTTCTGTAATGTGCTCCATAGTCCCAAGTTAATGATGTTTTGCCTGTGTGTTTTATAGTTTTTATTAACACAGTGACTTCAGTCTTGATTATTGGAGAAGTAGTCGTATTTAGCCACCAGTACGCATTTCTGTCCCCTTTTGACTCAGCTTACAAGTCTTTCAGCCTCAAGTGGAGGTATGACCACAGCGTCCAGCCAAAGACTGTGTGCTGTGCTGTTGTAGTTTCCTCTGCCATGTTTTTCATATGATAATCTCAAAACAGTGTAGCCAGTCTATAAGCATTGGGTTAATTTTTAATCAGGCATATTTATAAAGTTCCATTCAGAAGTGGATGTTAAGCACTGTTCTATGAAAGCTAGGCAGGCTGTTAGATTTCCCCCCAATGCTCTGAGTACATATGACTCGAGGGCAGTATGTCACCATATTTTCATGACTGATTTGTTCTATTGGTGGTGAAAGGTAAGCCCTTCCCTAAAAGAAATCACACTGGAGCCAAGACTGGAACAGGTGAGTTTTTGAAATGGACAGAACTTAAGCTAACATGCCTGTGGAAGAGACCCTTGCATGCTGATGATGGAAAGCTATGTGTGGCGATTTGACACCTTTATCTTTTTCCTAAGGATGTCTTTGACATTACAGATATTGAAAGTAATCTCATGTTTAAATTTTCTTCTATGAATGTTTTATGTAATTGATTATTTTATCTATTTCTTTGTATATTTCCTCATGTTTTAAAAGACTTAATAAATCTCATTGTAGTGACCACCATTCCTGAACTAATAGTCTATTAAGTGGATGTTGCCATAGGAAGTGTCTTCCATGGTGGCCCTTTGTCCTTTCAGTAGTAAATGAAGAGAGCCTAGTGAGAACTAATGCCTGTCCCTCTTGGAAAGGACAGATGGCCCTATGAAGTCAGAATTAGGTCCTAATTTTCAGATGACAAAGAGATTAATTAGCTTTACTAAGGCCACAGAACTAATAAACACATTGATTCTATTACCCTCTCCTGATTCCAAAGAAACACAGGCAATTTACATGCAGAGATTGCTGGTGACACAGGTTTTCCTTCCCTTGTCCCCCCACCCACCTCTTGCCTTTATTAAATCCAGACACTAGAAGATTTGTCATTAAAATAACAACTTACATTTCAGCTCTTCTCTCTTCTCCTCCACTCTGTCCGTCTCTCTGAAAGCTTTGCATGGTGACTTCCCCTCACTGTGTATGTAACTAGGAGCAGAAGAACCAGGTGAGCCACTAGCTGGTTGTCAGCTTCTGAGGAGCAGAAAGTGCGCTGATTCCCAACTGCTGTTGTCGTTCTTGTGCAGTGTGTAACAAATGAGATTTTCATGTTTCTACATTGCCAGTCAGACAGCTATAATAATGACTTTTGAAAAATTAAATGGTTTTAAGCGCTTTATTTTTAGCTGTTTAACTTTTTAAAAATTTTTTTGAGAATTTTTTTTTTTACTACATTCAAATTATTTCCTTGCCTTCCTCGCCTGCCGGCAGCTTCTACTATGTTTCCACACTCCCTCTCAAATTCACAGCCACTTCTTCATTGTCATTACATGCACGTGTGCACACCATATACACACATACCACACATGCATGCACATATACATACACATACACATACACATACACATACACATACACATACACATAACCTGCTGAGTTTTACTGTTGCTTGTATGTATATATTTAAGGCTGACCACTTGGGATTGCATAATATATTAGAAAACTTTCCCTGGAGGAGACTGATTCTCCCTCTCTTGGCAGCCATTAATTGCCTGTAGTATTTCATCTAGGTGGGAGGTCCTGTGAGATTCCCCCATCTGCATTCGCATTAACTGACTGTTGTCATTATGCATGTCTTTTTAGGCGACTATATTGTTAAGATTTAAGATTTCATGGTTGTAGCTTCTCTGTCATATATAGAAGACACAATCTGATAGCGAATGTCCTAGTCCTCTGGCTCTTGCATTCTTTCCCCTCACATTTTTTTTGTGCCCTAGCCTCTTGTGTAGGGTTTTACTATAGATGTAACAATTGGGTTAGGCACCCACCATCTGTGGCAGAAAGAAGCCTTTATGATAAAGGGCGAGAGCTGTACTTGCCTGTGAGTATAAGATGAGTTTTTAGAGTGCAATTAGAATTCATGTCTGGTACTGTAGATCTAGCCATGAGCAGTTGGCTACATCTGCAGTACCAGGCATGAATTCCCTCCTACTGAGCAGGCTTTAAGTCTAGTTAGACAGCTGTTACTTACCCTCAAGGTAAAATATTCCACTGTCGCATTACTGGGGCTCTCTTGGCAAGGCAGTCATTATTCTAGGCCATCCTTTTGCAGTTGGGTAGGACTATTGATAGCTTTTCTCCCTAGGCATTTGAATAAATACACCTTTAGGTAGTGCCATAGCTAGTCCTCAGGGAGGGAGCTTCCAGGTCAATTCTAGTTCAATTCTTCCAGGTCCTGTGTCCACAATGAGTGATGATGTCAGCAGTAGGGTCTTTTCTTCAAGTTCTGGGAGGAGTCAAGGGCAGCAGCAATAATATATATTCTTTTGGGAGTTTCTTGGGTGCTCCAAAGTGGGACTTTTATGCCTGGTACTGGGGTTTTTATTAGGTAGTCTACGGCTCTTAAGAGAAACATTAATACTGTATGTGGCTTACCTTTATTTGCACACACATGTATATACATATATATTATAAACTATACATGCATAAATGTATTTATTCACATATACTTATGAATATATATGTATTTTTAAGTGAACATAATATTTCCTTATAACTTTTTCAAGCATCCTTAGTGTTATTTAACCCTCTTTCTTCCTATTCCTCTGTATTATCTTTTTTTCCTCCTCTTGTCTAGCTTTTTATTATCTCATTTCATGACCCAGAGTTCACAAATGCCCCGTGTAAGGAGCTCATTACATTTAAAATGCAATTTACATTTTTAATAAAGAGTCCCTGATTTGGGTCTTGCTGTACTGAACAGGATATTTATGAATTTTCTGGGTATCATTTTATTTAAGGAAGCCATTTTGAAAAAACCAAGTACTTATCCTTTCAGTGTATCTCATCAGCCCAGCAGTGATGGCACAGGCCTTTCATCCCAGCACTCGGGAGGCAGAGGCAGGCAGATTGCTGAGTTCGAGGTCAGCCTGGTCTACAGAGCGAGTTCCAGGACAGCCAGGACTACACACAGAAAACCCATCTTGATAAAACACGGCCCTGCCCCCCAGTCAATGTTTCTCATCAAAAAGAGAAGGAAATTCAAAGCTGAACACAGATGGGGACAACTAGTGATGCTCTTGAATTTGTCTTGCAGAAGAAGAATATCTGCTTTTCTTGTTTCAGAAGATATCCACCTTTGTTTGCCACCTCAGCAGCATTGCTTGGTCAGTGGGATGAGGTTTGACTGCATTTTGCTTATTCTCTGAGATGGCATTGGCACAGAAGTGGTTTTGATAGTAACAGTGATAAGAAAAAGTAGAGGGATGGTTGGAGTTTGTCCTGAGAGGATGAAATAGCTTTTACTTCTAAAGAAAGGAAAAAGGAAGGGAGGGAGGGAGGAAGTGCTTAATTCTGTCTCTGTCTTTCTGTCTCTGTCAGTCTCTGTTGTATGTACACTTTGTGTGAAGGTATGCTCTGCAGTAGTGTATCAGTGTCCTCCTCTCTCACACTCCACCATGTTCTTTTGAAGCAGGGTCTCTCCTTGACCACGAACTTTATCATATATTTATCATATATTGTTCCCCTTTCCCTTCCAACTGGAGCTTGTGTTTTTCAGTTAGGCAAGCAGCCAGCAAACCCCAGGTGAGCCTCTTGTCTTCATCACCGTCCCACCTTCCCCAACCCCTGCTAAAGTGCTGGGGTTACAGGCTGAGTACAGGCCCATGCCCACCTGTCTTCATTAGGGTTTCTGTTGCTGTGAAGAAACACCATGACAACGCCAACTATTATACAGGAGAAATTTTATTGAGGTGGCAGCTTCCAGTTTCAGAGATTCTGTCTATTTTTATCATGGTGGGAAACATGGCGGTGTGAAGGCAGACATGGTGCTGGAGAGGTAGCCGAGAGCTCTACGTCTTGCAAGCAACAGGAAGTGCTGCAGTATGTTGAGCACATATGAGCCCTCAAAGCCTATCTCCACAGTGACAGACTTCCTCCAACAAGACCACGCCTACTCCAACAAGGCTACACCTAATAGTGTCACTCTCTTTGGGGGCCATTTTCTTTCAAACTACCACACATGGGTTCTGGGATTTGAACTCCACTCTTCAGAGTTGTGCAGCAAATGCTCTTAATCACCAACCCATCTCCTGATGTGGGAGGGTCTTCTGTTTGAGTTCATTTCATTGGTTAATAAAGAAACTGCCTTGGCCCATTTGATAGGCCAGCCCTTAGGTGGGTGGAGTAGACAGAACAGAATGCTGGGAAGAAGGGAAGTGAGTCAATCGTTATGCCTCTCCTCTCTGGGCAGATGCCATGAAGCTGTGACCCAAGATGGACGTAGGCTAGAATCTTCCTGGTAAGCCACCACCTCGTGGCTTACTAAATTATGGGTTAATCAAGATGTGAGAGTCGGCCAGTAAGAGGCTAGAGCTAATGGGCCAAGCAGTATTTAAAAGAATATAATTTGTGTGTTGTTATTTCTGGGGCTAAGCTAGCTATGCGGGAGCCGGGCAGGATGAAAAGCACGCCTGCTCACCTCATCACTACAATCTCCCTAGTACCTAACTCAACTTTTTAAAAACAATCTTATTTTACATACGAATCCTAGTTCCCTCTTCTTCCCATCCCCCCCTCCTTCCCTGCACCCCACCTCCCATCCACTCCTCAGAGAGGGTGAAGCCTCCCATGAGATGTTAACAAAGTCTGTCACATCACTTGAGACAGGACCAAGATCTTCCCCCCTGTAATTAGACTGAGCAAGGTATTCCTCCATAAGGAATGGACTCCAAAAGCCAGTTCATATATTAGGAATAAATACTGGTTCCACTGCTAGTGACCCCACAGACTGCCCCAGCTACACAACTGTCACCCACATTCAGAGGGCCTAGTTTTTTTCTATGCAGGTTCCCCAGCTATCAGTCCAGAGTCAGTGACCTCCCACTTGCTCTGGTCAGCTGTTTCTGTGGGTTCCCTCTTCATTGTCTTTGTCCCTTTGCTCATAATATCGCTCCTCCCTCCCTATGACTGGACTCCAGGAGTTCGGCCCAGTCCTTAGCTGTGGATCTCTGCATCTGCTTCCATTGGTTACTAGATGAAGGTTCTAGGCTGACAATTAAGGTAGTCATCACACTGATTACAGGGGAAGGGCAGTTAAGGTACCCCCTAATTAAACTTTTTTTTGTTTTTGTTTTTTTGTTTTTTTTTTTTTGTTTTTCGAGACAGGGTTTCTCTGCAGCTTTTTTAGAGCCTGTCCTGGAACTAGCTCTTGTAGACCAGGCTGGCCTCGAACTCACAGAGATCCGCCTGCCTCTGCCTCCCGAGTGCTGGGATTAAAGGCGTGCGCCACCACCGCCTGGCTCCCCTAATTAAACTTTTATAAATATATCTGAGAGAACAATGGGTTGCATTTTATTCTCCTTAGCTCTAGGAACTGTCCCTCTCTCCTCAGCCTAAGGAGAAATCACAAGTTTCACTGATAGAGTGTTGCTTTCCTTACAAGGAATTCAAAGCCCTTTGACAGAGTATTTGCCGTCTTGATATTTCCTAAAATGTTATTTGTAACATTTCAAATATGTGGAGAAATAGGAGAATGGAGAGTTGAGCAGCGGCAGTAGACCTGATGTGTTTCTGCTTTCTTCATTCGAGCTGCCTTTATTGGCAAGTAAAGCTAGGCTTCAGTAGAACTCCAGTTTCTGTCCAGATCTTTTCCTGTAGGGCTACATCCCTTGGCTCGATTGGATGGAGAGTTTCTGTTACTGCTTGCCTCAGCAGCGTGTCTCAATAAGGAAGTCTCTTTCTGGGTATTGAATGCCCTCATGTATGAGCTGGACATGTTGTTAGATGTGTTCTTTCTCCTCATCACTTTTGAAGTCCTAGAGCAGACATTTCCAGTAGTGATCTGAGAGCAGAAGACCTGTGTAGCTCTACTTAGCAGGGTGTCTTAGGTGTGTGCAGGTAACCATGCAAACTGCCTTCAGGTCCCATCTCTTCTGCCCACCTTCTGCCTTTATCACCAGCACTGTTATAGGCCAAGCACAGTGCCTTGTAAATACTGGGCGTGCAGTGATGTGCTTGCTGTTTAAATTTTTCTTTCTCCTTATTTTCTGCTATCCGTTTCTAAACAGAAATCTTAGTAGATGTTTGGCAAGTCCACAGCCATTTCTCAGCTTGCCACCCCATCTGGTTTTTAGCACTTCCTCCACCTCTCCATTAGCAGATTTAGGAGAAACGATAGGAATACACGCCTTGCACAGATGCCAAGGAGTCCCCCACCCAGGTGCGTTTTAACAGCCAGCTCATTGCTGACTAATAAACTGTAGTGAGGAACGGCGGGGCTGTGTCCCGCCACCCGGCTAGCTTTACCCGAAATAATTACACGGAAACTGTATTCTTTTAAATACTGCCTGGCCCATTATTTTCAGACTCTTACTCACATCTTGATTAACCCATATCTAATAATCTGTGTAGCACCACAAAGTGGTGCCTTACCAGGTAGATTCTAGCGTACGTCCATCTTGGGCTGGAGCTTCATCGTGTCTGGCTTCTCTCTCTGAGGAGAGGCACGGCAGTCTGCCTAACTTAGGAGAGGTGTGGCATCTTACTGATCCTTCTACCTCACTTCCTCTTCCTGTTCTGTCTACTCCACCCACCTAAGGGGCGGTCTATCAAATGGGCCAGGCAGTTTCTTTATTAGCCAATGAAATCAACTCAAACAGAAGACTCTCCCACATCATTTCCCCTTTTTCTGTTTAAACAATAAAAAGAAGGCTTTAACTTTAACATAGTAAAATTACATATAACAAAACAGTTATCAAGTAAGAATTATAATATTTATATCTACTTTATATTTTATCATAACTAAGGAAAACTATAACTATCTATCTATTCTTCAACTCCATCAAAGACTCCAAAAGGATATAATATTACCTAAGTAAACAAGAAATAAGCAACTTCCAAACTCTAGAAATGACAGAGACATCTCGCTGCCTGGACAGTCACCCAAAGTTCTTTTGTACTGTTGGGGCATCCATCTTCGGCCTACAGGCCCATAAATATCCATCAGACATTTCTATGCAGCAGGAAATTTCGAAGGCAGTTCATTCACTATCTGCTGTGTCCTGCAGAATGTCTCGCAGACTCTTTCATGAGTCAGGAACCCCAAAGAATCATCTCACCTTTAGGCAAGTTCAGCAGTCCTCTCTCTGTGGGTTCTTTGTGTCCAGTTTCTGCAACAGTCCAGGCAAGAGCAGTTTCTTGCCCAAATTGCTACCAAACTCCATAAGGATCCTCTTCGATGCCTATCATCTTCTTGAAGTAGATTGGTGCTGCCAGGAGCAGACGTGTCTCATTGTCATGAAAAGCCTTAAGTTATTAAAACATCTAAAATGCGATATTCTGTAGTCTTTGAAAGATATGAAGAATGCCTATGTAACTTAAATAAATCTCTATATAGCTAGAAAATCTAACTAACATAACTACAAGTTTTACTAATATTGATAACTATCCATTAACAACCTATATACATTACATTTTTAAATGAACTACACAATCACAATACATTAATCAGTATCAGAAATACATATACATATAACAAAATTGACCTTAAATTTAAATCACTAAAGCCAAATCCATATCAATGCAAATTACTCATCTCCATATTATATTCCCCTTTAAATGTAAAAGAACATTTATAAACAATATTTGGGAAAATGGGCGCAGTTATTTCTCTCCAAACTGCTTCCTGCTGAATGGGGACGCTGTTAATTAGGTCTTTCATGGTGTAACCTGTGTGCCAGGTTCATCTCAGTCATCAGTTGGGTGAAGTAATTTTCTGAAGGTGTTCACAGCAACCTTTCAGGAGGCCGTGGTCTATCATACCATATTGGGATAGAAGCAATCCACACGGTCTCATTTTCTGTAAAAACAAAAGAAACTCCTTTCCAAAGCATCATATCCTTAGATCTAAATTCTGAAGTCAAGGTATTTTCAAAATATCTATCTTGGATTAGTTCAGCAGCATTTGTAAACAAATATCTTTTAGCAGCTATTGCTTCTTCCTCAGCATTCAAACAATTCAAAGAGAGTATAATAGTATACAGTATCAAGATTCTCCGTATATTTTCCATCTTTGTACGGCTTTATTTTAACCTCTATTTTGTTTATTTTTACTTTTATTTTTTTATTTTTTGATAAGTTCTTTGTATATCTTTGTCCTGGAATAACTCTGCAGACCAGGCTGTCCTTGAACTCTCAGAGATCCGTCAGCCTCTGCCTTCCAAGTTCTGGGATTAAAGGTGTGTACTACCACACCTTGAACTCACAGAGATCTGTCTGTCTCTGCCTCCCAGGCATTCGGATTAAAGGTGTGTGCTACCACACCTTGAAGTAACAGAGGTCAATCTACCTTGCCTCCCAAGTGTTGGGATTAAAGGTGTGTACCACCATAACAAACTACTTCCTTTTTTCTTTTTCTTTTTTACTTTTAAGAACTTTAACTAGCCTGCATATACTTTTAATACATTGTAAACCATTTAGACATTTTCTTCAACTTTGAATCTTTCTTTTACTGTATATCTCTCTTTTTGTGACCACATAAGTCTTTAATTTACCCACCAAAATCGGTAGAACTAAAGCCGTAACTTTGGCGGCTGGATCCAGCCCATGCCTTAGCTTTCTAGCCTCGTGGTGGAGGTACTGGCGGTAGCCATGTTTATCGCCACAACTCTATGGCATTTCAAGGTCCCTGCCAGCAAGCAAGCTGCAACAGTGTCAAACAACAGTCAGGACCGCCTGCTTGAAAGAGTCAGAGTTTGTCCTGACAGTACAGACCAGAACGCCAGCATTTTAAAACAGCACAACTTTTTTCCTGCTATGGCTGAAAACAAACAAGCATGCAGTCAGCTTTTATCAATGCCATTTAAGTGTTTCGTAGCAGGACCTCTTAAAAGAGCTGCAGGGTTTTGCAGCTAAAGCTGAGTCAGGAAGCCTCTCTTAGATGAGAGCACTTGCTCAGATCCGAGAAATTGCTGCTATCAAGAAAACATGCTTTACTCTATTCTTTCTCAAGCTTTCTCAAGCTTTCTGTGGATTCAGTTATCCACGTGGGCGCCATTCTGTAGTGAGGAACGGCGGGGCTGTGTCCCGCCACCCGGCTAGCTTTACCCGAAATAATTACACGGAAACTGTATTCTTTTAAATACTGCCTGGCCCATTATTTTCAGACTCTTACTCACATCTTGATTAACCCATATCTAATAATCTGTGTAGCACCACAAAGTGGTGCCTTACCAGGTAGATTCTAGCGTACGTCCATCTTGGGCTGGAGCTTCATCGTGTCTGGCTTCTCTCTCTGAGGAGAGGCACGGCAGTCTGCCTAACTTAGGAGAGGTGTGGCATCTTACTGATCCTTCTACCTCACTTCCTCTTCCTGTTCTGTCTACTCCACCCACCTAAGGGGCGGTCTATCAAATGGGCCAGGCAGTTTCTTTATTAGCCAATGAAATCAACTCAAACAGAAGACTCTCCCACATCAATAAACAAATGGTTTTAATGCTTGAAATACTCTAGAAAATGCAGAGTTCTTTATAATTATGTGTGCCTGATAGATTATGCCTTTAGTTATTTTTAAATTAGTTTGATTTTCAACATTAGAGGAAAAATATTTGTATGGTTTTAGCTGGTCAGTTGGTGGGTGGGAAGGAATATAGCTGATACTGTAGCATCGATCTGAAATTCTTTTATTTTTAATGATGAAATAATTGCCAATGCCGAGGGATGACAATCGCAGTGCCCACAGGAAACCTCGCCTTTCCTGCTGCAGATTGTTCCTTGAGGCAAATGTTATCAGGGAAGAAAAGAAGAAAGTATTATTCCTTGTTACTGTGAGCGCATCAGCAGAGTGTACGCCTCTTTGTAAGTGTGGATACACAAGTGGTTTGTTCACATGTGAGTGCTTATGTTTTTGTGATTGTTACTCCCTGCAACACAAACTTTACTTCTGTCTTTTTCTCTGACTCACCAGCCTTATTGCCTGCTTACATCATGTCTGTACCTACTAGGTGCAGAGTGTCTGCTAGGACTTAAGCAGCCTGCCAACCAGCCCTCCCACAAGCCCAAGCATGCGTGCTCATAGACCAGGCTATACACTAGTGGTTAGGAACTTTATCTGAGGGACGGCCTAGGCAGGCAGCTGAGAGCTATGAAGATTGCCGTGGGGAATGTTTGGCATGTATAGAGTGCTGTAACTATTCCCTGCGGTGGCTTCAGAGGCCACGGAAATGGTGTGGGGCGAGTTCTTCATGTTTCCCACCTTTAGATTTAGTTTGTCTCTCTGGGCCTGTTACTGTGGTCGCTCTCTTGAAGCCTGTGTGGACAGCCGAGCTCCACACTTGCTGCCGTTCTGTCATTAACCGCGTCGTTTGTCATTTTCAAGCACCAGTTTGTCCAGGCATGGCGGCGCACACCTTGAATCCCAGCAAGACCAGGCAGAGGCAGGAGGATATCTGAGTTTGAGACTAGCCTGGTCTACAGAGTAAGTTTCAAGACAGCTAGGACTACATAGAGAAATCCTGTCTCGAACAACAACAAAAAAAAGCACCACTTTGTACACAGTATGGAGAAGATGGAAGCCACATGCCACCCCAGATAAATGTATAGACAAAGAAAGGATGTTATAAACGCACAGTGGAGTTGTTCAGCTTTTCAGATGGAGGGTGTTCCGACATGTTCAGCTCAGAGATATTTTGCAAAATGAAATAAGCTAGTTACAAAGGGACATATGTTCTCATTGCACTCATGTGAATGGTGAGCGTAGTGAAATCCACCGAAATGGGAGACAGAATGGCGATCACCAGGGTCTGGGGAAGGGAGATGGGAGATACTCTTGTAAGAATATAGGATTTTAGTTTGAGAAGATGAAAGGTGATAGTGGTTGTAATAAGAATAAACCTAAAGGTACTGATATGTTCACTAGCAGTGACCAGATGGATAATTATAATTTTTTTCTGTAATTTTTAAAGATTTTATTTTTCTTTTCAAGTGTGTGTATGTGTGTGTAGTTTTATGCACATGAGGAGGCCAGAAAATGTCATCTGATTCCCTGAAGCTGGTGTTGGGGTTGTGAGCCATCTAGCATGGGTGCTGGGAACTGAACTGGCATCCTTTACAAGAGCAGTAGGTGCTCTTAACCACTGAGCCATCTCTCCAGCCTCTTTATTATCCATATATAATTTTAAAGTATGCACTTATTAGACAGAGAGAAACCTAAATTACTGACTTCAGTTTGAAATAGTGACAGAACAAGGGTGGAGGTTTGCTTGATGCCCCCAGCCTTCTCCGGCAAATTCTGAATAAGAAGAAAAATAGTCAGGGATTTGGAGACCTCTCCATATTGGCACCTGGACTGCTTCTGCTACAGCATGACAGTGTCCCAGGTGTCTCCAGGATGTGCCCATCTGGCTGATGTGTCAGGAACCGGGTTAGTTGGGCTTGTCACTGCCATGCAGACCTGACATGACAGAGGCTCTCCCTTCCTCCCTCTGACTCTGCAGTGCTTCCTGGACAGTGCCCAAGGCCGGCTGTCGGGACACACTCAGGGAACGTTAAGGGAGAGGAGACTTGGAGCGTTGGTGCGGCTACTCTGCTTTTATACTAGATATTCCTTCCCATGAACCATTGCTTCTTAAAGGTCATTTCCCGCTGATCTGCATGTTTACAGACTAGGGAGGAAAAAGACTTAACTTGGTTCATAAAGAAAACAGACATGCGCATGTGCTTCAGGCCAGGCTGTTCCAAGGTCTTCATGGTCTGTTAGTAGTTGCTGTGGAAGCAAGGATTTCATGCCACTCACTGCTTTCATTCCTCTCAACTCTCTTTCTGACAACTAGAGACCAGACACAATTCAGCACTGTGGGAATCAAGTAGAGCTTTTCTGAAGTCCTAGGAATTCTTAACACAGGAAAGCACTTGAAGCACTGCTGCCACACCACCAGCTTCAGCCCCAGAGATAAGCTTCATAGACAGCAGGGATGCAGGCATGAAGACAAAGCTTGAAGTGATGAGATAAGACATGGAAAAAACTGATTATCTCAGTCTAGGGGTGAAGACTTTGTAAACATGAATATCTATATAATATATGTCATATTAAATACACATATACATACACATTTATTTATGAGTGTATAGCATCAAACTATGTAAGTCAAATGAGAGCATAAAAGAAATATATGCAACATAACAAAATAAGTAGAATAGTGAAATGTCTTTTTGTAGCTGTTTCACTTGGTGTAATGTCTTATGTGTCAAAAATTAAAATAAGATTACCATATAATTCAGCAATTTTGCTTCTGGATATAGACCTCCCAAAATTTAAAGCAATAATTTTAACAGATACTTGTACACACACTTTCATAGAAGTATACACACTTACAAAAAGTTGAAAGCCACACATGCCCACAGGCTGGTAAATGGATAAACAATATGGAGTATGTACATACAATGGGTTATTATTGGGTCTTAAAAGAATAAGTCTCATTTTTTGTATGTGTGAAATAAACAGTCGAATCTGCAAAGCTTCTGAGATATCCCCCATTTTATGCTACTTTTCAGTTTTAGAGTCAATGAAAACCTATGTGATGGAAGTCTTAATGTTGCATAATTTTCAAGAACATTGTCTTTCCTACCATCCCATCTGTCCCTTGAGGAAACTTATAATTAATAAGATTGTATAATGACATAAGAGCATAAAACGAGTCTAAGTAGACCAAGATGCTGAGTCAGTCAGTATCCTAGTTGCCAGCAGCAGCAGCTGCCTTAGATGCTTTAGATGCCTTAGATGCTTAGATGCCTTAGCAGCTTAGTTTTACTGCATTGGGCAGTCCACACTCTGGGAGGGCCTGAGAATCATGCTCAGAAAACAGAGTGCCAGGAAGGAGCCTCAGATTATTTTCCAGAGCTAGTGAGAGCACACACTGCCGTAAGAAAACTGACTTGTGCCTTCTGAACTAACCCTGCACAGCGAGCGGGCACTGCCTCTGTCCCCGTCCTTTTAGGAATGGAATTCTGCACACACACTGGGTCTCACCACTAGCTTTTGATTAAGCCACTAGGGTTTAGTATTGTTAATCAACCCACTCTTGTTAATGTACACATATCTTGGAGCATAAGATGCTGGGGGTAGTGATGTATTTGGCATTGTCTGTTTGATGGTGGTAGGTCTGCTCTTTAAAGTGAGAGTCTCTAAAAATTAGAAAGGGGATTCAGACCCTGCTGGTCAAGGTATGATAAGTGGCTCCAGTAAGTGATTGTTGCTTAGCAGTTGTAGGGGGGGCGGTAAGCTGATTCTTAAACTATAAGGGATACTGCTAAAGGTAAACATTGATTGAAACAAAAATTAATTAAACTATAAAGATTATCCCTGAGTCTTGTAAGATGACATTGTAAATGGGTTGCATTTCTCTATTTCTTTTTCAGTTGTAATTATTTCAGTTGTGTATGAATGCTTGTGTTTATTTTGTGCCCTGTAACTTTACTAAATTCATTTATTAGGTGTGTGTATATGTGTTTGTGCACAAGTGGTCTTGTGTGTGTATGCATGTGTTTATGTGTGTGTGTATAATCTTTGTTTTTTTATATTGTAGAATCATGTCTATAAATAGATGGGATTTTATTTCTAATTCAAATGCCTCTTGTTTGTGTCATCTGTTTTATTGTCTTTAAAGTAGTGTGTTAAATAGCAATAGCGATTCTGGTCATCCCTTCCTGTGCTGGTCATCCCTTCCTGTGCCGGTCATCCCTTCCTGTGCCGGTCATCCCTTCCTGTGCCGGTCTCACTGGTGATACTTTCACTGCTTTCCTGTGGCTGTCATATTATTGGCTGTAGGTTTTTCAGAAAGGGCTTTTATTATTTTGAAGAATTTTCCTTCTGTTTCTAAACTATTAACAGTATTTAATCAGGATGCTGAGTTTTGTGAGTTGTGATTATCATACAGCCTTGTTTTTCATTTTGTTATTTGGTGATTCATATTAATTTGCATGTGCTAAACCAGCCTTGCATGCCAGGAATTAAATCCCACCTCAATAATATAATAACAAAGGAAACACTTTGGGATAAATTTAATTAAAGAGGTGTATTATTTCTATGTTAAACTGCAAAACATTAATAGCATTGAAAAAGTAATGAGATATTTCTTGTTCAATGGAATACAAAGAATTAATATTAGTAAAATATCTGTATTACTTATGTTAGTTTTTTCCTTATTTTGACCTGAGAGAAACAATATAAAGAAGGAAAGAGATACTTTGTTTATGGTTTCAATCCATTGTGATGGAGATGGCAAAAACAACAGCGGAACCATGGGGGCCACAGGAGGCCATTCACCTTGTGGTGGACAAGAAGCAGAGAAGAAGAGCCAGGGTGAGCTCAGCCCCAAGGATACAGCTTTGGTGGCTTACTTCCTCTAGGAAGGCACCAGCTCCTATTCTTACCACCTCCTAACACTATCATTAAACTGAATTCATCAGATTATGATTAATCCATTGATTAAGAACCTGTGATCCAAGATCTATGGAATGCTATTCAGACACACCCAGAGATTATCCTTTATATTAATCAAATTGTTAATAAAGACTAACTAGGACACTATTCAAAATAATATATACATATAATACACTCCTGCCCAAGTTTCATGGCATTCTTCACACAAATAGAAACACCAATCCTAAAATTCTTGTAAAACTGGGAGAATAAGAAATCCTGAGCAGCCATAGTAATACTGAGGAAGAAAAACAGAGTTGGAGGAAATCAGAATTCCTGATTTAAAATTTCATGTCAAAGCTAAAATAATCAAAACCACCTGGTACTGCATAGAACAGAAACACAAACCAAAGTTGTGGCAGTGAGCCAGAAATAAGTCCAAACTATGTGGATGTCTTAGGGTTCCTATGCTGTGATAAACACCATGACCAAAGTCAGCATTGGGAGGGAAGGGCTTGTTTCATCTCATAGCTTATAATTCATCACCGAAGAAGCCAGGGCAGAAACTCAAGGCAGGAAGCTGGAGGTAGGAGCTGATGCAGAGCCGTGGAGAAGTACTGCTTACAGGCTTGCTCATCATGGCTTGCTCAGCTTGCTTTCTTATAGCACCCAGAGCTACCAGTTCAGGAGTGGCACCACCCATAGGGATTTGGGCCCTTTTACACAAAACATCAATCAAGAAAATGTACCATATGCTCTCATGTTGGTCAATGTGGAGGTGTGTGGGGATGCATTTTCTAAATTAAGGTTCTCTCTTCCAAAATGACTCTAGATTGTATTAAGTTGACATCAAACTATCCAGTACAGTTGTCAATTCATCAAGAGTATTAAGAATACATGTTGGGAAGGATAGTTTCACATAATACCCAGAAAACTGGATATCTACATATAAAAGTATGAAATTGTATCTTTGTCTAACACTGTACACGAAAATGGAACTCAAAATGGATATAAAACCTGAGATCATAAAACCCTTTGAGAATTTATGATGAAAGCTCTTTGACATTGGCTTTGGCAATATTTTTAAATTTTTTAAAAGCTTAACTAAATCGAAGGGACCAGATCAAACTGAAAAGCTGCTGCACTATAGAGGAACACTCAACAAAACGTCCAGGCAATTATGGCATAGGAAGAGACACTTAAAGACCTGATGAGGGGTCAACAGATGAATTTCACACTGAACTGTCAGAGCTTAGCAGCGGCAGAGTGAATACCCTGGTAACAATTGAGCCCAATCCTCAAACAGACATTTTCCCAAAGGTGAAAAGTTGATCAAAAGATAATGAAAGTGTGTTCGGCATCCCGGATCCTTGGGGAAGCACTGATTCACACCACTGTTCGGTGCCACTGCATACCCACCAGACGGCTGTTACCAGAAGGGCAGATGATAAGCAGTGCTGTGAGTGTGGGGAGGGAGAAATTTTGGTGCAGATGCTGTTGGGGGAAGGGAGCAGCAGTAAGGCCAGTAGTCATTGTGCAAACAGCATAGCAGGGTCCCAAGGAAAGTGGAGTGGCCTTATCGTCTAGTGATCTCTCTTCTGGCCATATACCCCAAATATTTGAAATCAGCATGGCAAAGACTTGTCTGCAGTTTCATGTTTATTACTACTGTGGAGTAGCCAAGATATAGACAACTTCAGCATCCATGAATAGGTAAAAGAAAACATGATATAAACCACAGAATGCTATTTAGTCTTTTTAAAGAGACCATTTGTATAATGTTTAAATCAAATTCAGTAGACCCATCTTCCAAACACTTAACATTACTTTTAATTTCTTTAATTTCCTCAATTTTACTTTTATTTTTTTATTACTTTATAAATAATACCAATCAAAATTCCCACTTCCTCCCCTCCTCCCACTTCCTTCCCGCACTCCCCCATACCCTCCCCCTCACCCCCTCCAGTCCTAAGAGAGGGCAGGGTACCCTGCCCTGTGGGAAGTCCAAGGCCCTCCCCCCTAGATCCAGGCTTAGGAAGGTATGCATCCAAAGAGAATAGGATTCCCCCCCAAAAAGCCAGTACATGCAATAGAGCAGTAGAGATAAATCCCAGTGCCATTATCATTGGCCCCTCAGTCTGCCTCAATTGTCAGCCACATTCAGAGGGTCCAGTTTGATCCCATGCTTGTTCAGTCCCAGTCCAGCTGGAGTTGGTGAGCTCCCATTAGCTCAGGCTGTTTTTACTTTATGTATATGAATGTTTGCTGCAAGTATATATGTGCACCATGTACGTGGCTGGTGCCCTCACAAGCAAGAAGAGGGTATTGGAGCCCCTGGAACTGGAATGTTACAAGCAGTTGTAAACTGCCATGTGGGAGCTGAGAACCAAACCTGGGTCCTCTGTGAGAGCAGCAAATGCTCTTAACCGAGCAATCTTCCCAGCCCCTATCATTTCTTTATTGTGACAGCTTTCAGCACCTTTGATTGTGTAAAGTTTTGTTATCTATAGTTACCCTACTGTACACTAGTACCCTACAGGATCTTGTTCATATTTACATTGACCGACCTTTCTTTCGGCTCCCCTGACTTCTCTCCCAAGTCCCTGGTTACCGCCATTCTATTTCCAATTTCCAGGAAATCAGTTTTTTTTTTCGTTTCCCTATAAGAGCATGCATCACTCAGTTTTGTAGGGATATACTATGAAAATAGGCAAAATTAACCTGTCATTTAACTCATGATTGTATTTTATTTGGGTGATATGGAGACTTTGGGGGGGGCGATGCTTAATATGTTGTTTCTGTGTGTAGGCATCACATATGTGAGCGTACTGCCGAAATAAACCTGTCTGTATAGTTAAGATGTAGACCTAGATTAACCAAATGCATGCTTCAATAAAAACAGGAAAAAAATGAGAAAGATCCTGGCCTATTCCACAGCACAAGCAATATACTAAGTAAAGTGGCATGCGCAAGCCCCTGAGATCAATCTTCAATATGCAAAAGCAACAGTTAGCAGCTGGGGCAAACTTATTGTGCAAGCAAGAAGCCCTGAGTCCAAATTCCAAGCATCCATATTCAGTAAGGCAGGTGGCATGTGCTGTGTGTAACTCCAGTATTGGGTCCAGTATTGGGGACAGAGATAGGCAGATGCCAGGAGCTTGCTTGCCCCCTAAAATGATGTGTTTCATGTTTAGTGAGAAATAGTGTCTCTGAAAACAAAAGGGAGAGAGCTATAGAGGAAGAAGCCTCTCTGACCTCTGAGTGCATGAGTGTGTACCTCCCATATAGATAAGTATGCAAACACTATAAATAAGCGTAAAAAAATAAAAATTAACACAATAAAATAAAACTAATAAATTGGGAGATTTTGCTAGACAAGATTCTCACTGAAGGTAAAAAGGGCACTGGAAAGAGTAAATCCATGGCTTCTCCTAAAATTGTTTTCATTATTATTATTAAAATTAAATTTAAAAATAATTTTGAGGCAGGGTCTTTCTATGTAGCCCTGGCTAGCCTGAAACTTGTTACGTATACCAGGCTTAGAGGCCTGCCTCTCCTTCTGGAATGCTAGAATTAAAAGCGTATGCTACCATGCCCAGCTTGTTATTGCTGTTTTGAGGCAGGTTTTTACTCTGTAGCCCAGGCCACTCCTGAACTTGAATTATCCTGCTTCTGCCTCCTGAGTGTGAGTACTGCTGGCATTATAGGTGTGTCCTACCAACAGAGCTGCTTTTGTTTCAAACTTGCTTTTATTATGACTTCCTACTTTCCAGCCTTTGAGACGAGAGACAATATGCCTCATAGTCAGTTATTAATAGTTGACTAAGTATTGCCACTTTTGAACTTGATCAGTTAGGACTTAGGTATATAATTTTTTCAACTTATTATCTCCAGCTAAATGTCAATTTATATCTTATGATGTGGTTCAAAAAATACAGCACCAGCCGGGCGGTGGTGGTGCACGCCTTTAATCCCAGCACTCGGGAGGCAGAGGCAGGAGGATCTTTGTGAGTTCGAGGCCAGCCTGGTCTACAAGAGCTAGTTCCGGGACAAGCTCTAAAAAAGCTGCAGAGAAACCCTGTCTCGAAAAACCAAAAAAAAAAAAAAAAAAAGAAAAAGAAAAAAAATACAGCACCAAAATGATAGTTTATTTGATTTATGTGGCTGTACAGTCAGACTTTTGTATAAGAGACATTTAGCTGTTTTTCTGAAACTCTGCTTTTCTACAATTAAATAGACTGTAACCTCCAACAGATAGCTGAGAACATTTCAATTTAATATGGCTTTGTGGGAGCGGTGACCTTCTAGATCCCATACGGTTTCAAGGACTTGCTTTCAATAGAAGAATTGTAACTGTGTGGTCCTAGCACAGACCAGAGAGAAGATGGGGGCCTTGGCTCATAAATGCAGATGGAGATGCTAAGACAAGAATGCACGCAACCGTGGTGACCTTGGCATTCTCACTGGGAGTTTCAGTAGAACTGCTAATCATTTAGATTCTCTTTCTCTGTCCTTATCCACACATGAGTTTGTCCTTGTGTATAAAAAAAAAAACTATGCTGTGATTTGAGTATCTTTTATTTTTAATTGAAAAAAAATGTGTTGTTATATACTCTTGGAACATACTTTTGTAGAACAGAATTGCCTGGGAGAACAGTTTCCCAGTAATTAAGATTTGTTGCTAACTAGGTTAACAGCCGAGAAGGCTTGCACAGAAGCAAACAAACAATCTAAATCAATGCCACAATTTCAGGAGGGGACTGCCCCAGCAGATGAATGCCCTGGACTAAACCCAGTGGCATGGTTGTTGGGGCCCTTCACCCAGGCTCTTTTGCCATACAGTAGCTGGATCAATAGAGAAAACTGAGTTTGAGCATCAGTAATTGTTGGTGCTGTGATCCGTCCCCTGCTGTATCTCATGAACCTCCTCAGTGCAGGAGTGAAAACATAGGGCTGCTTTCTAAACCGTTGTTACCTCTCAGTAGTTCCCAAAAGACCTGCTGTGCCAAGTAGACTTAGATGCAGGGCGTTTGCTCCCTAGCTCAGTTTACCTGTCTAACCCATCAGACTTAGAACTGATGTGCTCATCAAATTGGGTCCTGTGGTAATTGATTTGTTTGTTAATTTGTTAGGATCTAGAAACACCCAGGAGGCAAACGTCTGGGAATGCCTGTGAGGGAGTTTCTACCTTGGGTTGAAGTGGGGAAGAGCTATGTTTAGACAGCACCAAATGGAGTCCTCCGGTGAATGAAGAGAAGGCGGCTGAGCATCCACATTCGTCTCTCTTTGCTTCCTGATTTGTGCACGCATGTGCCCCGCTGCATCAGACTCTTGCTGCCGTGACCTCCCCACCATGATACACTCCAACTGGGAGCCAAATATGACTTCCTTCCTTAAGTTGTAAGGAGAGAAGTACCTAACACAAGACTTCCTCCTGGCTAGCATTCCTCCTGCCTCTCTCCTGTAAGATTGTAGCACTCCGCCTTTTGCCTGGAAGGACCTCCATGTGCCTCCTGGGCTGTCCCTTCTCTTCAGGAAGTCCTCCCCTGAAGCTCCTTGTGCTTTTGTACTTCAGCTCCTGTGCATTGTACTTCAGATGCCATTTTGTTACATTTGTCATGGCTTTCCTTGTTTCAGTGAGTTGTTTGTGTAATGGATTGGAAGGTGTTCTTCCTAAAGGGTGTTTTTATGTTCTAGCCTATTTTTTTAATAACATTCTCTGGGAATAATGGCCTTTACAAATGTTGTGAGCATGAGGTCATGTAGGTAGGGTGGCGGGCTGACTAGTTTTATGTCAGCTTGACACAAACTAGAGTTAACTGAAAGGAAGAAACCTCAGTTGAGAAAATGTCTCCTTAAAATCTGGCTGCGGGGTGTTGCGTTTTCTTAATTAGTGATTGATGGGAGAGGACCCAGCCCATTGTGGGTGGTGCCATCCCTGAGCTGGTTAACCAGGGTTCTATAAGAAAGCAGGCTGAGCAAACCAGTAAGCACACCCTCCATGACCTGCACCACAGCTCCTTCCTCCAGGTTTCTGCTGTGTTTAAATTCCTGTCCTGACTTCCTTTGGTCATGAACAGTGCCATGGTAGATAAACCCTTTTCTCCTCAAGTTGCTCTGGTCATGGTGTTTCATCACAGCAACAGAAGCATAACTAGGACAGGTATGCTCTCGTTCAATGACTGGTGTCCTCAGAGGAGAGGGAAGTTTGCCCCGGACGCAGAGGAGAGGTCCATAGGCACCGACTGGAGTGATGCCGCCAGAGCGATGGACTGTCTTACTGAAGTTGTAAGGAAGGAGTCCCAGCTAGAGCCTTCAGAGGTGCATGTCCCTGCCAGCACCTCAAGGATAGACTTCCGCCTTTAGACCTATGAGTGTGAATTTCTGTTGTCTCAAGCCACACTGTGATGTGTTTAAGGTGAACCTAGGAAACCGATGCAGTGTATTTGTCGGATCTTTCCTCTTGCACAGACTTCACGCTAGTTCACCAAGAGCTTGGGTTTGTTTTCCTCACTGCTGTCTCGCTGTTCGGCTGCTGACTAAAGAAATCTTCGTGGTTATTGAAGTAGTAATTTATGTTGAGTAGAACTGACCCTTGTGAGGCATGCAGCTTATATTAGCGCACAGTCTGTGCCTTCCAGTCGTCTCACCCACCTGGAGTTGGCTCATGTTCCTTTGCAGTTTCCTCCTAGCAACCATGGGCTGGTCACTTTCAGAGTGTCCTGTAAATGATATCGTATAGCATGTGCCGTTTGTATCTGGCTCTTTCACATTGTATAGTGCGCTGTTAAAGATTCCTCTACCTTGTCCCTATCTGTGTGGCTCCGTTTTATTGTTCATTCAGCTCATAGTTTGTCATCCCATGTTTGTTACTGTGGAAATGCTCTGCATGTAGATTAGTTTCCAGGGCTTTATCGTCCCTCTGAGGGTTCATGAATCAAACACATAATAAAAGGACACCTTAAGTGCCATGGTGCTGTGAGCACAGTGTGTTTGTTCTGTGTTACCTCAGATCTGGAGACTCACTGAATGGTCTCCAGAGGAACCAGTGTTTGAGATTGGAAGGCTATTGATTGATTGGTTGGGCTCTACTGGCAGAGTTGGATATAGCACATGATTTGATTGTTAAAAATTCAGGAACTCTGCAAGCTGATCGTACACTCTTAATAACCTGAAATTGGCTTTGGCAGGTGTTTGCACCATGGGTTTTAAACATATCCGATGGGGATTCCTCTTGGCACAGCCCTGAGTAGCTGAACATTCCAGCCAGGAGAAACAGTTGAACGTAAGACAGTATGGGACATTTTTGTGTTTTGTTTGTCTGTTTAATCATTGTCAATTCTGGCCCAGTTTCACCTGATTGGCCCTTTTGCTCAGTGCAGGTCTTCTTCCTAGCATCTCCACAGGCTGGGTAATTTGGAGGGACAGGTAATTCTGGAATGCCTGTCAGAAGTGTGAGCTTTACTTTGCTGGGTGCTTTATATGATTTCGCTTTCTTATAAATATGTAATTTTGTTTCAGAGTCTAGACAAGCCTCTTTAGAATAGTTTGATCTTTGGGCTCTTCCTTTCAGTATGGATTAGGGGGAACTAGAGCAGTGTTTAGCGCAGGACTACCACTGCAGCAAGGCCCTTTTCGTATAGAATGGGTCTCGGTATGATGAATCCCCATGAATCATGTCTTTTACAGTAGGACTGTGGAAAAAGGCACTCATCCGGGTGTTGACCAAGTGCTCAATACTGCTTTCTGTAGCACATTTGGGTGTCTGTTTTTCTCTGCCCTTGGATGGTTGCTCATACTTGGCTGTGCTCAGTTGTCTGCAGGGTACTTTTGGGAAGTATGCCTGGAACACCAGAATTTTTGATCTATAGGCTCCTCATGGCAGGTGTTCTCTTCTGTAGGTGTTTCAGGGAACCCACCAGAGATGGCCACTCAGATACAGTTCATAGCCAACTGAAAGTCTTCGTTCCAGCTAGCTGGGACCATACTCAAGTATTTGGGGACTCAGGTGTAGCCGTGATTGTCCAGAGCATGGAGTTTTTGAAGGCAAAAACCAGTCCTGGAATCTTGATCAGCAACTGCAATGAGGAGCTTCTCAGAAGCAAGCACTTCAACAGAAGCTAAGCTAAGTGGTTAGCTGGAAGAGTTCTGCACCAGCTGGCAACTTAACCAAAGCTCAGATAACTTAGCTGGGACATCCTGACCTCTGGCTCCTAGAGCACAGCTGGTGATTTTCCGTGGGATTCTCCGTCAAGGAGATCAAAGTCTAGTTAACGTGAGATGACCTCGGCAAGAATACAAGATGGAAGACCCTCCTCACTGTCTTGCTCCGTCACGTGTTTCTGTGCTTACCCACTGTCTGTCACTCTCCCCTCACTTCATGGAGTCTGTTGAGCTTCGTGTAGTTTCTTGTGTCTGCTCCACAGCAAGAAACTTTTGCCGGTCAACTGGGGTAAACCCCTAGTTGTCTGATGTACAGTATCCCAAAGGCCTTGTTTCTCACTGCCAGTTTTGTTTTGTGTTTGTTTTTGCTATTGTTTCAGTGGAAAGATACATTTTACCCTGAGTCTTGGATGGAAATAGGAGTTATTATACTTTATGTAAAATACAGAGTGGCTGGATCAGATATACATGTGCACTTGGCAGCCTGAGGCAGGAGATCATGAGTTTGAGGCTAGCCTGGGTAATGTAGCAATACCTTGCCGCCAGTTTTATTTTTAAGTAGAGATTAAACTGTTCTGCTTCTCTGGTTGATCTGCTGAGACTCTGAAGTTATGTTGGAGATAGATAAACCAGTTAGCAGTTGCAAAAATTCGGGTAAGAATTAGATGTGCGTGAGACCAGACAACCAGTGATACAGAGTGAAAGCGTCTGCGTTCTGAGAGTGTCCATGAAGAAGAGAGGGGGAACCACAGGAAAAGGGCACCTAAAGCAACAGGGTACATGTCTACGATATAACATCTGTCAAAATCAAGGTCTGACCTTTGCATCCTTTTATACATTTGCTTATTATATTGCCGTGTGTGTGTCATAGTCAGAGACCAACTTGTGCCAATTAATTTTCTCCTTCCATTTTGTGGCTCATGGATATTGAACTCAGGTTGCTAAGACTTGGTAGCAAGTGCCTTTACCAAATGAACCATCTCTCCAGCAATCCCCCAGCCTGCTTTTTAAAACGCATTTCTATTGTAGGGGATAAAAATAATTTAGTTTTAATACTCCAGATATGTTACCCACCAAAGGCAGGATTGAACAGCCTGAGAACTCCTGTGAAAAGCACAAGACACTAAGACCTGAAGGGAAGTTGAAGGAAACACTCTTTAAATAAAGAAACATTCTAGGAACTTAATATACTGAAGAATTAGAACATCGCACATGTAGCTCCAAGGTTAATTTCTAGATATTGCCTTTTAGTTACACAGAACAGTGGCATCTAGGAAACTTTGTGTAGAAAATTAGAACACTATAAAAGCAACTTAAAACAGCATATTTTTTAACTTTTAAATCAGACTTATTTTTGTTTTTATATTTTTGAAAAATAGTGGGTAAGTGGATTTCATGATGGATTGTCCTGTGGATGCATTGTTCCTGTTCACCTTACCCTCTCCCCTCGACTCCTGTGTAGCCTCTTCATTCCAGATAGGCTCTGCTTTCTGTGCTTTCCTGTCTCATGCCAGCATATTCACATGAACACACACACACACACACACACACACACACACACACACACACACGTGAAATCCAGGTTCTGCACAAGAGGAAACAATGTGAAGCTTGTCTTTTCTCTGTTACAGTCACTTGTTGCTCCCTTCTATTTTGCATTCTTTTTCTTCCTTTCTCTTTCCCTCCCCCTCCCTTTCCTTTCTTCTCTTCCTCCCCCTTTCCCTCACTCTCTCTGTGATAAGAAGGCTTGTACCTCTCTGTAATCACATAATACACTTCATAAGGGGCTGGGGGAGATGGTTCTGTTGGTGAATTGCTTGCTGTGTAAACACAAGGTCCTGGTTTCGAGTCCCCAGCACCCACATACAAAGTGGCACCGCAGCCAGTCCATGTGGTCCCACTGCTGGAAAGGTTGGCCAAAGCTACTGAGCTTCCAGGTCCTAGGTTCAGGGAGTCTCTGCCTCTAAAACTAAGATAAAGAGTGATGGAAGAAGACACTCAACTTTGACCTCTGGTCTCCACACACGTGAGCATACATGTACATGTGTATCTTTCTTTATGCAACATACACACACAAACAAACACACATACACATGGCAAAAGTATATTTAATAAATACTAAGAAAGTGTAATTTTCAACAAAATTATGAGTATAAATAGAAAATAGATTGATTTTATGAAATAGTCAAATTTGTTTAAATATCTTTCTCAAAAAGGGTGTGGTGGCAACACTCCTGAAATTTTAGCAGAGGCAAGAAGATTGTGATAAGTTCAAGCCCAGTCTGATCTACGAAATGAGCTTCAGGCCAGCTAGAGATATGCAGTTAGACCTGTCTCAAAAGCAGTAACAGCAGGAAGTGTTAGTACATTTGGTTAGAGCACAAATCCTGTGAGAGCAGGTACTTTGTGCCGCATTATGCATCCCCAGCTTCTCAACTCTGGCATGGTAGGCATAACACACACTTATGTAGTAGGGGGCAAATATATTGTAAGTGGGAAAATCCAGTAACATACAAAAGTATTTCCAACATATATTTTATTCTTGGACATAGTAACTCCAGTTTGAGAGAATACATGTCAGAAGGACAGTGCTCAAACCTTAGCTTGATGTTGGGACATGAATCTTGAAGGTCATTTAGAAGGAAAAGATCGCTTCCTTACGTCTGATGGACCTACAGCTTTCTCTGTTTGCTTGTTGGATGACAATCTTACCACCCCAGCTACAGGCTCTGTTTAGCTCATTAATTACCCTTTCAGTAAACTCCAGTGTCAGCTACCAATGGTTTCATTTCCTCTTGCCAGAAAAGAGCAAGTCCTGCCCCCTTGTGCTCCATTCTCGGAGCTGCTTAAGGGCTGTTGATGAGCCTCTGGCATCAGGATGGTCTCTTCTTCCTATTCTTTTACTGAGGAGCCTTCAGAAGGAACTTGTGTGTAGGTGGAGCACCAGTTAATTTTGGTTTGTTGCACTTCGATTTGAGTCCGAGCAGCTGATCAGGTGAAATTCTGAGCAGGTGGTCACGCTGACTGCACGCATCCTCAGTTCCCACAGCCCCCCTCCATGTCTGCTCATGGTGCATCGCTCCTCGCAGTGCTGACCCCACCTCTCCTTCAGGAAATATGAAGTGCAGACAGGAACTTTAAAAAAGAATTTAAATGGACTCATTATGCACTGCAAACAGCACTTCAGAAAGCAGACAGGCCTGCGGGACATCCTGCCTTCTAATATAAGCAAGGCTGCTGTTTGTACAAATCTTTTCCTATATATTAAAATTTTCCTAGGAGGAATTTCTAAAACTTGTTTATTATGAACAAGTAGAATTTCTTAAAGCGATGATTTTTGGTATCTTAGACTTGTTATAACCCTTTTTTAACAACCACTTACCATCTTACAGATTGGTAGTACTGACTTCAGTAGTCATCACTAAAATATTTACATCTTGGAATATCTTTAGTTTCTTTTCATTTTTGAGAGCTGTTTAAGAGCAACTACAATTGAAGACCTCTGTCATCTTCAACTCTCTCCCACATATTCCCATCAGAAATCCTCAGTCCCAGAAAATTCTGATTGCAAACGTAATTCTGTATTTTACATTTCTGTTGCATATTTAGCAAACTTCATGAAAATGTTCTTAATTCTCCATTCCTTACTCCTTTATGGCACAGAGACTACTTAGAGTAATTTTTCTTGGCTTAGTCTTAGAATTGTGTGTTCACTGGCTGGCTCGGTCATTCTTCTCGGCATAGGTTTATGTAGGAAGGACAGTTTCTGTCCGCAGTGTGCCAGGCCCTGCAGTAGTCCCAGAAGCATATGGTGGACCGCAGCATGTGTAATGTGCAGAAATCATCATCCATGGGCAAGGGGCTGGGACCTTCATGAAGGTCAGAGCTGCATAGACCACTGTAACTCCTGCAGACACTGCTTAGGACCTTCATGAAGGTCAGAGCTGCATAGACCACTGTAACTCCTGCAGACACTGCTTAGGACCTTCATGAAGGTCAGAGCTGCATAGACCACTGTAACTCCTGCAGACACTGCTTAGGACCTTCATGAAGGTCAGAGCTGCATAGACCACTGTAACTCCTGCAGACACTGCTTAGGACCTTCATGAAGGTCAGAGCTGCATAGACCACTGTAACTCCTGCAGACACTGCTTAGGACCTTCATGAAGGTCAGAGCTGCATAGACCACTGTAACTCCTGCAGACACTGCTTAGAGGCTAAAGTGAAACCTGTGATAAGATGTGAGAACCCGGGTGTGAGTGATGCACGGATGTCAGAGGGGTGGGACCACTCTGGCCACCAGTGGGGATTTGTCTTCAGACTGTGTGACAAATCGGTAGCTGTGGAAACTACACTTTATGGTTTTATGTGCTCTAAATTTTGACCTGAAGCTGAATCAAAATTTTCTTTAAAATTAAAATGACCCTGGATAGTGTTTGCTCATCTAAATCACAGCTCAGTAAAATAGTGCTTACCAAAACTAAAAACATAATAAAGCAAGAAAGGAAATTTAATTCTGATTTTCCCTCCATGCAGAAACTTACTCATGCTCATTGAGTTGAATAGAAGGAAGACAGAGAAATAGGTAACTAAGACATATTGATATGTGAGGTCGAAAAATCCAGGGAACAGTCCGAGCCTCTTAGTCGACTAATAATTTTCAAAACAAAGTCCCCATGCCAACAGAGGGAACGACATAAAAAATACTCACTGGATATGCACAGAAATGATCTTGCACTGGTGAGAATAATTTTATTGTACTGACTAAGATTAAAGACCCCATAAGCCAGGTATGGTGACACATGCCTGTAATCCCAGCACTGGAGAGGCTGAGGCAGGAGAATTGGGAGTTCAAAGCAGGTCTGGACTAAATAGACCTTGTCCAAATAATTAAAAAAATATATGAGACCACCATTGTTTAAATAATGTGACCTAGAGTTTTAAATTTTTACTTTGTATACCATTTAAAGTCTTTCGTGCTGTAGTTAAATGATATCCATTTTATGGTTTTGTTACTGGAATAGATTTTGATATTGTAATGTATAGTTCTGGAAAATGGAACCAGAGATGTTGCTCTGCCCCAGGTTCCATCTCCAGCACCAAAAGGAAGAGTCAAACAATAGTATTGTGCAGTGTTCAAAATATAATGGCTATTTTCTGCAGGTATGTTCAAGTAATGTCTCTTAGAGTATCTAAGAGAAGTACACCACATCTGAATTCCCAAAGTATTTTAATAGACCTGACATTACAGATAATAGGAATATTAATATTAATGATATAAAACATGAATGTTTGGTGTGAACGATTAATCATAATTTTGGGTTGTTTGTACATCATCACTAATATGACATCTTTAGTTATAATACATTTTTCCATTTGTAGCTTTTCTCCTTCATTATTTTACCACATTTCAGATCATATTCCACCACCATTCTGCTTTCCTCTGCCATCTCTCAAATCAGACCTCCTTTCTTCTAGGGGGCCTCACTGCCTCCACACCCCTTTGGGTTGCATCCTCCTCTGCAACAGCATGGTACTTCTTTTCATCTTTGTGTCCCCCTTGTGTGCTCTGTGGTTGGTATGTTATGACCTCACTTCAGGCAGGCATTCAGTTTTCTGCTTTGGAGCAGCACCTGCCATGTGTATCTGTGTGTAATTTTACTGAGTGAATGAAGAAAAGACTCCTCCTTTACTTAATCCTTTTTTCCTGTGTAAGCATTGACTTTTTTTGTTATATTTGGACAGATCAATTGTTAGATTTGAACCCTTTGATAGTTTATATGATGGTTTGTATCAGCTGAAGTAACTAACAAAATTCACATTGGGAGTGTTAGCTCAGAGTTAATTCTGAGGGTGTCAGGTTATAAATGAAATACAAATCAACTTTTAGGGGGCAAATCATTTATATACATATATACTTTTTGTTAGCATAAAAATAATGGGTTTCATTATGGCATTTGCATTTTACTAATATTATTGTGTATTATGTGTGACATGTAGGGGGGTTATGCACGACCCATGGCAATGTGTGGTCAGAGAACAACTTTGTGAGTCAGTTTTTTTCACTTCTAAGTGGGTTCTGGGTAATTGAGCTCAGGTTATCAGGCTGGCACAGCAAGCATTTTACCCACTGAGCCGTCCTCCTGGCCCTTAGTACGACAGTTTTGTGCATGCATATCATTGTACCTTGTCGAATTTGTGCCCCCATTGTCCTTTTCTATTTCTTCTTCCCTTCTTTTGCTGTCTTGTCACATGTGTGCACGCACACATGTATCTTAAGTCTAGATTCTGCGTGAGAGAAAACATGCAGTTTTCATCTTTCTTCCTCCAATTCCCTCCTTCTCCCTCCTCTTCCTTCCCCATTAGATCTCTATTCATTGTCCTTCTTTACTCTCACGTCCCATGCATTAAATCTTGCCTAATTACATCAGCAGCACAAAGATATCATTGCATAATGAATGTACATGAAATATGATACAGGAAAGGGAGTTTCACCACTCCTAAACTGCTTTTCTGTCTCATGAATCTTTTGTTCACTTGATCTGTATGAAAGAAAGGAGAGAAGAGGATGGTTTTTTCTCTTTCTTTCTTTCTTTCTTTCTTTCTTTCTTTCTTTCTTTCTTTCTTTCTTTCTTTCTTATTAAAATTTCTGCCTCCTCCCCTCCTCCCATCTCCCTTCCCCTCCCCCCATCCCCCTTCCCCTCCCTCTCCAGTCCAAAGAGCAGTCAGGGTTCCCTGCCCTGTGGGAAGTCCAAGGTCCTCCCCACTCCATCCAGGTCTAGGAAGGTGAGCATTGAAACAGACTAGGCTCCCACACAGCCAGTACATGCAGTAGGATCAAAACACAGTGCCATTGTCCTTGGCTTCTCAGTCAGCCCTCCTTGTCAGCCACGTTCAGAGAGTCCAGTTTGATCATGTGCTCCATCAGTCCCAGTCCAGCTGGCCTTGGTGAGCTCCCATTAGATTAGCCCCACCATCTCAGTGGGTGGGCGCACCCCTCGTGGTCCTGACTTCCTTGCTCATCTTCTCCCTCCTTCTGCTCCTCATTTGGATCTTAGGAGCTCAGTCCAGTGCTCCAATGTTGGTCTCTGTCTCTAGCTTCATCCATCGCCAGATGAAGGTTCTATGGTAATATGCAAGATATTCATCAGTATGGCTATAGGATAGGACCATTTCAGGCTCCCTCTCCTCAGCTGCCCAAGGATCTAGCTGCAGCATTATTTGTAATAGCCAGAACCTGGAAACAACCTAGATGCCCCTCAATGGAAGAATGGATAAAGAAAGTATAGAATATGTACGCATTAGAGTACTAGTCAGTGGTAAAAAAAATGACATCTTGAATTTTGCGTGCAAATGGATGGAAATAGAAAACACTATCCTGAGTGAGGTTACCCAGACTCAAAAAGATGAATATGGTATGTACTCACTCATAAGTGGATTCTAGCCATAAATAAAGGACATTGAGCCTATAATACGTGATCCTAGAGAAGCTAAATAAGAAGGTGAACCCAAAGAAAAACATATAGTTATCCTTTTGGATATTGGAAGGAGACAAGATTGCCAGCCAAAAATTGGAAACTTGGGGGTGGGGGTGGGGGTGGGGGTAAGGGGAGATGGGGAGAAAAAAGTGAGAAGCGGAGGATGGGGAGAGCTTGGGGGAATGGGACAGTTGGGATGGAGGAAGGGTGGATATGGGAGCAGGGAAGTATATATCTTAATTAAGGGAACCATTTTAGGGTTGGCGAGAGACTTGACTCTAGAGGTGTTCCCAGGTGTTCATGGAGGATGGTTTTCTTATAGTACCATAGAAAATAGTACTGGCTCAGTAAAACACTCTTGCATTTTGCTGGAAAACTAAATTTTGTTTCACACTTATCCCCTATCAGCAAGATGGGCAAGTTGAAAGACATATTCTCTAAACTAAGTTCCATCCAAAGAAGTTTAGATGTTACAGGAATGTCACTGAATTATTTTGATTGGGGGGCAGTGGTTGTTCATGTTTCCCTAGGCACAACCTCCTACCCTAGAAACTGCTGCTATTGACTGCCCATGTAAGAGAGCCTATACTATACAGCACATTCTTTCCCTTCTTCTTCTATGAGATCTCTTACTTCTGAGTTAGCCCTAGGACTTCTGAGAAAAGTTATAGTATGTTCTTTTTGGTTCCACAAAAATAGTCGATTTGTGAGAGTAAGCTGAATACGCTGTTGTTTCTGGTGAATGTACATTCATTATGTGTCCCTTTCCCTCAACTCTTCTTCCTTCTTGATGTTGCAGTTTTGGCTCAATAGCAGGAGCTCTGGCCATCATCTCAGATGGATGAGAAGGGCCTCTGAGGCAGAGAGTGAACTGGGATACCAGGACAGTCTTTGACAGCCTGTCTAGACGTCATTTGGTTGATAGAGGTACAGCCTTTATCTTAAGCTGCCATGATTATCCATGTCTTAGTTACATATGCTCAGACTAGAGCCTAAGTGACTCAGGGTTCTACAAATCAACTCTGTGATCTTAACAGTGTCTGTGTCCCTTTAAAGGCCTTTGGATTCTCTTATTTATTCAGTCTTCTCAGATTATTTACGCTCATCTTGGAATGCTGTGCCAGGGTTGATGTTAGCTTTCTTGTAAAAATAATTGATCTAAAATTTTTTTATCATATTTCCAACGGTGATAGAGTCAGCGCAGAAGTATTTCACCAATAATTTGAAGGAAAATAACATTCTAAGTTCCAGAATATCAGCATCATCCTTCTCTCATAAAGTCTGGAACTCTGTAATCTCTGACTCCCAGCTGTCCCTCCACATTCTTCATGCAGATGAACACCTGGTTTCTGGGGTGTTAGAAAGATAAGCACATCCTATATGTAAAGCTCAGTGAGGATATTTGATGCTCAGGGGCTTCGGGAGCCTCAAAGCTGGTGAGAAAGCTAATTATAAGTCACCGTTGGGTGTAGGACAAGAGATTTGATTACCTCTCTTTCTTATAACTTGATCTAACTTTTAAGATGCTTTAATGGCTTGTATTGTCTTCCTCACAAAAACAGTGTTAGGTGTTGTTCTGTTTTAGGTTAAACACTGAAGGATATCCATATTTAAAATGGCAAATCTGAAAAGGCTAAAAATTGAGAGCGATGAGAATTCTTATGCCTTATAGGCTGCCTTGGGATCTTTCCTGGACCCGTGTGAGTCTCTGGACTTAAGATTTACTCTGATTTTCCAAATATTGTTATGTTTCACAGATGGGAAATCTTCAGAAAGAACTGGGGCCTTTCATCTCCATGGCAACCATCGTGGAGATCATTTGGCCTCCTATTCGCTGTGGGAGCTTTGTCAGCCTATAGTGCTCATGTGTAATTTCTCAGACTCTGGGTTCTGGTTGAGGGTAAGGGATGGTGCTAACAAGGGCCGGGGTGGAGCTTCCAGTGAAGTGCTTGTCCAAAGCTGGCCAAAAAAAGGCATATGGGTCGAGTTCATGATTAAAAGCTCAGAACAGTAGGTGGGTATGGGTAATTCCAGGATTTGGGAGACTGGGGCAGGGGAGATCACAGGTTCAAAGCCAGCCTGGATTATGGAGAGAGACCTTGTCTTGAAAGTCAAACAAACAAACAAAAAAAAATCACAGGAACTAGGAAGGATGTCATTTGTGGGAAATGACCAGATGATAGGAACGGGGCGTGAGGCTTCAGCAGATTTCCACTTTGACCGTCTGCGCTGATGTCCCCTGGCCTATGCCGTGCAAAGGCACCGTTTTCATGTCTCCTCTGTGCTCTACAGTTTGACCTGAAAGTCCAGGCTCTCTGATTGTGTTAGGTGCTTTCGTTTGGCGGAAAGCGTTTTCTTTATTTTTTAAACTATGGAAGGGTAAACTTAAAATAAAAGCAGTGCTATCTGCGACAGTGTGGCAGACTTTTGAAGCATCCTGGTTCTGTGGGATTCTAGCAAGCTTACTGTCCATTTTGCCTAGGGCTATATGACACCTGTTGGACAGTGTGGGGAGGTTAAGCTGGGTGAGGGACCTGGACAGCTTAAATGCAGAGATGGGTTATGTATGCCTCTTTAACTCACCAATATCGTCATGGGACTATGTGGATTCTATAAAAGCTCATATTTTTAAAAAACTCTATAGCATTATTTCACAAGCCCATGATGATTTCCAAAACAAAGTACTTTTTATTTCTTAATTTGGATTTTCATGCCTTCAAATGGTGTCAACATATCAAATATTGGGGTACTAGATATAAAATGTTCATTGAGAAGTTTTTTAATATGGTGAAAATTAGAAAATTCTAGCAAATGTGGAGGGGACTTTATTAGTTAATAAGAAAATAATTTAATATGACAATGAATTCTGGGGTTGACAGAATCTTAGTTCCTGCCCTCAAGAATGTTTAACTTTTTCACAGATTCCCTTAATATTTGTTGGTTCAGTGCCCAAAAATAGCTTGTTGTTAACAAAGGAAAATTCAACTGGAAAAGGATTTGCAGAAATGAAAATTTACTTCAATCCCACTACCCTCTGGGAGATAACTGCTCCTAAAATAATAGGTATATAGCTGTCTTGGGTTTTTTGGTTAGTTTGAGGATATGATATATACTTCTCAAGTATATATGTATATATATATATCTCACAAGCATCACATTCATATTCTACAAGTTGATTCTTATATAACTGAAGCAATAGTTAATATTTCAGTGTCAGTACATGTAGATCTGCCTAGTTTAAAAAGGCTTTCATAGAATGTTATGTATCTGTCTCATAAATAACCAAACATAACACAAGCTTAACTGAAATATTGCTGTAAGACTTCTATTAGTGAGTCTTGTCCTCGCACCACGCAGGCCTGTTGCTTTCCTAGCTGGTACCGACAGCTGTGAGATTACACCTGCAGTCACGACAGCATTCTAAACAGGCTTGCCATATCCAGTAGGTACCAGCCTCCTCCTGAGATGGGCAGAACAAGGTACTGCTTGGTCAGCCATGCCAGGACAGAGTGCTGATGACAGTAATTTTCTTCCATAGTTAAGCTTTCATCTTCTCAAATAGTGAGCAAGTAAGTAAAGGCCCTGTGCCTCATCAGCACCTGGAGCTGGAGATCTCTTTGATGGTGATGAGTTTTACCCAGGGAATCTCAGAAATTAGAGCATTGTGCGCTGCTTAAAATACTCTTTGATTTATTTATTCATTATATTCATTTTGTGGTGTGTGTGTGTGTGTGTCTGTGTGTGTGTGTGTGTGTCTGTGTGTGTACAGAGTTCAGAGGTGACTGTTGTGTGTCCTGTTTCATCACTTTGTCATATTTCCTGAGATCAGGTTGCTCACAGAACTTGGAGTTAACTGTTTTCACATAGCTGGCTGGCCAGTAAACCCTAACATCTGCCTCTCTCTGTGCCTCCAGTTCCGGGGTTACAGGCATCCAAGGCTGTGCCTGGCTTTTTAGGTTATTTCAGGTGAATCTAAATTCCTGTCCTTGTGTTTATACAAGCTCTTTTGTCTACTGAACTATGCCCTCAGCCTCTTTTTGAATGTTTGGAAGTATCCTTAAAGTAACCCTCTCCCATCTGTGCCTGTAATTTTCTCATACTTGATTCATTACACAATTACTTGATTTTTGAAGGAAAATAAACTATTTTGGCCATAGAAGATAACCATAGTTGGCAATAGAGCAAGGACTTTCAAAACATAATAAATAAAATTTGTCTCACATCTCAGCTTTTACTATGTGCATATCAACTCTTTCTCTGGAGCAGAATGATTTGCAGCTTTTAAATGGGGCTGGCTCTGAACTTAAAACCCTCCCTCCCAGCCTTCCTCTGATAGTATGGGTGCACCACTGCTGCCACCCGAGCTTTTTGTACAAAGGAAAGCGGAGCCTCTTGCTCTGTACCATTTCTACTCCCTTGCCTCCCTCCCCCACCCCCCGCCGCTATTTTAGCGATTCTTAGATTGTCCTCTTAGCCTTAGTATCTTAGGCCTGCATGTTGGCATTCTTATTTACAGAGTTAGGTTTGGAGGGTTGTTGAGGTGAAGGCTACAGGACAGCCCAGTATTTTGTTTTGCTTTAGGATGTTGTGTGGGTATCTAGTAAGGCTGCCCTACAATCTCTTGTAAGTCATGAAACATGGCATTGGTGGGAAAATGTGATGCATTCCCTTGGGGGCTGGAGTAGGGTTGAGCATGCTGTGGACCCACTGTGCACTGTTTCTTAAAGAAGGCCCTGGATTGTACACAATCACGTCTGCCCTTCATGGTACACAATCACATCTGACCTGTAAGAAAAGGACAGCAGGTGGTGGTGCCACCATTCTTTCTATACATGCCACAGTATGACTTAGAAGGAATCATTTTAGTAATATCTTAGAACTTGTGTTCTGGGCTCATAGTTTGGAAATGTTAATATCCTTTCATCTTCAGTGCCAGAATGAGAGCGTTTGGCAGGCTAGATAGCAGTCCAGTTCTTTTAGCAAGTTTGTAATTTGCAATAAGTCTAGTCTCTGTGTGCTTCATTCATGCAGACTATTTAAAACTTAATTTTTATTAATAATTATGTGTGTGAGAGAGAACAAGAGAACGAGAGTGTGGGCAAAAGGGGTGAAGACGGGGAGAGGGCAGGGATAGAGCGTGTGTATGTTACAGCACAAATATAGTGTCAGAAGAAAACCCTGCATGGTGAGTTCTAGGAGTTGAACTCAGGTCAGGCCTGCACAAGTGCTTTCCCAACACTGGCCAATCCTGCCAGCCCTGTGAGGTCTTAAAACAAAACTACTGTCAGGTTATATCATTGTGATGTTTATTGAAAGCAGTATTTTAGATATCTCATTCTTTCTTAAAATTTTCTTCTTTGTACATACTTGATTTCTCTGGGTTGGAAATAATGTCATGAGTGTCATTGTTTTGTTGGCTGGAGACTGCTTGTTCGTTTTCTAATACCCAGACCAGAAATAACCACTCCGAAACTATATTAATTACAACAGTGCTTGGCCTATTAGCTTATTCATATTTCTAGCTAACTCTTACATCTTAAATCAACCCATCTCTATTAATTTCTGCATTACCACGAGGTCATGGCTACCAGCAAGGTTCTAGCATCTATCTCCTCTGGTGGCGACATGGCATCTCACTGACTCTGTCTTCTTTCTCCCAGCATTCAGTTTAGTTTTTCTGCCTAGCTCTAGTCTACCCTGTCATAGGCCCAAGAAGCTTCTTTATTAATCAGTGGCATTCACAGCATACAGAGGGGAATCCCACATCAATTGTTTATGGTTTGTAGCTGTTTCTGTTCTTCCAAGTTTGACATACATTATGAAATATTGTCAGCATGTCAATCTCTGTGAATCTTTTTCCACTGTGTCCTGTGTTTTTCCTTCTTCTCCAATAAACAGTCTGTATAAAGCTGTAGATAGCTTTGGGCTGTTGCTCCTGTCAGTCTCCCTCTTTTGGCTACAACCGTAGGCTTACACATAGTGAGCCTCCAACAGAGGGTTACTCAGGTATTAGCTATGCTTCTAGCTTCTGGTTTACAGGTAGCATGACCCTACCTGTAAACCTAGACTTTCAACTCTTGTGCCTTTGTGGTTCTAGACTCCTGTTTCTGTCCACCCATGTGGAAGCTTAGGAGATGCTCCCAGCTTCACACCACCTAGGTTGTTGCTTGCTGCTTCCAAGATCCCTTGAGGAGAACTGGCAAGTTCTTGGAGCAGAGAGCAGTGCTTGAAGGTAGCCCACCTGCCTGTGTACTTCTCTTCTCCCTGGATATTTCAGTTACATCCTCAGAGTGCTCTGACTACTTCAGATGGATTCATTTGTGAGGGAGGGCAATTCTTCTAGTTCTCAGCAAAAAGATAGATTTACAGCAAGTTGGTTAATTATTATTAAACTCTTGGTGGTGTTTAAAATTATTGAAATATACAAATAAGTACAGAAGGATTATCCTGATTATATATTATGATATATACTGTCTTATGATCATTCATTTTATATATAGAAGTTCAAGGGCTGGAGAGATGGCTCAGCAGTTAAGAGCACTGACTGTTCTTCCAGAGGTCCTGAGTTCAATTCCCAGCAACCACATGGTGGCTCACTACCATCTATAATGAGATCTGGTGCCCTCTTCTGGGGTGTAGATATGCATGCAGGCAGAACACTGTACATAATAAATAAATCTTTAAAAAAAAAAGAAGTTCAGGAATGGCATAAATGGAGCTGTGAAGTTGGTTTAGTCAGCAAAATGCTTCAAGTACGAGAACCTTCAAGTTTGATCCCCAGAACCTACTTAAAAAGAAAAAGCCGAGTGTATGCACATGCAGTGTTAGTGCTGGGGAGGCAGGGTAAGTCGATCCCTTAGCCTCACTGGCCAGCCAGCTTACCCTGTGTTGGGAATTCCAGGTTAGTGATAAAGTTAATCTAAAAGAAAAAATAACAAAAATAAATAAACAAAAAAGGTGGGTAGCCTAAGGAATGACCCCTCTGACTTCTACTTACACATGTGCACATGTGCACCCACAAATACACGTGTACCCCCCACATAATAATAACAAAACAGTCTTGAATAAAGCAGTCAGCCGTTAACCAGTTTTAAAGGTTCTGAGATTGGTTTTTGAGTATTACATATGTTAGCAGCCATTTTTCTCCGTATAGCATTCTCTTGTCCCACTTTTCTCCTGCCTTGCTTTATCTTGAGCTGCTCACAGATGAGAAACAATAGCTCGTTGTCTGTGCTGAAAATAGGCCTTGCCACTGTGTCATCTCTGAGTTTGGTTTTATGGTCACAGAAGACAAAATGATTTTATATATCTTAATTTTGTGGGATTTAATTTATACTTTTTTAACTTCAAAACTCAGCCTTGTTTGTTGTTATTCTGCCTTCCCCAAATGTCCACATCTTTGATCCATACAAAATATATTTTTGAGTATTGGAACAGCGATGTTTTATTCTAATCAAGACTGAATTTTCTTCACGGATATCATGTTCTTCTGTTGTCTGAATGTTCATGGGTTTCTTTGGCACTTTTCTATTTTATGAGTAGATCTTTATTTTATTCATTGAAATATTTTAATCTATTTTTTAAATTGGAGACAAATTCTTCAGGCTTGAAAAGGCATATATGGGATTGATGTGGTAGTGCACACCTCTAATCCCAACACTTGGGAGACAGAGGCAGGTGGATCCCTGAGTTTGAAGCCATCTTGGTCTACAGAGTGAATTCCAGGCCAGTGAGGGCTTCATAGTGAGATTCTGTCTTAAAAACAAATAAAAAAAACCTTGCACACCTTGGTTTACATATTTTTAAAAAAATGATTGATAAATCATTTTGAGATTTGAACTGAATGTTGACTTTGTAGATTAAATTAGATGTTTGTTTCTCATCTCCCTTGAAGTTTGGATCAGTTGCTCTTAGTGTTTATTATGCTTTATTCCTAGAAATTCTGTGTATATTCACATTATGCTCTTCTGTCTTACTTTCAACTGGATTTTGAGAAAGATGCTTATTTTTATTATAATTTTTCTGAATCCTTCTGAACTCATTTCTTTGGGTTTTCCTAGCACAATAGTAACAATCTATATTTTCTTCATATTGTCATGGTTTTATCTCTTCTAGTTTTCTAGTATTGATACTTCATTCTTTAATTGCAGTGGTTGTGATAGTGAGATTAATATATGCATGTGCATTCATGCAAATATGTGCATGCACACATGCACACTTTTCTTTCTTTCTTTTGAGGCTAGATTTCATGGTGGAGCCCTAGCCGATCCTAACTGGCCTAGAATTTGTTATGTAGACCAGGTTGGCCTAGAACTCAGAATTCCACCTTCCACCATATCCCAAGTGCTGGGATTAAAGGTGTATACCACCATGCCTAGCCGTATCTCTGTTTTATTCAGGTGTATGTGTGTGTCCGGGCACACATGCCACACAGAGTGTGTGGCGGTCAGAGGACAGCACACACGCCACACAGAGTGTGTGGCGGTCAGAGGACAGCACCCAGGAGGCAGTTTTCTCCTTTCACCATATTGGTCCTAGGGGATCAAATTCAGGTTTTCAAGTTTGGTGGAAAATGCATTTACCTGGTGAGCCGTCTAGCCTCCCTGAATTTTATATATATGCTAATTTTTATTTTTTATTAATTGATTAAAATTTCCAGCATGATCACAGTTTCGCCTTCCCCCTCTTCTCCTCTCACCCCTCCTCTGAACCTTACCTTTTTTCCCTCATCCACTCCTCCTTCTGTCTCTTCAGAAAAGGGCAGGCCGCCCATGTATATCAGTCAGCCATGGTGTATCAAGTTACAGTAAGACTAGGTACCTCCTGTCCTATTGAGGTTGGACAAGGCAACCCAGTTGGAGGAAAGGGTCCCAAAAGCAGGTGACAGAGTCAGTGACAGCCCCTGATCCCTGTTAGGAGACAATTCTGATGGATGGACTTTCTGTTACTGAGGTAAGATTGTTTGATATGCATACCTTTTTTTTTTCCTTCTTGTTGTTTTGTTGTTTTGTTTTGTTTTTTGAGGCAGGGTTTCTCTACAGAGAAACAGTTTTGGAGCCTGTCTTGGAACTAGCTCTTGTAGACCAGGCTGGCCTTGAACTCACAGAGATCCACTTGTCTCTGCCTCCTGAGTGCTGGGATTGAAGGTGTGTGCCACCACCGCCCGGCTGATATGCATATTCTTTAAGAAAAAAAAATGAGACTTATGAGTAAAACTCTGTGTTAGAGCACTTGCCTAGCAAGTGCAAAGCATTGAGTTCCAGCCACTTTACTGCCAAAGAATAGAAAGCTGGTTCTTTTCTTGTGCTTCTCTGTTTTGCTCTTTCCTACCAACTATAACAGTTAGTTGCATTCTTGTCCAATTGGTTTACCAACAACTGAATGTATTGATTTTTCCCCACTTTTGATTGTTTCTCTTGCATTTGATCTTGCCCTATGTTATGCCGTGATCATGTATTTTAGACTTGTGGCTGTGGAGAAGGATTCTACTTTTTACCTTTGTGTGTCTTCCTTTTTGAAGTCTTTTTCCCTGACTAAGTTAATTGAAGGAAAAGACTAAATCCCATGGCTCTATCACAGGGAAGAGGTGGCCTGTTCGGGAGTTTTAAAATACAGGTAGCAGATGAAGGGTGAGAGTCATGTGGGTCTTCAGGACAAGAGAAAGATGAGACAGAGCACCGGTGCGTAAAAATGAAAATGCGAAAACAGGCTGCGGGGAGATAGAAAGTAAATGAAGCGGGGCCAAATTTTAGATCCTTGTGGAAGCTCGAGAGAGAATTCTTCACGTGCAAATGAATTATTAATGCAAACCCTCAGATGCATATGCATGTACAGAGCAAGCCTGGGGCAGAGCATAGACCTTGCTGCCCCGGGTCATGGTCAGTGCTCGCCTGTGTTACCATCACACATCGTTGCTCACTGACCTCAGGAGCGCAGCGCAGTGCAGGTACTCCGTGGATTACACAGTGATCTAGTGTGCAGTCTTTGAGTTTGGCTTGTGTTTGACATTCTGACAATGTGGTTTGGAGTGGTAATGGAGGTTTATAACTTATCAAAGAGATGTCTGTTAGCATGTGTGTCCACCCAGAGATGCTTCCATCAGTCTCCTCTGCCCCTTTCTGTCTTGCTGGTTCTCCAAGTCATAAATACAAACTTCTTTGCATACACTGACCAGAAAATATGGAAATAGACTAGATACGGGTAAGTGTTTGCAGGCCTGTTTGGTTGTCCCCTTGATGTGTGGGATGGTGGTTTGAGTGATAACTGAATGAAATGAGTTTATCTGTCACAGCATTTTCCAGTGCCCAGACGTATGCACTGGATCCAGGACTTGTAGGATGGTGTCATTGTTTGGGAAGGTTAACAGTTCAGAGTGTCCTTTATGCTGTAAGATGGAAACAGAAACTGGATGTCTTCTGTGCAAAATTGCATATGTGTGCATATATGTATGCATGTATAAGATTATATGTATGTGTGTGTATTGTATATCTATTTTTTCTATTCCTAGGGGACTCCTTCTCACAGTTCCGATTTGCTGAAGAGAAAGAATGGGATGGTGAAACGTCATGTCCAAAACAGGTAAGAGAAATGTCTTGAATGTAAGTTAGCTCATCTCAAGGCCAATCTCCCCTTTCCATTATTGCAGAGATGAATCCTGTGGAAAAGAGCTCTAATCCATATGCATTTTATTCTCAGCTACCTGCTGGAGAGAGAACATGTTCAGGGAACTACATAAGGTCATAAGGTCCTTCAAGCTTGAGTTCATTTGGCCATCTGTGAATGTCTCATAGGTTGAGTTGTAAAGTAGGAAGTTAATGATTGTGATTTTAACACAATAGATTGCTTTGCTATTTTTTCTTTTTCCTTCTGCTTCTTTTTTCCAACTCCCCGCCTCCCCATCCCCACATTACTTCTTTAATTATCCTTCATCGAGTAGGGTAAATGTAGGAAATAAAAACAGGTCTGTAGAAGGCATTCAGTCAGTCCTTAAACCACGAAGGCTGTGTTCACGCTGTAGGTTTAGTCAAGGATCTTGCTGTGTTCATGAGTAAGGAATGGATTAGGTTCTGAATTCCCACCCACCCCCATACACATGCATACCTGCATCCCAGAAGAGAGCACCAGGTCTCATTATAGATGGTTGTAAGCCATGATGTGGCTGCTGGGAACTGAATTCAGGACCTCTGAAAGAACACAGTGCTCTTAATCTCTGAGCCATCTTTCCAGCCCCCTGTTGCTTGAAACAGGATCTCTTATTGGACCTGGAACTTGCCGTTTTGGTTAGATTGGCTGGTCAGCAACCCCTGGGATCTATCTGTCCCCCCCCACACTTCCCATCAGACTGGGATTACAGATATGCACTGCCATGCTCAGCTTTTACGTGGGTGCTGGGGGGCCCAGCTCAGGTCTGTGCTTGTGCGGCAGGCCCCACTTCCCACATTCCTGAATTTCTTTTCTTTCCCTAGAGCAAACAATGCCAGTTAGCATTGTCATTATGGCTTCCCAAAGACCTGGTCATTCCAGGATGGCTTTAAAGGGACTGTGGGAAAAACAGATGGATCCCCATGTTCTGCTGTTTTATGAACTAGTGACTAATGTGGACTTTCTGTGGCAGGCTCTGATCTTGAGGTGCCAAGAACTGTGTTTCCATCTCTAATAATTTGTAAACCTATCAACTTGAGATGCCCTACAATAGAGCTACTAAGTGAGGGGATCTCTGGCTTTTTACCAATGTGAAGTCAGTAATTATAGGAAAAGACACAGTCCTGGACTGACCTATGAAAGTCCCTGTCCAACACTGGTGGTGGATGGTGTTTGCCTCTGTACTGGAAGTCATTATGACCACCTTTTAAGCTTTTGCTTCCCTTAGGTCACCAGAACACCTCCAAAGTAGCTAATAGGATAGTAGATAATCAATCACTGGTTTGGCTATGGACTTAGCAGGGATGCTGGTTTGAGATAGCAGTGCTGGAGCATAGTAGCTTCATTCCTGGGTGGAAAGGGTCAAAGGAAGCTTTTAGTGCCACTGCCACACTGAGCATAGCTGGCTGGAAAGAGGAAGTTGCTGTTTTCTGATTTGAAGAGAAGCAGCGCTTACCCACCAGCTTGTTTGAGGGCACCTGGCAACCCCATGTCACCACCTAACCAGCTCTCCTCCCTTCTGCCTAGGACCAGCAGTCTGAGTTTAGGGGAAGTTTCTGGTCAGATTTCATTAAAATGCTAGTTTTCTCCCAGTTTTAGGGTTAGGGTGTCAGCTTGATGTGATGGTGTCTCTGAGTGAGCGAGCTGTGGGCTCGCTGTTTGATAGAGAGACATCAAAGGTCATTAAATGTGATTTATTATTGGACTCCTGAATAAAAACATCTCCAGTGGATGACTTATTTACAGTTGTTCCCCCCCCCCCCAATCCATCTAGAATTCATCACTCTACGTGGACAGTGAGTCACTGGTTCGAGCCCTTCAACAGCTGCCCCTCTCAGTCCGGCTTAACGTTGCTGCAGAGTTGATCCAGGTAAAATCAATCTGTGTACTGGCTGGGTTGGGGCAGAGGAAGAACCAAAGGGAAGAGTGCAGTCTGCAGAGTGTCTCAGCCTGAGCTTTTCTTGTCTATCATCAACTGAGGCCTCTTATTGAGGTGTTACCTTATAACGTTGGAAGGAAAGCAAAGCAGCTGTTTGACATTACTGTTGTGTTTTATATATGATACATTTTAATGGATCAAATATAGAACTGAATGCAAGACTATAGCAGACTATAAAGTCTGGCTATTACCACAAAATATCCAGGTACCATGCTCTAAGTTAGCACTAGGGACACAGTGGTGAGCAGGTAGATGTGGTTTCTCCTTCCCTGAGCTCAATCTACTGGAAAATATTGATACTAATCAGTTTAATGAAGTAATTATATAGATGCATAGAAATGATAAATTATGTGAATTTCAGTGTGACATAAGAGCTTGTAGTAATGAAGCTGATGTATCATGGTGTGGCTAGGACTGGCTTGCCCCAGGAAACAATGGATAAGCTGAGGTCCGAGGTGTGAGAACACATGAGCTGAGCTGCAGTGAACGGAGATGGTGACCCAGGCAGGGGATGGTGACCCAGAGGCAGGCCCACATTTCATGAAAACAATCATAATAAAGATTGTGCTGATGGAATAGAAGGCAGGCTAAGCAACTGGGGTGTGTTCTCGGCTGTGTCTGTGTCCTGAGCGACTGGAATGTGTGTTCATGACTGTGTCTGTGTGCTGAGTGACTGGGGGGTGTTCATGGCTGTGTCTGTGTGCTGAGTGACTGGGGGTGTGTTCTCGGCTGTGTTTGTGTGCTGAGTGACTGGAATGTGTGTTCATGGCTGTGTCTGTGTGTGCTCTTAAGGCACAGTAGGGAAGCCATCTTATGAAAACTGTCACCTGGGACCAGGTAAGAGTCAGTCTCTCTCTCTCTCTCTCTCTCTCTCTCTCTCTCTCTCTCTCTCTCTCTCTCTCTCTCTCTCTCTCTCTCTCACACACACACACACACACACACATCCATAGTCTTCAGGTCTGTTCTCTATTGCATTTATTAGTATCACTTAGGAAGTTAAAAAAATAAGGAAAACAACAACTTCCGGGTTCTCACAGAGATCCATGAAACAGTTGTATGCTGTGGGACAAATGGTTTTACCATGTAAAGATTTGTTTCTTGTACTTGTTTAATAAAATGCTGATTGGTCAGTAGCCAGGCAGCAGGGTAACCAGGCAAGAAGTAGAGGTGGGGCAATGAGAACAGGAGAATTCTGGGAAGAGGAAAGACGCAGACGCAGTCTGGAGTCGTCACAGAGGAAGTCAGACATAAGAAGCAGAATGAGAATGCCTTGCTGATTAAGGTACCAAGCCATGTTGCTAACACAGACAAGAATTATGGGTTACTGTAAGATGTAAGAATTAGTTAATAAGAAGCCTGAGCTAATAGGCCAACTAGTTTATAATTAATGTAGACCTCTGTTTTGGGGGGGAGGGGCTGTGGGATCAAGCAGGACAGAAACCTGTCAACAAACGTGTAGACCTCTGTGTGTTTATTTGGGACTGAATGGCTGCAGGACCAGGCGGGACAGAAATCACTGTTAATAGTTATAGGGTTAGCATAGAGAGGAGGACCACATCCTGGCTTTGCTTTGTACAACTGCAGTGCTGGACATTGGTCTAGTTTATGCTTAGAAGGCCATGCTGAAGTAAATTTCTGAAAAATGTCTGAGGAGTTTCTAGCAATCTAGGTCTTTCAGTAAGAGTAGGGATCAGTTACTGTAGGGCACACTTTCTAACCTAGGCATTGTGGGCCCCTGCCATCCCTGTGGCCTTACCCCCAAAGAGGGTTTCTCAACTTTAGACTGAGACCTGTCATAGTCATATGGGAAGCTTTCGAAGCATAGCACAGACAGGGAAGAGTGTACAGATACGTATGTGCAACTGTGGAATCAGCATCTACATGGATAGTCAGAACACTGTCAGTTCCTCTGAGGCCATTACACATGCCCACAAGACAGCCATCACCGTGGCTTCTATTACTACAGTTTTACCTGGTTTTGAATTCTCTATAAAGTAGCCAAATAGTCTGTTTTTCTTCACATTTGACATCTTGTATTCAAACAGTTGAGTTTTTTTCTTTTTGGCAAATGATCCTGCCCCTTTGTGTTCCTGCATCTCAGCACAGTGAACAGGTCTCCTTGGCTAATTACTTCTTAGTCACTTTTACAGATAGGTCATTCTTCATTATAGCTTTAAGTATCAATTCAAATAGACATGTGGTACAGTTAGCTTTCAGGCCAGGGATAGGAGGACATGGGCTTTTAATTCAACCTCTGAGTTAGTTAGCACATAATAGAGGGGAGTAGAGCAGAGGCTCAGCCCTATGATGTTTCCACAAAGTCTCTTCATCCGCCTTGAAATCAGGAAGAGTGCTGTGGTGGGGCCCCAACAGGACGTACTTTGTGGGCTGTCACAGGATTGTATGGCTTCCTAACTTCTTGTGCTTAAGCAGACAGGCGGACTCTACTAAATTCCGACATAATGCTTTTTTTTCAGACCACAGTTCCCTTAGAACTTCCACAGGTGAAACCAAGGAGACCTGAGGATGGCAAGGAGCTGGGCATGCAGTTAAGGGGACCCATCTCCGAGCTCAGATCTGCTGCTGGTAGTTGTCCCAGGTCTCTGGGCAAAGACAGTTTAAGACCAAGCCCTCTAGAGGGTTTGCAGAAAGCCCCCTTCCCGCCACAGTCAGTGGCGGACCATCTGGAAGATGAACTGGACATGCTGCTGCACTTAGATGCACCCGTGAAAGAGGACGACAGACCCTGTCTGGGCCAGATGTCTCCGCACCAGGAACCAGAAGGAGATGGGCAGGTGGCCCAGGAGGAAACAGGCATGGCTTTCATTTCATTTCCCATTCATCTTCTCAGTTGTGGTGTTTTTATGGGAGCAGTCCTACCATTATCACCTGCGCTATCCCTCTGTGTCTGCCATTGATCCAGCAGTGTCCCAGGCATCTCTTCCTGTGGGCAAATCACAGCTTCCCCTGAGCTGACCTTTACAGCGCTTTCTCTTACTCAATATCTCAAGCTTCCAAAGCGGCTACCAGCCCGGTTGCAGTATTAAACTTAGAGCTGCAAATTGAGCTTCTGTAAAAGCCTTTCAGTGGAAGAGCTTTTAATTGACTAAATAGGCTGGAAACTGATTTGGTCTTTAAAGCAAAAGAATGTTTATATCTTGTAAATGTTTTGTGAGCTGATAGGCCTAAGATAACTGTCATATCCAGAACTCAGGAGTCATTCCGATGGTTCAGGATTGCCTCCAAAGGGAAAGAACACCGAGCTATGCTGTTGGTCTTTGTGTTAAAACAAACAACACTGTGAGCAGTGCAATTCATCTTCAGCCTAAATAGAAGAGCAGACCTGTGTCTTTGCTTCTGTTGTTTAGATACTATTCGTTGTATCTTACGGGGTGACAATCATGGAATTTCTTCCTTGTTATGGAGAAAGTAATAATTTGGGCTGAAGTACATCCTCAAACAACCCCCCCCCCCAAAAGCCTTAACCCTCACCGTTGTAATCGATGTGAAGTGGCTAATGTTGATTTTATTTCCATAGTTCCTGAAAAGTCATCCATGACTGGAGAGAAAACTGTGGAACCTGAACAGACAAGCACATCCAAAAATGTCACTGAGGAAGAGCTGGAAGACTGGCTGGACAGCATGATTTCCTGAGGAGGGAAAGGGGTACCAAGGGGGAATATGGGCCTGAAGCAAATTTTGATTGCCTTCTAAGTGAGGGTGGGCTAATTTACCAGAATATCCCACGCTAACATGTACTGTTAATGCTTACAGCAGCCAATGCCTACCTCTGATGGCATCTGAATACATGTATGAGGCTTGCTTGGGGCTTTATTTCTGTTGTTTTCTGACTTAGTCACCTAATAGATTTCTTGAAGGACAGGGAATGTCATAGCTATGTTTTTCCTGACAACATTATGGAATAACAGGTGCTAATTAAGGGAATATATACAAACAGTAAGGCATGCAGTTGGTCAAAATAAACACCCTCTGGCTTATGGGCATTTTGTTTTACCATAAAACCCATGGGTTACTTGTCTCACATCCCTGACTCCAGCCATCAGGTTGCTGTAAAGGAACGGGAAGTGGTTACATGACAAGAAACCAAACCACGAACTGACATGAGTTACTTTATTGCAGTGGGCACTTCATTTTATTGGAGGAGATTGACCTAAAAGATGGCAGCTCCACTACTTACACAGGACCAGAAAGCATCACTCAAGTTTGGTATAAGATTGGGATTTTTCTGAAATTTCAGTCCAGTGCCTTTTCTTCCAATGACAGCAGTTGAGAGGCTGTTACTGAAGAAATGATGAGAGGAACCTTCAAGTACAGGTTCATAAAGTGAGACAGAGTATCAGCACAGCTGTTTAATGGAGTTGTCCTTCTGGAACACAAACATAAAAAACTTGCATAGCTATATCTAAAGAGATTTTTTTTTAAGGCACTTAATCGATATTTCAGGTTCGACAAAGTGTTGTTTTCTATTTCTTTAAGCTGCTTAAAGCTTTTCAGGCTGAGTCTGGAAAGTCACTAGCAAGTACCATGGAAAAATTAGATTGCAGTTAACACAAGTTGAACATAATTTTGTGTAGTTCTCCCCATCAGTCCCTGGCAGGGGCCCTCTTGCATAACAATTTAGGTGTTCAAGACTTCATATTTCTCTGAGCTGTTCCAAGGAACTAGTTGCTCTTAGAGCTGGGAGCCCTGCGAGCAGTCAGGTGGAGTCCTTGACAGTTTGCCATCCTTTGTTCTTTGGACACAAATGCCGAAGCAGTTTCCAAGTATGGATTTTTTAAAGCAGTGTAAAAGAAGAATTCTGTTGCATTAGAAGGTGACTGTCCAGAATCACGGCTCGTCTTGAACTCAGATTTACCCAAGCTGATCTTCATATTGCTTACGAAAGCAGTCGCCAGCTGGGAAGAAGTCCCAACACCTTTCCTGGTACATCTTCCACACATAAGATTCCTGAAACAGGGTAAACAAAGGGTACTTTGTGTTGAAACATTGGTAAGCTAAGCCCAACTTGTTTTTGCTCTGTGTGGTTTCCTTTAGGGAGACTGATGGGAACTGATGCAAGGTCACACGGACATGTTCTCACGCTCTCCCCAGCCCACTAAGTTTTGTGAGCTGTCTTCCCATCATGGTGAAGGGGAGGAGGTAAACTTCGGGGGACTAAAAAGAAGGTGGGTTGAGGAGACACTTGATGCTACCTGAGGCCTCATCTACAACCCCAGTGTTTGAGCTGTAAAGTTTTCCTAGGCATTGACGTCTGACTTTTGAGTAACTAGGTCCACCTTTCTTTTTCAGAGTTAGTCACAGGATTACTTGACACTGCTACTCACTCATCCGCTCTCACCACACCTCCACGTTCCTGCTGTCGCCCACACGCAAGGCCACTCTTTCTTGTGCTGTCTCTCCCACTGTCTTACTCTGAATCTCCTGCTCTTTCTTCCAGCCACCCACTCCATTCTTCGTTGTCTTTTCCTCTCTACCATCCTCCCACCTCCAGCAGTAAACACAATGGCTTGGAAAATGTCAGTGTTTGTTGGGAGGGATTATCAGAGGATCCTGGGGGAATAGACTGAAGTCACCATAGAGTTCTCACTTCTTACTAAGTAACAAAAAGGGTGATGGAAAAATGCATCTAGGAGACTACTTGCCTCAGATATCCCAAGTGTAATGCTCAGTTTCAAGACTTAGTAAAAGGAAGATGACACACCTAGTTCTTAGTTAAAAGCAGTTTGTCTCTTACCTGACCCGTGTGTTCTGTTTCATCCTTATTAATCAAATACATCAGAAAGAATCTGGAAAAAGAACAAATGGAGGAAAGGTAGGGGTTTTTAAATTAAAAAAAAAAACCCAATAAATTAGTGTGCATGGTGGCGCTCACTTTTAATCCTAACACTCGGGAGACAGAGGCAGGTGAACTTCTAAGTTTGAGGCTAGTTTGGTCTACAGAACAAGTTCCAGAAAAGCTAGGAGTATGTAGAAAGGCCCTGTCTTGAAAACCACACCACCCCCCAAAACTAAAACCAAACAGAAAACTATTTATATATGTGTGTGCCTGCAAGTGCCAGCAGAGTCCGGAAGAGAGCATCAGACATCCTGGAACTAGAGTTACAGGCAGTTGTGAGCTGCCTGGGTGGGTGCTGGGAACTGAACCTGGGTCCTATTCAAGAGCAACAAGTGCTCTTAGCAACTGAGCCGTCCTTCCAGCCCGAGGTAGTTCTTACCCAAACTGTCTAACATAATTTACTAAGTTGGAAATACGGTTTGAAAACTAAGAAGCCTGTACGAATCAGGGAAGCATTTCTGATGATGATAGATGCTCATCTCCAAGCCAATGAGGAAGAGCCTTCTGAATTCCTCCAAATTTGAGCTAAACCCACTTGCAAGCTATCTTGCTTACTATAAAAGAAAAGCCCGACCCTTTCCATAACATTATCAATAGGCCGTTTATCATGTTAAAAATTCGACTTGAAATCACACGTCGAGGATGAGCCGGGTAAAAGGTGAACAGTGTTTGCTTTCCCATCATACTCCTCCCAGGAGATTGCTTTGTTTCTCATTGTGAAAGACTTGGGAAAGGCAGTGTGGTTTCACTTGTGCTAAATGATCAAAGATTTGACTCTGTCTGTGACACACAAGTGTCGTGCACTTTCAGTTCATATTATATGACTTCAGAGATGCTTTCTAGAAGTCTCGTGCCCTTGGGCAAAGGAGAACATGATACTGGTAAAGGAAGAGAAAGTGTCTTGCATGGTAGCAGAGCCTGAGCCCCAAACCTTGAGTTTTCACAGGGTGGTACCAGATTTTATCTTGGGTCCTGGCACACAGAGATGGCTTTAACGGTGACAGCTTCTTCCTTTTCCTCTACTGAGAAAGAGTGAGAATTTCATACTTTTATCATACCGAAGACCTGGGCCAGTGTAACCTCCTTTTCCTGGCACATTTATTTAGCTGCCAGATCACCACACAGAGTGTTCCTTTACTGATCCTGTCTACCCCTCCCAAACAGAAAGGGAGAAATACATGAGCAGACTGGACTTTGTGACGGAGTTATTTTGTTTTGCCCTGAAGATGACATCCTTCACCAGACTACTTACAAGTAATTGGCCAAGTTGTGCTCTTGCAGCGTATGTGTTTCAAAACCATGAGGGGTTGTGTCAAAGTAGTCATTGCCAATGCCACAGATGAAGCATTTCGTCTATAAAAACAAACATAAAAGGAAACCACCTTAGTACGCATAGCTGCAAAAACCACTGACAGCCTGCTGAACTGGGGACAAGGAAAACTGCCTTCCTGTTTAATGCTATGGGCTAATGTGCCTTATTCAGCCCACCTTTCTAGCTGAAGATGCTGCTCCCTCCAGTATGAGACAGGAGGCAGCAGTGTGTCAGGCATGGCAGGGTGGAGCTCACAGGGCATTAGTGCCCAGAGCTGGTAGCTTGGTACAGAGGAAGCGAGACAAGAGGCATGGGAAGTTTTAGTAGCTTTGCTTAGGGACGGCTCTAATTAATAGCCCTGTCTCTGGTTTGAGAAACCGGTGTGCGGTTGAAGTAAGCAGAAAGGACGGTACCTCCATGTCTTCACGCACTTGTTCCTGCTGGTCTCTCAGCTCTCCAAAAGCATCAATAATCAGACCTGGGTTTTTAAATACAAAGGACAGAGTACCTTCTTCTGCATCATAGTCTCGGGGGAGAAGTGGCAGAGCCCATTTTGATTTATCAAAAAAAATGAATTATCAAACTGAGCTTGTCTATTACAGCAAAATTAAAGGGGGAAAGGGCTATGTTTTCAAACACTTGGTCCTGGCTAGTCAGTTCTCATTGCTTTTCTTCCTGTGCCTCTGCTGACAGCTGCTTCCCTTAACTCTTTCTTCTCCTGATCCCCGGATATCAATCATGTGTTCTCATTGTTTTTGATCAATGTCTTCCCTCGTCGTTTTTTGCTTCTGAGTCCTCAACACTTAAATATCAGCATGACTCAAATTAAATTAATCATCTTTGCTTCTTCAGTTCTTAGCAAACTGTTGACTAAAATATCAGTACCTTCCTATCCGCTCTAAAAGACAATAAGACATGTCATATCTTTATAGCTCCTTTCTCCCCTGTTTCCCCACCTCTCCACATGGGAGAACAAAGAAAAGGGTAAGGCAACCACAGGAGACATCTAGGAAGCAGAAGGGATGAAGGCATAATTTAGGGTGAGGAGTACTCTGTGCATGCCCTCAAGTTTCTTGAAATTGTCTCGGGGGCTCTTTGGCTCCCTATATACAAGACTTCACAGACAATTAGTGCTCCATGAATTAGGGGAAAAAACTTCTTTGTAAAACAAGCACTTGATGGATATAGAAAAGCAAAACAAACTAGATGTATTTAGTCCAGCTCCTATGCACTGTAATTGACAACCATACCTTGAATGATGGCCAGCAAGATGACAATGACAAAGAAGAAGAAGGTAATGTCAAAGACGATGCGATACATCTCGTAAGGGTCACCAGCAGGGTCTTCAATTTCATCACCAATGCCGCCACCCGCTCTCACTCCCACATACATGTGGAAGAGGTAGCACTAGGGAAGATGTTGGTGGCAGTTCAGGTGAAAGGGGAATGGCTCTCCAGGGGCATGGTCACCTCACACTACACATCTAAGCATGACAGCCTTGAACTAGGAGCAGGGACCTTCTTCAGTGATGCTGGTTTTGCTGTCCACCAGGATGGAAAAAATCCTATATATATATATATATTTTTTTTTTTTTTGGTTTTTCGAGACAGGGTTTCTCTGCAGCTTTTTTAGAGCCTGTCCTGGAACTAGCTCTTGTAGACCAGGTTGGCCTCGAACTCACAGAGATCCGCCTGCCTCTGCCTCCCGAGTGCTGGGATTAAAGGCGTGCGCCACCACCGCCCGACTAAAATCCTATGTTTTTGAAAACCTACTTTGAATTGCGATGCATATAATAAAAGGTTGTTAAGGCCTGATGGTATGACATATACCAGCTATTGGCTTTGTCTTGTTGAACTTCAAGGCTGCCAGCCTGATTTTTAGGCTCTACTTCTTTATCCCTTGTATATTTTCCAAGAATTTCCATCAAGTATGGGTTGAGCATCTCTAGCCTGAAGTCAGAATGTTTTTAAACATAAAACTGTTCAAATGCTGTCATGACACTGCCTCAGGTCCAATATTCACCACCTGACCTCACATCATGTTCACTGTCAAAGTACATCCTAAATACACTTGTGTAAAATTGCTTTCAGACTTTGGCTTTAAAATATAAAGGGAGCTGATGAATTTCATGTTTAGATTTTTGTTCTACTTTTTAAGACATAGGATATATGCAGGTATTCCCCAATTTGAAGCACTTATGTTCCCAAGACTTTGGATAAGGAACACTCAACACACTCAACTTGCAATCGACTTTTTTTGACACATGTGTTTATATTTATCCGAGCACTGCTTCATTTAGCCAGCCACACGTATCCTTTCCCCTCACCAGTGGCCTTAGACTCACAGAGAAGGGGCAAATCCAGAGCAGGGAGCAGCCTGAAGCCAGGCGCCAGGTGCATTGGTGTTCTGATGATTGGCATTGCTATCTTGTCCCAAAATAGCATAAGGGGAGTTTTAGCCAATAAGCATTACCTGTTTATAGAGAAATGCTCCAAGACCTTTACCTAGCATGTCTTCCCCTGGAGTTAGACTGTGATAAGCCCTAGAAGAAGATGCCACTGCTACCTCTACAGCATGTCTCCCCGCCCCAGGTGTGCCTTTCATTCCGACAGGGCTGGACAGGATCCCCCACACCTGACAGACACGTCTTATCCTGCTGTGTCATGCTCTTAGCCTTTGGTGTCTATCTTGAAAGAAGCCAGATGAATGGCTGAAATAAGGATCTCTGATCTTTGGAACTTCACTCCCAATTTGCAGAGATGAAAACGAAAGCTGTAGTGCCATGGAATTTAGATGTGCTCCCTCACAGTGTGTCTAATGCTGGCACCCCTTGGCTCCCACAGTGTGATGACACCATTACATCAGCCCCATCTCTCCACGACACTGCCTTCTTTTGGACAGATGACAACTGGTCTCTTCTCCAGTGCCACCACCTCTGTGGTTTCTCTTCCAGAGAGGCGCTGTGGCCAGGCCGGCGTGTGGCCAGGCCGGCGGGTACTCACTGTCATCATGTCGTCACACTTCATGTCCGGCTCGTCGTCATCTTCACTTTTGTTATAGAACTTGCGGAAGAAGTTGAAAGCCACCACAGTATAGAGGTAAACAACCACAGCCAGGAGGCCAACAGTCAGAACCAGCTAGAGATGAGCAAACGGAGATGGAGAGGAGTGGAATTTCAACCCTGGGAGGCTCATGGGACCCCCAGTAGTAAAAGCTGACAGTGATGTAGAGAACAGCTTGACCAGGCTTATCAGAAGAGTTCATAGGTGGAGTGTCAGGGCCGAACCATATCCTCCCTGCGGCTGATGTGTGGAGTCCTGATCACTAGCATCTCAGGACGCCGCGACTATTTGGAGGCAGTGAAGGTGGTCCCCAACCCAATGTCATTCGTGTCATTATAAAAGGAGATTAGGAGCCAGATGATCTAAAACACATGCACCCAGAGTTACAGTTGTGTGCGATGGCACTAGAGCATAGTTGTGCACAAAACAAGGAGAAAAACCTCAGAGGAGACCAAGCCAGTTAACACTTTCATATTACGCTTCAGCCTCAAGAGCCTGAAGCCATAGATTCATCACTAAGTCACCAATCTAGTATTTTCTGGAGGCATCTGCCCCACACGAATGCCTGGAGTGTGGTTTTATACATAGCGAAGGGCAAATGTACCTGTGAATCCAAGGGAAGGTGCTGTGAGAGGGTCCTCTTGCCTTTACAGAGCTGCTTCTCTAAGCTGCTGCTGAGGAAACCTAAGTCTCCTCAGACTGGTGGCTCCCTCTCAGCTATATTGTAATCTAGCCATAACCTGCATAATCACCCCAGCTTTGAAGTTATTGCAAATATTACAATGGTTGAACCAAGAAGTCTGCTTGGGTCCACCATGGTGTCACAGGACATGTTTAGTTCCATGTTATATAAGGAGGCCAGAAATTCAGCACATGAATGAGGAGTCCGAGGGACCTGCCTCTGCGACCCATTCCAGCAGGGACTAGATCTACTGGACTGGAGGCAAGAGAAACAGTGTAGATCGTTTGCTTCTGAGGCGCTGCACACAAGGGAATAGGCACAAAAGCTAAGGTAAGCAGCAAAATTGACGTTTTGTTGGCCCTCTAAGAGATGAAGTTATTCAATTCTCAGGGAACAGATCTCATATGAAGTGCTTTAGAGGAGAGGGAGAACTGGAGCCTCCTACCAAAGGTAAGCAAAGGGATTGTTGGACCTAAGCTCTGCCAGATACCAGCTGTGTAGTCTTGGGGTGGGGTGGGGGAGTCACACAGCCTCTTAGCCTAAATTCTTTTGAGATTAACATCTACCTTATAAAGTAGTTATGAGACTCAGACCCTGAAACATGGCATAAGCTTGGCATATTTTGGATTTCTTATTGCCCTGTCCCATACAAAGGTTTAGAAGTATGACGGAATATGTCTCACACATACTTAACTATACTTGTTGAAGAAGAAAATGCTGAACAGTTTTGAGTTTGCAAATAAGGAGAATGCACTAGAAGCTTTTAGTATGACTATAGTCATTGTTGTAGCCAGTCTTCTACATATGGTCGAAGTCAATTCTTTGTTTAGCCATGTAGAGGTACGCATTACGTGTATGCATGCATATTATGTGTAAATGTATATTAAAAGTATACATATTAACTTACTTATTACTAGGAACACATGTTTGAAGTCCCTAGGAGCTTTATACATACACTAACTATCTCCCAAGGGTAAATAAGAGCTATGGAGGAAGGGGTAGGTTCATAAAAGGTACCAAAAGTGATTGTGATAGACTGTCCATTACTCTGCTCAGCCCATCCTTATTCTCCTAGTTGATTCTAACTTTAATGTTCCATCATCAGTTGGCTATGGATTCGACAAAAGAACTGCTACTTGTTCAAGAGTTTGTCCAAGAAAGAAGCATTCCACACCAGGACAAATTCCTTTCCTGACATACACTTGCATACTACTTTTTTTTCCTTTTCTGTACATTGTTACAAGTAAGTATAGACCAATACCTGTTTGCCATTGTGAGTTACAGATGACAGGATCGTCCTCAAGGTCTTAAAGCCCATTGCAATGTCCAACAGATGAGCAGCAAAGAAGAAGTTGTTGTAGTGGCCCAGGACAGACATGGTTGTGTACCAGGCAAGGTAGAGAAAGGACTGTAGAAATGGGAGAAAACTGGGGATTTTCCAGGCATTTATGATACGATGCACTCGTTAAACTACATTCCCCTCATTTTGAGGAACAAGATGAAGAAAAGGGGGCATAGGTGCTGGGGTGCTGGAAGTTGTCGGAGCCCCTTTCATGTCAAACTATTGCACAAGGCAGCGTTTCCCCTAGCACCTCTCAGGCACCTGATCCATGATTACCCAGGGAGGCTGCAATGAGAAATCAGGGCTTGCTTATTCCCTGTGGAATCCAACAAGACCCCCTGACTTAGGGCTCAAGATCTTGTTTTTTTCTGGTACTGTACTTACATTGTCAGTGAAAACCACCCCCAGCTTCCAAATATGGTACTTCATGTCGATGGAACTTAGCCTAAAGAGGAACAATAATTTCATGACTTATAAATGTCATTGTTAGTTAAGTGCTTAATAAAGGGGAAAATTTCTTAGGGTGAATAATATAAACACAGCTTCAAATTTTCTTCAAGTTACATAGGCTTCTCAGAGACAAAGAATGGTTTGAATCATGCATCTGGAAACCTTAGTCTTTGGACACTTTGGGGCATAAGAACTGATTGGCCATGAAATCCTTTAAAGCAGTCCTTTCCCAATTTGTAAGAAAACCAAAGACATGCTTTATTTTCCCCTCTAGCTCACTGCAGAGGATGGGAAACAAAGAATTTGTCTTTGCCACTTGAGCTCCTGATCTCTGTACCATGACAGCAGAGAGGCTGCCTCCACTTTGGTCTCTTCTACTGGGCTGAAGTCGAGGGCATTCTTATCCAAACCCAGGAGTTCAGCGATGCGCTCCGCTCCGTAGAGATCTCCATACTTGTTGATTACCTAAAGCAGAGAAATGGCAGGGTGGGCTGTGGTTACACCACCACCTCCCAACTGTTCTCCAGCTTTGATGTCTTCAGAGTTTTGCCATGCTGAACTTTTTCAACAGGTTAAACAAGATACCATTCAAAACTGACTGGAAAAGGAAAAAGTCACCCTAGAGAAAATTAAAGAGATGATGGCAATCAAAGAAGTTCCTGTCTCTCTGCAGAGAAAAGATGCCTAACGTGGAGGAAGCAGCATGGGTTGTGTGCAGGTGCTGAAGGCAGACGGGTATGGGAACAAAGCAGAGGCCCACATGTGCAAGTCCTCTGCAGCTGAGTCCCCAGATGCCATCTTAAGCCTGACATCACATTTCCTCATATTAGTACACGAAGAATGTGGACAGCTCACCACACGTGCACACACACACCTCTGCCCCAAGAGAAGACATACCTTCCTCTTCACAAACTTGTCCCAGTAGTTATTAGGAAAAGATCTGAAAACAAAGACGAAAAGGGCAGGTTCTTAATTATTAACTTCAAGGCAAACGCATCACGAAACTTTCTAGTTTGAACATCTGGATCTGTGATCTCTTAGATCTCTGTCCCGCTCACTGATGTACACAGGCTGTGATTGATGTTTGGCATAATCCCAGGCCCCTGCCTTACAGTTCTGCTGCTTTGTTTCAACTGAGTCACTTGGGAAGCCACTCTGCAGTTTCTGTCTCAAAATTGGGTTAAGAACAAGGAACCAGCCGGGCGGTGGTGGCGCACGCCTTTAATCCCAGCACTCGGGAGGCAGAGGCAGGCGGATCTCTGTGAGTTCGAGGCCAGCCTGGTCTACAAGAGCTAGTTCCAGGACAGGCTCTAAAAAAGCTGCAGAGAAACCCTGTCTTGAAAAACCAAAAAAAGAAAAAAAAAAAAGAACAAGGAACCATGATGACGCACCAGCAAGAAACATATGTTGTTTTTTTGTTCTTGAAAACCAATCCAACTTTGCACACTCCCTTCCCTGCTCCCCTTGTGTCATGCTCCTGGATAAGCACGTTACCACAGCTCGGGAGGACCTCATCATCACCCTCTGCTGGTCCTCCCGGGCCACAAATCCAGCTGTTTCTTGACCATCTACCTGGATCCCAGTATACATCAGAAACAAAAACCAGAAGGAAATGTACGTTTCCCATTCCGTGACTGTCGGTGACTGGGGAGATGGGATGGTGAGGGATGTGCCAGGACACATAGACGAGCTCTCTTACATCAGTGTCCCAGCCAGAAGGAACTTAGGTTAATTTAGAAAGAGTTTTTATTGACCCCGTGACTCTCTACTCACTTTCATCACCATATACTCGTGTGGTACCTACTTCCTTCCAGGACTTAGATCCCTCTCTTCTAGAGGTGGCATCTTGTTCCATGACATCCCAGTCCTCTCAGAGGCATCATGTTTCTCTGCCTGGAATTTTCTCTAGTTCCATTCCAAGTTTTTCTTCTCATTAAACAAACAAAAAAATTTGCCATCCTTTGGAATGTTAGCAAAAATGCTTAAAATGTGTTGCTTCCAGCCAGAATGAGCAGACCCTTCCTGGGAGGGTTTCTCATAGGGCAGCTTTTGGAACAAAGCCAACCCTTGCTATATGCATTCTTACTAGGTTTTCCTTCCTCTGGGTCATTCTTAGTGAGTTTGAGTCACACAGCAGTCTTCAATCCTTCCAAAGATGATAAGAAAGTCAAGACCTTCCTCTCCCAAAAGGATGGCAGTCTTGAGGATAAAAATTTTTCCACAGATTTGTTTTAGTTGTTGTTAAAATAGTTTATTCATATTAATGATCTAATTGCCAATTAAAAAACAAATGCTGGTACTATAGAATAAACTGCCAATAGACATAAGATCAAAATTATTTTTACTCTTCTGTGTGCATTGCTACTTGATTTTTTATGCATGACATTTAGAGTCTATGAGAGTAAAAACCAAGCCAAATTTCCTCTACCACCTTGAGCCCCACGCCCATTTTTTTTCTTGTCTCTTTTTTAGGTAGGGTTTTATTGTGTAGCCCTGGCTGACATAGAACTCACAGAAAAAGCTAGGTTCAAAGTTAAAGTGATCTTCCTCTCTGTTTCTAAGTACTGGGATTATACATCTGGGTCACCATGACCAGCTTTCTCCAGCACACACCTTGTCTCTTGGTCCTGTTTTGTACCGAGTAGGATATTCCACAATAAAAGCTAAAGGGCTGTGTTTACGACTATTTCATGGACATGATCTTATCTTGGTCTCAATTTTGAATGTCTTGTCCCCTCACTAAGGCTAAGGTCAAGAAGTTCCTTGAAGGTAGAACATACATTTTCACATCATTATTTTCCTTAAGCCCTAGAGAACAGACTTGCAGAAGAAATTGCATAAAGAATATGCTTAAATCCTTAGCCTCTTTAGTAATTGGCAAATGTACAATGAGGTGCTATTACACCCCAACCAGATCACCAAAATTACCTGACACAGTGCTGACAAACAGGTACAGAAGTAGAAACTCTCTGTATAGCACTGTTTATAACGTATCCTGCAACAAGCATTTTCCATATCTTTCTCTCGAGCAGACTCCCCTCAGAGGAAGAGCTCTTTCACTTATGCACAGATGCAGGGATTTTATGGTAGTGCTGTTTTTAACAGTGGGAGCCAGAATCAGATGAAATATCTACTATCAGGAAAACACACCAAGTCTTGCTTGTAAATACACTTACATGGAAAACATTACAGTTTGGGAGACAACTTATCAACATAGGTGAGTTCACTGAGAATCAGAAATGACACATAATGATGATTAAAAGATTCTCTACCAGTATTACATATGTAACATGACAATCCCATGTACATAGAGTCTAGAATATTTAAAGTGAAATCATGTGTTTAGGCGCAAAGAACTAGTTAAAATATAAGTTAAAGCAAGATAATGACCCCATACATACTAGCACTAGCAACTACTTAATGATCAATTCCATTGACCACTAATGGATATTACGGAATATGTTAGTTGTAGGAGCATGGCTGGGAGGATAACAGGGTTTTCAAGCTAGCAGCTATGTTCTAATTTTAATCTCTGTGGCTTGTTACTCTCTATTAAAATAAATGCGCATATTTGTTAGGTCCTTGTATATGTGTGTGCCTCACAATATAAAAACAGGAAAACTCAGAGTGGACAATAGGCACCAAGACCCAGTAATTCTATGTAGCACAACAGGACAAATACAGTCCATAACAACTCATTATCAGTTCAGAATAACTAGAGGAAATGTAAAGGTTCCCAGACCAGAAGTGATAATATCTTAGTCCATAGAAATGCCCCTTATTTGATAATTTGATACGTATGTTGAATTACAAACACTCTTTTCATAAAATCAGTAAATATTACATTATGTTTCATTTAAATTTTAATTTACAACCAAACTTTAAGAAGAGACATGGCATCTATGCGCAACTGTGGTAGAGTGAGAAGCTATTGACAGAATTGCCCCTCCCATGATGCCCTTGCTGTGAAAAAAAATCAGCTTTTACGATAGTTGTTGTACTTGTTCATGGATGTCCCTGCTCACAAATAAACAGTACTGGCCGATCTCGCCTTGGAACATGAGTGCTTTGTTCTCAGTGTCTCAGGTAAGTTCTAGAAACAGAACGGCCTTTTTTACTAGCACTTTCCCACGGTATCACATTGCCCCAGACTCACATGTCCTGGATAACCAGACAGAACATTTCTCAGCATATTAAAGTACTTAATGTTATCCAAAATGTCTGTAATTTAATGGCAAAAGATGAGAAAATTAATCCGCTTTTGTTGTTTCTCCTTCTATGAGGAGATGGACAGGAATCTGCAGGCAGGGACAGAGGATAGATGTTTATTGTGCCTATTATTTCTCCCAAAGCCTTCCCTTCCTAGAGACTGATTAGTTTGGTTCTACCTACCTAGACCTGCCTCTCAGTTTCCTTAATCATCTTTGAGTAGGAAATAATTCCCCTAGAGTCAGGATCCTATCTACTATGTGTATCTTAATTGAAACAGCAAGAAGTCTTAACATGGTTGCCTTTGCTCATGTGTTCACTTCTATTTCTTTACTCTCATGACCAGAATTTATCTTACAGTTTTCATAGTTGTGAATGTATTGGTATTAGAGCATGCCATTTGTGCTTGGTGATAACACAGACACTTGCTTTTATAGGATCAGAATGAAGGGCACTTACGGTGTGTTGATCACCAAGCGGTCCCACTGCCCCTTGATGTCATCTTCAGATGGCTGTTCAGTGATATACAGACCGTCAAACTCTAGCTTCCTGGCAATTTCTTTCTCCCTTTTGAATACTACCAGAGGCACCTGCAAATGAGAAGACACTCATTACCTAGAGGTTTGTGCCTAATGCACCTTTCCCAGGACCTGTCACAAATCAACTTTCCTGAGTAATGGCAGTAACCCTTTATACTGGGATTATATATATATATATATATATATATATATATATATATATATATTACAAGCATGTATGTCTGTGAACCGTTTGCATGCCTAGTGCCCAAGTAGGCCAGAAGAGAACATCAGATGCCCTGAAACTAGAGTAACAGGTGGTTGTGAGTGGACATGTGGTTGCTGGGGCTCAAACCCAGTTCTTCTGGAAGAGCAGCAAGTGCTCTTAACTGTTAAGCCTTGTCTCTAAACCCTATACTGGGATTTTTTTTTTATAGTAACTAGCTGTATGGCCAATACTAAGTAAATTTCACTCCTTGGCTAATATACCTACTCCTCCAAAAGTTGAGCTGATCTGAGCCACTCTTGAAAGTTAGACAGCTGACTATAGTAAGACATGCACAAATCCTGAAAAGACCATGTTTAGTTCCAGACTTGAATGGGATTTGTCTACTAGGACTTCCAGGCTCAGAACTAAACCAAGAAATAGAAAGGGCAATAAAGTATTCTAGAACAGACTGGTCAGCCCCAGGAATGTGTGGCAGCTTCCCAAGAGTCACCAGCAGTGAGGGTCAGATTGATGCCATAGGTTAGTGCATGAACTGTGTTTAGACAGTTACAGTGACAGAATTCAGAGGATTCTGTGCGTACTTGCTACACACTGATGATTTCTTCCTTTCAGTGAACTGAATCCTCTTTGCTATTACTTCCCGTCATTCTCTTACACAACAGACCTGCCTATTTTGTGGGCGACACATTCCAAAACATCCAGGGAACCCCTGAAAACATGGGCAGAACCAAACTTGTATGCACTTTGCTTTCTCTTAGACACATATGAATTTGATGGCCTTTTCCATCTTAACTGCCTATTTCGTGCTGTGGCTTTGACTTTTGCAGACTGAGGTTTGGCAGTAAAACAGTAAAAAGCAGCTCACATTTCTCTTTTTCCCCTCCATGACTTTATGGGTAGAAGATGCTCTGCCATCAGATCTTATCAACCTCGTCTGATTTTCTCTTCCTTTATTAAGAACTGTCACATATTTACTTGACCATTTTATGTCTTCTGGAGAATTTTCAGTATCAGTACCCTTACACTTTGGACGCCATTATTAAGTAAAATAAGAATTACTCAAATATGAGTACTGTGCTATCTTGCCAATCAGTGTGATAACTGAGAGGGCTAAGTGCCTAGTGGGTGGGTAGAGTATACTGCGTGAATACACTGGACAAAGGGGTGATTCATGCTCCAAACAGGATAGAATAAGATTGTTGCAGCTTCATCCTACTACTTAAAATAGCATATAATTTAACATTAATATGTTGCTTATTCATTGAACTTTTACTTAGTTTTTTAGACCACAGTTTACTGTGAGTAGCTAAAATCATGAGTTAGGGGGGTGCATGGGTAGTTGTAGTACATAATTGTAACTTTTTTAAAGACAAGATCTTATTTATGTAGTTCAATCTGGTCTGGAAATCACTATTTAGTCCAGTGTGATCTCAAATTTATGGCAGTCCTCCTATTTAACCCTCCCAGGTGCTATGGTTACAGGTATATGCCAGCACACTCCCAGGTGCTATGATTGCAGGTGTATACCAGCACACTCCCAGGTGCTATGGTTACAGGTGTGTATACCAGCACACTCCCAGGTGCTATGGTTACAGGTGTATGCCAGCACACTCCCAGGTGCTATGATTACAAGTGTACGCCAGCACACTCCCAGGTGCTATGGTTACAGGTGTATGCCAGCACACTCCCAGGTGCTATGATTACAAGTGTACGCCAGCACACTCCCAGGTGCTATGGTTACAGGTGTACGCCAGCACACTCCCAGGTGCTATGGTTACAGGTGTACACCAGCACACTCCCAGGTGCTATGATTACAAGTGTATGCCAGCACACTCCCAGGTGCTATGGTTACAGGTGTACACCAGCACACTCCCAGGTGCTATGATTACAGGTGTGTACACCAGCACACTTCCAGGTGCTATGATTACAGGTGTGTATACCAGCACACTCCCGGGTGCTATGTATACCAGACACTCCCCTTAATGTAGACTCTATCTGGTAGTATGGCATGTTATATGTTGTGATGGTTAGTCTTCACTGTCAACTTAACCCACCTCAGGATGACACAGGGGAAACACTGTCTTTGAGGGCATTTCAGGGAGGTTTAACTGAGGAGAAAAGGCTTACCATGAAGGTGGAAACTTCCATGGGCTGGGGCATGAGACTGGATAAAAAGAGGTAAAAGAGAAGCCAGTAGAATGCCAATATTCCTCTCTGCTTCCTGATACTTGATCTGAGCGAGATTTACACTCCTGCCACTACAGGAGTTGCTCACACTGCCCTGTCTTCCCCACCATGATGGACTGAATCTTCAAACCAAGAACCAAAATAAATCATTCCTCTCCTAAACTGCCTATATCAGGTGTTTTGTCAGGGCAATGGGAAAATTAATCAGTCAAGTTATACATAAATATAACCAGAGATCAGCACAGGGATTAGAAGCAATCCTTAACTAATGGTAGATTTAGAGAAGACAGAAAATGCCCTTGAAATTCCAGAAAATAAGAAGTCAGAATAGCTAGACCTCTTCTAGCAAAACAAATAAATAATAATCATTTATACACAGCCTAGGGGTCTTATTTATTTAGTCCACCCTCATGAAGAGATTACATGGAGGGGCCACGAGGAGAGGAAGATGCTCTGTGTCTACATGGAGAGAGGGGAGATAGACTCCCACTACTCTAATTACTTGGTGACATCTTTGGGACTTGAGTTTCCAAACTATGTTTTAATGTTTTTCCTCAAAGGTCATTACAATCATATCACTTTCACTGTTATTTCTGAGACAAAAGGGCAAGAATTATTTCTAAAACCTTACTTCTTGCCCCTCTGCCTCCCCGAAAACAGCAGACAACACTGGAGACCAATGACAGGAAGATGGCGAAGGGCTGACATTGGGTGTGACGCACCGTGAAGAGCCAGTGGCTGCTGCTGGCTCCCGGGTGACACGGGCAGGGAAGCAGAGCTGAAGCTGCTCTGCTGTCTGCTTGGAAGACACTAGAAAATAACGTGATGGCCAAGATACAGTCCCCTCCTGATATCCGGGTGACAAACACTCCACTCTGCCCTTCAAGGTGTTTGTACATCTTTCGAATCGGAGTCCACTCTGTCTTCTACAGGTCGCCAATGTATCTGTACCTCATCCCACAAGCTCTTGGGTTTCAGACCCAGAAATAGCAAACATGCTTCTGGGTTTACTGTTGCCCATTTTCTTGGTATTTTTGTACATATGAATGCGTTTCTTTTTCTGGAATGTAGTATTATTCTAATACTCATTTTTGACATAGAAACAGCACTAGGAAGGTCACGTGGCCCAACAGTTAGGAGTACAATCCCGACAGCCTGGCTCCAGAGTCCACGCTTTAAGGTTACAGTGGCAGACTCACTACAGCAGGGAAGCACGTGTTCTCTCTAGGAGAGGAGGCGAGTTCTCACGTGATGCTATTTCACCAGGAGAAGAAAGGGACACATTTCTTGGATTCATTCCAAGAAGACAACTTAGTGCTATAAATTAAAGGAGGAAATGTAACGGAAATAAAGTACTTGTAAAAACTGGTGTGATGGTTAAGCTTGGCTGTCGACTTGACAAGACAGCATTGCAAGGAGACAGACAACTAGGCCTGCCTGTGAAGGTGTTTCCAGAGAGGTTTAAGTGATGAGAAAAGATACACCCTGAGGGTTTAACTGATGAGGAAAGATATACCCTGAAAGTGGGTGACACTATCCCATGCGGCTCGGGTCCTGGACTGAGTAAAAAGGAGAAAGTGGGTGGATCACCAGCATTCGCGGTTCTCTGACGGCAGTGTGAACAGCTGCCTCCCTTCCTGCTACCACAACTGGACCATCTCTCACTGCCCTACCTTCCCCACCACAATGGATTGTACCCTCAAACTGTGATCCAAAATAGGACAAGTGTTTTTATAGCAACAAGAAAAGTAACTTACACAGTCATGGTCTAGGAATAGAAATGAGCACAGAACACAAAACGGAATGATTGATGTACCTGCAGTCTTAGCTAAAGATGGGCCAAATGAATGGTGCTTCCTTGTTCATGACTTGAGCAACCTCCAAAGGCAACTGTGAATCTGGGCCATCATGCAACTTGCTTTAACCAATAGAGGGTGGTGGAAATGACATCGGCAATTTCAGGCCTGATTCTTAAGAGGGACTAGCATTTTCCACTTCTGTGATCTTCAGGGAAATTCTAAGTCATTCATAAAAGAAGTCCACCCTCATGAAGAGGTTACATGGAGGGACCACGAGGAGAGGGAGATGCTCTGTGTCTACATGGAGAGAGGGGAGATAGACTCCCACTACTCCAGCTGAGACCTGCTTCCTAGCTGTTCATCTGCTAAGACACCAGACACAGGAACACGCCATTCTCGCCATTCTCACCTACTTGAGATCCCAAAAGACTGCCCACTCAACCTTTTCACATGGAGCAGAGAATGACTGACTGCCCACAGACTGAGAGGGAGAAGATGCTCGAGTGGTTTGTTACGTAGGTAACTGAAACAGGAGCACATCTCTGAGAACTATCTTGGGTCTCAAATGACTACAACCTAATGGAAAAGTACTTTTTATAAAAATCCAACAGCATCTCAGAGATCACAAGAAGCTCTCATGGCTAATGTCATTATTTGTGCCTTAGCGTAATGACTCTGATGCTGAGGTGTCTGGAGCGCTTCTCCTGCAGCAAGATTGTCTATAGCTCACTTTGCAGATTTTCATTTAAAAGCCTCAAGTCGGTGATTGAGAGCCTGCAGTTGTAAGCAGTCCCTGAGAGACAGCACTTGCAATGCCCCACCGTAGAGGACAAAGAGCTGATGGAACTCAAAAATGACATTTCTCCCTCAAGAAGTCAGAAAAGACCTAGAGGGACAGAATGCTCACCTTCAGGCAGTAATATCCCACCACACAGACCAGAGAGATGATGGTGTGGACAATGGCCAGGGCACGAAGGGTTGGGGCCATATACCCAGTGCTCTCCTGAAGAACAAAGAATACCATTGCTTCTTCCTCATCTTCATCATTAAAGGAGTTCCACAGGTTTGCAACATCCTCCGTCTCTTCTTCCAAAGGTTCTTCCGTGACCTGGCCCAAGACACACACCCATAACTATCAGAAGGAGCCTCAGTCACTGGGATCTTCCTATAGAGTTTATGTTAATACATGAAATTGTTACCAACCCAATGTTACCTGCTGAGTAAAGAGGGCCCCAGTGTTTCTAATAGTTACAAATATGAATTAGGTAGAGACAAATCCTATCTCTTGAAAAGGAAGCAAAAACATTAAACTATGGGCCTTTTATTATCTGTGTTGTAATTCTATGGTGAAGGAAAAAGGAGCAACAGGGTCCACGTGGAGCACAAACACAGTTTACACACATTTTATAGTTTCCATTCTTCCCCTTATTCATGGCTTCCCCTTCTGTTTCTGCAAATGACTCTCAGCTTTTATCCTATAACTTCAAGTACCTGTTGGTAGTCTCCACCTGCATGAATGGATTCCCCTCAACCTTAGTATGTTTTAAATCAGCTACACACACTTTACTATAGAATACTGATTTTCTTCTATGGGCAAGAAAAGTCAGTAGTTTGTCAAACTGAAGGTTGACATGGAGAAAACACTGTTTTGTAACAAGTTGGATTGTTAGTTTTAGAACCATCAGAAAGACAGAAAAACTATGTCAAGAATCTATGACCGTTCTTTAATTCATTAGCAACCATTTACATGCAACATGCAAGACCCACTCATCCATGTTCAGAATCTTCAATTATGGTGAAGAGACTCTCTGTTCCTATACTCATATTTCCTTAATGATGGTTTTTCATATGTTTCAACACCCCTAGATCCTATGATAGCCTATTTCTAAAGGAAAGAACTGTTTTCTTTCTTTCTTTTCTTTCTTTCTTTCTTTCCTTCCTTCTTTCTTTTCTTTCTTTCTTTCTTTCTTTCTTTCCTTCTTTCCTTCCTCCCTCCCTCCCTCCCTCCCTCCCTCCCTCCCTCCCTCCCTCCCTTCCTTCCTTCCTTCTTTCCTTCCTTCCCTTTCTTTATTTTGATTTTTTGAGACAGGGTTTCTCTGTGTAGCTTTGGAGCCTGTCCTGGCACTAGTTCTATAGACCAGGCTGGCCTTGAAACCACAGTGATCTGCCTGCCTCTGCCTCCCGAGTGCTGGGATTAAAGGCATGTGTCACCACTGCCTGGCATTACTGTTTCAAAATGTCCCATAGTTCTTATCATGGCATCAATACATGGGGTACACTCAATATTTGGAGATTAAATCACACAGGAATCCAAACAGTTGAAATAGTTTCCTAACTTGTTGTCCTGTTGGCAGTTCTGTTGCTAAACATTTTTTTAAAAGGTCATTGTCCTAGACATTTCCTTGGACCTTAAATTTTTGTTTCAAGTAAGATTAACAGTTTTGGTTATAGTTTTCCCTTATGTATGGCGTGCTTAGTCTGTTGCATATTTAGCAAATAACCCCTTAGTGAAGCATCACCTTATAAAAAAGCAGGATGAAGTTGATAGCGAAGGCTACAAACAGAGCAAGGAACCTCAGGTTGTAGAAATTCCTGGCCAGGTAGTGCTGAAAAGAAAAAGATAAGGAGAAGTAGGAGATGTAGAAGAGCCAAAGGCAGGAAGGAGAGCCTCCCTGTCTGACACCAAAAAGTGTGCCCTGGGTAGAGGTTTACAGGGGTATCTGTGCCTCAGTTCCTACTCCACTTGCGAGGCCCTGCCCTTGTTAGCATAAATTGTTTATGGGGAATTGGAAATATTGGTTCTTTAAAAATGGCTTAGGAGAATGTCCGAAGGAGTCTTACCTTGGATCCTGTCCCAGTAAACCAGATCTCTCAACATGCCACCAGCAGAGTTAAGCAGTCCCCTCCCCTGTATACATGCAGCCAGACTGTGGACCAAAGTTCATGTCCCTTTCTGAATCATGGCCCTAGGAACCTCCTCCGCCCACTTTCTCAGAGTGTACTCACTGCCATCTTCCCTGGGAAGCTCAGCACACAGAGGATGGAGCTGCAGCAGCTAGGAAAGAGCTCGACACTGCCTGGGGCCACACTGATGGTTGCTACCTACAGTGAAGGCCTGGGTTCTACAGTGCAGGCTTGGGTCCTACAGTGCAGGCCTGGGTGAGCAGCGAGTGAATCTCAACGCAGCTGATCAGAAAGAGAACATTACATACTATATACTGAAGCTTGCTTGTACACAGTAATGATGTTTTTGGGGCTAACTGAGCAACATAACCTAATACAGGAAATTTTGAACCAGGATCAGCGAAGTCCCCATGCAATTGCACGTTAATGTGCTTGGGAGTCGTGTACAGGTAAACCCCCATTTCCTTTAACACAAGAGAAAGAGGAAGATAAACAGGAAGAGAAGAAGGGGAATGAGAAAGTGGAGAAAGTGTGTCTAAGGAAAAGTGATACAAATCAGTGGCCAGCTCTGAGGTCCACTGGGCCAGCGCCTCTAGCAGAAAGGAGGAAGGGTCAGAGAGCTTACCAGTAACTTGGTCTGATAGATTTCCAGCCCCTTGAAGAAATTGGCCATGAAGGCTTCTGGCTTCTCAGCCTTCTGGCCACGCCGCCGTGTCTTCTTCACCGTCACCTCTGCCCACAGGTACTCGGCTTGTCTCTCCTCCTTGATTTTGTCTTCCTTTTCTCTGTCTTCCATGCTGCAGAGGTGAAATGCTGACTCAGCATGTGGGAGAAAGGCAGGTCAAGCTTGGTCCTGTCAACCTACTCCCTGGGCATGAAATCTACATTCAATGAGAGGGACCATTTTGATGATCCAACGTGTACAATGGATATAATATGTGTTTTTGCTGTTTGGGAATTAGACTTAACAATTCTTTTTTTTCTTCTTCAAAAATACTGTCCTTTTCTTACTAAGTAAGTCTTCTTAGGATTAGCAATGGTGCCTCCTACTCCTATCAACTTGGGCAGGAATTAAATGTGATATCTAAAAGAGCTAAGTACAGGCCTGCCATATAGTAGTTATTCAATAAACATCACAGATCGTCCACCATCAATGTTATATGAAGTTGCTAAATGTGGATGTTTGATAATTTGTCAAGTCAATGAAACCCTGATGAATTGTCAGAACTATAAAGTTAATAAGTGTATTATAGAGCTGAGATAAAAGAAATTAAGAAAAAGAAATATGCCCAGGGCTTGTAGAATACCTGTTGCTTGCACTGATAGAAATCAGGTTTCTATTTACTGCAGTTATAGAACGGCAACTGCCAATCAAACATTGTCCACCAGCCACAGCAAGCAGAGCACCCACGCCCCTAGGAACTTACTCAGCCTTCTCAGATTCAGCCTTTCCTTCGGCTTCACGCACTGCTTTCATCTCTGCAGCCTGGATCCAAAAACAGCAACCAGTCAAGGCTCCTCAGAAAAACAAGTCCAGGACAAACCTTTCTCTTTATGGTTACAAGTCCTAGTGTGTGTGTGTGTGTGTGTGTGTGTGTGTGTCTATTTCTGTCTGTCTGTTTCAGCGTCTCTTAGGATTGCAGGGCATAAAGTGTCTTGCTGTCCATCAAACCTGCTGCTACGAAGAGATGCCAAGATAGATCTCAAACCTAAAAATTTACTTGCCTTCCAGTTATTTACTCAACCCAAGCAGGAAACTTATACATAAACCTCAAGGGAGCCCCATAGAAGCAGGCAGGACGTAGGTCATGGATCACAGGGTGTCTAATCTGGAATCCCTCTCTATCTGACAAGCCTCCAGCATGTCCCCAATCCTCCTGTCACTTCCCTGGTCCCTCTGGCTGATAGCTACCACACTCAGAATGAAACCATGCTCCTCGGCGAAGCCAGCCTATCCTGTAGGGTCCTGGCTTTCTCTCTATTGTTACTGTTTTTCTATTCAAATGCTCCAATCTTTCTTCCCATGGAAAGGAGTCTTGAGCTTTCTGCACACTAGGGACTTCTCAGTGGTCTGACCCTCTGCCTTGATCATGAGACCCTGGCCTTCCATATGTCTGCCATGCTTCAGTATTTGGCTCAGATCTCATGTCTTCAGGAGCCTTTTTTGCTGCCCTGTTTATAGCAAATTCTATCAAGAATTACATATTTATCCAGAGGACCTAGAGGACTCCACCATGTCCCTTCTAACCCATTAGTGTGTTTATTAACCTGCACAAACATCACCAATGGTAATTATCTTATTTACTTGTTATCTTTCCCCACTTGAGACTAAGTTCTATGAAAGCAAGACTAGATTTTGTTAACCAGAGCATAGTCTAGTGCATGTAGTACCTGTATTAGTCTCTAACTTTTGTCAAATGGTCCTATGTCATGAGCCTATCCAAGAGGCAATGCAAAATAAATGATACAATAAGGACACCTATGCTGGTGCCTCCCTCCCTGGCTCTCCACACCTCTCTTCCATTGCCTAATACTTCCTTCATAGCATACTTCTTATTTGCACCAACTTGTTCAGTGTATGTCTTTTCTATAAAATTTCTCAGTTGTCACTCAATTCTCAGACCCTAGAATAGTGACATGTGCATGTTAATGTGTCAATAGCTGATAATAGAATTAATGAATGGATGTGGTCAAGTTTGATGTTGCAAGAGAAGGAAACATCCAGAACATTCTGTGGCCAATGGCCTCTAAGTTACTTTTGTCTTATCCATTCAATCTAGTTAACTGACTCAGAGTCCTAATGATAAAAATGTTCCGGGCATGATCAGACTCATGGTAATAGGTTGTCAATAGGTAGTAGTAATTATCATCAATATCATATGAAGTTGTAAGTAGTGTTTAGTAACCTTTCCAGCTAGTGAAACTCTGATCTATTGGGATTATAAAGTTACCAAGAGAAACAGAACATATCTATTATAGAGCTTCAGTGAAATGGAATCAGAGCTTACAGGGTATATAGAAATACTGCCTCCTAAGAAATCTCCTCATTCATTACACTTGGTTTTCCATGCTTTCACTAAATCAACCTGTACACCATGAATACCAACTTAATAAAAGTCTGAAGCAGGTGAAGGTCTCAGATCACCATATGTTCAAACTCTACAGTGTAGACTAGAAGTCTTCCTGGTGACTAAACACTGAAATACTCATCTAATTCACAATGTCCTCATACCTGGCGAATCTGGAGTGTCAGAATACCCCTATCTGAACCAGCGTTAGTGTTATGACCTGTGCAAACAACACACAGATTGTAAAGGACAACAGAGAGACTATGCTTACCTGTGCTTTCCTTTTCTTCCGCACAGTACTCTCTAATGTAGGGGGCTCATCCTTGCCGATGATTTCAGAGAGGTCACCCAATCCCACTTCAGGCCCTTGCTTTAAGCCACTGTCTTTCTTTGCGTGGATTCCAAAGAGGTCAGACATGATGTCTGAATCTCCCGGCTCCCCCTTTACAAAGTGGACCAGTTCAGTGGTGACACCTGGCTCAATCATGTCTGCCCTGTCAGCCTCCATGGCGTCATCATGGATCCCAAACTGGGTGGGGTCAGGCATGTCGCCTAGGATCTTGGTCACTCGGATGTTCTTTGCCCCTTCGACGAGGCCCCCACCAAACACTGTGTTCCAGAGGATCTGAAAGATGCCTCCCAAGATAGAGAGGAACAGCTGGAAGAGGCCCACAGATAGCATCCAGAAGAAAGAGACGAAAACCTTCACCAGCTCCTTGGCACTCATCTTTTTTACATTTCGGTACTGTTTCCTGAGGTTCTTCAGGGTTGCCCTCTTCAGAAAGTTGGTGACATTTCTCTTTGCCGAGGCACAGGCCATGGCAAAGGCAGAGGCAGGCTCCATAGTCTTGTCCTCCTCTCTCTCCCCCTCCATTTCCATCGTATAAGCAGACTCTTCACCCTCTTCCTCTTCCTCTTCCGGTCTGTCGGTTGAGTCGGATTCTGAGATCTGAGATGCTAATTGCATCTCGAAGATTGTGTCCTCGCAGAAGTTCACAAACAGCTCCATCTTCTCCTGCTCCCCACCTTCATTGACGACATCAAAAATGAACTGTCGCTTGGACTCCTTCACTTGAGGCTTTTCCCACTGAGTTCGACTGGATTCGCTGATCTCAAAATAAACACGTTCAATTTTCTTGGCCCCGCCCATGATCTCGATTCGACCCAGGTACGGTTCAAAGTAATTAAGCACACTTTCTGCTGGGTCCAACAGGCACTTCAAGCGAGAATCATTGGGCATGTGTTCAGAGAGATTTGTCAGTAACACAGCCACATTGAACCCTATGTCCTTGGCTGGCTCGTGGAACCGTTCTACAAAATCAATATAATTAAACATGTCATTCTCGTCAGCCTCCGTACAAGAAAGGAGGAAGTCGATCTCTGACTGTGTATATTGCTTTAGACCTTCCATGGCCTTCTGGAATTCTTTCCTGGAGATGATCCCTTTACCATCCGGGTCATATTCTTTGAAGGTATCTGAGCTGGTTAAGTCTTTAAGTTTCAAGAACATGTCAAAGAATTTCAAGATCATCTCTACATTAGTGGATGATTCTACCAGTGTGTCAACCATCTGCTTTCCAATAGTTCCGTTTACCACATTTCCTGTGAGGCAGGTTCAGAAAGACATACAAATACATCAATGAACCCAGGCTGTCGTGTAACTTGGCAGGTTGCTCTTTTTTAGGAGGCTTACGTGCCAAATTAGTCAGTTCATTTCTGACCATGTTGATTTGAAAATAGAGAGCAGCAAGCCATTACAACCAGCCCACCAGGAGCCAAGGGAGAAGAATCCAGGGTGAAAGGGAGATGACCACACCATTGCCTTGTTTCTGCCCCGGGGCCTAGGAGGTGGTTCCACTATCAGATCTTTGGGAATATGGAGGAATACATGGTGTCCCTTTGACCCCTTTGACCTGGGAGGTTGCCCAATTAGATGGCTGGCATACACACTGGCAGCCAGCTGTGTTGAAAAAGCAATGGGGAGAGGGAGAGGATAGGGAGGGGCAAAGCTTAGAGGTTTTCCCCAGTTCATTCTGGCTTTCCTATTGGCATCAAATGAGTTGGTTTCAAGCTTTGTCCATCAGACCATGTGCCCCTCATTCATTTTTTTCTTTCTCAGAATTTGTCATTCTAACCAATGTCTTATGACATCAGTGACCTGCCAGAAGGATAATCTGTGTGATTAGCAAGGTTAATGCTCAGACCAATTATAATCATGTGAATGCCTAGTTATACCAAACAGCCCAACCTTCCAGTAGGGACAGAAGCATCACCACCATGTCCTGAAGGAGATCCAAGAGTTCCTTCAGCAGCTCGATCTGACTGGAATCCTAGAACAGAAACAGGAGATACCCTGAGCTATCTGAGCCCTCAGCAAAGTCCAGGGCAGGGAGCAAGAAGGGCCTGCTCTGGGAAGGTTAGGTGAGGGGCTGCATCCAAGTCAGGAAGGAGCTCCCTTCTTGTTGTGAGTGAAGGTGGCTTTTACCCACTGCCTGTAGGACAGGGAAACTCCTCCATCAGGGCTTCTTCACATTTTCCTTCGTACAAATGTGGCAGATAGACTGACTGTTACCTCAATGATTCCTAACAGCCCCATCCACTGAAGGGCCATCAGGAACATTCTCAAGTCTATTTTATCATTTTCTATACTGGAGGACTATCTCCCATGAGCTTCATGGGAGATATTACTGTAATAAGTAAAGATTAGTTTACTCAGTAGATTCTCCTTTCTTCCTGGGTTAGTTTAACCTAGTTGCAGTTGGCGGTGATCAGGGTGTCAGTGAGTTCTTAGAATAATACACAAGCACAGCGACTCCTCTGCATGCTCTTGAAGCTCTGTTTGGTTTTAATTCAAGCAACGCAGGCAGAGTTCTGCAAGACAAGCTCTGTGCTGCAAACCCTTTGGCATGTATAGGATGGTAGATGAAGATCTCATCTAAGGGTGAAATTAAAATTAGAAAAGGATGCTTAGCAGAATAATCTGCGGGTAATTTTGAAAACTGTTCTTTGGGCCACACTTCTTTTACGGATTCTTCCTCCCTCTTATAGAAAGACACAGCTCGTTGCCTAGCCATTCAGTGCCCCGAGGGATTTGTCCCTACCTACTGTGTGTCACAGCTGCATTTGGAAGGAAGAGAAAGGAGCCATAGCAGTAGAGCTGAGAAGAGGCCTCCAAGGTCATTCCTTCTAACCCTGAATGTCTTACAGATGATGAAAACAGGAGCCAGAAGTCACTGATGTGGAGGGGGCAGGGCAAGGGCTCTTCTCTCCAGAGCCTCCACCGCACACTGCCATGGCTGACACAGATGTGGACATGCTACTGCCAAATTAGTAGCCTCCCCCCTCCAACGCTCTTCCCATAAGGCCAGAGTCAAAAGGGGAAAAAAATGAAGAGTTACACAGCACATTCCAAAAGAGAGGAGGCAGGTATGATAGCCTTGAGATTTTTAGATGTACATTATTTAAATTAATGCTGCAAATGTCCCTCTAATCAGTCTGAAACACATCTTGAAGTGCTCCCTCATGTGTTGCCATGGAGAGAGGCGATCAGCTGCTATGTATGCTACATTTATTTGTTCATAATAAATGCTCAGAATGATTCTGATTCATCTTGCCAGAGAGATGGGGAGAAGGAAAGGTAGAGAGGGGGAAGGAGGAAAAGCGGGATAAGGGAAGGGGGCGTTTGTGGACGGCAGACATGCAACATTTGGAAGGTGAGAAAGGTCGATGGATGGTATTCTAAAATGATGAGACAGTGGTATGGAAGGGATTATACTGTGGAAAGCAGTGTGGACGTAGTTACAAAATGACAGGTTGGTAGGAAACAAGGAAGAAGCTGCATTCGTGCAAAAGCCCCTCTGGGATCCCCCCACCCCAGGCATTCATCCCTGCTTCTCGTTTTGGTCCTCAGTTTTAAGAATGAGACCTAATCTGCTTGGCTTTTCCAGTCTTTGGTTAAGCAGCCACATCCACACGGGGAAGTCCACAGGGCGGGAATTAATCCGACATTCACAGTAATGGAATATGTAGGGGAACAGGCCACAGTACCTGAGAGAGCTTCATCTGCATGTTAGCAAACACATGGAGGAATCCAACCACTGCATCCCACAGCCTACTGTGAGCCAGGCTCTGCTGGTTCCCAATGCAAGGGCCCTGTGGAGCAGAGAGTTACTCAGAGCCTGTCCTAGGAGGGCATTCCACTCAGGGTTATGTGAGAGGGCAGCACTTTCTAAACGCATGCATTTCACGGTTCAATATTTTCCCAAGATGCTTTTCATTATTCACAATTATAGGATCTTCTCTCTTGTGGGGGAAATGGGGTTTCGCAGCCCAGTGATTTCTTTTAGCTTCAGAATGAAGAACATAGCTAACAAAATAGTTAAATGCTGTAGTTAAAGAGGATCCAAGGGGCGTTTGTCTACACTCTCTTCGCCCATTTCTTTCTCTGCAAGGCCTTCTAAGGAAACAAGGGTGATGGAGACCACAGTATGAAAACCAGGGGTAATCTACCACCTGTTGCTTTCAAGCAGAGCTATATGTAAGTGTTACAGCCTCTGACTAACCGAGATTTAAAATCTCAGTAATAATCCTACAGCTAGTAGTTACCTGCCCATTGGGGCATGGCCTCTTATACTATTTATGCCAATGTAGAGCATGCGTCTGGCTGCGGGATTTGGTTTCTGATCTCCGTTCCAGCAGAGGATTCTGATTTGTGAGTATACTCCTAAATAAATAACCACATGTTTCTCAATTCTGAGCTAGTGTGGGATTTCTTTTAAGCGTCCTTCCACATAATCCCAGCAATCAACTACTTCTAGGAGGTTCACACTAACATAAACACCAGATATAAATACCATATCAGATATTTTCTTCTCAAAGCTGAATGTCGGATGACTTAGTTGCCAGTTTGTATTTCCACAATAACCTTCTTATCTATGATCATTAGTAACTATCATAGCATGTTTTTTCTTAAAAAAGCTTTAATCAATCTCCAAATTTCTCTTCAAAAAGAAATATCCAAAAAGGACACACATACTATCACAAGAATGGAAGAGTCTCAGTAGGATTCCCAAGGGAAAGTTGAGATGAAGAAATATTGTCTACTTTCCCAAGTCATAGTTTTATCCCAAATCGCTGTTTATCTATGTTCAATTTCATGTCCCTAGAGGTCAATGAGTTCATGTTGGAACAAAACTGGTTGTTGAAAGAAGTATTCACAGGATGCAAGCTTCTCTTTCATGTTGAGTACTCCAGGGGAAATCTTCGTTGGTAACTTTCTCCTTTCTCCATTTACCTGGATGGGATACTATTGCCCTCTCCTTAATGAAGCTCTTCTTTTTCTTTCTTTCTTTTTTTTTTCAGTTTACCTTTGCTACATTAAAAAAAAAACAACTAATTTCCCAGGAGTTGTATTTATTTTTGTATTTATAAGTTTTGTATTTATTTTATGAGAAAATAAAATCTAAGTAAGCTAGTTGCCTCGTGATATGAACAATGGATGAAAATCTAATTGCTGCCTTTCCCTTTCTTTCTCTTTCTTTCTTTCTCTCTCTCTCTCTCTCTCTCTCTCTCTCTCTCTCTCTCTTTCTTTTTCTTTCTCTTTTCCTCTCTCCCTTCCTCGTTCCTTCCCCCTCCCTCCCTTTCTTTTTCCACCACTGGGGATTGAACCTGGGGCCTCACACATACAAGGCAGTCACTCTACTACTGATTTATAGCCTCAACCTTTTAAAAATTATCTAAAATTTGAAACAGAATCTCCTTAACCTAGCTGACTTTTAATTCACTCTCTACCCTAGGCAGGTCCTGAACTTGTGATCATCCTACCTCATCCTCCAGATAATGTTTTTCATAGAACAAATTTCAACTCCATGATATATAAAAGAGCCACACTCTGAGATTTACTCTTGACTTACAGAATGGGGAAAGAAGGAAATGATGGCACACAAGGAAGGGGATGGGACATTCCTCATGCCTTCCTTGTTTCTTCTTCAGTTACTGACATTCTTCATAAGTTACTCACAATCATCCACGACTTCTCCAAAAGACCACTGTGCATCCTTCTTTATGCACAGTCTGTGTGTCTCTGTGACGACACTAAGCCCTTAGGTTCACAAGAGCTTTCTCTTTCATTAAACTCCTCATGTGTGGTTTGTTTGCTTTATTTCTTTGTTGTCTGACTCTGAGTTTTAGAATACTGTTGAGGCTATCATCAATTCCACTTCTGCATGTTTGGTGCATAATAGATATGATTAGAGGCATAATACATATGATCACTTTAAAATCATATGATTTTAAAAATCAGATGATCATGTGTGATCATCTCATAGCAAAATATTTTTCATGATGCACATGCATTTTAAACTACATTATCAACAGTTTCATAGTAGAGACAATATATTATATTCTCCCCAGGAACCAAGATGAGAACACAAGCTAAATGTTTTGTTCAATTAATAAAGGAGCAAATATTTTATTCATAAGTTTTATGGTTATGATTACATAAAAATGAAGTGTCAATTATCCTTCAAAAATCTTGTGTTACATAAGGCTGATATGGCTACTGATTATATAGACAGGTTTCCTACATACATCATTCATCTCTCTTCATGGCAGGTAGACTGTTGTAGGAAATGCATAGAAAATGTTATGGAAGATCTACACAGAGAATTCTCAACAGAAGACTCTCAAATGGCCCAAAGACACTTAAGGAAATGTTCAGCCATTCCCTGATGGCTATCATAGAACTGCAAATCAAAATAACTCTGAGATGCCATCTTATACAAGTCAGAATGGCTAAGATAAAAACCACCAATGACAGCTTATGCTAGAGAGGATGTGGAGTAAGAGGAACACTCCTCATTGCTGGTGGGAATGAAAACTTACACAACCCTGGAAATCAGTATGGCGGTTTCTCAGAAAATTGGGAATCAACTTACCTTAGGACCTAGAAATACCACTCTTGTGCATATACCCAAAAGATGTTCAATCATACTACAATGACATTTGTTAAACTAAGTTCATAGCAGTATTATTTGTAATAGCCAGAACCTGGGAACAACCTAGATGCCCCTCAACTGAAGAATGGATGAAAAAAAAATTGGTACATTTACACAGTGGAGTACTACTCAGCAGTAAAAAACAGTGACATCTTGAAATTTGAATGTAAATGAATAGAACTAGAAAAAAAATCCTGAATGAGTTAACCAAACCCAGAAAGATGAACATGATATGTACTCACTCATAAATGGATACAGACTGTAAAGCAAAGGATAACAAGCCTATAGTCCATGACTCTAGAGAAGCTAAGTAATAAGAAGAACTCGAAGATAAACACATATGGATCCCCCTGGGAAGGGGAAATAGATAATATCTCCTGACAAAATTGGGAGCATGGGGGTGGGAGGAGAAAAGACGGTGGGAGGGGAGGAGGAGAGGAGAAGGAGAGGAGGGAGGAGAACTTGAGGGAACAGAATAGTCAAGATGAGGGGAAGGGCAGAGATGGAAAGCAAGGAAAGAGATATCTTGATTAAGGGAGCCATTATGGGGCTAACAAAAAACCTGGCTCTATAGAAATTCCTAGGAATCAACAAGGATGGCCCCAGCTAACCTTACCCTGTAATCAGATTGATGACTGTCTTAAAATGTCACTAACAGAACCTTCATTCAGTAGCTCATGGAAGCAGAGGCAGAGAGCCACAGTGGAACACTGGGCTGAGCTCCCAAAGTCCAGTTGAAGAGGGGGAAGAGTGAGAATATGAGCAAAGAGGTCAAGACCATGATGGGGAGACCCACTGAAACAGCTTACCTGAGCTAATGGGAGGTCACCAACCCTGGCCAGACAGGGAAGGAACCAGCATAGGACCAAACTAGTCCCTCTAGTTGACAGTTGTATGACTGGGACAGACTGTAGGGCCACTGGCAATGGGACCAAGATATGTCCCTGCTGCTTGTACTGACTTTTTGGAACCCATTCTCTTTGGAGGGATACATTGCTCAGCCTAAATATAGTAGGGAGGGCCTTGATTCTTCTTCAAAGCAATGTGCCATCTACTCTGAGGAGTAGATGGGAGGCGGGGTGGAAGGAAAAGTGGAGGGAACAGGAGGAGGGAGTAGAAATTGAGATTGGTTTGTAAAATGAAAAAAAAGATAGCTCTTTTTGTTTTGTTTTGTTTTTAAATAAAAGAACAAAAGGAAGAGAAAGAATACTAGAACATTAAGACATTCACTCTGAATTCCACTTGACATTACTTCTTCCATAGTAAGAGCTCAAAGATTCAATTTTTATTGCTATTTATTTCATTTTGTGACAGAGTTTCACTATGTCGCCCAGACTAGCTCAAAACCCAAGATACTCCTGCCTTTGCCTCCCAAACCCTGGGATTGTAGGAATGTGCCACTGTAGGTAGGTTGGATTCTGTTCATTTTTTAAAACCCCTACTAGGATATTGCTTATGCCATTGTTCCATAATTCTGTAAACAGTTTCTCTGCTTCATTCTCTGTGCTTACTGAACATCAGATATTGATACATCATCAGATATTCTAGACTGAAGAATTTTAAGGTGAATATATTTTTCTTTTTCTTTTTTTATTTTTTTTGGTTTTTCGAGACAGGGTTTCTCTGTAGCTTTTTTAGAGCCTGTCCTGGAACTAGCTCTTGTAGACCAGGCTGGCCTCGAACTCACAGAGATCCGCCTGCCTCTGCCTCCCGAGTGCTGGGATTAAAGGCGTGCGCCACCACCGCCCGGCTTACATTTTTCATTCATATAAAGTAGTCAGTCTAGAAAAGGAAGCAAAATGTAATGAGGTAAATGAAATAAAGTATGACAACACCATGAACAGGTACCAATAGGAGACCACAGACTATAGGTTATCACAGACCACGGGTACCATTGGTTCCTTTTTCTAGATATAAAATTATGTCAGCATTGGGCTGAGTACACAGGATGCACTGTGTGCATCCAAATACTCTAGAGAATATAGAAAATGAGTATGTTAAAAATATTCCACCTGTTGTCAACTCTGCACTCATTAGCACCTACCTGGATGTACTCTGTAAGAGAATTAAAAATCTGCTTGGTGACTGCCAGAGCTTTAGAGAAATTGTGCTGTCCAGATTCATCAATGATGTCCTTTCCTGAGTAGTACCAATAGAAATCACTGATTGATTCCTAAAAGCAAACAGTAGAGTTTGACATTTCTCTGACCAAGTTTAAGGAAGATAAACTTGATGAATAAAAAGAATTTGGAGGGATCCTATCATATCTCTACGTCTCTGCTATGACAGGAGCTGGGGAGCCAACAAAGATACATAGAGATAGCTGGCCCCTAGAACCTTCCAAACTCATGTAGTTCTCCACAGGGAAGAACGTTTAAGGAAGATACACAGCCTTTAGCACCTGGGAGACTATGATATACATTCAAAGTGAGCTATGTCTACTCATAATAATGATTATCCATAGGTAATTTGATCCTTCTTTCTAGGCCACTGTAGCCGGGTCTTTACTGACAACACTAACCTATGCCCAGCATTTTGTAACAGATACTCTCATAATTAAAGGTCCTTCCGCTTTGTCTTTGAACACATGTTTTAGGAATTAAAACTTTCCTAAGTGTGAGGGTATAGATTACAACTCCTTCTTTGGAGATTAGACTACATAGACATTCTCTGAGTGATGCGGGTCTAAGGCCTAAGTTTTCAACTTCACAATGGTGTGAAAGTGCTATCGATTCAGTTGAAATTGTACTTGTAGTTCCGAGTGTTGTATTTTTTCAGCTACCTATTTATGATGTAACGTTCTCTGATAATGCTAGTCACAGGGTCGGCCACACAATCTTAAGAGTAAACCACCAAAATGCTCTAGTGTCTCATCTCTCTAAACTATGATGTGCAATAGCGAGGCGTAGGAAATGCATCTCCAGCTTATGGGTGGCTTATCAGGATATAGTTCCATGGAGGAACATCTATATCCTGAGTCTCCCTGATAACTCATGTAACTGTAGATGAAATGCGCCATTGCCCATGGTTCCGACTCACCTGCAGACGCAGAAGGTAGTCCACGGTGCTGATTATGATGTTCACAGTGGTGGTGTTGCCCATCTGAGTCCTCAGAAAGTTCTGAAAGTCTGAGAACACCAGTGCTGGGTTAGAACCTAGGCCCATTAGACCAAAGGGAGCCAGGCATACCCTCTTAACTGAGCTTAGACATGGCATACTATGTGGCAAGTCTCACACAGAGGATATATTTGGAGCCTCGCAAACCCTGCTCTACTCTGAGCTCTGATAACCCTGTGACATCTAAAACAAGAAAAGATCCAGGACGCGATATAAAAGGGATGGTGACTCTGGGAGTGGTTGAGCCTTGGTGACAAAACAGCAGCAGTCCTAAGCCTAACGGTCATTCTATACAGCTTCCGTATTAAGGACTAGATGAACTTGGAGAGCATGGTGGTTTGAATGAGAATGCCCCCCCCCCACCCAAAGGCTCATATGTTTGAATGCTGGTGACCGGTTAGTACAACTGTTTGGGAAGGATTAGGAGAAGTGGCCTTGTTGGAGGAGGCGTGTCTCTGGGAGTGGGCTTTGAAGTTTAAAAGGGCCATGCCAGGCCCAGTCTCACTCTTCTGGCTTGCTACCTGTGGATAAGCATGTCAAGCTCTCGGCTACTGCTCCAGCACCATGCCTGTCTATGTCCCACCGTGAAGATCACGGACCAACCCTCTCAGCAAGCCCCAAACTAAGAATTGCCTCGGTCGTGATGTCTCTCCACAGCCACAGAACACTAACTCTTTGGATCAAGTGGGCACCACTGAACTGAATGAGAATCCCGCACACAGACGCTGCTTTCCCTCGACAAGTTGGCTGTCCCCACTCACCGCTGTTGTGTCCTTCACAAAGCAGCTGGAGGAACCGGAAGAGATCTTGTGTGAACTCATCGTTCTGGAGCACTTTTTCACCTTGAAAACATGATAGCCACGTCAGCATTTGCATGGCCTCTCAACAGGGAACACCTGCTAAGGTACATGACTCCAAAATGGCAAACGGCTTTGGAAATGAACCTTTAGGACCGATGCTGAGAAACTCAACTAATTGACAGCCAAGGCTGCGGAATACACAGCGCAAATTGTAAAGTGTGTAGCCCGAAGACACATCGTGCGATGCGAACAACTAGGCCAACGGCGGTCAGTGACTCAGAGCCCATCAAAACCCATGCTTCACAGATAGATAGAAGGCCCTTCTTTGATTGTCAAGCTGCTGGGTTAAACTCGACATGCAACCACCAAACCTAAGATGTGCCTGCACCAAAGCAATTAAATCCAATCTCTTAGGATTCACACACCATGGTAGGAACTCTGACTAGAGAGTCACACTTACCACGCTCACGAACAATGACTGGCCATGAGAGGAAAAAGAGAAAATACAAAGTAAGAAACCCATAAATACTGTAACAGACTTTTTAATTATAGCTAGCTCTATGAACACATCCAGCCTGGATGCTGGCTGTAGCAACATCAGAGAGAAATGTTTTGCTCAAGTGGAGCAAGTCTTTGCAGACAAAGAAATTACATGCAAAGGCTGTGATCAGAAAGAGCTGAGATTTCAACCAGGAAGGGGATGACCTTGGCATTCATCAGCTACTTACGCGTTCCTTCTTCTGTAACCATTCCCAGGCCTTCAGCTTTATTCTGCCTCTCAAATGCATTCAAATCAAGGACACTTTTAATTGACAAAAGAAAACAAGGTTCAGGGCTAACTACACTGGGAAAATAGATTTCTAATGTCAAGTATTTACGAAGAATATTTTGTCTCTTTATTATCATAAATAGACTAACACATAACAGTTTCTCCGAAAAAGCCTGGAGCCCCTTGGGTTGGTGCCAAGCACTGTGGTTTATGGATGTGACAGATCACAGACCTTGTCATATGTACAGAGAGGTGATGATCGTTGTTTAGTTTGAATCCTTTCTTATGGGTGAAGATTTAGAAAGCCCTCCCAAGTCAGGAAGAGATGATTTGTTTCTGAGATTCCTAAACTACACCCAATGCTCACCTCCCACCTCTAGCTGGAATTGTGGTCCCTAGTGTCTAGGATGAGGATTGAAGGAAAAAGCTAGATACTCTGATGAATTCAAAGACCACACCCTTTTATGGTCCCTGCTTTGTTCAATGATGGAGGAGAGTTATCTGTCTATGTTACTTTCATTGGTTAATTAATAAAGAAAACTGCCTTGGCCCTTTAAGAGAACAGACAATTAGGTAGGCGGAGTAGACAGAACAGAATGCTGGGTAGCAGGAGTGGGGAGACGCTTCAGTCGCCATAGTGAGTCTCCATGCTTCTCCTCTCCGAGATGGACGCAGGTTAAGCTCTCTCCTGGTAAGCGATCCACCTCGTAGTGCTATATAAATTACTAAATATGGGTTAAAGCAAGATATGAGAATCAACCAATAAGAAGCTACAGATAAGGGGCCAGGCAGTATTTAAATGAATACAGTTTCTGTGTAATTATTCTGGGCACAGCTAGCCGGGTGGCGGGACACAGCCCACCGCTCTTTCTACAGTTCAAAAGCCAGTAGCAACTAAGATTTGGCCTTCGGTGAAATGGTGTCCCTTGGTGTCCCTGAATTTGTGAAAAGTTGGTGTTTGTTTGTGTTCCCATATCCCCCCACCTTCCTGGCCACAGTCAAGTTTTTCTGAGGCAAGAAAAGCTACCCAGGCTGGGAATGAGAACACCTTGGGAACAGATCACTTCCAAGCTAAGTATTCTTATGTTTTCCCAACAATTTAATTCCTTCTCTGATCTGAAAAGTATCCTAGAGCAAAAAGTTTTATAAAGGTATTGCTCTTAGGGGCGTGCACAGTTGAGCCCGTGAAGACTAGCATTAGCTTACTTCTGTTGGGGCTCAGAGGACATGGTTGTGGACTAGAGAGGTATTAGCACTCTTTTTTTTCCTTTCTGGGGACTCATGGTAAAATTTCTATTGCTACCTTTGTTGTTTTTCTTTTTAAATTAAAAACATTATTTTTGTATATGAGTATTTTGTCTGCATGTACCATGTATATGCCTGGTGCCCAGGGAAGTCAGAAGAGGTTGTGGGATCCCCTGGAACTGGAGTTTATGGATAGCTGTGAGCCACCATGTGGATGCTGGGAACTGAACCTGGGTCCTCTGCAAAAGCTACAAGGGCTTGGTCTCCTCTGACATCTCTCCAGGTGCTAGATGTGTTGTTTTCCCCATTCCAGTCTGTGCAATTAAAAAAGGGCTGCTTAAAAAACTCCAAATTATCCTGCTGTTTTGCTACTTGGATTTTGCTATGTTGGGTTGGGGATTGGGGCAAGCGGCAAGGTAAACACAGGAAATGATGTTTGGACCTTGTTGCTTTGAAGCTTTGCTTTTGAATTGGTGCCATAGATTTCACTTTAATCCCTAAACACCCATGTTGAATGTTTTAATTTTCTTACTGCTTAAGTATTTTACAGGTATGTATTATCTGTGTAATAATCAAACCCATTAAAGTGTCTTAAAACTTCTGTGAGAAATCATCTGGCAATTAAGTGAATGTCATTTGTCCCTCTGTGCTATCATTATAAATGATTTATAAACAAATTTATCAGTATCAAGTACTGTAGCATACTGAGAGACCTCTTGGAGACCTAATGGAAATGTCATGAGCAATGTAGAACTCAGTTGCCTTGATTTTGCCATCCCTGGGTCCACAGGTACTATTCTATCCTCAATGAGTCAGACCTGGCATATTACATTTTCTTTTCCTGAAAGAGGCAATCAACTAATAGACTGTTAGTGCTGAGAGAGAGGGAGAGGGAGAAAGGGAGGAAGGGAGAGAGAGACAGTGAGACAGAGGGGGAGGAGAGAGAGAGGAACAAGAGATTTTGCTGGAGCTCATACAGTTTCCTTATTGCCTCGAGGTACAATCAAGTAAGGTTGGCAAGAATATGAAGTCTACTAAAAGGATGTTCATCCCCCAAATGTTCAAATGGAAGACATCATAGTCTATCTTTACTCTTGATACTTAGAGGCAAATGGTTAAGTAATTGTAACTTTGGTTTCTGTCAGGAAATCATGTTTGTGATTGATGGGGATTATTTCTTCTCTTAATGTAGTTTGAACGTAATTCTGAAGGCTAGGGAACAATAACACTCTATAGGATTTTAAGGTATTAAATGCTGACTCTTCTCAACAATTGTATGGTAAGGTAGATGATTTTGTGTACCCCCTTATCTTTGTTTTTAAGAATACTGAGTGGTTTCCCCAGACTTACCTGCAAGACTGCATAAGACCAGAAAGGCTTTGAAAGAACCCGGCATCTTTTTTCTCTTTTAAGTAATCTAGCATTTTCTGAAAAGAGACACAGTTTAGAGAGAATCAATGAAAACTGTGTCGCAGCTCATGATCTTCCCAATTCTGATGGAGAAATGGCAAATCCCCTGTCATAGAAGCACACTAAAGCAGACTCAGGGCTACAGATAAGAGTTACTGGTGTAGTTAAGAAAATATAACCTCTACAGCAAGGCTCAGGGAGCATCTGGGAAGAGGCCAAAAAACCATAAGAGCAAGGGGACCAGGATGTCAGCTGAGAGGCTGTCTTCTCTACAGTACCAGGGAGCTGCACCCACAACATCTCAACACTAGGTTGCCTAAATAAGGTGTGAACAATTTACCACCAGATGACATGCCAATCTGTTTGGGAGAAATCTCAGAAGGTCCTATCCCTAGATGAAGAACTACAGATAATCAATGACTACAGGCAACTAATAAGGGAGAATCAATCTTCCCCAAGGATGAGTCACTTGATAAGTGATCCAAAACCAAGTGGTCAACCCTAAAGGCATGCATTTGGGCAGCACTAAGTGGATACAGAAGGTTGTATTTATATGCTTAAATGAATGTATACATGTAACAATAACAAAGAAAACTGTGCATGAGTCAAAACATCTACCCAGGGATGTTTTGTATAAAGGCTTATTATTTTTGCTACTTCACAGTGTAGTAGACCTTTGGTATTTGTGGATTTATTGTTTAAAGTCTTTACTATTTTGGATGAGTGTTAGGATGGTGACACTGTAATGTCATTGTTGTTGAGGTATAATCTCAGTCACTCTTTCTATAAGTATCGTTTATAGGAACAAGAATTCAGACAGCAATGGGCCTGGTTGAGAGCACAGACATTTTTACTTTGTTTTCTCTGGTCTCTGATTTTAGAAAGGAGGAATTTTGTGTGACATAAATTTTTGTATATTAAAAAAAGACCTTGTTGCAAGTTAGTTAGCTGATGTGTTGTAGTGGAAAAAAGAAGCCAGCAAGACAGAAAGAAATATAACAATTCTTCACCAGAAATTAGCTTGGGAAGATTTAAAGACCAAGAAAACATTATGTCTAAGATAGTTATGAATTCAGAGACTTGCAAAGGCTCTGAGATATACTTTTATAAATATTAAAGTTCTGTTTGAACTCATTTTCTTGTGCACAGGGCTGTTCCAGATCACAGTGTCTTTCAACCTTCCTAACACTGCAACCTTTTAATATAGTTCCTCATGTTGTGGTGACCCCCAACCATAAAATTATTTCATTGCTACTTTATAGCTATAATTTTGTTACTGTTATGAATCATAATGTAAATATTTTTGGAGAAAGAGGTTTGCTAAAGGGATTGTGACTCACAGGTTGAGAACCACTGCTTCAGGAGATAGTCATAAATGCCTACCTTTCTCAACCAGTTCTAATTCAGACATCAAATGACTAGCGGCTATCTGAATACTGACTTCTCATTTTATGCCCACTAGAACATAATCAGCGAGATAGGATGTTTTGCTATTTTATTTTGCGGTCAGAGAAATTGAACATGGGGCCTTGTTCATGTTAAGCAAGTGCTTTGTCACTGAGCTATATCCCTGACCCCTGGGTTTATGAGACAGAGAGGGTCTCACTCACTCTGTAGCCCGAGGTGGCCATGAACTCAAAATCCTCCAGCCTGAGCTTCTCAATCGAGGACTTTATTTGTATCACTCACTAGAATAACTTCAGCCTTTACAGCAGAACCAGGCATTGTCAGTAATCAGTAAATAAGTGTTTAACGAATAGGGGATAAGTGAGTGAATAGCAGGAAGGTGAATTACTCATGTGGTTTCTCATGGTAGCACCCCAGGAACTCTGCACCATCCCCCGATGCCATCTTACCTGTTGCACACCAGCATTGCCTCCATTGAGAATGGCAATTCCCAGCTTCAGCGTCTCAACCACCATGGGACTCATCTCACCTGCCAGGGTGAAGATTTGATTGAATCTCCAAGGAAAGAGGAGGTAAATTATACCTGCTGGGTTTTCCCCAGGCTTGCTAATGTGACCTTAGGCCGTGGAGCGTTAGCTGGTGCTAGTCACCGAGGGTCTACTAGAAACAGGACATCACCTTTGCTGGCACTAATCATCTGCAGGACCATCTCTGCGGCACCACGTTCGTGCAAGCGCGCTTGCTGATACAGTGTTTTCTGCTTCTCCATCTCCTTCTCCTGGAAGAAGAAGTCATATAGAAAGATCAGCCCCTCCAGGGCTCTCATTCCTCCCTTCTGCCCATGCTCCCCTTGAGTAAATGTAACGTGGCAAGATACGCTGAGAGTGAATCTTTCACAGCTTATGAAAAACAATGCATATAACTTTGGATAAAGCAAACCTCTAAATCTTATTTCCAGACATGACCTAGCTTCCCCAAAGAATCTACCCATAATTTACTCACTCTTTAAAAAGGTTTCTACTCTTTATGTTGCTAGGTAACAGTGTTTTCACCTTTGCTATTATAAAGCAAATTATTATTATTTTAATAGTGAAGAGCAGAAAGAGAAGATTGACTCAATGTGGTCACTTTGGGAAGAGGAGCAGAAAGATTCAGCCAAAGCTCTCAGTCTTAGCCTTCAGGGTCCTGGCATGAGGGTAGGACACACAGCTAACTAAGCAGTGCAGGTCACAGTCTGGACCTGTCCATCACCCCTGCCCCAACTCCAGTCTCTCCTGCAAAGCCACAAGCTGTAAGTCTTTCTCCCGGAGACAAGTTCCTCCTTGGCTGCCTCCAGGGCTCTAGCTTTTCCATCTCCCAGCATGCAATTCCTTGCAAGTCAAGATTTAAGTGTGCTTGTCTTCAGTGTACAGGAAATACATGCTTGAGGGGCCACCTGACTATATTTGTCTGATGTAAGAAATGTCCCTGTATTTACACTGCAGACATGTTCTACCAGAGCTGGTTACCAGAAGTATAATTATCTATGTCCACTTTTATTATATATATTTTTGGGTGCTTTGCCTATCAAAGAGGGCAGGAACCTAAAATTGTGCAGTTTTAGGAGTGCCGGGCTTCTGTACTGTTTTCAAATAAAACTGCCATCAACTGGTATTTCTAGAGTAGTATCGACCATTCCAATCAATGTCCTTGATCTTTTCATTTTTTCTTGTTTAAATTTGCCCTTCTCCTGCCTGTTTCTACAGTATATGGGAAGTAGAACAGTTCCCATCAGAACCAGCGTAGTTAGGAGTGGGCATTGCTGATGAGCAGGATGCCTGCTGCTTGCCAGTCAGAGAGGCAGATGGCAGAGCCATGGCTGGACTTGCTGAGTCAGACACAGCAGTACAGTGAGTCCCATAAGTGAATGGCAGTCACCATTCTGAAGCCCCATTCTATTGGCCTGCAAGGGCCCTGCTTCTAATATCTTTATGGAAACTCACTTCAAATGTTTTTTCCTTGTCTTCATCTTCGTCTTCATCCTCAGCACTCTGGCAACTCTGGGTTCCATGGAGCAGGGAAAGGAGGACACAGACAACCAAGTTATAGGGAATCAAATGAGCTCGCTCTTCTTTTTTGTTATTTTTTATTGTATTTTATAAAATCATCTTTTTTTTATTTTACATACCATTCCCAGTTCCCTCTCCCTCCCAAGCATAGCTCTTCTATGACAGACATTTCATAGGCACAGGGGACAGGTTATTATTCATAGACTCCTAGGGACCTCAGCACCTTGTAAAACTAGGAACATTCTGATCATTGCAGGGCTACATTCTACTTTAAATGCCACTTCTGTAGTCACCAAGGGGTTAAGGAACAAGAAAGAAGAACACGGAGTTCACATATCCAACGGGGACCTGTTTTAAGCACAGATACGAATTCCCTTCCTTAATAAAGTTTTGATGTAATGAGAACAAAGGAATACAAGGATTTGTCCCTGTTAAGACAGATGCCAGGGCTGTGACAGTAAGACTGGGATATCCATGATGGAAACCCTGAATTGTCACTTCGTACTAGGGCCACGAGAGACAACAGAACAAAGCAATATGAGTTCCTGTTTGCCATCATCTGTCTGCTCTTCCTGAATGTTTACTCTCTGAGGACAGTTTCCTTAAGTACATTCAGCATGCCAGAGTTTGTCAAACTTCTGGGTGGCATACCTCTAGTCACTGTGACACCTCTGGAACACTGGAACCTTTTCCTAGTGTCTGGCTTGTGTCCTTCATCTGCACACAGAATGAACTACCTGGCCCCTCCCAGTCACTGACTGAAGATGGAAGACAGTCTTTGTGCTTAGGCTGTATTCAGTCAGCTTTAGGACTGGACTATGAATCCAGGTGCTGCTATTTCTACAAAGTCTCAAGGTGCCACACTAACGGTGTAAGTGTTGTGTGATGCCTAGAACCTGTGTCATGACCAAGCCCCTGTCTTCATGCTCATACAACTTAATATGATAGGCGGATTGTGACAAAGTGGTAAGAACCCAGGAGTACCTTGGCCATCATGCTGGAGTAGGAGGTGTACAAAGGGTCATCTTCCAATTTGCTGGAAGAGAATATCAGAGAAAATATTTAGCAGGCTATGTTCTGGAGTCAACAAAAAAATTACTAAAACCATATAAATTCCAAGTTAAGTATACTAGTGATCTAATTAGATACTTTGACTCTGAAAAGCTGATCTAGCATTGGCTCAACATGGAATTTAGGACTAAAGTCATGATTTTAGGTCATTTCATCTTTAGTCTGTCTGTCTCATATTATGATGAGAACCCTGTCCTCTGGGCGTGTTCTGGTGGCCATGAACAGAGCCTCTCAGTTCTGAAATTCCTTCTACCTGCTGCTGACACAGAGGGGCAGTTATGAGTGGGTCCTAACCCAGGCCTGTGGGAAGAACACCACGAGGATGCTCACCTCCTCTCTGTGAGTGCGTTGCGGCTAAAATACAGGATGATTTGGTGAAGCGGGTCAGGCTGCTTTTCTGTCTCTTCCTCTTCCTCCTCTTCAACCCTGGGAGATTTCTACACAGAGCAACACAGGCAGATTTGAGGCACAGATCCCTGTACGCACCGTACAACTGCATGAGGATAACGAGAAGGCAAAGCGCAAGGCACAGAGGGTGTCGGACTGAAAGCGTCTATCAGCTGCTTATTCCAGAGCAGGAGTCCTGGGGATGCAGGGTTGCTGTAGACAGACACATTTCCCCAGCCAATCAAAGGCACATTCCATTTTAAATTAAATGAAATCAAAGAAAGCAAATGGCTGACCACAGGGAAAGAGCTATGGACTCCAACACTCATGCAAGCTGTGAGCACCCCAGTTCAGGAGGGAAACCCTGCTGTCACTTAAGAAACTGAGTCCCTCTAGACGATACATGGAATTTCTTCTGGAAAGCAGGCTTGAGATAGAGGTGAGACAAAAGTCATCAATCTCTGGGGTTATTCGGGGTTCAGTTGTATTATTTTAGTTTTTTTTTCAAGTATTGCAATGTTTATTGATAGGTAACAAGTATATAAAATCAGGGCATGAACATGACTTAATTTCAATACTATAATAAGAGGAACCAATTCAAAAATCTTACCGTAGTATTAGTCTAGATGTAACCTAACAAAAGACGTGTCTCTTTGTTTCAGCTTCACACTCTATCCTAAAATTTACATTGTTCTGCAAAGCTGCCACAAAGGAGCAGCAAGACTGGCCCTTCTCTCACCAAATCACTTCTCTGTGTTTATAGAAAGGGAAGTAGCAGCTGATGTTAGTGGCAACAGTGAAATTTTCTGGCGGAGGTCAAGTCAGCAGGGTACTTGGTGAATTGGTGAGAACTACCCAGGTTGCGGAATGGTTCCGCAGCAGAGGGCTAAAATGCCACTTCCTGCCAGCTACACACCAATCAGGAAAGTGGGAAAGCAAAAGGCAGCACGTTTCTCATCAACAGGAGTGTGTGGGGAAAGCAAGGGACCCAAGAACGAAGGAAGGAAAATGGCAGAGAGAGATTTAAAAGAAAAAAAGGGAAGGAGGGGGCTAAGACACAGAATGATAGTTCTTCAAAGAGAAGAACAGACAGAAAAGAATGGAAGAGAACCAATACAAGATTAGTGCAGAGAGCCAATGAGAGTAGAAAATAAGAAACTGAGAGGTAAAGAGAAAAGAGAACACTATGGTTGAGAAAAGAGAAGAGGAGGGAGGGCTTATTTTCCCCCGACACAGGATGAGAATCCTTTGTGATTCCAGCGGAGTGGTCTCAGAGTATGACATCTACTAGAGAGTGCATGCCAGCTTTCTGAAAGGCCAACACAGAAAAGAGATGCAGGAAAGAGGATTATTTAGATGCGCCTTCCCCAAAGCAGAGCTATTGTTTTAGATGTGGGGTTTTAGCAGGGGGTAAGCAGGACAGGGGTCTCCTGCAACCAATGGTGCTCAAAACTTAACTTGGCAGGGGCTCCCCATGCCACAGCTGTGCACTTTAAGAAACATTAGTTGTTAACGATGATGGAGACAGGGGTGAGGACATCATTAGCGCCTCTAATTGAAATTCCATCCTCTGGCTCGTAGGCCCATAGGCAGCATCACTCTAAGAATTTAGTTAGCTCTTTTCAGGGTGACACAGCACACACATTCTCTGTGAATGCCCAACTTTCGCAACATACACAAACACGGATAGAAAAATCAAACCCATTCATGCCTGTGTCCGCTCCCAGTTTGTTCAGTACTTACAGCCAAATCCTGTACTAGTTTCTCTTCAAAGGAATACGCCTCTGTTTCTATCCAAAATCTCTGATAGCCATGGAGGAAGAGGTTAATAGAGCGGTGCCTGAGTGGAAGGGTGAGAGGGGGGTCAGGACAGTCGCTGGGCACGTTAGTTTAGTTTGGGTGGTTAGCGGTTAGTAAGCCGGGACAGACTTTTTGTACAATTCTCATCTTCTGATTGGTCAGGACAGTCAGTAGCTCACGTTGTTTCCTTTAACTAGGTAACTTCCGAGCACCATAACCAGAGCAAGACACAACATCGCCATTTATCTTTACTGGGTTTTTACTAACGTTGTCATTCTAGTGGGAAATAGCGGATTAGATCAAGTCTGGAAATGTTCGCTTCAGAGGACAGTTGAGTCGTTTCTTCAGATTAGCTCACTGTCCAGGTACTATAATTGAAATCGGGTTGTAGTTTAGTGCCAGACAAACTGTAAACCCTCAACTTCGGCTTCCTCACCTTCCCTTAGCCAAGGAATACCTCAGCAGGGCACTCCAGTGGTCACTTAGGAAGACAAGATCTGGGCGTGCTGTGCTATGCTGTGGGCATGTCTGCTGTGTGCCTCTGAGATCCTGGCTATGCTCTGGTGTCAGGCTCATGCCCCTTCCTGTAAGTCAGGAATGATTTCCTGGAAAGTTAGCCACAGAAGCACAGCTAAGAGGGACTGTAGTAGCAAGCCAGGACGGGAATGCAGAAAAGGACAAGAGTGGTTATTAAGTCCTGGTTCGTGTTTTGGTAGAACCAAAATCTGGCTGTCTCCCATTAAAATCTGACCAATCAGAATTTTACTTTCTAAAAAATTGTACAAACATGTATTCTTATGGGAACATTAAATCATGGCCAGGAACGGAGGCATGTGCAGAGGACGAGCTGGTGTCTTTCAGTTACATTACCATTAAAATGGGTATTAGTCTGTCATACTGAGTTTTTTCATTAACCTTTTCCAGCCAAACACGTTGAAAGGTGATCAGGAAGAAATTGTTAATTTTGTGTCTGGAGAGAAGCATACAGGGTTTTCTTTTAAACACCAGCACTAGATGAACAGCATCTCTATAATCAGATAAATCCCTCCAGGCATTTAGTCTGGAAGATTCCCTGAAGCTTAGACCATCACAAAGTAGGGAAAAAGGAGCGGCTTCCTCCATTGCCTTCTCAGTGAGTTGGTTGTTATGAAATTGACTCAGAATCCTTCATACTAGAGAGAAAACCCAGGCAGTTGTTCTAGAGCAACTGTCTCAAGGACACCATGCCTCATTACAGGGATTCCGTGAACTTATCCTGACATATATAGGTGTAGGAATGCTGAAGGAATACCCGGATAGGAAGGGATGGTATCAACATCATTAAAAAAACAAAAAGCTTGATTTTGAGAGGGATGATTTCTGCCTGGCTGGGCTGGCCCTGGACAAGTGTTTGTAGACTTGAGTTCCTCATGCTACACCCTTATGCAGGAGTTCTAGCCAAGAGAGGATGGCGAATGTCTCCTAGTGATTTCATTGCTTCTTAGAAAACAAATAAAAATCGAACACACATCTACAATTATAAATGGACATCAACTTCACCTTTCTGAGAGGGCTTCACCATCCCCTGTACCTAGGGCTGACTTCCATTTTTACCTTCTTATTTATGAATTTACTTATTCTGCTTGATTTACTGTCACTTTGTTCCCCTCCAAGTAAAGCAAATCTAGTTTCCTGGGAGAGGCCCTGTGGAGCAGGTGCACATCTCAGAAGCCATGATTTCCCCACAGTCTTCAAAGACCCCAAAAAGGAAAACTCGCCTGGTTCAAGGCAAGGTACAGGATATTCTCGAGAAATAATGGTTAAGATTCCCCAATAGACAAAAGCAAAGACCAAGCATAAAATGGCCCCTGGTCTCATATTCTAAAGAAACACACGGATGTATAAGATTCAGAATGCTTTTGTCCAAGTCAGTTGGTTTTCCATGACCAGGTGAGGCTGTTCCCAGGGACAAGGACGTTGATAAAGTTTTTCAGTCACCAGCTCTGCAGACTGATTACAGACCTGCTCTCATGTACTCTCCAGTCTGTCAGGGAAGGATGAAGTTGTCCTATCATTAGACACGCAGAGACAGTCCTAGCAGTCCGTACAGGCCCTAACTCTTACTGATATCACTATGGTGTAGATCTTCAATGGCCTCCACAGGTCCTGCATTGAAGGACTGGTCATCAGTCTCTGGCATAACTAGGAGGTGGTAGACCCTTTAGATGCTTAGGTCTAGCAGCAGGAGTACGGTCGCTGGGACACACTCTTGAAGGGAATATTAGGGCCTTGATCTTCCCCACTTTCTGTCTGCTCACCCCTGTGAGGTGGGAAGGTTTGCTCCATTGCACACTCACTCCGATGGTGCTCTCCCTCACCACAGACTGAAAATGGTGGTGCCAAGTGACCGTGAGTTAAAGCCTCTGAAACCATGAACTGAAATAAACATTTCTTTTAAGTCAGTTTGCCTCAGGTATTTTGTGGTAATGGAAACTGAACTAACACAGATTCCCTTCCTTCTGTTGGCAGAAGATATGCTACACAGTTTGCAAAAAAAAGCCTAAAAAGTCTCATAATTTTTACTTCAAAGTACAAAAGAGCAAGATAAGTACATTGGGCTTCTGTAGCTCGTTGGGTATTTAGCTAGCTTTTCGTCTTCGGCTTCTGAGTCGTATTTGAGGCGGGAGGATGAGGAGGAGGGGAGGAGGAGGATGATGCAGGAGTAGTAAGGAATGAAGAAGAAGACAGAAGAAGACAGCAGACGAACTCAGCCTCCTCATCATCCTTTTTTCTTCCTCTTCCTCTTCTTCTTCCTCCTCCTTCTCCTTCTCCTCCTCTTCCTCCTCCTCCTCTTCTTCCTTCTCCTCTCTTCCTCCTCCTCCTTCTATTTATTTATTTATTTATTTATTTATTTATTTATTTTTTACTTTTTGAGACAGGGTTTCTCTGTAGCTTTGGAGCCTGTCCTGGAACTAGCTCTTATAGACCAGGCTGGTCTCAAACTCACAAAGATCCACCTGCCTCTGCCTCCAGAGTGCTAGGATTAAAGGTGTGCGCCACCACCGCCCGGCTCCTCCTTCTTTTTAAAGACAAGCACTTGCTATGTAGCTCAGGCTAAAGTCACATTCATGATCTCCTTCTACCTCTTGAGAGCTGGGATTGCAGGCATGTGCCACCCCAACTAGCTCCCCCTTCCCTCGTCTTGATGGTAAACACACTGTGATGAAGGATTCTTAGGCTACATTTTACTCTGCTGAGGAATAGTAAGTTTTGTCATATCACCTAGTGTCTGATCAGGGAAATGATGGAATTTGGGCTAGGTGCTTTAGAAAACAGCTCCCTTTTCCCAGAGGCCTTTACGCTCTCACAAAGACTCCTATGTCAGCAAAAGCAGAGAGCCTCCCTCATCTGTGCTGAGAGGCTGTGAAGGCCCAGGACGAGGCAGCCTTACCTGCCTCCATACTTACCTTGATTGCTTAGTAGACCATTAGACTCTGCATTCTGCAAGATGCCACGAGCCAAGGACCCCAACTTTTATAGTTAGGATTAAGATTAAGGCCATAGAGAGCTCAGCTATGGGAGGACAGCTTAATTCCTATCACTGGCTCACCTGGCAGAAAACAATGATAGAACACCCACCTGGGCAAATTGTAGAGAGGAGCCATCCTGAAACAGGCCACCACTGCCCGTTTCCGTTGCTTTGACAATAATTTGTGCCACACAGCCTTTTTGGACCTCAAAGGCTGTTCCACCTAAGAAGGAATCACATAAGTAGCTAGACAGTAGGCCTATCTGAATTGCAGACTGAGTAGCTCAGACAAACTCTAGGATAATTTTGGTTTCACAACTGAAGTTAGCAAAACTGTCCCCAGCAGTAAGCCATTCTTGTGTGAAAGTCTTATGATTTTTTTATATTATTTCCCCAAATGCCACTAGACATTTATTGCTGCTTTACAAATGGCAAAGAACAGGAAAAAAAAAACTATTTTGAATTCATAGCAAGAACTTGTGAACAGTTCAGTGAAAAGCTGAGGGCAGGATGGCTTTGAGGTGCCAGGCATCACTTGGGGGGTGATGTGGGATAAAATTTGGTGGTTGCCTTTTGCCTCAAGAGGTCTCCTGTAATTGAGAGCAGAGCGCAGGGAAGAATTTTCTATCCTCGGGGCAGTCTTGCTCACTCACTCCTCAGAGCGAACCTCCGTACCTGCTCCAGGTGGAAGAGAGCGGCTGAGATCCTCTGCACTCGCTCCACTGTCTTTTCCGGATTAGAAGGTTCTTCGTTCCTCAGAACATCTTTGTAGAGGTTCAGTTGCCATTTCACAGCCGGGTCATCTGACTGAAAGTTGAAGCACAGCCGTGAGATAAACAATGTCTGTACCTCTAGCGCTAAGGGATACTTTTAGTCCTACCAGGGTTCCATATAATGAGGCTCAGTTGATCATACTTCCTTTACCACCTTGGCTAATCCCTCTGATCGAGACTAAGACCACTATCACAGTTGGAAGCCAACACTGAAGCAAGTGTTAATTGAATCCTGGCCAGGTGGATGGGCTCTAGGCAGGTCCATAACTAGGTTCCTGGGAAATGGCCCTGAACCACAGTTTGCAGTGGCTTAAGAAAGAAAGCCCATAAGTCATCGCATTTCCCATCAGGTCCAATCAGGGGCAAGTATGCATCCTGATGGACTCCAGCCTGTGAACCTCCCACCACATGTGATCAAATATATCAGTGCAGATGGGTCAAACTTGTTTAGGGAAATGAAAACCATGTGGCTGCAATTAACAATGGCCTTCAGCATTTCAGGAACTGTGTTTGAGCAAGGGCTTGCAGATCAGAGGCATTTTTGTTTCATGGATCTCTTGGGAATAGTAATTAAAACTTAACTTAAAATGTAACTTTGGCTCTCACACCTTCCTCCCCTTTTCCTTCCCTTCAGCCCTCTTATATTTAAAGAATGTTATGTTTTTATTTATGTGTATGTGTGTATAACTCTGTGAGTATATGACATGTGGGTCTGGGTGTTTGTGGATGCCAGGAGAGCATGCTGGATTCCCAGGAACTGGAGTTATAAGTACGTGTAAGCTGACTGATGTAGGTACTGGAAGCCAAATTTGAGATTTCAGGAAGAGCAGCAGGTGCTCTTAACTGCTGAGCCATTTTTTCCCAACCCCCACTCCTTCTTATATCCTACAATATATGGATGCTATTATGGACTTCATATTCCCATCCCTTTATCTCTTTGTGCTACGTTTTGAATGATTTCCAAAAAGCCATCTTCCAATTTATCAATTCTATTTCATTATGGAACTTAGATTAAGGTTTAAATTTCAAGACTATTTATCTGCATAATCCTTATGCTTTTTTTTTTTGTCAAACCCATTTCCCTCCTTTTAAAGAACATTCTGATTTTTTCCAGATTCTATTGCTTCCTTTGCCTAAATGTTTTTACTGAATTTGTCTCTAAGTTCCTTTCTGTTAGTTCATTGCCTGAGTCACCCAGTTGGTGCATTTCCTTACATGTTCTGAATCTTTTGAGCCCATTTCCAGGGATGGTTTTGTTTACTTGCTTTCCACCCACGTGTTAGTAAGTAGAGACCCTCCAAGTGGTTTCTCGGTTGACTGTCTCTGAAGGAGATAGATGAGTTTCTCTGCCTCAAAGCTAATTCTGTTCAAGTCTCATACCCTGCATTTATGACAGGATAGGCAATCAGCCCTCTATTTCTCTTCCTCTAAAGCTGCTACAACTCCAGCCCTAAGGCTTGCATCTGACTGGAGCACCTGAGTTCTCTCCAGGAGGCTGGCTTCCCTTGTGAGAGGGCAAGATAGTGCAGAGGTTCCTCCATCTTGTATTCTAGTGGAGGCCATTTCAGGTTTAACTAGAATTTGATCTCCTTACGAAGAATTCCACGGAAAACTACTCAATCTATTCTAGGAACCCAAGGTCAGCATGTCCTCATTAACTTCTCCTAGTGTCTGTGAAACTGTCTGTTTGCACAGGAACCCCTGCCCCTCCAGCTAACTGCTTATCTTAGCTTCTGTTAATACTGTTTGCTACAAACTGCTTGCTTTTACAAAGTTTCCTGGAGCTTCAGAGTGAGGTACCAGGATGTGGTTTCTACCTTTGAAAACCCCTGTTCTGGACACACGTGGCTGTGCCAGGAATGAAGACTTTGAATTGGCTATGCACTATGACTGAGTGGCCATCTCTGCTGGGCTCCCCGTAGCAACCCTACTGCTAAGAGCTAGAGCCTCTTAGTTTTTGGCAGTTAGTATTTTTTTGTTTTGTTATTGGGTTTTATTCCCCCCCTCAAGTATTTTTTCTACCACTACTATACATTTGGGGGGAATGAATCAGTGGTTTTGCTTTCTTCATTCTCACGTTAGGGCATAATAAACCTTGAGAACAGAGAATTAAAGAGTAGAGAAATCAAAAGTTGCCTTTAAATTCTAGCTCTCATTTTCTTACTCTTTTTTCCCCCATGATACAGACTTATTTTGTTTCAAAAAATCTCCAGAGTGGCAGGTGTTAAAATGTCCTCCCAAGTGCCTCAATCTCTGGTCAACAAATCTAGTAGTCAATAAATTTTGAGATACCTGTGATGGCTTGATATTCATTTAGTAGAAAGTTTGACACCCACTTATCAGAGGCCTCTTCGCTATAGCGCTTAGCCTCCCTCCCTCTCCCCCAAGCTTTCTGTAGCCCAGGCTGTGCTCAAATTTGCTATCATAACCAACACTGGCCTTGAACTCCTGATCCCTATGCCTTTGCCTCCCATTTGTAGCAATTAAACACTTCTTAGGATTCATTTTAAAACATGAACAAGGTGTGAGGTGGAAATACATTTCTAATCTTAGCACTTGGGAGGCTGAGGCAGGAAGGTCTCAGCTTTGAGGCTAGCCTGGGCTGCATAGCAAGACTCTTAGCTTAAACAGTCAGAGAGACAAACACAGGTCCTGAAGGCAGCGGTCACAGGGAAGCCTGTGAGAGGAAGCATCACCTTTTCCTGCAGGTGCAGGTTATTCCGCAGATGTTCCTTGACCTCTTCATCGGTGTCCCTCTGTGGAAAGACACTACATTTTATTCCTAAGGATCATGGTGAAAAAAAAAAAAACCAAACAGGATGCAGGAAGTATGGAGATTTCGTGCACAATTTAACTGGGATCTTTCTTAGGAGAACAGAAGGAGAGAGGTGAAGGAGACTTACCCCAAGCTACTGACTTCCAGACAGCTTTACAAAGCACATACCTCTCCCTCAGCCCCCACCCTCCCCTCGCAGGAGCACCCCTTTAGAGGCTGAGTACCATCTGCTCCCCACAGCCCATCCTCTGCCCTCAGCCTGAGCACACAGGCAGCTTACACAGCCGTATCGTGATTTTGCCAGCGAGATGAGCTCCTGGTCGCCCGGAGTACACATGTTCAGACCAATGGGTAGCATTTTCTTGAGAGCAGCCACGATGAGGGAGGTCTGGATGGAATACAAGTCTCCTCGCCTCTTTGTCTTCTTCCGCTCCTGGTCCTGTCCTCCAGACTAGGAGATGATGTTGAGATAAAGAGAAGGGCTCAGTGACTCTCTGAAAGGAACTGCCTCAGCTCAGGGGTAGCTTGCTTCCTTGAGGCCCTGTCCGTACGGGCTGGGCCTTTACTACATTTCAAAGAACAGTAAAAAAACAAAAACAAAAAAAAGTGTTAAGCAAAAACAAACCAGATGGTCATTAAAGACCAGCCCAAACCCGAGCCTTCGCTTCTGTACATGCACACAAAACCACAGTAGCCAGACACACAGCACAGACACCCACAGTCCTTGCTTCCTCCCTTCTGCGCCAAATGGACAACAGTCACAAGGAAAAGAATGATTTTTACAGGGAAAATAACTCCGACAAAGAACAGCTCCCTACCACTGGGCACGGGTATGGGTACTCTGGGCACGTGGAAGAGTGTCCTCCACAGCACCAGTGGCCTGTTTCCAGGGCCGAAGCTGGTGTTTTACAGCATGGGTCTTCCACATAGCCTTTCTACCGTGGGTCAATGTAAGTTCTTACAGGGAAACCTACAGTAGGACGGCTTCAGATTCTGGCTGGGAGGAAGGTATGGGAGAAGTTATATGTGACATAAAGGATAACAAATTGCCCTCTAGCCCTATGGGAGTTGTGAGTTTAGTCTTATTTTTAATTTTGCATATTTACACTTACATGTGTCTCTGTGTGGGTGTGAGCACATGAGTGAAGAATCCACAGAGGCCAGAAGTGGATGTCTAAACCCCTGGAGCTGGAGTTACAGGATGCTGGGAACTACCTGAGGTCCTCTGAAGGACCAGCAAGTGCTGAGTGATGAGAGCTTTGAGACTTTGTTTTCTTTGTGCTTTGCCATTCTTTCCAGAGTTCACTCAGCTAAGTATTAGTGGTTTTGTTTCCTGAGTTTTGTTTTTGTTGTGGTGGTAGTTGCAGTGTGTGTGTGTGTGTGTGTGTGTGTGTGTGTGTGTGTGTGTGTGTGTGTGTGTGTGTGTTGTGTGTGTGTGTTTGGTTATCTTGAAAGAGGTCTCACTATGCAGCCCATCCTGGCCGTGGATTTGTGCCAATCCTGCTTCAGCCTTTACTCCTAGGATTACAGGTATAAAATACATACCTGGCTCTAAGTGGGAGGTGTGAGAGAGAAATCCGAGGACGTAGCTCCCAAACAAGCAATTGAAAACACTCAGCACCCATAGCGCAGCACATGGTGGTAGTCTGGGTGGGTTCAGGGGACAAGATGCTATAGCGACCTGTTTTTGTGATGCCATGACTGGCAGAGCAATGCTGACCTCGTGGCACTCTGCTTGACAGACTTTTCCTCAGCTGAGTAAGCAGCTGATACAAACAGGGAGGGCTTTGTGGCCTGAAATTAGTCAGGGCCCATGCTGAGGGGAAACTGGTTTTGCTTCAATAGTGTGTCTGCTAAAATGCAGTAGCAGTAGTGCAGCTTACGATGACATGCATGCAGAGCTCTGGATCCCTGTTCCCTTCCATAGAAGTGGCACCTCAGGCCCATTTATGAGATATGCATTTTCTTTTTTCTTTTATTTTTTAATGTATTTTATTTTACATGTATGAGTGTTTTGCATGTATGTGCATCATGACTGTGTACCACGTGTGTGTCTGGTGCCAAAGAAGTCAGAAGAGGGCATCGGATCCTCTGGATCAGATGGTTGTGAATTACTATGTGGGTGCTAGGTCTGAACCCAGGTTCTCTAAAAGAGTAACAAATGCTCTTAACCACTGAGCCAACTCCAAAGCCCCCAAACATGTGCTTTCTAGAGAAGAGTTTGGATTAATTCTGCCTTTGGATCAATGGCTATGTTTCAGTGTGTGAAAGAGATTTCTAATGATGAATGACACTCGATTGGAAATGTTGTTTTCCCACTTGGCTATGCACACAGCACTTCCAGATGGTCATATTACCAATTTGGAAATCAGTCTGATGAAAGGGAATCGCAGAGGCACTCTGTCTCAGGACTCCAAAACCATAAGTCAGCCCCATGATGCATCTTAGAAGGGCAGTAACATGTATGAGAAGGGAAGAGGAGATGCTGAGGACCAGAGGCCTCTCACGTCCCAGAGCAGCAGAATGTGAAGGGTGCGTCACACGACACTGCAAGTTCTGGTGCTCACTGAGCCCCCTAGGTTCCTTCTGGTTCTACCATGCAGTGGAGAATGCCAGTGGCAAAGTCCAGCACCTAAACTATCCATTAAGGGTGGAATCTGGCTATATACATATGAACTACACAGTATTATGTAAGTGTAAATGTGAACACACAGCACATGGGTAAATATGCCAAAACGTAATTGTGGGTTTGACATAGAATTTAAATGATTTCCCAGTTAGTCTCTGCTTAATTTTGCCTGTATCCTATTCTAAGCATAACGTCTACATGTATGACTTCGATACGCCCGAAGCATAAATAGAGTCCTCAGAACAAGCTTGAAATACATTAGGACTGAAACCATGATGCTCAGGGATCGTGAGTTTTTTGAGGTCACGCAGTAAGAAAGCATCTGAGACGTCACCCTGATGCAAGTCTGTCTTGCCAAGGCTCCATTTCTCTTTTCTGCAAGCTGCGGGTGAATTGGCTCTTACATGCCTCCCATTCTCCACCACATCCCTTGGGTCTGGGGGTTTGGAACAATAGCATTAGATACTTCTTAGTAGACAGAAGGGGAAGAATGTCTACATAAACTCCAGGAACAATTGGAAACTTATTCCATCATGTCTACATTTTGTGCAAAAGCTTAAGGTTATCTTCTGATTTCAAACTTGAGTTCATCCCTGGGTCCTTGAATCATGGGAGCTTGAATCAGAAGCGGTGCATGTACAGTGTGAAAGGGCTGGGGCCACTAACAGAAATTAGAAATGTGAACTTGGTGCCATGGCACAAGAGTGAGGCTCTGAGTCTCCCGATTCCTGCCCATCCTTCCTACCCTGGCAGTGCGGTGGCTGCCCAACTAAGAGTGTAGGCATTTGGGGAAGGGAGCAGAAATAGCAAGGAGACCTCAGTTAAAGCAAGGCTTGCCTGGCTTCCCCATTCCAAGGATGGATAAGCCAGCATTCACTCTTGGACAGGCGGTTGTCTTCCCCGGACACCCACAGTGTGGAGCGGGACAGAGCGTGGCACTTCTAATACTAGGACAGAAAAGACACATCATGCATTTGACCTGTACCTTTACTTGCATGGCCTGTGTGGAAAGACAAAGGGAAAGAAACAAGGAGAGGAGTCAGTCAGTGAAAGCAGGGATCCAAAGCATCAGGCGGCGTGTTAGTCACAGCTTCTTGGGCCCAGTTGCTCAGTCAGCAGCACAGATACTCAACAGTTCATGTAAGCATAGCGTAAAGACTGAGGGGAGGTTAGAGTGTAGGTTCATTTGCCTGTCAAGAATTATATATATCCTCCTCAAGCACTTCCGGCCTGGGAAGAAGTTACCTTAGAGACCCGCCTTCCAAAGTGTACGCTCTGTAGATCCCACCCATAGCAGCTACTTGCAGTAACTCTTTACATCTACAGTCTCCTCTTCTACTTCCTGTAACCGCAGGGGTTACCCAAAGACCTCAGGTTTTAATTCCTCCCACCCACCACATTAATTTGCTCCAGCAGATTCCAGCAGACTTCAGCAGATCAGAGAATCAAGTTAAAGACAATGCCTTTGCTTCTGCTAGAAAGTCTGCTATGAATATATATATATATATACATATATATATTATATTCACTTTTGAATCTTTTCAAAAAACTTTAAATTACTTTTATTTAAGTTCATTTGGTGTATTTGATGTACAAAACATCAGCCTAAATGTGCTGTTTTTCCCATTTTTTATATTTAAATTTTTTTCATATAATATATTTTGATCATATTCTTTCCCCTTTCCTAATTCCTCCCAGATCCTCCCCACCTTTCTCTCTCTTAAATAAAAAAAATTAAAACCAAACATGGAAACAAAACAAAACCTGGAATCCTTTTTGTGTTGACTATTTGCAATTATAAAAATTTATTTTAAAAATTACTGGAAGGGCTGGGCTGTACACAGCTCACACAAGGCCCTGGCTTCCATCCTAAGCATTGAAATCAAAGGAGCAAAAACAGAGCAAACAATGTTGACAATGAAGAGACCATACTAAACTTTTGGGCTGGGCATGATGACCCATACCTTTAATGCCAGCCCTGGAAGTAGGGGAAGAGTTCAAGGACAGCTTGGGCTGCATGATAGAATGAGAGGTCAGCCCAGACTGCATAGAAAGACACGGTCTCTAAGCAGAGAGAGGAAGGGAGAGGAAAATAAGAGAGAGGGTGTTTCTGGGAGTATGTAGACTGTCCAGAGTGATGTCGGATCACTCCACAACCTAAACAACAGAGCCTCTCCCTTCCTACACTGCACCCTTAAGTCAAGGTTCCTCCATCCCAAAGGCTATGCCTTTATTCTTCACATATTGCCAAGATTAATTTTCCCATGGTAATTCCCTAATTCTGGATCCTATGCCCTCAAAGTAACTTTACTTATCTCCTCGTAGGTCATAAGCCACAGCATTACCTTATGATCAAACAAGTGACTTGCTGTGTAGACCTTAAGGGGAAAAAGAAACCAAACCAGACTTTGCAGTCCTCATGTTTTTCTGAGATGTGGGGGTTTGATGAATATACATTGCCTGGTGTTGTCTGTCAACAGAGCGCAGGGGGCTCACATCAGGCTTTGATCAAAGGCAGACCTGCTCTGTGGGAAGTCCTTACACCATCTAGAGGGTAAGCGAAGTTAATGTAAGTCAACTCAACATGAGATGTTAGAGGAAAGAATTTCTAGAAGTCAGTCTGAGAAATGGGGGATGGGGGTGGAGGGGGAGAAAGGGAGAGCGTGCAAAGGGAGAATCAAGATCAGGAGAAAGGGGACAGATAGGAGGGAAGGGACAGAGAGCAGAGGAGAAAGGGTAAGCATGTATGTGAGAGAGAGCAGTGGAGGGAGGGAGAGAGAGAACACAAGTGCACGAATGTGAGATACTTCAAAAGTGTAAGACAAAGAAAAGAGAAAGGATGCAGAGGGAGGAAGTAAAGGAGAACGATGTATGTGTGTGCATGTGTATGTGTGCATGTGTGTATGTGTACATGTGTGTATGTGTGCATGCATGTATGGGTGCATATGTGTGTATATGTGTGTATGTGTATATATGTGTATGTATGTGTATATGTGTATGTATATGTATGTGTATATGTGAACAAAAGTCACATGATTCTAATCAAGTATATCTTCTTAGACAATTCCTGTCCTTTTTTCAACTCATTTCAAAACACATCCCAATTCTTGGATTTCAATGGTGCATTTTAGTTCTTACAATATTGGTCAAGGACTGGCTAGCATTTCTTTGGCTGGCTTAACATTTCTTTCGTTAGATGGTATTCTAACTTGCCATTCCCCTCTGAGGAAGCTGCTGCCACATCACCAGAAAACAGTACATTTAAAAACCAAGCCAAACCAAATCTATTTGCTCAGCTAGTCACATTAGCTTAACATATATTCACAAACTGGAGCTTTATAAACAAAATACACAAAGAGCTTTCAGAAAGGAAATGTGCATGAGCTGCCAGCAAAATAATGTCTTTGAAAGGATCTTCAGTTAATTGGGTGGGAACAGCATGGCCCATTGTATATTTTCTCTTTATATAACTTATGCAGTGTATGACATGCAGCATTCACGGACGGAAACTCCACCAACACCGCCATATGCACCCACAACAACTTCATTTCTACAACACCAGAATGCAAATAAGAACAAAGACAAATGGAAGCCCAAGTGACCGGTGCCCATTCAGAGCAGGCAGCAAAGAACATCTGATTGTACAGGAGCAAGGGCAAGAAGAATTCTATGGATAAAAGAAAATCACTTCTCTTGCTTCCCGTATGCAGTTCTCTGTTCTCAAATACCAGAAATGGCTATTTATTGGAGGCAATGTACCTATCTTAATGTGTTCATTAAATGATATTTTAATCTGACAGATACTGATGAAGACTGACTTAACGAGAGTCTCTTAGTAGAACCTAGAAAAGTCAGATAGCAAACTCAACCCTTTATACGGATTGAAAAGATGGACTCTGAGGATTTAAGCAAAGCCCCAGTGAGCATCTCAGCCAAGGGTACAACTTTCTCCTTGCTATTTCTTGTCTATTTACTATGATTTTCATGTCCTAATTAAGACATTAGGGACAGTGTGAATATATAAGGCTCAGAAACTATCAGCATAGAATGTCAGTGGAAATGGAGTTTCTTCCAAAGATAAACTTTTCCAAGTAGAATGATATCCATGTCTTGAACATGATCATTCTGACCAAGCAAATGCTCCCCCTTCCTATTCAGCATTGTGAATGAGCCAAGCAAATGTCCCCTTTCCTCATTAACATTGTGAATGAAAAAAAGGTTTTATTAGTTTATTAGTGGATGAGTTGAGTTATGAAATGGTTTTCTGTTGCTTCATTCATTTATAAACTCAAGGACCTGGAAGATCCGTTCATCCCCAGAGGGCTGAGATGGCTTTTCCCGTTCCTACGCATCAGGGATCCCAATACTTGTCATCAGATTGTCATGGATGCTAGCTGGGTCAGTCCTGAGCCAGAGGATCAACCCAATGTAAAAGATAGCATGGTGTCTGCTTGGGATTCACTGACTTTCTGCAGGAAGTTGGGTTAAAGGACAGTTTGTAATGGCCGCGAGACCCTGCAAAAGAAACTTAGAGAAGCTGGGATCTTAGGAAGCTGGGAAACCTGTGCTTGTGTTCCTCAAGGGAGCAGCTGTGTCCACCAACAGGCGAATGTGAGAAAAACTGTGAGAAACCAGATAAGTGTATGTGAAGGATCAAAGGAGACACCCTAAGATGCCTTTCCAGCCAAGATAATCTCTCTGATTTGCACATGAGCAACTTTCAATGTCAACTTTATTAGGCAGCTTATGTTCAACGTGTACTCTGGTGCATACTACCGAGTAGGTTGAAAGTGCTACAGTCAAATTTTGGATACGAGAAGAGTGCTAGCGTTCAAAGAGATGAAAGACAGAAGAGGCAGTGCGGACTAGCTGCAGCTGATCAGAGCCAGCCGCCCCACTCGGTATAGCCCCAGGTACTTAAACTTTCATTGTGGTATCATAATAGCCTTTCCTGCAGTGACAAGACATGGGTCATCTGTCCAAAATGGTTACTAGAAAGATGTTGCAGGTCTTCCCCACAAGCCCGTGGTTCCCGCCTTGCCAGATCCATCTTGGGTCCCAAGCACACTCCACCGTTGTATTCCTCATAGGCAGCACTGGCAGCAATGAGAGGGGTGTCTCTCAGCTCTTACAGGCTACTGAGCCTTGACATCTAAGCCAAACCTTCCCAAGGCACGCTTCTTCGGGAAACAGAGCCAAGAGTAAGCCACCATGCCGGTAAGAAAGACATTATAGTTAAGACTTGACTCTTATGTGTGAAGCAGCGTGACTGTGCATGGCTGTTTCTCTCCAGCCAAGACAATGAAGCTTCATTGTACATAGCTAACTGAGAAGGAGATGCCAGTCTCCTTTGCCCCCTTCTGTATCACAGTTCTCTTCCATAGGTTAGCCTTTTCTCCAGACAGTATAGTGACACGCCCTCCTTCAAACATCTCCTGCAAGGAGATGGACAGACGTTGGCTTTCTGAATGAGAATGGGAAATGAACATAGGCATTAAGAGGTCAGCACATCTGGAATAAAACAGATGTTGGTGTTCCAAACAGAAAGACAACATGATGTCAGGATGTGTGCTGTGGAGGTGTGAAGGCCTGGTCATTTCCTCCCAGCCCATCAGAAGGTGACTTTGCACGTCTGCACTTTTGGAGTGTGGCTGTACTGGACACACTTCTATCTTAAAACTATTCACACTAGAGTCTGTTTGGAGACCTCTCAAATGCCTGGGGGCAAGGCTTGAGACTTAAATTTTCAGATATACAAACACCTATTTATTCACAAAACAGGATGACCACACTTATTTGACAGGAGCTTCTTCTGGCACATTCTAAAGAAACAGCAGTAGAGGCTGCTGGTCATATGGTCGAACCTAAGCTCAATGCATCACTAAAGCCCCACCCCCAGAATATGAATTAGATCCACGAGGTCAAGGTTCAGCCACCCTTGACACAGACTTCTGAGGACTTACTTTTGACATCTTGCTTTTGCTGTCTCCGGTTAAAAATGCCAAGTTATTAATTTCATTTTGAATCACAAAGTTTTGCTCTTCCCTCTTGAAGTTCTAAAGGGCAGGGTAGAAGAAGATTTAAAAGGAAAAAAAAAAGCAAGCATTAAAAGAAAGATTTTCCAGACCTATACCTGCCAAAACTGTTCAGAATCTAGAACCCAAGTGTGTCCTTACATGAGATTTACACCACAGAATGAAGACCTCGGCCACCATGCGGAAGAGCTGGTCAGAATCAGTGTCTGGGCTTTTGAGCCAGTTAGATCTGCATTGAGAAGCAAAGAGATAATACAGAAAATTCAGCAGGGATTACAAGCATACCCTGCAAACAAAAGCAGTATATATTCAGTCAGGTAAAGCTTCATTTATTGCTGCTAGGAGGGCCAGCCACGAGACAGCATAGGGCTGGAAGGAATCCATGGTGTCAGCATATACTAGACTGTTCTATCTGAGAGCGTTAAGGAAAAACCACTCACACACTCTCTTGATGGTTTCCTTCAGACTCTTTCTTTAGCCTTCTTTTGCATTCTCTACTTTCCTGGTGAGTCCCTTCTCTCATTCTTGATGTTTTCTTCTAGCCCATCTTAACTCTATTCTTGCCCTTACAGCTTATATACCGCAGCAAAATCTTTCAGGCAATATAAAAATCACAATGTAGTTATTCTGTTTTTCAATAATTATAATGAATACAGAACAAAGACTAAAAAAGCAGCATGTTTTCCAAATCCATTACATGATTAAACGTTTTATATATTACAGGTAAAAAACAAATTATCCCAAGAACCCATGTACATTCATACCCAATTACCTTGTTATAGATTAACTATGGGAGCAAGCAAGGTATTCTTCTCAGTCAGGTCTTTTACTGTCAGGTTACATTTTGCAGTTACAAAGAAAGGTCAATTACTTTATTACTTATCTTGAAAGGTAATCTTATAGGGAATCTTAAAGGAATCACAAACATAAATTTTTATATATGAAAAAGAATCAGTCAACTCTCTTTAGGGTACATACCCACTCATCAATAGCTTTTTTATATCAGAAGACTGAGGGCAGAAATAGGTATAAGGAATTAATCATCACCTTTGATCATCAATCAACCCTAGCAAGGAAAGTACATCAGCTAGTAACAACTGGGCTGCTTTGTATTTTTGACATCAGCTATGTGTCATTATGAGCTTTATATTATTTTCTAGTGTTTTTCATCTCAAAGCTATTATCAAAACATCTGATCTAACCTGAAGTTATTTTAAAGCTTTGTTTCAGCTAATGATGCACACCAAAACCTGTGACTGCATCTCTTAGCATTAAGAGAATTAGAGCCAGCCTGGGTCCTGGGGACTAAATTGTTTTTCTTAAACATTAACCTGAGTTACATCCAATGCAGCTCCTTAGGCAAAACTCATAGGCCCTGGCTGTGTAACATTTCCTTGTATTTGTTTTTATTCATCAAACTCCATATAAGCTAACATTATTATTAACAATTAGACAGTACAGTTTAGGGAGGAATCATCTTCATAGTAAGTCACAGGTGAAAATGCCCAGTAGAATGGGATGTTTCCATGAGATAAGCACATATATTACATGCAATTGGGGTCTCCCCACATCCATTCAACCATGTCAGATACCAGAGAAAGGTAACAGCAACAAACATGTAAAGGCACAGCAGAAGCAAAAGACATCCCGGGGTCTGTGGTCTCAGGGCCTTGCCTAACCGAGATTGACCCATCAGAGTTTCCTCCTAGTGGACTGACACCTTGAACTTCAATTGCCACTTACAGCTCCTTTTTTATGGCCACTGGCAAGCATTGCCATATGAAGACAATAATCCTTATACATTAAGGTACGGGCTCATAATTGGAATACATATCATTTGTACTTTTAATCAAAGTTTTCAAGAATTGTGGCAAAACAAATGTCTGACATTAACATTTCAAAACCGTCACCTTTTTGGTTTCTTCTGTAAAGGGATGGTTAACCTGTAAGTTTGGAGATAGACCATCCTAAAGGCCTTATTGCAGAGATATTTAATGAAGAAACCTAGCAAACCTGTGAAAACATGGTCACTATGGCATCCAGTCCTGCCCCTGGCATTTGTCATTGGAAAGCCTCTGAATCTGAACTTCATAAACATGTCATGCCCTACACCTCTTGCTCGGAAAGTCAGTTCTTTGAATGAAAGATTTAAAACTATTTAAATTGGGGGGGGGGTGGGCTTTTGAATGTGTGTGCTTGCTGATATCAAAAGAGGGCATCAAATCTCTGGAGCTGGAATTACAGATGGTTGTATGGCGCGAGAGAATTGTCTGTAATCTGTCAATCATGTTTTAAATAAACACTGATTGGCCAGACAGGAGGTAAAGGTGGGAAAACCAGACAGGAAGTAGAAATGATGTAATGAGAACAGGAGAACTCTGGGAAGGAGGAAGTTGATTCCTCCCACTCCTGCCCAGATCACCAAAGCAGCAGGATGTGATCTGCAACCACTGAAAAAGGTACTGAGCCACATGGCTAACATAGATCAGAAAAATGGGTTAATCAAGATGTGAGAGTTAGCCAGTGAGAGGCTAGAGCTAATGGGCCAATCAGCTTTGTAACTTATAGAGATCTCTGTATTATTTCTTTGGGGCTTGCTAGCTGTGGGGTACTGGGCGGGACAGAAAACCAAAAAAGCATGCCTGGCCCCCTCATGTTACAGTTGTAAACTGCCAAATGTGGATCCTTGGAACTGAACTCTGTCCTCTGTAGGAGCAGTACTTGATTTTAACCATTTCTCCAGTCCCTCAAAGCCAGTTTTCCGAGTGAAAAAAAAAGTTTATCATTTAAACTGTTTTAACAGTTTCTTGCGGTGTGGTGGGGAAGTAAGGTTATCTGTTCTTGTGCAGAGGCCAGAGAAAAACCTCAGGTGTCATTTCTCTGTCTTTTACTGGCCTGGAACTCATCAAGTTGGCTTGGATGACTAGTCAGCAAGTTCCAAAGATCAGCCTATCTCTGCATGTCCTTAAATAGAACAAAACAAAACAAATGCCAAAAACAACCAAACTAAAATCCTATAGTTTCTGGGGATCCTCATGCTTACAGGCAAGAACCTTACTAACTAAGCTGTTTTTCCAGTCCCAGAAACCAAATAGCTTTTATAACCTCTTAAATGGCTTGGAAATTCTCTATAAATAAGCATTAATATTTTTTACTAGGTTGGTTTCAGAATAACGCAAGAGTGACGGGGCTAGATTAGGTCAAAGTCTATAGGTCATCTTCCACGCCCTGTCCTGTTCTTGGGTGTCATGCATAGTTGAGCTAAATCATATTTCAGAATGGCAGGGTGAATGGTTATCTCCAAATATCCACACAGAATGATTTAAAAACAAACACCAACCAAGCAACCAAGCAAACAAAATACTGCCCTTCTATTCAACACTTTCATATCGAACACGGAGATTCTTTCTCCCACTAACCAACCACTCAACTTTCCAGACATCAACTCACCAATTCAGCCATGACATTGTCTGGAGTTAGGACCCCACATACTAAAAGCTCGGCCCCACTTCACACTGTACCCCACTTCAGAATGTGACCACCTACCTGTAAATTAGGGGTTTTGACAAATCTCTGAGTTCATAATTAACAAGAACAGATCATAGCTTAGGAAGTAGCTTTACCTGTTATTAATAGTTTATCATAAATATAGCCGGGGAACATGAAAGATATATTTAGGGCAAGATATTGTGAATGAAAATTCCTGAAAAGCCGGGCGATGGTGGCACATGCCTTTAATCCCAGCACTCGGGAGGCAGAGGCAGGCGGATCTCTGTGAGTTCGAGACCAGCCTGGTCTACAGAGCTAAGCTAGTTCCAGGACAGGCTCCAAAGCCTCAGAGACTCAGAAAAACCCTGTCTCGAAAAACAAACAAACAAACAAAAAAAAAACAAAAAAAAGGAAAAAAGAAAGAAAGTTCCTGAAAAGAAGCTGTGTCTGGCTATGAACAAAAATTCCTGGAAGGAGTTTCTGTGTCTACAGAGACTGACAGACCAATTGGAAGTACAGTACTGTGGAGAGATTGGAATTCTGTAGGCTCAGAAGCTAATTACTTTATCTTATTTTTTTTTTTTTTTTTTTTTTGGTTTTTTCGAGACAGGGTTTCTCTGTAGCTTTGGAGCCTGTCCTGGAACTAGCTCTTGTAGACCAGGCTGGTCTCGAACTCACAGAGATCCGCCTGCCTCTGCCTCCCGAGTGCTGGGATCTGGGATTAAAGGCGTGCGCCACTGCCGCCCGGCATAATTACTTTATCTTGGCCTAGTTTTAGCCTCTGGAACAGCCATTCCTTGCCCCTGCGTATGAATTAACACCTCATGATAATAAATAAAAACCTCTTAGAAGCTATTAACTTATCAGAACATTAGCGTCTCACAATCCGTGAGCTAAGAATGCCATCTGATAGCATCTTGGGCCTGTAAAGCAGCTCTCCCCATTTCATTGCGCCTGTCTCTCTGGTGTACCCACCAACGTATTTTAAAGTTGCCTTGGTTTATGTCTTTCTTAGTTCTGTAAAACTATAAAAACCCCGGGAAACTGTTTCTATGTTGGAGCACGAAAGTTGGGATAACCTAAATCTGTGTTCCTGGGCCCTGACCACTCAAAATAGCTCTAGAAAACTATTATTTCCTTTAAGATGAGAGCTTTAGTTTTTACGTGGACAATATGGAAGAGGAGTCTGGAGATTCCAACCTATCTCCAGGTACTTCACCTTCTAGGTATCTCCATAGTTCCCTCAATTGAGAAGGTCTTCAAACTCCAGAGTTTAGGGTTTTTTTTAAAAGAGGCTCTGTAGCATGAATTATAATTGTTCTTAATAATAAAAACTCATAGTCAGATAGGGATCAGAGAAGCAGTGCATCCAGTCACTAGAGAGACCTTTTACCTTTACCAATGCTCATACCCAAAGGGGTGATCCTGTCTCTATAAATCCTCAGACTGCATCCTCAGACTGTCTCCTCAGACGGCATCTGAGCTCCTGTCTCCTCTGGCCTTATATTTCTCTCTCTGCCCAGCTATATCACTTCTGTCTCTACCTCCCTAGTTCTGGGATTAAGAATGTATGACTCCCAAGTACTGGGATTAAGTGTATGAGCCACCACTGCCTGGCTCTGTTTCTCTTTGAGATTGGATTAATCACTCAGGGTGGCCTTGAACTCATAGAGATTCCCTCTGCCTTTTGAGTGATGTGGGATGTCCTTCTATATATGTGTTGCTTTTACTGGTTAATAAGTAAAGCTGCTTTGGTCTCTGACAGGGCAGAATATAGCCAGGCTGGAAGGGATATACAGAGAGCAAGGGGAGTCAGGGAGATGACACGTATCTGTGGAAGGAGACAGACGCTAGAACCTTGCCTGGTAAGCCACAGAATCATGACGATACACAGAATAATAGAAATATGTTAATTCAACATGTAAGGAATACACGTAAGCTATTGGCCAAACAGTATTGTAATTAATATAGTTTCTGTGTGATTATTTCAGGTCTGAGCAGCCAGGAAATAAAAGAGTATTCTCCATTTACACCTGAATGCTGGGATTAAAGGTGTGTGCCACCACTGCTTGACTTCATGGCTATTTGGTGGCTTAGCTCTGCACTCTGATCTTCAGACAAGCTTTATTTGTTAGATTACAAACAAAATATTATGACAGACTTCATTTCATAGTGTTATAGTTAGCTTCAGAGGTCAGCCTGACATACCTGCAAAGGAGATGCTTTAATTGAGCAATTGCTTCTATCAGACTAGCCTGTGGGTATGTCTGTAGGGGTATTTGATGTAGAGGGGCCCAGCCCACTGTGGGAGGTACCATCCTTAGGCTGATGGGTCTGGGTTATATAAGAAAGGGAGCCAAGCAAACCATGGAGGGTAAGCTTTAAGCAGCCTTCCATCATGGTTTCTGCTTCAAGCTCCTTTGCTGAAGCTCCTGCCTTCGTCTCCTAATGATGGACTATAACTTGTAAGCTGAACCAAACCTTTTCTTCCCCTTTGTTGTTTTTGGTCATAGTGTTTATCATAGTAAAAGGAAACAAACTAGACACACAGGCATGGTTGGTTAAACCATTGGCTTTGGCAATGAACTCAGTCTCTAGCTCCTTTTCTTCTGGAGAGTTCAAGAAGTTAGAGGGCAGGGCTGAAAGTTCCAAAGATCTAATCATGTGGTTGATTCCTCATGAGTGTGAACTCAAGTGTGGTGGAATGAGGTGATGTGGGAGAGTCTTCTGTTTGAGTTGATTTCATTGGCTAATAAAGAAACTGCCTGGCCCATTTGATAGACCGCCCCTTAGGTGGGTGGAGTAGACAGAACAGGAAGAAGGAAGTGAGGTAGATGGCTCAGTCAGATGCCACACCTCTCCTAAGTGAGACAGACCACCGTGCCTCTCCTGAGAGAGATGCCAGACGCAATGAAGCTCCAGCCCAAGATGGATGAACGCTAGAAACTTCCTGGTAAGGCACCACTTTGTGGTGCTACACAGATTATTAGATATGGGTTAATCAAGATGTGAGTAAGAGGCAGAAAATAATGGGCCAGGCATTGATTAAAAGAATACAGTTTCCGTGTAATTATTTCGGGTTTTAAGCTAGCCGGTGGCTGAGAGCAGGGTGGTGGGAAACCGCCCACAGCCCCTCACTACAATGAGGCTCATTGTGAATAACAGAAGACAATCCTATAACTCAGACAGTTCCAAGAACCTGAAAATCAGACTTCTATTTCTTTCTTACAAAAAATTTATTTCTTTTACTGTGGAGTTTATAATAGTCACATCATTTCCCCTTTCATTTCCTCCCTCTGAGCCCTCCTATATATCCCTCCTTGTTCTCTTTCAAAGTCATGGCCTCAGGCTATATAATGTACTTTTATGCATGCTTTTAGGACTGATCACTTGGTATTGGATAGTGAGGTGATGTGCTCTTCCCTGAGGATGGTTATTATAAAATATAACTATAATGCAAAAGTTAAATTATATGGCTTTCTTACAGTAAATGAACAATTGGTTGCTGGTGATAGTGCATGTTTTTAATCTCAGCATTTGGGAGGTGGGAGAGGCAAATCTCTATGAATTCAATGCCAACCTGATTTACATAGTGAGTTCAGGCCAATCAGTACTACATAATGAGGCTTTTTCTAAAAACACACACACACACACACACACACACACACACAGAGAGAGAGAGAGAGAGAGAGAGAGAGAGAGAGAGAGAGCCTATGACCATGATGTAGAGAGACCGAGAGAGAGAGAGAGAGAGGGAGGAGGGAGGGAGGATGAGAGAGAGAGAGAGAGAGAGAGAGAGAGAGAGAGAGAGAGAGAGAGAAACATTTGGCTCTCACACATGATCTGAAAAACTTGTTGTCCCATGTCCCATGAAAAACATTATCAAAACAAATTATGGAGCTAGAGACAACAGCTCAGCAAATAAAGTATGTGCGGTGTAAGAGTGAAGGCTGAAACTTGAATCCCTAAAGCTCATGTAAAGTCAGGCTTGGTAGTACACGTCTGTAATCTCAATACTCTTATAGCAAGATTGGAGACAGAGACAGGAGAATCCCTTGAAGCTCATGGGCTGGCTAGCCTAGTGTACTCAGTCAGAGGTGAATAACAAAGAACCAGTCTTAAACAAGGTGAGAGGCAGGGATGAACATCTGTGACTTCCATAAATGTTCCTACATCATTCACATATACAAATGTGTACATACATCACACACACACACACACACACACACACACACACACACACAGCCAGTTCTGGGAAATCTGGAAATCTGAGTAATATTCCTAAGCAGCCTGATAGTCATGCCCACTCATGGAGAGCTCCATGCTAGGCAAGGAAGGGCAAAAATCTAGAGGTCAACTCACTTTTAGATCCCCTTCCTTTTTATCTCCTGTGAACCTCTCTGGTCTGGGCTCTAGCCTCAAGAACATTATTATTGAACTACCCTTGCTTTCAAATTCAACTGGCATCTTCTTTATGTAATTGACACAAGTAGTTGCACGCCCAGCACACATCCTCCTTTTCTTCTGTAGCAACAGGATCTTCCTTTGTTCAGAGTGTCATTCTTTCCCACTAAGTATCATGGTACTCCACACCCCTTAACCTATATCCAGAAACTGACTAATGACGTTGAAGAATGGACTTCCTGGAAAGGTTCCCTAGGAAGCGATCACACAGTGGAAAATGTCTCTTTGCCTTTGCCTGTGAAATTTGCTGTAATCCTTCCTGATTAGAATGAAAACCCAAAGTCTGGATCTCTAATTGCCATATTAAAACATAAAGTATCTTTGGAGATGGAAGGCAATGGGAAAGATAAAGACAACGGTGTCAGGGTCCACAATGAACAATCATACTGGCCGTACTCTGTCTGCCTTTGGGTTTCTTTTATGTCTAATAGACTTCTCATCTCTTTAAGCAGTATAGTCACTCCATTACCTGTGGCCCAAATGCAATTCAAGTTTGAGGTTTGAGACTGATAAGCTTTTTTATTTCCTTCACATTGATTTTTTTCCCCCAGAATGCCTTCCCAGGGTTACATTTCTCGCTTTATCAGAACCACCAGCTGTTCATTCCTGTGGTGTTTTGGTTTAAATGAGCTTTGTGCATTTGTACTGTGGCTTAAGTGGGAAGAGGCATGGGTTATATCCTAATCTGCCAGAGAAAAGAACAGCCATGGGGATGCTCAGTAAGCAAGAGTAGCAAGAACAAGACCTGAGGTATCATTCCCTGGTGGAAGGAAGCGCATGGATTCTCTTAGCCTTCATGTTGGGGGAATTTAGCTCTGCTCACTCCTCTTCTGAAATGCAAATCTTCATTCGCTTGTCTCTAGCAAAGCTTTCCTGGATCCAGGCTGGTGAGTATGAAGGACATTCCATTAAATGTTAGCTTCCAGGCACAGAAGCTCTCTGCAATTCTCCCTCAAGCCAGACCAAGATGGTATTTGCAGGAGACAAGAGTTTGCCTTCATGTCTAGACTCACTCTGTTCTGAGGGATACTTCTCTCCTTCCTGCCCCACGTTTTCAGAGAATTCAGCATCTAACTCAATACTTAGCCACTCGATCCCTGTCGAGATCATTTCTTTACCTGTGGGTCTTTTATTATCTGCACTTGTTGCAGCCAAAAGGCAGCCATGAAATGCCAGGCTTCTGGTAAGGGGAGATTTAGTTGGGAGGTCATGAATTGGGACTTTCCCCTGTAAGATGGTGAGGGAGGCAACTCCAGCAGGTGAAATCATGGAGTATATTAGCAGAGAAAACAAAAAGCTTTGAGAATCGAACGTTCACACGCTGAGGGTGGTGCCCGAAGGTCCTAGCTGTGATGTCAGGAGATGAGGAGGCTCATTGAGGAGTTGCAGGCAGAGAAGACACACTGGACTCACTCTGGGTAAAGGCTGCTGCTAGGCAGCCAGATGTTGGCAGGTACTCAATCCACACAGACATACACATAGGTTGGTATAAGGTCATACAGAAGTAGGCTCGTACTGGCAGGCTGGTGAAGGTAAAGTCTCTGGTTTTGACCTTAAGGCCATATTTATAAAGAACCTACACAAATGTCACATTTTTCCAGAAATAGTTACATAACACATCACATCACTACATACGTTTGTGTTCTCTGGATATCTGGTATCTGCCTTTTTTGTGCTGGTGGACATACAGCCCCACGGATGTCCAGTGTTAGCCATCTTGGCCCCTGCTGGGTATCCATCTCACTGCTATGTTGTCTAAACATAAACTGGTAATCATGACCTTCTGTTCCCAGCAGTTGTATACTTGCAATCCCATCGCTGAGGAGGCTGAGCCAGCTATCAGGAGTGCTGTGAATTTGAGTTACACTGTGAGCCAGACTGGGTTACATGAGCAAGACGTCTAAACTCCGCATGCCTCCAATCAGGATAGACTAGAATCTTTAGCAACAGCAAGAGTTTCGTTTTCAAAATGAAAAGTTCCCAAGTTTTGAAAGACACTGAGGTTGTGCTCTTGGGTTCAGGGTCAGGTTGTCTGTGGTGAGAGCTTCTCTCAGTGTTACCGGCGAGACGGCACTCCACACAGGTCTCAGTCTGAGATGTCACTGCACAAGGTTTACTTCGATAGCTTCAGAGACTTTTTTAACCAAAAACCATACAACCAAGTCTACTTTTATGTTCTACATATTTCTGTTTCCCAGAAAGGAGGAAAAAGACTACTGTCCTTTTTGGGACTTGTTGGGTCTGTTCTGACTCTGTCTCTACGCAAGAGGAGATGGGCAGCTGTTGCTCCCTGATTTGCTCACACCCGGAGTTCTTTTGTATCCTGTCAGCTTCAGGTTTAGCAGTGACCAGTGGAACCTTCTTTTCAGAGGATTTAAACAGCATCCCACAGGAATGTGGGAAGTACAAAGGCTTAATACAATGAAGAAAAACAGAGAGGAAGAAAGGGCACGGAGTTTCTTCAACATTTTAGTGTTGCCGTATGAAAGATTAGTTTTCTCTGGCTTTACAGAGCAAAGTTAGAGTCTATAGGTAACAGCTACAAGCTGAGCTCAATATAGTTCAAAACAGGGGTGGGACTCCGTGCAAAGCCAGGACTGTTTCTGCTCCCCACTTCTTCCCATCACTGGGCTAAGCAAACAATACAGACATCTGCAGGAGAAGGGAAGAGATGGCTATCCAGGTGGAGGGAACAGGAGGTGACTACAGCCTCTCTGCTAACTCCTCCACTCTATCTTTCTGAGTCAGTTGGTTCTTTTGGATGGAGAAAGTACTACTGGAATCTAAAGTCTGTACTGCAAGCTGTTCTCCACTCTACTGAAGACTCCAGAGACAGATTTTGGTGAAGTGGGTTTATTCAAGGCTGACCTTAAGGAAAAAGGAGACGACTTCCCTCTCTCAAATCTCTAAACACAGTGAGACAATGGGTGGAAAAATTCCAGGAAGAGGCAAGTCTTTTCTTTTTCCTTCCTGAAAGTCTTCTAATCTCCAAGTTCTGGGCCTGACAAGCATGCACTTGTTCTCAGATAAACCATTTCCCATGGACACAAGGAGAGGAAGGAGCAGGCTTTGGGGAAAAGACTGTGGGAGGGGATAAAGGTAACAATAGATTCATGGAAAGATTAGAAGGCAGGCAAAAATAAACCTCACTTTATGACCTCACAATCCCTACCGCCCTCCTGCATTTGTTTGAATGCATTAATAATAAATTCAGAGTCACCAATAATGTATCAGTGTCGAATTAAGGGCAGAAATCAAAGCGCTTCCTCTTGGTATCACCTGACTAAGAGCAAGCCCAGATTCGAATTCTCTAATTCAGTCTCCTGGGTCTTCCTTCATCCTGTCTGCCTGTTTTATGAGTCTGAATCTATTCCTGTCTGAAGGCTGTCTTGAGAATTTGTTCCTGTGTCTGTTTGTCCCTAAGTGTCTGTCCTTAACAGAGTTTGATTGAACAGCACAGAAAGTATCACATGGGAAAGGAATGAGGGATCCTTAACAGTAATCTTTAACAGAGTTTTATAAATGATTAAGTCACTGATTCTAATTGACCCAGATAACAAACAAACATTATCAAGCAATAGCTGAATGCTTTGTTCAGCATTTGGGGTAGCTATCCATTTTATAAGGCTGCTTTCCACTTGTATCTGCTGTTTTCAGCAAATGATTATCAGAACACATGTTCAAGCATATATGCAGTATTCCAGGATCAGGGGCATAAAAGAATATCAAGATTATAACTGTGCATTAATTTAGGCTGTAAATGTTGGTTGCATGGGAGATTCAAGGCAAGTAAGGTTGGTTGTTACGTTGCTCACTTAAAGGCAGGTTAAGCAATCAGGCTGAGTAGTCTTAAAACAGTAGGAGAGCAGTCGTAAGTATTTTTTAATTTTTATTTATTTTTTATGTGTACTAGTTACTTATCTTCATGCACACCAGAAGAAGGAATCAGATCCCTTTACATATGGATATGAGCAACCATGTGGTTGCTGGGAATTCAACTGGGGATCTCTGGAAAAGCAGTCTGTGCTCTCAATTACTGAGTCATTTCTTCAGACCCAGTCTTAAGTCTTAAGAGACCTTCAGGTGTAATATTAACTCTGGCTTTGAGGACCATCAAAGGCATCAGTCTCTTAGAATGTAAGACTTACTTTTATAAAAATGCATAGCTATATCCTCCAAAATAAATCAACTTAATGAGTATGTTATTCTGGATTTTTTTTTTTTTTTTACTTTTTTGAGGATCTCACTGAAGCCTAGGCAGAAGTCTTAGTATCCCGTTTGCCTCAGCCTCTTAAGTGCTGCAATGACAAGTGTGAGCCTCCATGGCCAGCACTCTGCACATTTTTTTTTTTTTTTGCACTTCACACTTAGTATAGTATAAATGCTTTCTGCTTTCAGTGCCACAGAGGTCTTTGAAGGGACAGGCACTCTGTTAGAAGGACATATTTCTAAGCAGGCTCACATGGCTGTGACGCGCAGGGAAGAACACGTTGAAAAGCGGAGATGAATGAATTAATGATGATCTCAGAGACTCGCTGACATTGCCGTTTTTAGCAACTGTCACGCACCCTGTAAACAGAACATGCTCTGTCTTGAGTCGTGATCACCGCGGTGACAGACGCGATTCAAAAGCTATTCCAGGAGCAATCTTGCCCCACTTTTATTTTTGTTTTCACCTCAAACCCTGACAAATTTCTTCTTGAAATTGCTGACATAATTACGTTATCGGAAATGACTGAAGTTGAGACTCAAAGAGCAGAGTTCCTTTGTCAAAATAAGTATAACATCCTGTAGCCAGGAAAGGAAACCCTTTACTCTAGTCCTGATGCACACATTAGGCATATGTGTTTATACATATGTTCGTGTATGTGTAGAGACAATATGTATGCAGAAGATGTTTTCTTTCAAATCTTGAATGTAAATATGCTCATTCAAGTTACATTAAGTACAGCTTATATTACAAAGATAAATGCTAAAGCAAATACCGATCTCCTGCCATGGGAGAATGGGAAGCAACTCCAAAAGGCAGTTCTGTTCTCTCAGCTGCTTTTGCATCCCTTCTAGCATCCCCAATTATAAATCTTTCAAGTTTAAAAGCCAGCTAAAATAGTGACATACACACTGAGCTTCTCTTTTTCTTCCTGGCAAAGGAGGTCCTGAGCAGTAGGAACAATTTTTGCTCCTCGTACCCTTTTGGTAATAGCTAGGTGTGTGAATGGCATGAGACTACATTGCATTCTGGAAGCTAAGGCAGGTGGATCTATGACTTTAAGGCCAACCTAATCTACAGAGTGAGTTCCAGGACTGCAAGGCTATATAGAGAAACCCTGTCTCAAATGAACTCCCAAATAAAATAAATAAATGAAAATAAAGGTTAAAAATATTAAAAAGAAATGTCTATGGTATTAGTGAGACCCAAATTTGAGTGTGTCTATGAAGACATTTCTAGAGAGGATTATATGAAAGGAGAAGACCCATCCTGAAGGTAGGTGGCACCATCTCCTGGATTGGTGTCCCAGACTTAATAAATAAGGAGAGAAAAGGGAAAACCAGTTGCTTCCCCTCAGTTATCTGGTCATAGCCCAGAGAGTGGTAATTAATACAGTAAGGGTCTTCGATACTACGTTCCAAGTTTCCCTGAAATGAGCTGTGCTTCTTCTACAAATACCCCACATTCTTTACAGACACATAGGACTACAGGCCTCCATATATCTCAAATTACTGTTTAACTATCCATTATAGCACAATTCATTTTCACATGCCAAGTGAACATATTGGGTTTGGATAAAGGATGACTCATACAGAAAATTTCTGGTGTTATAAGAATTAATTTCTTAATTATGACATTTGAGCATCTCAGCTGTCGAACATTCTGAACACACTGTTTCCTAAGGACTTTCACCCATAGTCCCTCTTCCACATCCTCTTGTTCTGTTCCTTTATGGTTCTTAGTCTTGTACTTCTTGCAGGTCTTTGTTCAAATGCTGCTCTCCCAGTAACACCAGTTAAGGAACTGCTGCTCCATTCTACCTGCCTCTCCTAATTCTTTTTACTTCTCTCAAAGGGTTTTAGTCTGTTTTTTTTTTTCATTTTAATTGCCTACGTCTCTCTACTCCTAGAATGTATGCTCCTATGTTAAAGAGTATATCCCCTCCCTCAAGGCCTTCTACTGAGTACATGAGTGAATAGCAGAAGGGCTAAAATGAGTCAAAGCAATCCTATCCAACCAGCTCCCTGCGCCTCCTAGTGGCCCATGAGGATGCCTGTCTCAATCCATACAGAGTCACTGGTCAAGGAAATCACTGTACGGAGGCTCTGTACTGTACTGGTGGGGAGACCGGTAGTGGTAGCTGTGGCTTCCCTCATCTCCCCGGCAACAAAATCATCTTTCCATGCTATTTGATTGGCCAAACCAGCCGCAGAGAGCAGCAGGCAGCTTCCAGAGACCTCCTGCATACCTGTTGTTGTCCACGTAGCGGATCAGCATGGGGTAGAAGGCGTAGAGGTCCCTGCAGAGGATGGCAAACTCGTCCAGGATGAGCAGCTCGGCCTCCTGGGTGTCCCCCTTGCCGTCCGTCTTCAGCTGCTCCTCCTCCTGCACAGTCTTGACCGCCTTCTTCTTTAGCTTGTCCAGGGTGGGGATGAAGTGGCTTCGCAGCAGGTCAGGCCTGGCTTTGCTGATGATCGGCTGCGCGTACACTGCATTTGCAAACAAAGCACCTTAATCTTATCCCATGTGTTGTGACCATTAATGACAATGGAAGGGAACACTGAGGAATCCATCAACTCAGGATGGTACCTGTGTCTAGCTCTCTCCTTTAATCCTTTCTTGGCACCTCCCTCTTATGAAAGTTCACACAGTGGAGGTTGGGCATCTAGACCAGCCGCAGGAGAAGGTCCCAACACTACTCAGCTGCTCCAGCCCCACCCCATATGAATTCCTCATGTTTGCATGGCCCATGCCATACCTCTCCTCTCTTCTAACAGACTGTCTTGCAGCATCTGACAGTCTGTCCGTGTTGGTCTTGTTCTGCCAGCTATATTTTATAACCCTGAAGGAAGCCTTTTGTTCACAGGAAGAGTACTGTGCTGACCTGGGAGCAAGCATTGGGGGTGTGATTTCTATTGAGGTGACAGATATGTCAGTTACCCTGACCTGTCATTACACATAGAAGTCATACTGTGCCCCACAAATGTGTATAGTTTTTATGTGTTAAAAATAAAAAATACAGGTATGCTTATGTGTGTATGTACACACATGCTTTCCAATTACAATAGCCTAGTCAACTTCTAAGCCCTCAGCACTGGCATCTTTTTTGGGCTTCAAGGGAGGGAGGTAAACATGGACTGGGAAAGACTGGGGCATTGCTAGAAGTAGAGAAGCTGGACAAGAAATCAGCAGGACTGCAATGTTGGCTTTTTGTGAGAAGAATGATGGAAACCCACATGTCCTACTCTTTTTCTTATATCCCATTGACTAGATACCAGGTATGCTGTTATGAGTTAAGTCAGCAGAGCTGAATGGTCTGAATATAAGAGTCAGGGTAATTGCAGGAAAGAAGGGAAATGAAATGAATCCATCCTGACCCATTGACAGTGGACATTTGAATGTCCATTTTGACATTTCTTGAGCTCAGTTAAGTTCAGTTAAGAACTGTTACATTCTAGTAGCCTTTCTTTTTCGTCTCATTTCCCCCTGTTTTGTTTTTTCTATTAAAGAGAGACAGCTTCAATCAGAAAAGGTGAAGGCAGCCTTTTGGTGACAAGGAATCCTGACTTCTCAGCACTCTTCCAGGCATAGGATTGCTGCTGTACCTAGTTGAGCTTGAGGTTGCTACTTAAAACTTGCAGTCGTCCCCAGGAATTAAGTGGCTGCACTGAATGGGATCTGGATAGTTGCAGGAAGGACAGCTTAAGTTCTGTTCCCATCAGTGCCCCTCAGAGCAGTGACAGGTGCTCTTGGGAACAGCCTTCTCTAACCTCAGGTTTACAGATGAGAAACCATCAAATCGCCTTATGATTAACAACCTTTTTAGGGTCATTGCTAATAAGGGACTGGCTACTCTGCTTACTATATGTCCACATATAATATGGTCCGTGCTCTCCAGCAATCAAAACAGTTTTGATTTTAATATCAGTTCATTTCTGAGACAGAAAGGAGGTAGGAGTATTTCCCGCTTGCCTTTCTAGTAATGTGTCTATCCACCTTCTAGTAGTGTTGTGCTCCCTGTAACCTAGCTTTGGCAGTTCATGGCCCTGGAGGTTGTATGGGGCGGGGGCTGGGACAAACGGACTCCATGATCTAAACTGAAGTTGCATCCAAAACAATGATTTTCCAGTGTTGAGCTTCCCAGACTCCAGTTTGACATGCAGGATGCTAAATATTCATGGTTTCTTATGTGTGGGAAGTACATTCATTTTCCAAAACTTTTCCTCTTTTGGTTGTTTCAAGAACAGAAAATTGGCTAATAGCATTCATTAAGAGCCTACTGCAATCCAGGAGTTAAAGAGGGATACAGAGAGGGGGGGGGGGGAACAAAGTGCTGCTATTATTAGCTACGTTCACGCCAGTCTTAGAAAGCACAACGTGAAATGCAAATGCTGAACGACATTGAGGAACTTGGCCCAGCCCGCATCGCATGGGAGTGAGTTTTACATACTTACCAATAAATTATAGGTAATTAGGAACAGAAGAGCTAATGGGTTTCTTAAGCACCCCAAACAAATAAAGCAATGATCATCACAGGGGAGCACAGCTGGTCTAAAGGGCTCCTCAAAGATTTGAGGGGCCTGGATTAGGAGGGGAGTAGGGCTGGAGGAAAGTATGTCTATTCAGTTCACTGTGTTGCTTTGTTTGAGACAGGTTCTCACTTGGCCCAGGCTGGCCTTGAATTCCTATGTAGCCAAGGCTGGCCTTGAACTTCTGATTGTCTTACCTCTGCCTCCCTTGAGTTCACATTACAGGGCTGTACCAACACAGGTGGTTGATGTACTGCTGGGGATTGAACCCAGAGATTCATACATGCTAGGCAAGTACTCTACAAACTGTGCTATACCCCCAGCCCCCAGTTTACTGCTAAGCAAGTGGGAGGTAGGAGATGAAAAAACAGAATAGAACTTGCTCAAACTCATCATAGAACTAACAAGAGTTCTAAAGAAAAGCTGCTTTAACTTCAGGGTCAAAGACTGAGAAGGGTATGGGTACCTGCGATACGCTTCATCCAGGAAGCCTCATCAATGCCCAAATTGTTGTTGATGATTTTCAGGATGTTGCCCAGGATGAGGCTGAGGTGTTCAGATGTGACCTTGGTGCAGCAGGGCCCTGTGCTGGGCGGCAGGTTCTCGGGTCCCCGCTCCCACCAGTAAGACAGGTAGTTGCAGAGCATAGGCAGGATCACTTCAATGACATGGGGCATCTCCATGTACCGGGCACCTGACTCGGCCAAGCTATTGATTTCCTTCATCAGGCCTTCCAGCTGGGGGATGTCAGGACACATATCTTCCACCTTGTCTGGCATCCCCAGAACTGACCAAGAGAGTACAGGAAGAAGAAAGGCACAGTGATTCAAAGGCACAGTGGTGGGGCATACCTTTCTTCTAGTCTTTAGATACAGATTTCCAGTACAGAACCTTAAAGGAATGAGTTTGGATCTAAGCAGCCTCGGGACTCAAGTTCTGTGTGTGTGTGTGTGTGTGTGTGTGTGTGTGTGTGTGTGTGTGTGTGTGCGCGCGCATGCATGCAGACTTGTAGTTTCCAGAACCATTTTCTTAAATGTCACACTGAAGTCAGAAACTCATAGCTAAACAAGCACCATGGAGGCAATGCTGAGGGACAGAGCATAAGACAACTTTGTGACGCACAGATTCTTGGCTATTCCCCTCTGGCCTGCCAGTTGGACCTTGGTGTGACCACTGCAGAAAAGGTAGCATCAGGGGCTAAAAAAAACTCCTCAACATTCAGGAGTCAAATTATCACTTGCTCACCCAGATCATTTCCACACTGCTGTAAAGGGAGAGGCAACCATGCCATTGAACACTCCCGCAGCAGGACCGGAGACTCTAATACTTAGCATCTAGTTGAAAATACACTGAGGAAAAAAAATCATGGATTGATTTTTCTGCCTTTACAACAGAAATGATCAATAACCTGAGGCGACTTAATTGACTTTCTGTCAGTCGTTCACTTTGTTGTTTAAGAAAGCATATTTGCAGGGACTAGTGAGTTAATCCCCTCTTCTCCATTGCACATGACTGAGGGCAGCTCACGGGTAAAGGACAGCCAGGATGAAACGAAACTAGAAATCAACATTATAGCAGAGAGGATTAGGAGATTATTTAAAAAAAGTAGAAACAACAACAATAAAAGAGGATTATTTGTCCTGTTCCCTTTAAAATAAGGAATACTTTTCCCTGCAAAATAGGGGGAAGATAGTAACTGTCTTGAGGTTCTTGACAGAGCCCTGATAACAGACAGACAGACCATTGGTCCAGAAGAGAAGACTCAGGAATAAACTCATGCAGTTTTAGGCACCTACATTTTTACAAAGGTATCAAAAAGCACACTGGAAAAAAGGCAGCCTCTTTAATAAGTGGTGCTGGGGGAAAAAAATCTCGTTTTCCACATGTAGAAGAATGAAAGTAAATTTGTAGCTTTGATTTCAATGAGAAATATCCCCTGCAGGCTTATGCATTTGAACACTGAGTCCCTCACTGGTGGCACTGTCTGGGAAGGTTATGAAACCGTCAGGAGGTGGAGTCTTGCTGGGCAAAATACGTCACTGAAGGCGGGATTTGATGGTTTATAGACTCATTTCACTTCCTACTTGCTCTCTCAGCTTCTTTTATGCAAATAAAATTTGATCAGCAGCTTCCTGCTCCTACCGACAGGCCATGTTTCCCTGCTATTATGGCTCCTAGCCTTCTGCAGCCATAATCAAATTAAACAATCTACATGTTTTTGGTCATGAGAAGCAACCAATACAAACTCTCTAATCCCTGTAGAAAAGTCAATTCACAATGGATTGAAAGCCATAATGCCACCTATAGACTATTGCAATGCTGGCTGTTGGTAGAGGATGAACCTGTCTTGTACTTTGCAGCAGAAAAGATGGGCAACAAACTGGGACTCCTGGGAGGCTGACACAAACAAGGTAATTTTACATATAAACCTGCAGAGTAAAAAGTTAAGTGCTAAGAAGACAAACGTTTCATTGGGAGCTCTACATATGGAACAATGCCAGCTATTACAGAGGCAACTGACACATTTGCTGTCATGGTTATACATGAGAAAGCTCATGTGTTGTGTTTAAAAGTCACATAGATACTACATTACCATATAGATACTTTTTTCTCTCACCTAAGAAGAACAAGGAGTTGCGTATACAAATAATGAAAGTCTCCCTTTAACTAATTGCTTTCTTTAATTAATCTGGTCATGATGACTTGGGTTAGTGGTCTTTCTCCTCCAGTCTTTGGGATTAACAGTTGGTGCATTGGAGTCATGAGAATGACCTTTAGAAATTATTTATATGTACAATAATTGGTTCTTGAATGGAACCAACATTTGTGATTCAGAAGGTATTTAGGGTTCCCAATGCCACACGATAAACTCAGTGAACTCTGATGAATTAGCTACACGAAGTCAGCCTCAAATGAGTCCTGTTAGCACCAGACACAGTGTTGGTAAAGTCATTAGAACACACAGCTCTTGTAGTTTCAGGATAATGTCTCTCATGGTGAGATGCAGGACCCCAGGCCCTACTCTAGGTCTACAGAGTTAGAAACAGTGACTTCCTCACAGTGACTCTGAAGCCACACTGGGTAAGATTCTAAAGTACTCTCCAAGCAGCCCTTCACCCAAAGAGCACTGCCCCTTTGCAAGACAGGCTGACGGCTGACACTGGAACTGGACCTCTTTTCTCTGTGGATGGTTATTCCAACAGGGTGTGGACGATAAGCAAGGTGGCTGGGGAAAGGATGTTTCTGCCAACCCAATACTCTGATTAATAGGCTATGTTCAAGTGACTAAGGATTTCTGCCATTTGGAATGAGTGTCATAAAACACTATTAAACATTTTCTTAGATGTATCTTAACTTAGGATTAGAAAATGCTATAGGTTCTTAGAGTACAGAAGCTTTTAATATAATTAACTCCACTGGCACAACACCAATCATCAATTAATAGAGATGTTCAGTTGACAAAAGGTTTGATACTGTAAATCAGTTCATTCATTTTAAAAAAACATGATATCATTTATCACCTTCAACATCCTTTTCTCTCCGTTGTTCATTAGGCCACCCATTTTGTAATGAATGACATCTACTGTCTTATGGTCCATTAAGCTATCAGTCATCCTCCAGCTAATCCTGTGTAGCCCCAAATACATATTGATGCACATATAATTTTTAAAAGAGGCCCATGCACACTCAGCATTTACTTTTTCTTGTTTAAGCCAATTTTGAAGAGCAGGGGACTTGGGTGTCAAGTCTCATAATATGTTACCCGTGAAAAGTATTAGGTGCAGGGGAACTCCCAATCCTCCTAAAAGGCAATGATGTCCCACAATGACAGTCTGGGCTTACCTCGGGTTGCACATGTTTACACGTAGCATTCCTCAGAAACCTGTGGAGTAGGTTTCTGTCTGCCAGAAAGACACCCTTTCCTTATCTCTGCTGGCCTCTGGCGAATGGGGCATCTGGTTCTCTACTGGTGAATACTTGTGACATATGTCAAAGCCCATGCTAACCTCCAGTCTCCACTGCTATTCTAGTTCAGGAAAATTATTAGCGGTCTTACCTAAACTGTTCTGGGGACCCTTTCTTGGGACAGGGTGTTCTCAGTATGTGAAATAAGAAGCAGGAGGGAATAAAGCTTCGGTGGTTGCACATTCTGCAGTTAGGTTAAAAGGACAGTGTGAGAAGGTGTAACTAGGACCTCAGGACAGCTAGATAAATAACGCTTGAAAATGAAAGGAACCCATGTGGAGTGGAGCCATTCATTTGTAGCATATAGCCATAATTTAAGAAACTCAAGATGGAATGGATTCTAATTTAAAATGGTTTACTGCGATCTTTACATCTCTTAATATTGTCCAGGTCTATAATTTGGCAGTTTGGGTTTCAGATTTCATCAAGACACCATAGTTCTATTGGAACCCAAGATTTATCAAAAGTATCTATGGAAGTTTTTATTCTAGCCTGTCGTCTTGTGACAGGGCAAGACAGTACGGAGCTTCCTCCAACTTGTATTCTTGCGGAGGCCATTTTAGGTTTAACTAGGATTTGGTCGTCTTGGTGGAGAATCCTATGGAAAATTATTCAACTCTATTGTAGGAACCTGATGTCAAGATGCCACAGCTAACTTATTTTCTACTAAACTGCCTGCTTATGCAAGCCTCCTCATCCAGCTAATCACTTATTTTGTCTTCTGTTAAACTGCTTGCTTGCACAAAAACTCTCCCTGCCAGCAAGATGCCAGGATGTGGTTTTTGCCTTTTATATCCCTTACCTTAAATACTTGGCACTAGACTTGGGTCCTGATTATCTACGCGTAGTACCAGCCGGCTGAAATAAAGACTTTCAATTGGCTGTAAACTGTGTCTGAGTGATCATCTCTGGTGGGCTCCCCATAACAATGTTTATCTAGTATCACACTGAACCCAAATAGGATTCTTTTCACTCTCCAGAAAGAGGATTACAACTTGATGTGGATGTTAGCTTTAATGATTATTGGTTGTTTTCTAATAAATCTTTATTTATCAAAATAGGCTGTGGGCCATATTTGTCTTATGTACATGAATTACTAGTCTCTGTTATAGAACCTAGTGCATGCCATGCTCCTGTTAGCAAAGCCTCTCCTTGTATGACTACAATTCCTTCTGGTACTATTCAATGTCTTCTTTTCCATGATGGTAGAGAGTATGCGCACAGTATCCTTTGAGGCATAGCCTGCTCTTGAAGAGCAAGCATACTTAGGTTATTAGTATACCTTTGCCTTATTGTGATGCCACTCTGAAAAAAAAAAGACTACTAAAGGGTTGTTATAGCCCCAAGAATAAACCAGAAATGGATACCTGAGGCAGACAGAAGACCACAAGGTCTTGAGATGGCAGGATAGTAGAATCTAACTAGACTGTCTCTTCATTGTATTAAAAAGTTATCAAAAGTCTAATGATCAAAAAGTCTCATTCAAGCTCATTTTTCCAACAAAACAGAGAATTTTTTCTGAGGAGGGAAGACCTACTCTAAATGTGAGCAGCATCATTCCGTGGGCTGGGATCTCAGAGGGAATAAAAAGGAGAAAGTGAGCTGGCTGGTGGCGGACACGCCTTTAATCCCAGCACTTGGGAGGCAGAGGCATGCGGATCTCTGTGAGTTTGAGGCCAGCCTGATCTAAAGCGTGAGTTCTAGGACAGGCAGGACTACAGAGAGACCCTATTTGGAAAAACAACAGAGGACAAAGTGCATGAAGAATCGACATCACTCCTTTTTCTCACTGTAAACACAACATGACCAGCTGCCTCATGCCTTTTCTGCCTTGAAGGACTGTATTCCTTAAACCCACAAGCCAAAATAAAAATTTCTTTCCTTTTGGCGTTTTATCTGGTGCAAGAAAAATAGCTAATAACACACTGTGTAAAACACCACACCTCAGGACTGCTGCTCCATCCCCACCACCTTCCTGGCTCGTCCCTGGTAATCTCTGTGACAAGATACTTACTAGACCGCTCCCTAGGAGTCTTGGTGTTGAAGACTGAGAGGGGGTTATAGCGGTTAAGGTTGGGCTCCAGGAATGCCACTGGGATGGCAGCCGCCAGGGAAGCCAGACATTCTCCAAGAGCGGGACGTTGCCTGGAGACAAAGAAGTCCATTTAGAAGTGATTCCATCTGGATGCTGGTTACACACACCAGTTAGGTCCCTTACTCAGGCTGTTGAGACACTATCCTGTTTTAATGCACTGGACATCCTGGGGTACAGTAAAGTTGTACTACTTCCTCTCCCCCATCTTTTTCCAGGTATTAACGTGAGCTCACTGTTTTGAATCTAGTTTGTGGCTAAGAGGATATAATCATATACTGCAGGTGTTGTTATAGGATGATCATGAAAATAGCAGCCTGCTGGAGAAGAAGGTCAATTGGTCTAGGAACCAAGAGTCAGTGCCATACTGCTGAAAAATCTGTGGAGCAGGTTTTCAGCTGGAGGATTTCCTTCAGTTCCCAACCTGTACCCGACCAAAACCATGTGCTAGTCACCCCTCACTGTGACAAGAACCAACAATTGCAACAGCAATTTGAAATGTCAAAAGCATAGATTCTTTGAAACTAGATAAGGATTTGTAGAGGTGGTAGCATTTCTTTTTTCACAGAAGAGTAAGTTACGTTGGCCATAACCTTTGTCTGCTAGGTGGTGAAAGTCCTTTCTCACTGATATAGACCAAAGGTTGAACATGTATTTTATACAGGAGCCGGAAGCAACACAATTCAAAAAGTTAGATCTTTACAAACTAATTGTAAGGATTAGCTTCAATCTGCAGCTTTGTTAGAGAGATGCTTTTGAGTTGAGTTTTAAAAAATGTAATCCTAACTGTTTCTGAATTTGATGACTGGATAAGAGCATTGGAGCAGACTTAGAATCTGCGGGGCAGCCCAAGGGAGGACAGAATGGCTCTGCTTGAGATGGAAAACTAATGGGCTGACCAGAGAGGGGGGAAAAGGAAGAGGGTGAGTGAGTCAGCTTAAAGTTTTAGTTTACTGGAGAAACCCACTCAGGCCTCACTCAATTACCAAACTGACTTAAAAAGTGATCTTTTAAACTATTCTAAAGAACAACTAAAAGATGCAATTTTTATCTTTTATCCTCTTAGCTGTGGCTTTTAAGAAATAGACCTCTTATTTTCTATGAAGGATGCAAGAAGATAACCTTCAAATCATCCCAGAAGGACAGGTCCTTAGTCAGACTATCACCTCCTAGCTGATGCACATCTTTGTCCTCCAGGGACAGGTTTGGCTGTCAGAATCCTTCTATCCCCATCCTCTGATCTGGTAGGTTTCACAGGCAGAGCAGCACCGTAGGGCCAAACCAAGACTCTGTGCCTGTGTACCAACATGGCCAGAGTCTCCTCTGGAGTTGTGCCCGTGGGAGGAGGGAGAGGTGTATACATTGCTGACACCAAGGCCCACTTCTCAAGACCCTCTAGCCTGGCCTGTCTCCCTTAACTGTCCTTCTCATCACCCCATCTTTCTTATTTGCCTTTTTGGCCAAGTTCAAGGTGACAGACCAGTCTGAAGAGAAGAGTAACCCTTTAACTTCAGATCTGAAATGTCCAGGATCCTCAGTGACCAGAGAACAGGGAGGTAAACCAGGGTGAGGGTCCACAAAGGGTCACAGTGTGACCCTGTCACAGTGTGTACCAGCGAAGTAGTCAATAAGAAGTTATGTAATGTCTCTTCTGTATTGCTTTTAGAGAAGCAAATGAGAAAGACTGATGGGGAAAGGGATGTCATAGGGGAAGCACTGGTGGAAGAGAATCTGGGAGACACTCAGTGATGCGGGAGGTGATATATGCTGTGAATATGTTTTATTGCCTTTGGTTAATAAAGAAGCTGCTTTTGGTCAATGGAGTAACAGAGTAAAACCAGACTGAAAGAGATATAAAGAGAGAGTAGGCAGAGCCAGAGAGAAGCCATCCATGTAGACACCATAGGAGACAGATGCCTCTGCTGGAGCCCCCTGCTGGTAGGCCATGACCTTGTCGTGATGCACAGATTAATGGAGATGGGTTAGTTTAAGACATAAGAGCTAGCTAGAAATACGCTTAAGTTATTGGCCAAAGAGTATTGCAAATAATATGGTTTCTGAGTTATTGTTTTGGGTCTAAGTGGCAGGGAATGAATGAGAAGCCTCTTCCAGCAACTCAGGTATGAAAGAAAGGATCAGGTACCCTCCCAAGTCTGAGGGTAAATTTCAGCTGGCACTGGGAAGTGGTGCCAAGCTGATGGCTTCTCCACTTGCTCTGTGTTTTTACTGAAGTTGGAAGTTCTGAGCTCATGACTGTGGGTGTTTGGAAACTTAAGCAGCTATAAAGGCAAGCCTTGTGGTGAGAAGAGTTGAGAAGTCCCAGCTGTGCAGGGCTGCAGTGACAGGGACATGGCCCTGTCCTCTCTGATATTAATTACTGAACAATCTGAGTCACACCAACTTTTCATCAGGGCTTTCTCTAGTCAGGGACACATGCAGATGCTAATTAGCTGCTCAGCCAAGAGAGATAAACAACGGCTCTCCTGGCCCAGCTGCTGCTAACACAGAAAAACCCAGAAGCCTGACAATTAATACTTCTGTCTGTGAAATGCCAGAGGGACCTGGGGCCTCCAGGTCCCTCCAGGTCACTCCATCACTCTGGAGTGATGGAGCTAGACATAGGCTTCTTCAGTCATTAGTGCCCCCAGGGGGCAATGTAAGTGTGGGCAAAGCTTCTAGGCAGGGCATGGGCTGCATGGTTAGCTCCATGGCAACCAAAAAAAAAAAAGCACTTGGAGTTTATCATTGGAAACTGTTTTTCTTTAAACTTTACTGCCAAGTAGAGTATTTTTCACAAGATGGTTAAGTCGAAGGTGACTGATTGGAGAGATTTCAATATGTATTTCAGTATATTGCTTCCCAATTTCCCAACTATGAGGATTTCTTTGCCTGTATCTTAATTTTGTTTATAGGATGCAGTAACAGCGAGTCTCTCAACTGCCTATTGTCAGGAATGCAAAGGCAAAGAAATTACAGTATATTAATAATACCGTGGTGGTTTGAGTGAAATAGCCCCCATTGGCTCGTAGGGAGTGGCACTATTAGGAGGTGTGGCCTTGTTGGGAAAGGTGTGGTCTTGCTGGAGGAAGTGTGTTACTGGGGGTGGGCTTTTGAGTTTCAGAAGCCCGAGGCAGCTACTTCTCCAGCATGTCTACCTTTGTGCAGCCATGCTTCCTGCCATGATGACAATGGATTAAACCTTATAAGAGTTGCCATGGTCATGGTGTCTCTCGGCAGTGGTAGAAACCCTAAGACAAATACCTTATATACATATACTCTTCATGATTTTAAAGATCCACCGTGTATACTCCCAATGATACTGTGGAAAGGAAGCAGCGTGTAGCAGAGTAGAAAACACAGCAGAGGCAGAGAAGATAGAGCAGAGATGTGGACATAGTCTTACATGGTAATATTAGTAAACTTAGTGCTTTAGATATGTGTGATGTCCAATTAGAAATGGTTGGTCAGTGGAAGCCAGAAGGGTGGATGGAACAAGTGTTTAAGATGTAAAGAGGGGAAAATACACTTTCCATTCAAAATAAAACCGAGATTGAAGAGTAATGAAATGAAATACCAAACTTGATTTTCTGGAAAGTCTTCCCTGAAACCTTTAAATCCTTTCTAAAAAAAATCTTTATATTAGAGAACTCCAGAATTTTGCATGATCAAATAAACAAAGCCCTTACCCTTTAAAATCTGGTATCCCAAAACCTCACAGATCAATGTAACTCTCTAGATTACTTTAACTAGATATTATTTGAAAAGACAGTTCTTCACTGTGCCTTGCTGACCCTTTCTTTTCACAGCAGTCCCACAAGGCACTGGCCAGGTACAGCTGGGCTGAACACTTAGTGATTCCTCTGCAAAGTGACCGATGCTCTTTTGTCAAGAAAAGCTTAGTCAGAGGCTAACCGAAGGAAACCCCTGGGGGCTAGACAAAAGCCAGCACTCCATAGGAACTGGGAACTGGGAAGCTGCTCCCACTCTACCAGAAGGAGCCTGACAGAAGGCTCTCTGTGGCCTCCAGGCTCCCTCAGGATGACAAGTACCCTTACACATTTCAAATCCACACCATTATTTTGATTCCTTTTAGCTCCTTCACCTCCTCCCCTACCCTAAACTTCTCCAGCTCATGGGCTTCCCTCTGCTCCGCTACTTTCTCCTTATAGCCCTGCTATTTTGGCTGTGCTCTCTCTGTTGCCCACACTCTCTTTGTCTACCTCTCTTGCTCTCTCTCTTTTTGTGTCTATCTCCCCGTCTTTGTGTTTTTCTCCTGCTTCTTTCATGGCCAGGTTCGTTCTGCTGACCAAGATCAGTCTACTACTTTATCTTCTCTGGACTCTTCTAGATGAAAAACCATGCCCTTACTCATACCATGGAGCAGTTATGACATCAGTTTACACAAAGGTAGTAGAGAAATGTTGGTTTTATTACATGTTCTCCACAAAACTCAACATTTAGGAAAGAAATTGAAAAGAAGTCTGGATCTATGCTGAAATGTATATATTATAACCCCAAACCATAAAGTAACAACCAAATCAAGTGAGGGTGCAGAAATTAAAACATACTTGCTGTGGGACAATGGTCTGTACCCTGTAACTTGTATTTTAAATAAACGCTGATTGTCAAGTAGCCAGGCAGGAAGTATAGGTAGGGCGACCAGGAAGGAAGTAGAGGCAAGGCAGGGAGAATTCTGGGAAGAGGGAAGTTTCAGTTCATAGTCATCACCCAGATGCAAAGGAAGCCAGACACAGAGCAAGCAAGATGTGACTGCCTTGCTAAAAAAGGCACCAAGCCATGTGGCTAACACAGACAAGTAATATGGGCTAATATAAGTTATAAGAGTTAATAAGAAGCCTGAGATACTAGGCCAATCAGTTTATAATTTATGTAGGCCTCTGTGTGATTTCTTTGGGACTTAATGACTGTGGAAACCAGGCAGGACAGAAACCTCAGTCAACACATACTCTCCAGATGTGGCCTCAGAGATGATATAGTTAAGATCATTGAATGCTATTTTTTGTTTGTTTGTTTGTTTTTTCGAGACAGGGTTTCTCTGCAGTTTTAGAGCCTGTCCTGGAACTAGCTCTTGTAGACCAGGCTGGTCTCGAACTCACAGAGATCCGCCTGCCTCTGCCTCCCGAGTGCTGGGATTAAAGGCGTGCGCCACCACCGCCCGGCCATTGAATGCTATTTGAGAAGACCTGGGTTTGGTTCTCAGCACATACATGGCAGCTGATAATCATTTGTAGCTTCAGTTCTAGGGCACCTGACATCTTCTGACCTTCTGTGGTACCAGGCATTCATGTGTGACACAGACATACATTCAGACAACAGTCATTTATATGAAACAAATAAATGAATTTTAAAAAACAACAATAAAAATAAAACCCCCAAACCCATACTTTCCAGAAATAGAAGAGCATGAGGAAGTCTTTGGAGAAACACAGGAATTAGAAGTTGCGTGAAGTGGTGAGCATTCGGGGTATGTGAAGGCCATGAAGACCTGGTGGACAATGTGTGCATGGGAGCTTCCATCTTGCAGAATAAGAGATGGGGCTGAGAATGGTATGTGCCTGCCATTCCTGTCATCTGTACTCCCAACCTGGAGAAACTGTAGGAGTTGCAGTGGCATGGAAGGATGAGAAGGAACTTGTGTTATAGCTGCAGGCCTAAGCTCTCCACAGGATGAGCACACATTAAATCTCTCAGAAAACCCCCTGACTTCAGTGTATAGAGTTTCACCCACTTATCACCGGGTTTAGTCATTTACTGGTTAGGGGTGGACGTCAGAGCCCAGGAAGGGTGTCATCCCTGTACCAGGCTTTGCAGCTTTGAAGCTACCTCATGTTTCTTACCAGTTCACTCTCCTTTATTTTGACACACACACACACACACACACACACACACACACACGCGCGCGCGCGCGCGCGCGCACGCATGTACACATACATATCTCTTTTTGAGAGTTAGTAATATTCCTAGCAGCCAGAGCAAGAAAAAAAGACCATAAACAAAAATTTATTTAGAAAAACCCCCAGAATATATATTCTCTATACACTCACAGAAAACAAAGAAAATTGAAAAGAAAAACACAGAGGAAGTTTTAGAAAAAAAATCATACAAATGCAAAACAGAAAAGAATAAACAGGTAGAAGTTTCTAGAAAAAACAAACAGGTGCAATAGGTTAAAAAACAAGCCAAACCTATACAGAATTACTCTCCCAGAACAAAAGATAGAAAAAACTCACACTGACTATGCTGCAATTTAGATTTGGAATGTTCTCAGAAGGTTCATGAATTAGAGGCTCAGACCTTACCTATTGGGAGGCAGTAGAAGTTTTAAGAGGCAGGGCCACAATCATCACCAGAGAGGCATCATCCAACAACTGATGAGAGTAGATGCAGAGACCCATAGCCAAACAATATGTGGGGCTTAGGGAACCCCACAGAAGAGGGGGAGGAAGGATTGTAGGAGCCAGAGGAGTCAAGGACACCGGAAGAACACAGCTCACAGAATCAGCTTAGCAGGGCTTACAGAGACTGAAGCCACACATCATGAAGCCTGTATGGGTCTGAGCTTGCTCCTTGGTATATATATTATGGTTGTATAGCTTGGTGTTCTTGTGGGACTCTTAACAGTAGGAGTGGGGGTTGTCTATGACTCCTTTGCCACTCTTGAGACCTGTTTCCCCCTACTGGGTTGACTCATCCAGCCTTGATAAGAGGGTCTGTACCTAGTCTTATTGTAAATTGTTATACTGTGTTCAGTTGATATCCCAGAGGCCTGCTCTTTTCTGAAGGAAAACAGGAGGAATGGATCTGGGAAAAAGGGGAATTGAAGGAGTACTGGGAGGGGAGGAGGGAGGGGAAACTGTGGTCAGGATGCATTATATGAGAGAAGAACAAATAATATGATAATAATAATGATTAATAATAATAATAATAATAATAATAATGGCTGGTCCTGGGATGCCCCATGGGGAAGTGAATGAGTTTTAACTCTGATGACTCCTATGGACGACCAGTTCCCTCCTGTCTTCTGTAAAGTCATGTGTGAGTGCACTTGTCTTCTACATGCATTTGAGAGAAAATGACGATGGCAAAGGCTATAAGCCCCGGAATGGATGTTATCAAGTATACGGAGAATCCAGAATACTACAGGGCTCTTATGGAAGTGGCTATCCCATGCTGACTCCAGAGTCTCAAAAGGTAAATCTAAATTCAAGAAAATTCAACTGGGAATTGGTTTAAAAATGTGGATGATGTGTGGATGACCTAGGTTCATTAAAGTGAACAGGTCCGGGAATGTTAGCATTAGGAAAAAAAAATAAATACTCAATGAAATTTATAGCAAAAAAGGAAATGGGACAGGAAACAGGTCAGGATTTGAGTGTCTACAACTTGTTCATCTTTTAAAGTGTAAACTTAATTGATGTAGTATGCCAAATGATTACAATTTTACAAATATGAATTATAGGATAAAGAAATCAAGTTTTAAATCTTCATCCAACATAATTAAGCTGCAAAGCTCTCTCTCTACATATTATGATATCACATGTCTGAAAATGTATATACAGAGAAACTGAGGCTAGTGGCTCCTTTGGGAAGGGGACCTAGATGGGGTACTGCGCAGGGTAAAGAAAACGGCAGACTTTAGCTTGACATACTTCTGTGTTTTGTTTAGTGAATTAGCATGCCGTTCACAATTAAAACTACGAAAATAGACAGACAAAGCCCACTAGCTGCGCCAGCAGCACACTTCTAGGGTTCTAAATCTCTAGCTTTTCAGTTGTTGAGTCTCTTTAATCTAATCCTGGCTCGCTAGACCTGTGCAGATGTAGAATAAAAAATGCAAACGCTAACACTCCCAGTTCTGTAGTTGAGCAATAACGCTGCAACGAATGTGAATAAAGTACAAAAAGCCACAGAGGAGCAAGTCTCTCTGGTCTGACATTTCAGAACTGACCTTTGGTTTACTCTTTTTTATTTCAAAAGAAGAATGTAGAAACTGTACAAAAATTATATAAGGTTATTTGGTGTGCATGCTCTCTCTCTGTGTCTCTGTCTCTCTCTGCCTCTCTCTCTCTAATTGAGATATCTTCCCTGTGTTAATTAGGAAAATCATTTTATTGATTCTATTGGTTAAAAATACATGTTTAAAAATTATAATTTTAGGGCTTCAGAGACGGTTAAGTGCCTAAGAGCACTGGCTGTTCTTCCAGAGGACCTGGGTTTGAGTTCAACCACCACCTGGGGGCTCAGAGCATCTGTAATTCCAGTTCCAGGGATTTAATAAGCCTGGAGGGGGTGGCACACATTTAATTCCAGCATTTGGGAGGCAGAGGCAGTTGAATCAATTGAGTTGAGGTCAGCCTGGACTACAGAGTGAGATCCAGGATAGCCAGGAGAACTACACAGAGAAACCGTGTCTGAAAACACACACCACACACACACATACACACACACACACAAAATATATATCTCTATACTGACATATATATGTCCGTGTGTGTGTGTGTGTGTGTGTGTATGACAAAAGTCTTTTTCCATATTTTATGGAAAGCCAGGCAAATGTAAAGATATAATCACAGAGCAAATTTAATCATTAGTTCTTCAACCAGCTTCGTGAACCCTGAAAATCATTTGGAAGCTGTGGCTGTGATGAAATAGACTTGTTTTCAATTCATCTCTTAAGCCAGATTTCAATCCACTAGCTCAGTTCTTAAGTTCTTATAGGGGATGAATTCTTATTTTGCTTTATTGACACCATGTTTTTGTTTTGATTTTTTTGAGACAGGGTTTCTCTGTTAGCTTTGGAACCTGTCCTGGAACTCACTCTATAGGCCAGGCTGGCCTTGAGCTCACAGAGATCCACCTGCCTCTGCTTCTGCCTCCCGAGTGCTGGGATTAAAGGCGTACACCACCACTGCCCAGCAACTGACACCATTTTGATATATGAGTTTCATTATGAAATGAGGGTCAGACTTAAGGGTGTTTGATATGAGCTTCATCCTAAAATCCCAAGGAGTGTTCAGATTAAATTACTTAAAAACAGATTAAATTCTTCCAGCTTGTGTTTTTTTTTTTTTTTTTTTTTTTTTTTTGATAGGGGAAAAAGGAATCAGTCCTTCAAGGATAAAGCTAAGACCTTAAATTTTATCATTCTGATTTTACCCCTGGATTTGAATAGAACAACACAATACATGGCATCTGACTCTGAAAAGCCAGGGGTCTCTAAAGCTTCCACTGTCACAGGCAAATTATAGAGGCCAAATCTGAACCTAAAATCTCTACAAACAAGCTTGTTCAGATTCAAGATTATTAAAATAGCTTTTCTGGTGCCGAGCTGTGCATTGTTTAAAACCGTAGCTAATCTGACAGCTGAGAATGGTAAAGGTCCACGGGTGTATCACACAGAGACTCATTAAACACTAAAGCAACTGCCTTAGGTTCCCGAGTGTCTCAGCAACTTGTGACCACAGGAATGCTGGGCGCTACTCAGAAGCCGTGATAATGAAGTAGCTGTTCCTTCAACATTATTTATTATTATTATTATTATTATTTTGGCTACCAGCACATGATTTTGCAGGATTTCACAGTATCTGTAGCCTTATGTATTCAGTAGCTTTCTCCGCAGAAGCTGTCAATCTCATTAACCTCATTATGTTTCTTTACATTGCTACAAAATGTGCGTAACTCAGCTGTAAAGCTACCACTTCTGATCAGCGAATATTTAGATTTTGCTGGGCTGAAAAACAGATGTTAAGGGCTTTAAAAAAAATTTAATGTAAGGGGTGGGGAAAATACATTTTAACATAATATTTTATTGATAGGAATTTTATATGTGCTCTTTCTTCCATCTAAACCCATATGCCCCTCCTTGCCCTCTTTAAAATTTGTGGACTCTTTTTTTATATTAATTGTTGTTACGTGTGTGTGTGTGTTCTCAAACATAAATAACAATTCTCAGTTCTCAGTCTGCATAAGGGTACTCAGATATATGTTTTTAGGGCTGACCATTTGGTATTCGATAACAGGTGTGCTCTTTTCCGGGGAAGACTGTTTCTCCTTTCTTATCATTCCTTAGCTGCCTACAGTTCTTTGGGTAGGGTTGAGGATTCCTGGGCCATCTTAAGTTCCTATCACCATGTTTATTGCTATCCTTGTTCAATTCATGCTTAGGCCGAAGGTAATGCCCCTCCCCCACATTATATTTTTCTGAGCCAAAATGTTTTGAGGGGAAAAAAAACAAGCAAGCAAAAGCTAGTTACCTTTCTACATAGATGTTTTTCCCAGTCCCGAGGGAATAGAGGCTGCACAGAATGTGGTAGCATGAAATCTGCACGTCACCCACTGGAACAAAGAAGAGATGTCATAGCCGCATGTCAACCCCAGCTCCGTCTCCAACACACGGAAAAGCCCATGAAGAAAAATATTAGGGTAAGCATCAGTCAAGAGCAGACGACCCCTCTCTCTCTTTTCCCCTCCTCCCTGCCTCTGTAGACTAGTGAAATCGTCTTCAAACCGGACACTGTTTTGCTAGTTGCTGGGAAATACTGAGAGGAAATTGTGCTCCACCACAGCTGCCCAGGTCATTTGCAGAGCTGCTGAGGAAGATCACAAAGCTTCTTGGAGAAAAGAATCATTTGGCCAATGGAGCCAATGGAGCCTCCTTAATAGGTTGCTTCTCCAACCAAGGAAGACATTATATTCAAATTTTACCAAGGGCAGTCTAGTCTTCCTTTGGACTGAAGCTTCCATGTCATGTTTGCCATTTCCTAAGACGGTCCACACAACTGCTATGCTTTATTCAGAAGGTGAGGGATGGAGGAAGAGGAGAGAGAGTGGGGGGAGGGATGGAGAGAGAGTGAGTTCTCAGTTTTGCTTACTTAAAGATTTCTGCTGTATTAAAAAAAACCACACACACACACACACACACACACACACACACTAAATTGTACCATGATTTTCCCTTATTTTCTGAGTTCTGAGGGGAAATACGAAGAATTTCATCAGCAGTGATCATGCCCCCAAACACATCCAGACCTCATTCCACGGCTAGGACTACTTCAACAGAACCAGAACTAATTTAATGTTTTATTTTCCAACCAAGGAACTGCCTTGTTTCCATGGGACAGACGCCTCCCTAGTGAGACTAACTGGTGGGAGAGACAGCCTGAGCCACTGACAACTGACTCAGTTAATCGTATGGCAGTGTTTAAGCAGGCCTCAAACTCGGTGACAGAATATGAACGTGGTGGGCATGGGGGATGGGACTGGACTCACTGCTAAATAAAAAGCAAAATAAAACAAATTGAAAATAGGGGGAAAAAGAGATTTTAGCCTCTTTCCTTTGCTCCTGGTGACAATGAGTAAATTAAGGATTCTTAACATGGAGCACGGCGTCTGGGAAGTCTGGTAGCGGAAGTCTATCTGACGCCTACTGCTCAGATAACCTTTTCAATTAAATGGGAGCACAACCGCTGGTAGTAGCTAGACGGGCAGGCTGGGAGACTGGTTCAGAGAGAAACTGGAGAAAGATGAGTATTCTGTACTCCAATTAAGGGATTCTTTCCCCTTCCCAGAGTCTACCACTTGGCTTTCATTTCTTTTTAAATTTGGGTAAAGTATGGCACACCCGTCTTTCTACTCTGCGCTCAAGGTCAACGCAAGTACGTGGGTCTCACATCTGTGCTTTCGGGGGCATAGACATTGATGACAAACAGCGGTAGGACTCACAGAGTAGATCCACCCCAAACTGATGCTGAGCGATGTGCTCAAAGATGGATGTCAGGATGGGAAGCAGGGCCACTGTGGTGTAGTTAATATTCTGAGAAACACCTTTGATCTGCGTTCTGGAATGGGTAAACTTCCCCAGCTTCAGGTTTTCGGAGGTCTTCTCTAAGTCTTCTGCTGCGTTTTCGAAGAATGAGCGCAACCCGGCTTTCACCAGCTCTGAGCCCGACTTCATGACGGTCCTGCAAGCAAGCAGCAGTCAAAGGCGGGAGCACAACCGGACTGTGGACCCAACCCCCTTACGTGGTGGTGTCGTGGAGGCCAACTGGGCAGACAGTGGGTACTCTGGTCACCGTTTGAGAATGTGTCAGCTGCACTGGAAAAGAAACCTGTTTCCTGGAGTAGTGACTGACTAATGGGCCTGGCTTGGGATCATTGCTGAACTCTCCAGGACACGCAAGAGCGAATGAAACCGGTATTAGTTCCTCGTGAGCTCATTGCTGCAGCTGCCTAGTGTTGTGTTAGCATCTAAGGAATAGACAGGGGTGAGCCCTTTCCACGGCTCAGTTGGGGTCAAGAAAGAACCTTTAGGAGTAGTATGTAAAAGCAAGGAGATGGGGAAGAGAGGAGAGAAGCCGCCTGAAGCCGTACTCCTTTTAGTCGGCACAGCAGTCCCAGAGTGGATGAGAGGAGAGAAAAGGGAAAGGCAGCCCTTTATAAAACCAGCCTAATTAGGTCACTGACGCAAAGGACAGGGAAACACGCCCCAGAACAGAAGCTAAGAACGGCTGAAGTCTTCCCTCAGAACCGTTTCATTAGACTCAGAATTGGAATACAACCGAGAAGCAGTGTGCAATCTTCCACATTCCAACATCCTCACAAGATGATGACAACATCGCTTCAGGGGAAGATGCTCTTTATCTTCAAAGTTTTCTACGTAATTATCAGACATATCAGGACAGTGAAGGCTGTCAGTGAGGCTTCTTCCAATTTATCTATATTTCATTTGTCAATAGGAAAGCAGACAGGCACCAGATTTCTATTTCAGTTGTTTTTGTTTATATCCTAGTTGAACTCACATTCTCTTCTGCTATATAACCATATGAATTTCAGGTCACTTTTGTGAAAATGCACTAACTTACTTAACACTTGCCTCTAACTTTTTAAAATGATAAAAGAACATTACAAACATATTACTATTTAAGCCTGGGACTCTGACTCTCTCTCTCTCTCTCTAAGAGGCAAAGTGGCTCAAATAGAAAGAAAGCTTAAAAACACTAGACAAAAACAAAGTAAGAGTAAAATGCTAATTTTACCAATCTATTGCTGCTCCCATCTTCCCTGTGTAGCCCAGGACGGCCTGCTGGAATTGCAGACCTGCCTTATCCCTTCCAGCTTCTCCTCTCTTTCAGTATTTCAATGCCCTCAGTGTGTCTGAGTTTAAGCTCTTCTAATGTTAAACGTAAGGCCGATATGGATGGAGTTATTGTCACAAGAGTCTTGGATAGACAGGTATAAGGCAAGCAAATGGCACCAGTGGGTACTGGCCATGCACACACTCTAGTTAGACCAGACTACCCAAGCTTCTTGGGTCAGAGGCTGACCTGGACCTTGTAGGTCATTCTTACTTCATTGTGTTCTATTTTTCTCTTTATTTGCTTGTTCCACTATATTGTCATTAGAACAAGGTGAGAGGTTCAATTAGTCTAAAATGCTTAGATACACCCCAAACTGTCTTACTCAAATATTTTTATCCTTCTGAACATATACCTAATTTCCACCTTCAGTTGTTTTAGAGATAGAAAGTAACTCAGTTGGAAAGATAGGTGGAGCATGGTGCTAAGGAAGGCCACCACCCTTGGGCATGGCTCTAGTGTGTGGTGGTATATTATTTGTAGTTTGCTAAATAAATCTTTCCTGAAGACCAGAGGCAAAGCTAAAGCCACTAAAGGTCAGGCAATGGTAACAAGCACCTTTAATCCCAGGATTTGGGAGATAGAGGCAGATGGATCTCTGTGAGTTCAAGGCCACCCTGGGCTGCCCAAGATCAGTGTGGAAACAAATCCAGGTGGTGGTGTCTCACACTCTTAATCAATGTCCTAGGGAGTCACATGCCTTTAATCCCAGCACTAGAGGGAGCATAAAATGGGAGGAGAGAGAGGTTTAGTCTGCTTAATTTATGGTAACCCAGCCTTAGAAGAGATAAGACTTCTCTACTGGCTTGGCTGCTTTGCTTTTCTGGTTTTCAGTTGAATACCAGTTTCTATCTCTGGGTTTTTATTATTCGGGTTACACTGGTGGGTTAATGGCTTGATGGTGGTGGGCAGGATCATCTAGTGAGTCTTCTCCAGGAAGGTCTTGCAGCACCTGAGGCATTGCTGGTACATCAGCTCGAAGTTGGAGTCAGTGCCTATTAGGGATCTTCAAGAATGATTTGTTTCTGTGGATTATAGCTCCCAAGTAGCTCACTTTTAGCTTTGCAGTTTTTTACTTGATTGCTTTTTTGATTCAAATCTCTCAGATTCGCTTTCATTCATACACAGTTTATGACTGAATGTGGCAAAGTCTTCTCTTGTAATCTACCATGCAATGTGATTTATAGGATGCCATGTTTTCTCATACAGTTCTGCCCTCGAAATTTGGGGGGGGGGTTCCCACAGTGTAGGTGGATGTAGCTGCACTATCTATCCTCCATTTATCTGAAACATTTTCATCAGTTACCGATTTTCTGAAAACTGCTTCTGCAATGGATGACCAGCAAATGTTACCAAGACACATGAACAACACTGACTTGATCTTTCGGAACAGACCCTGATCGCTCTAATTTCTTAAAAACACCTTTGCCACCACCTTTTGCATGTGTATATTGTGTGGCGTGGTAGCCAGAGGCTGATGTTGGGTATCTTTCTTGATCACTTTCCATCTTATATATTGAAGCAGGATCTCTCATTTGAACCCAGAGCTCAGTAATTTAGTTACTTCATCTAGCCAGCTTGCTCTGGGTATCCTGTCTCTTCCTGAGTGCTAATGAATCACTACAACCACTAGAGATGTGGATTCTGGGGATCTAAACTCCTGTCCTCATTCTTGTAGGGCAAACACTTTTACCCACTGAGCCTCTCTAGCCTTTCTTATTTTTCATGGGCTTCAGTTTGTCACAGAATGCCATCTTTGGTACACTTTCTTAAGAAGGTGGCTCTCTTTTGCATTGGATCTTGAAGGGCATGGCCTCTTCCTGATTCTGATAAGGACCTTTGGTATTTTGTGACACAAGGTCATCCTTTGCTTCCTGAGTACTGAGATTAAAGGCATGCACCACTACACCCAGCATAAGGACTTTTCATTTCATTCATTCATTCATTCATTCATTCTTTTTTTTTTTGAGACAGAGTTTCTCTCTATGACAGTTCTAGTTGTCCTGGAACTAGCTCTGTAGACCACGCTGACCTAGAACTCACAGAGATGCTCCTGCCTTTGCTTCCTGAGTGCTGGGATTAAAGGCAAGAGTCACCATTGCCCAGCAATAAGATCTTTTCTTAATGAGCATGTGCAAAAGAACTCCTATTGGTTCTGTTTACTATGCCTCTCTTTTAAAATATCATGTATGCTAATAGTACCAAAATTAGGTATTATTTTTTAAAATAAAATTTCCCTTTTTGTTCATTCATCCTTTCTGCATCTTTTATTTTATTGAACAGGGATTCACTGTAAATCCAAGGCTGTGTTTGAACTTGGGATCTTTTTGTCTCTGCCTTCAACATGCTAAGATTACAAGTATAAATTACTTCACCAGCTATCTGACATATTTTGAAAGTTAAATTTATTTATTTATGCATATGTAATTTATGCATATGTATGTGTGTAGGCCAGAGGATGATTTCTGGGAGTCAATTCTCTCCTTCTACCACATGGATCACAGTGAGTGAACTTGGAACATCGGAGCCTGGACTCCTCCCCTGGTTTCCTAGATGATCCTTTTGAAGTTAGACATCCCCACACTTTCCTGGCCATGTTGAACTCAAAATGATATTGATCATCTCTCATGATGATGGAGGTTTCATCACCTACCAGATATCTCTGTTTGGTGAGGGCAAGCGTGTGTGTGTGTGTGTGTACAATTAGGTACAAGCTGAATGTTGCGACATTATATATCTTATCTCCTGACAAATGAACTCAGCAAGGGAAGGTAAGAACTGATCAACTGTTTCAGATTTCAGATAGTCCATGACAGTAGGTCTGTACTGTGGGAATGAGAAGCAGAGCGTTGACTTCTCGGGCTTGCTGTGCCTACTTTGGGGGCCAGAGAGGGAGTCATCAGGAAGTACTGCAGGGAAAACATCAGACTTACCTTGTGTCAAGCGTCTGAGCTAAGATGTGAAGGCAGCTCACCATCGTAGTTGAATCACTCCCTAGAACAGAAAACATTGCCGGTGACTCTCTAAACCCAGCCCAGCTTTTAAACACATCCTTCTTAGTATGCGTCAGGCATAGCCCAGTGTAATTAACCAGCAACACACAAGGTGCCAGGTCTGTGTTCAGGAATGAGGCATTTATCTCTAGTCTGACACAGCCTCTGCTTCATGATGGATGTCACAGGCGGGCTTAAAACATTCATTGGTGTGGAAAATCTGAGCTGTTAAAGGGGGAGAGAGGTCATTAATCATGCTTCAGACCAATTTTCTGTGGAAAATTTAGGTGACACCTCCGTCCCAAGGCGCAGGTTTTCCTAACGGAGCCACAAATGAAGGCAGAATGGAAGCTCAAGATAATTACAGGAGGACTTGCCGCCTTTAGCAACACATCCCATCACTTACCGAAGAGAGAGATCCTGTGTCTCACGAGAGCGGCCAGCTTGCAGAACAGGCTGAGGCAGAAAAGGTGCAATTCAGAAAGCCGTGGAGACTCAGGAAGTGATTTCCACCCCATTCTTCCCCACCCTCACGTGTGAAACAGTGCATAGGTTGGGGCTTTGGGAGGAAGCACCTTGTCCTCTAGAAGAGTCTTTAGAACCGCACTTAGGGAAATGTTATGGGCTGCACTGTCTTGGTGGAGAATCATGAAAGGTTACTTGCCGGCAGCTCCATCCTACTCAAAAACCATCCTTTGGTAATGAGAAGAGTGTTTATTTGGCAATGGCCCTGTATAATCTTTCCTTGGTGCTAGGTACCAGGTGTTGAAATGTTCATTCATGTGTAACATGGAGAAAAAAAGACGAGGGTACTAAAAGGCAGCTTGATTTTCTGTCATTGCCATGAATTGTAAACCATTTTGCAGCCTTTAAGTGGAGTGTGAAGCTTTAGTTGGAAGGTGGAAAGAAATGTTGGGATTAGAAAAAAAATGTTAATGATTAGAGTAGGGAGTAGGAGTCTGTTAAATACAAAAACACTTTAAAAAATACATTTTTCAAAGCTGGGATCTTCATGACACAAGGGGATAATAGGATATCCAGGAGGACTCCCATTAAGGACCTAACATTGATTGTGTAGCAGAAGCTAGAGGCCTCGAACCAAACCAATGACCCATTGCAATACACACTTTCAAGTAAAGACTAAAGGGTACACGGTGTGAGTCACTGGGCCATATTACAGTTTCCACGCCAAGATTCTTTTATTTGTTTTGTTTTTTTTTGGGGGGGGTTACTTTTAAATTTTGTTTTGCAAGGGAGGTTGCAAGGGCAGAGGGTAGAAACGAACTGATGGGGAGATGTGTGGGGTCAGCATGCATGGGGTGAAATCCATAAAGAATCAATAAATGTCAAAAAAAGAAGTTCATTTTTGCTATTATCTTTGTTAGTCTATCTAACATCTCTGTCCTAATTGGGTCTTGGGAACTAAGAGGCAATTATCATCATCGTCATTATTATTATTGATATTGTTGTTGCTGCTGCTGTTGTTATTGCGGCTGTTGTTCTGACTCCTTGCCATGCTTCACTTATACTTTGCATGGGTCATGGAGACCCTGGAAGGTTGAATCATACTTCAGGTGTAGCTGGGAAGGCCTTGTGCAGTTAGGAAGGAGCCCTGTAGACATTTCTGAGCACGTTGACAATTAACCCCACCCAAGGGTACTGTGACTACAGTCCACATAGGTGGATGATACTCTTGGGAGAAGAGCCTCCTGAACTCTGACATTTGATATTGACATAGCTTGACAAGAACTTTGCTTCCACTTCAGGAAGCAGGGAACAGAAAGAGGGCTGACAGGGAAGACAGAGACGAGACACTGGTTCAGGCTGAGAGGCTCCCTGAGGGGACTCAGCTTATCACAGCCTCAATTCCTAACTTGCCAGGGATATTTCTGCCTCTCACAGGACAGAAGTCTCCTTAGGACAATCCAAACAGAGAAGAAATGTGCCTCTAGTGCTGGTTGATAAACCCTATCAATTTAAAGGACAATAACCTCTTAGTTAATGTCTTGGATTTTTTCTGGGCTAGGTTGAAAAACTACAATCAATGCTATTGTTGATTAGTAAAAATAAGTCAGGACCTCCCCGGTCTAGGAGTTTAGGAGAACTCATAGTGTGTTAGCAGAAACCTGGTACCTAATGTGACATTAAAACAGGGGTTCCTGCTTATTTGATGGGAGCTCACGGAGCTGGACAGGGAGAAGGAGTATTAGACAGTGCAGTCTATATTGCTGAGGGCTTAGCTCTGTGCTTGGCCTGTGAATAACTAAGCTGTCTTGGCAAAGATCCTTCAATGCTCTCCACTCTGTATTTGTTTTTTCTCACCTGTAATCAAACAGTTTTTCTACAAAAGTTGGAGAGCAACTCAGAAATTTGAAAATGCTTTAAATGGATGAACACATATTTTGTATGCATTGGAAGAAAATGTTCTTTCTACCTAACGCCCATGGTTGGGCTATTATGACTGGATACTGAGGTGGCTCCCCTCACTGTCAGAAGTCAAGGTGCTTTGCAAAAACCAGCCCCTGAAACTTTAAAGAGTTGTTGCTGTCTCTTAAGAGTCTGTGATGTAAATAAAAGAATTATTGCATAGGGTTAGTTTCTGTCAACTTTACACAAATGAGACATGTCTGGAAAGAGGGAATCTTAATGAACAAAAAATGACCCTATTATTGGCCTGTAGGCGACTCTGTAGGGCATTTTCTTGAATAATGATGTGGTGTGGAAGCATGATGTGTGGGTGCCATTTCTGGGTGGGTGATCCTGAGTGTATAAGAAAGCAGGCTGAGCAAGCCATGAGGAGGAAGCCAAATACAGCATTCTTCTGTGGCCTTTGCTTTAGTTCCTGCTTCTAGGTTCCTGCTTTGAGTTTTTGTTCTGACTTCCCTGGATGAGGGACTATTACCTGGAAGTGTAGAGGAGAATAAATTATTTCTTTGCCAAGTTGGTTTTGTTCATGGTGTTTTTTTTTTTACCACCACAGTAAAAACCCCAGCTAAGACAATTAATCACTTTTAGTTCAAAATAATAAAGGGCTACAGTTCCCAGGTGGTTGTCTCCTTTCTGAGAGTTTAAAAACTATAAAGCCTGGCATGGTGGCACAAACCTTTGAGAGCCAGGACATCCAGGGCTATAGATTGAGCCCCTGTCTCAAAAAGAAAAAAAAGATGAATATATAAAATGAATTATTCAAAAAGAGAAACTCCATGCTGTGAAAGGCATCAGATTAATGACAAGGTGGATCAAGGATGAAGGATTCAATAAGGGGGGATCTAGTGGATATCAGAGGCTGAGGCAAGAGAATTGGTAGCTTTAGAGAAGCCTGGGGTGGGCTAAGGAGGTCCTGTCTTTAAAAAGAAAAAGAAAAAGAAAAAGAGAGAAAGAAGAGAGAGAGAGAGAGAGAGAGAGAGAGAGAGAGAGAGAGAGAGCGAGAGCTGTACCTTTAATCCCAGCATTTTGCAAAAATAGGCATATTTCTGTAAGTTTGGGCCTGCCTGACTTAAATAGTAAATTCTAGGCCAACCAGGGCTACGTATTGTGACCCTGTCCCCAAACAAATAAACAAAAACCAGAGGGGAAAAAAGGAATGAAAGAAGAAAAGAGTCTGCTAGGGTGAAACAAACAAAAACCAAAGCGGGAGGGGGAGAGTAAGAGAAAAGAGGGAAAAGGAGCGGGAGGAGCAGGGCGGGGAAACACGTGCTGCGCAAACACAACCGCTCCTGCGGGAGATTTGGAAGCTATTTGCAAGGCTGATCAGCTCCAGGTTGTATTCCAGCCACGACAAATGGTGCCTGGTTGAACAAATGTTACATTTCCATGAATTAATAGTCTAAGATCAACAGATGAAGAAAACAGACGCATCTGCCCTCTGTTGGATTAGCTGAATGTCTCACGTGGCCTCTCATTTCCCTAGCTTCTTATAGAACACATGAGTTCAACTTAAAGGTATAAGATCGTGGGACCCGTACCTGGTTCCAAAGAATCCTTTTTTGGCAGCATGGGCTCTCTTCTGTCTTGAGTGGCACTAAGTGATTGCCGTACACATAAGAGGCATGCAATGTCCTGAGTTTTCAGCCTTAACCGCCTGTATCACTTTGGGTACTGGAGTGAAGCTAAAGGCACCTCAGATTCTTGCTTTGTGAAATGGAGACCATGCAGCACAGGTAGGACTTTCAGTTTAACACACTGTGAGGTTTCACAACCATATTTACTCAGATGGCTCATAACTCTTGCGTATGAAAGTTAATCTCAGTGCCAGCCCATGCAGAGTGTTTAGTAAATGTTAGGCAAATCGTCAAGCTGAATATATTCCCAAAGACTGTGATAGTCAGTTAGTAGCTGAGCTCTTATCCAGTCCAACGTGTGTGTTTACTGTCGATAGACTGCACACAGACCTTCACTACCTTCTTTACTTCTTTGCTGCTTAGAAGTCTAATGCAGCCTCACTCAGCTTTTTGTGTGGATACAGAGACTCAAACTCAGGTACTCATGCATGAGCAGCAAGTGCCTTTACCCAGTGAGCCACCCCTTCAGCTCTGAGACTGAGAAGTCCGAATAAACATTTAGACTGAATCACGTAGTTCTAGCTTTGAAATCCCAGATTAGCTGCACTGGGATTTTTAAGATCGGAGTTCTAAAAATTCTAATCTTGCAAACTTGATAAGGAGCGACAAAAAAGCAGTGTATACCTTAGTTTAATTTTCCCAAGCTTCAGAAGGATTGTGGCCTTCTACTCAATGTTATTTCAGGGTAATTGACCTGGGTATCTACATATTTCCCAAGTCCCTATGAACACCCCAAACAATGTGATTCTATTGGTTCCTGAGATCACCGAGGTATACACAAATATAAAAAATTTCAAATCAAGATGGTAATCAATTACTAATCATCAGGTTATGCACCATTTCTACAAAGAATTTGTGATTCAGTCTCCAGGTATCTGATGCCTTAAATAAACCACATTAGCACTGAGAATGTCAGTTTGAACAAGTATCTTCCCAGGCCACGTGTACTAGAAGCTCTGTCTATAGGGTTTTGCTATTGGGGTACTTGGAGGCTAGGGATGGTTGGAGAATGGAATTGAGTGGGAGGATTTTAGGTCAATGGGACACGCCCTTAGGGAGATCTTAGGATCCTGTCATTTTTGACTTCTGGCCATGATCTGAGCAGTTTGCCTTAGAGTGAACTCCCCTTCACTGCCATCTGGACCCCCTACCATGGAATCAAAGAAAGGCGTCTACTCACCCCGGACATGAAACTTCAGAACTATGAGATAAATAAACTTTTAAGCTTTACTTATAAATTACATTGTGGTACAGTAACTCAAAGCTGACTAGCATAGAGGCCTCTCCTGATTTCATGGACTTACCTGGCTACCATTTCTTTCTCTTTATGGGAAGCATACCCACTGCTGCTAAGTGGCTTCAGAGGAGATGACAAGAAGTAAAGGCGGTGGTTGGTGAAGTACTGGTCAACGAGGGGGAGGAGAACCTGGAAACCATCAAACATCACTTTTAAGGTCGCTGATCCAAGTCTATCTGCCAGTTCCTTTTACAGAAGTCATTCTCAGTGAGCAGAAGCCTCTGAACACTGGATGTGGAAAGTTCCAGGGAATTCTATTCTGGCTCTCACTTTGCACTATTATGATTATGATTATTATCATTATTATTATTATCTACTAACCAGAGGTGTTGAGGTTATGTGACAGGAAAGGACATTGACTAAAGGCACAAATAAATTTGCATGCTGATGATCTGACTTGAAGAGGACACCTGGGGAGCTCAGATTGCCTTCTTGGCCACAGCACCAAAAGGTACAACTGAGCCCTCACCTCAAACGTCTATCTCTGCTTTACAGGGCAGAGACACTGAAAGGCTTTGGGTCCTCTGAGCAGGCTTCTACATGCAACATTGATCATTGGTACCCAAATGCATTCTCTATTTCTTTGCAGCAACAGATTTTAGTGAGACATATGCCTCTGAGCCAGGGAATACCTTACTCAGTTTCCCTTTTTGCTAGAGTAAGCTGAAAGGACTCACTTGCATCACCACTAGGTTAGGACTCCAGAAAAGCAGCATCTTGCTCTCTCCTCCCCTTTCCGTTTTGCATCCCTTTGCTACAGATATGATGAGGTTGGACTTATCTGGACCACAGTAATGTGAAGCACACTGTCACAGATGGTACAGAACAAGGGGGGAGGATCCTGAGTACTGAGGCCATGGTGTGGGACTGAGCAGCCTGCATACTTTCTTGGACCTCCTACCCACACTGGGTCTGTTCTGTACAGAGGAATATAACTCTGTCCCACTGAAGCTTTTGGAGTGTTAGATCTCCTTGATGGACCTCTTTAAACCACACCCCAATAGTAGAGATCTTGAGCAAAGGAGAAACACTTACTTTGGCAAAGAATTTGATCTCCTGGTCGTGGGGAGACTTTTCGGTTTTCCCACTGCTGACAATGGCTTCTGCAGAGAGAGGTAAAATACTTTGGTCAGAGCAAACAAATAAATGAACAATCATGGTATTTTGAGAAGCAGAGCAGGTTTTCAAAAGACAACCAGCAAGCTTAGCTGCTTTCATGAAACAGCATCTTGTAAAGCATTTTGTAACTGTGCTGGCTGGGTATGTCTCGTGTCAATTCTCTCACAGTTGTCTTGCCACACCCTTTTCCGAAGGAGCTTCAGTGATGTCCACAGTCAAGCAACATGGGGAAAGTTAATAGGATGAGGTGCAAACAAACAAACCCAAAGGGTCAGTCAAATCCAGCAGAGAAGTAAAGGATTTTTATTTCCTCCGTCCTAAAAAAGTTAAGTTTTTTTAGGACGGAGGAAATAAATCTCAGCCACTGTTTTCCACCCAAATTATATGCCTCAATGAATCATGAGCAATGGTGACACAAGAAGCAAATTCATAATTATGTCATTCTTTCTAAAAGAATGCAATGCTCTTTCCTTGACGGTTTGCAGTTCTACTTACCTAAGTGAGCAATAAACTCTTGAGCAGAGTCAACGTATTTCAGGATCTTCTTCAAAAACTTATAGGCAAATCTCTTTTCCATGGAGGAGGCATCCAGCTCCATGTCCTTCATACCTCTAGATTGGGCAGAGATGAACCCCAGGAGTAGCAGAGAAAAATATGAGACTTTGGTGTATTACCCATTCTTCCCATATTGCTGAATTTAATTCTCCACATTGGCAGTTATTCTGGCTTAGTGGAATGTCTCATCATCTGACTGACTTACTCTTGCACTTGGACCCGACTATGTGAGCACGCAACACTTTCGTGAAGGTGATTCCTCAGCAGAGTTCTCAGAAAGATCTCTGTAATTGTTACTAAAACTATTGAGCTGGAGATAAGGCAGAGAAGACAACAAATAGTCCTCATAGGTTTGACCTGATGCTAGCTATAAATAGACATCAGCAAAATATAAATTATGTGGGATGTTAAAAGCAATGTTATGCTAAAAAAAAAAAAAAAGAAAAAGGAAAAGGAAAGCAGGCTGAAAAAGCCTGGGGATGGCGTTATAAAGGTTTGTGGACAATGATGTGAAATGTGGTAATCAGGGTTAAGATCATGGAGAAATGGGAATGGAAGTAATGGCTTTAAGGAGGTGAAGTGTGAGTTATAAGGATATGTAGGCCAAGATTCTCCCAAGAAACAGATGGTGCAGAGGTTCTGAGGCAGGAGCATGCATCCTAGGTTGCAGGAGTGTGGCAGAGTGGTCGGGGTGGGTGGGATGGAAGCTAGCAGGTGTCCAAGGGACATGCAAAGCACAGCCAATCACTTAGTGCGTTTGCAGGAACTCGTTAGAACTTTGCTCTTTCTCTGAGAGAGATGAGAACTGCTACTGGCAGTTCCAGAGGGGGCGACATGGCATCCTGTTCAACTACTCTGGCTGCTGTATTTATACCTGGACATAGGTGGGGGCATGGGAAAAAGCAGAGAGCACCATGGGAAATGATGTTCAGTATCAGTATCTCAGTAATGATGTTGAGATCGCACGAAGGCAGTGAAAAGTGGGCGGATTCTGCACATGTTTGAAAAGGAGAACAATTACATTTTCTTAAAGATTGAGGTGACTTGGGAACAAAGAGACTAGTCAAGGTTTGGGGCTTGAACAACTGGAAATAGACTTTTGCCAGCCGATAGGAAGGGTGAAGTTAGCGAAGGCTTTCTCCTGGTGATGGGGCCTCACGTTATCACAGGCCCACTTAGGGCTCCCATGGGACCCCATATATGGCAGATAACTACCCAGAATAGGACTGCTGAATTTAATTTATCCCTAATTATATGTCCTCAACTTCCTTTTTAGTTACAGTAAAGGGGATTTTTTCCGTTTCTGTGAGCAAGGGATTTTCTCAGCAAATCACACCCTACATTCATCTTAGTGTTAAAAAGAGGATTAAAGGAGGGTGGGGAGCCTTTCTCAAATGCTTCCCCAGAGGCTGTCTCCTGCAGCATGACCTTTCCTACCCAACAATACGGCAAATACACTTGGTAATTTTCTTTCTGTGAGTTACAATAGAAATATTTGTATAGTTTTTATTTATTTAACATTAACTAGCAAAAAAAAACTCTAGGAAATTAAAAAGAGAAATAACTTGCTTGGTGAACACTTCTTTGAGGAGGAATGGGTGTATCAGAGCAGGCCCACCACTTTGCTTTCCTGCCTACAAGGAAGCTGGCAAGCACAATGCTACATAGCTCGCCATAGACATCTGGTTAGTGAGTAAGCACATCCCTTTAAGAGTAAGCAGTCCAAGCCAGCTGCATAGAGAATGTTCCCCAGCTTGTGATAAAATGACTTAGACAGCGAGATGTGTTCCATCTCCCCAGAAGAACTGCGGCTTCAGAAGAATCAGTTCCTGTGGTTCAAAGGTTGTGCTTGCTGTTATTATGCAGTTTAACAAAATATAAGACAGTCACATCAAAGTTGGGAAGAGTTGCTGGCTATTTTATAAAGATCCTCAGCTGAAAATTTATAAATGCAGTTTGAATTAAGGATTAGCAAGATATCTAAAAGAGAGAGGGAAGAAATCTAAAAAATCATCTAGCACTTCAAACATTATTTTGCTTGTGCTTCAGGTTATCATTTCTCTTTAAAAGAAGCTAAACTCTAAAGCTGCATGGGTCTATTATGAATGTGATTTATAACTCCGATCTCTTGGACCAATATACAAAGATAAGGCTTTGACCTATAACATAACATTTATGAGTGTATATGCAAGGAATCATTACACCCTTTCAAAGAGTGTCAAGCACTGTCATTACTGTCATGATTTTTGGAGATGGGTGATTTAATACCCAAGACTAAATCCAAATTCACATCCCCTTCCTTGTCCCATTAATACCACGTGGAAGATGAAGACTTACCTAGAAACTATAATGCCATTCACCTGGAGGAATTTGAACAGGTCCTGTGCCTTTTCTCGATCCCTGAACTTTTCCTTGGCAGTCAAGGTGTCATATGGTACCAAGAGAGGGTGACTGCCACCACCTGGAATAAGGTGAGAAAAAAAACACAAACTGTCTTCCTTTGTACCCCTGGGAAAACATAGCTACCACGCCCCCCCCCGGCTCACTTTGCCCACAGGGCACTGTGAACGAGCTCACCTTTGCTCTCTAGCTCCAGCTTCTTCTTCTTGGCCCAGATATTGTGATAGTTCTCAGCCACTACCTCCACCATTCCCTGTTCCCCAACCCGAGAGACGCAAGTTAGAGAGAAGCCAAGCAAGGAAAACCACTTTCTATCTTCCAGGTTCCAGAACAGCACCACCAAGTGCTACTTGCTTGCTGCTGAACGTCTACCATTGTTAATTATTCTGTGTGACACCCCTCATTAGCTTTATATCATCCCATACACAGGAAACAATTTTGGATTCTGCCCTTCCCTTGCAACTTTTATTATCCTGGCAATTGAGTGCATCCAGGAGAAGCATGCATCTCCAGCCAAAGCTGCACATTGCCAGCACCTCATTTATCTCATCTGTTATATTTCTCGTCAAAGATAGGGAGCTGAGCAGGAGGAGTCAGGTCAAAGTCAAGAATCTATGGAAACTTTTACCTAAACTAAAAGAAAAAAAAAAATTCACTCCTTACTGGAAACTGCTGTCATTGAGGTTTATGAAATAGAATGAATCTTTCTATAAGGCATATACAGCTCTGACCTAGAGCAAAGGGTGTTCTTTAGAAAAAAACTTCCCCTAAAATCCAAGGGGCTGGCTATTGGGCTTCTTCCTCAGGCTGGAACAGAGGCCACAGGCACCGATATATGCAGGAAAGGAGGAGTCGAGGGAAGCACCTCAAAACTTTTAGTTGCATCTATTTGGTTTTATAGCTCTGAGTTCAACAGTGATTGCTTTCCGGCATAATTGTAGGGAAACTGAGCACAGCTACTGTGGCGCTCAGGGTGTCCTCATGGCTTGTGAGATTTATGAGGACCATGAAAGCATTTCCATTCAGGTTATATATTTAACCAAGAGAGTTTGACATGGGGACCTTGCCAACTAGTCTTCCTTTTCCCCATTACCATTTATGGCACTCTTGGAAGAAGTCCCTTCTTAGATGACTGGCTAATTCTCTGGTATTTCCCCCACAGCCTCGGCACAACACAGCTCTCTTCAAGTTTAATATCTTAGTGATAATATGTTCTAGGTATACTCTCTGCCTTTCTCCTTTTACTCTTCAGAGGGTAACATGCTCTGTCCTGGAAAGATCTAGAAGGCACTGATGTTCTGCATCTGGGTTGGCACTGACCTGGAGCTCCCTGGACAGCACAACATTTGAGAGATCCAGTGGGGCAGGGCTGTAGCTGTTACCCTAGGAGAGCAGAGGCAGAGTTACTAGGTTATTGGCCTCCACAAACACATGGCTGCCCCATACCCCACTGTTCACCTTGGGTGGTCCCATCACCACACCCCAGGGAGTGCTTTCCTAGATCTGCAATGGTTTCTATTGGCCAAGTGTTGCCTACCAAGTGCTGCAGTCGTACCTGATTGACCTGATTTGACACACATCGAAGTTTCTCATTCTCTCTTTGTTGGACCAAAGCTTCTCCTTCTCTGGTCCTTTCCACTGTCCAGCCCACAGCGAGCATGGTTTTCAGGGATTCTCTGGCAGGCCAGCGATAAATTTCCTTCTCCTAGAGGAAGTGTGCACAAAAGAACTGGGAAGAACACACCTTACCCGTTTCCCCACAGCACACAGAGAAGATAATTGGCCCCACCCTCCGTTCACAATGTCATTTGCAGAATCTTGTGCATAACACAGTCTTTCTGATGTTGTTGAATATAAAATCCCAAGCTTATAGTTTTTATTTAATTAGGGGAAACGAACCACTATTATCAATGACATTGCCTATAGTTTATAAAGAAGTGAAGGACCAGGGAAAAGACTCATTGTGTCTTCTGTTTAAGATGGAGGGACATTGTCAAAATGCATTTGCACCAAGCTTTTCCTTGATCCTGGGAAACAGAACTTCTTAGAATTCTTTTGATATCAGCACAATTTTATGAATGGTCAACAGTCAAAGATATATAAGCCATCCCTTACATATGACACCAGACTTAAGCTTACAAAGAACACCTACTGATTGCAAGCTCGGATTCAGAGTTGAGATGAACCATACTACTTAATTTAAAAAGGAAGGAGGGAAGGAAGGAAGAAAGAACAAGAGAGCTGTTTCTGCTTCCATAGGGATTTTTCCATTCTCACCATCCTCCATGTAGTGGAAATCTCTTCTGTTTAAATCTTTTTCTCAAAATTTCTCCATCCTGTTTCATCAGCATAATAATCTAACAAATCCCTTCCCAGTTGTTTGGTTGGAGGAGAAACACAAGTGCATTTTGGGCCATCTGCCAGCGCTAACTAGGGCTCCTTTCACACGTGGTTTCTCAGAGCCAAAGAACAGAACGTGATGCTGGGGTTTGGGAAGTTCATGGAAGCTGCTGAGGACTGTGAGACGGATGGGCTGTCTGATACAATCCCCGAGGAAGAACACAGCAGGCCACACGGTTACAAATCCTGCTTCTTACCTTCTCTGTTAATGTCTTGAAGGGCCGTATCAGTGGGTGGGTCTTCACATTTTCATCCAGGGAAATTCCATATTTCCATCCACTGTGGCTCTGTAGAAATGTTCTCAGTTCAAACCAAGAGCCTGCTAGATGACCCAGATCTCTGCTTCTGTTTTCTCAAGTAGCATAATGGATCATGACAGAGATTAAAAAGTCCCTTCGTGGATGTCTAACTGCCCCTTTCCGGCTGTCAGGTCTGTGCCTCCCCTATCCTGACCTTTGCCCCTGCAGTCCCTCTTGTTTGAGCTGCTGTCCTCTTCACTGTTGTGCTTGTAAGTTCTAGGGCCACTTAGAAGGCTGTTTCAAAAGACCCTGAGAACATGAGCATCAGGACGGTATGTCAAACTCATCAAGATCAGCGGTAGAACTCAGAGGGGACCAGATCTACCACCAGCCACCGAGAGGGGTCTTCTTGGCAAGATCACAGCGGGTACATGCTTTTCAGGGTCATGGAAACTCAAGACAGAAAAGCACCACTAATGGGTACCTTCTTCTGGAGGAGTCTGGAACACTATGGATGTAGAGCTGAGTAGGAGCCCCGACTTTCTTAGCATGCAATCCCAAATATTCCCAGCTACTCATTCTGTTCCCATTCTCTGCCTCCACCTAATTGTCAAAAGTGCGTGCTTTCCAAGATTCCCTTCCCAAGAGGCGCATTCTTCCTGTGTGCTCTAATCTAGGTCTGTGGTTTCAGCTACCACTGATGACTGATGTCAGATCAGCATTTTGAAGCAGAGCTGACTTCTAATTTCCAAACAGTATGAACTCAGCCTCATATGTTACCAGGCTAAAGAGGACCCAACAGTTATTTCTTTCAATGCCTCCTTCTCTTGGATTCCTTTTCCCCAGGGGCTTGCCCCTTCTTGAACACCTACTCACCTTCTAATCCTGTAACAGGGGATCCTTGCTGACTCTGCTCATCTCGCATCTCTCTGCCTCCTAGGCCCACTTCTCTGCCCGCCTCTCTCCAGCTTCCTTCATAGTCTGAGCTCACCTTGGTGAGCTGTAAAAGCTTCCTAAGCACTCCCCTTGCCTCCAATCTTGCCACGTATTTATGGATTCATTTTCTACTACTGTTAGGAGATATTCACCAAAATCGTCCTGCTAGAGAACTCTATTCCCTTATGATTTCTGATTGTTACCTGCTACCATGGTAAAGATGGAAACTCTTACATGGCTTCTAAATCTGTAAATCTATCCATGTTCATCTCTCACCTTTCTTCCCCTACCCTACTTCATGTTCTAGCTGTGTGGTTCCCCAAACCAATAAACTGTCTCTGGCCTCTCTTGGTCTTCATGTGCTGACCCAGCAATAAACTCACCACTTCCCGGCAATGACTGCAATGAATGCCTAGCCATCTGTAAATGTTACCACTCTAGACTGCATCTCTGGACACCAACTGTGGGATTTGGTACCTCTACATGTTCTATCCCTGTGCTCATGCCAAACACAGAACTGCATAAACTATACCTGGATAATTCTATTTCTCCCATAAGAAGAGTGGTACTTAAAAATGTTAAATTATGTATTTGCACATGTGAGTTCAGTGTTCTCAGAAGTCAGAAGGTGATGGATTCCCTCAAAGCTGAAGTTATAGGCAGTTTTGAACTGTCTGAAGCAGTTACTAGAACTGAACATAAGTACTCTGTAAGAGTATTATGCACTCTTAACTACTGAGCCATCTCTTCAGCCCCTGGAAGAGGTTCATAAGCTCAGAGGAATCAGGACCTCTGGACAATGGTGAGCAAATATACATACATATATATATATATATATATATATATATATATATATATATATCCTTGCTTTCATGAAGCCTCATGCTGGCATCTTGGAGAAACAATAATCAAATAACACATTAGTAGATATATAACTGATGATTGGGTCAAATGCACAAATGTACAACTTTTAGAAATTATGCTAATGTTTTTATATATAAATGACTTTAGAAATGGTATGAAGGAGGAGAATAAGGCATTAAGATGACTTGCATATAAGAAATCTGGGTGAGTCTCAGCCTAAGAATGAATGCTTAGATTGACACCTGCAGGATGAGGTAGGGATGTCAAGTGACTACCTTGCTCAATCAGGGAAGTGTTTTGTGCACATGTAGAGTGTGTGACAGAGGATCTGAAAGTATAGGAAGAGACCGATGGGTAGAGAGAAAAGGGAGATGTCATTGAGAGGCAGGCAGAGCAACGCCCACCAGTCCATGTAGGAATTTTGACCTTTATTTTTAGGAAGAATTAGAACTTATTAAAGAATTTTAAGATGGAATGGGGGCTTGACAGAGGAGCACTAATATCATGTGACCAGGTATGCATACTGGAAATATTACTTGATATGAAGAAAAGACTAGAGAAAATGCACACAAGGAGGCCAGCCAGGTGCTAATAGTGGCCTGGGGCAAAGGTAATGGCAGCTGGGACTGTTTATACCCTGGAGAGAGAGTGCTGTACAAATTCATAAAGAGTTGAAGAGATAAAATACACAATTTAAAGATGGATTAGTTATGGCTGTGGATTCATAGATACCTCCTCTCCCTAATGGTTTGGACAAATGGCCACGCTGGAAAGAAGTGAGAAAATGCATGTGCTCTAGACGCTAGAGTCTAAAGTAAGCAAGTACAACTGGCCACATTTTCTTCTCTTGTATAAAGTTTTATTGGTACACAGGCCCCCTTTTGCTGTCAGATGGTGTGGGATTCCCCTCTGGATGCTGCGAATATGTTTTATTGCCACTGGTTAGTAAAGAAGCTGCTTTGGCCTATGGCAGGGCAGAATCCAGCTAGGCGGGGAAACTAAACTGAATGCAGAAAGAAAGAAGGCAGAGTCAGGCAGCCGCCATGTAGCCACTCAGGAAACAAGATGTGAGGTAACAAACCACAAGCCGCATGGTAAAATATAAAATAATAGAATGGGTTAATTTAAGATGTAAGAGCTAGCTAGAAATATGCCTGAGCTGTTGGCCAAACTGTGTTGTAATTAATATAGTTTTCATGTGATTATTCAAGTCTGGGTGGCTGAGAAATGAAAGTGCAGCCTCCAGTTAAGTCAATGCTTTGTCTGTGGCTACTTTTATGCTATAACAGTGGAAATGAGTCATTGCCATGGGCAATGTCTGATCCACAAAGCTGCAAATGTTCATTCTCCATTTCGTGATTGATTATTTGGTTATCATCATGGCCTTTATATAGAAGAGGCTTACCCATCCTAGTCTACAATCATGAGGTATAGCTTATTCTAAAGTTCAGCGGTTGTTATCAATAGTGTAAGTAGGAACCCTGAAGAAGATAAGAGCCTAGCGCAGATCCACACCGAGCTGAGGTGGTGGCTCATGGTTTCCCTTATCTGTGACTTCACTATAGATGACATTCTATGGCCCTGCTTTTGAAATACACCTACTGCTACAAGCTGTAAGCTGAGCAGTGGTCCCATCCCTTCCCTGCCTGCCCACTCCAATCCTGCGTGGTTTTGGCATAGCAATTAAACTTATTAAGCATCCTGACCTCACATGTGGAGGAATTGCAAACAACAGAAGGACTAAGTGTCTAGAAGTCCTAGTGGCTCCTAGCGAAGGAGGGCCCTCATGTGGCCTTTCTGGAATACAATTCCTCTTCCCAAGCAAAAGCAGGAGTGAGGCTTCCAATTTTAGTTGTTCTTTTCCAATGTTGAGTTCAAAGAAAAAAAATTAAATAACAAGCTTTCCACCCTGATGAAGCATTCATGTTAAACATGCAAGTGCATGCTTGCACATAAACTCCAGGCAACACAGCGATAAGGAAGCCATCGGCACTCCCAGAATGGCTCGTTTTCTTCAACACTACAAATGCAGCACCAGCAGCTGCCAACGCCTATGTCTTTGACCTCTACCAACCCAGGGAAATTGCTGCCCAGAAATAATGAAAGCTCTTGGCATGGAGTCTCTGTCACTTAGACAAATCAGGCAGAGTTCCAGGATCCGACCCAATAATGTTCTTGGGCTATTTCCCCCCCCCCCTCCCTGACAACTGTCAGTCAGCTGATCATCCCTACCTTGCCAGAGGCCCATTTATCATGAGAATGCTCGGCATACTTGGTGACAATATATTCCAACTTCTCAGGCAAGGAAAAACTGCGAATCGAGAGAAAAGTATTATAGCCTCTGTAAGTATTTCAGCCTGATACTGTAAAAGACGGACAGAAGAACCGATTTGCTGTCACTAGCAGGATTTGCTAACAGCTAACCTCATAGCTTAAGCTACTTTAGACACAGTCTATGCTGCTGAGCAGTGGTGGTGGGCCAGCGTTGTGTTCCAAGCGACACCCAGGTCTGATCACAAGATTTCTCTTCAGAAACATCTGCACATAGATGGTCTTCTGCCAGATGCTCTGAGCCCTCGTGGCTCCCAAGGTATCACTGTGGATTTCAAAGCCAGTTCTGGTCTCTGTCAATGAGAATCTTGCCATCCTATAACTCCAGCATGAGAAAACCAGACCTTGAAGCTAGACTGTCAGATTACAAGATACTGCTTATCTATTATTTTGAACTAGTGACTCATTACACATAGAATTTTGGAAATACAGTAGATGCCTGTCATTTCTTTTTGCCTAGCAGCTCTCATCTATTCTTCATCTTCCTGTGTCTCATAGGGTCTTCTGGTGTTGCATATGACATTAGGTGCACTGCCACCAAGGTCAGCATATGCCTAGATGGATCAAATTCATTCTCCCTGGAACTTGAATTTAAAGTTCAATGAGACAAGGACAGCGAGAAGCTCAAGGTGATTCATCCAATGGAGACATCTGAAGATTATCATTGTCCCTGGAGAGGTCTGGCTTGAGAGTTTTCTATTAGCTTGTGGTTATGGCCCCATGTCTTGGTAATCAGGCCTGTTTGCTTAGAAATGGGCCCAGTCTTTAGTCCTCATATTACTCAATTTACTGACGTCAAAGGTGTGTCTGAAGCAACAAGAGCGCTTCAAATACCACGGAGCCTCTTGTCATCGGCACACAGTCGGTAGAGTAGTGTCGATAATGTCTGTAACACCATCGTTCACCACGTCATTTGCTCTGTCATCTTTTCATGTGCTTACATTTTTATAAGGCAAACTTCTCTAACACTAGCATATATTTTCTTGCCTGACTTTCCATTTTCATCTCATCCTTTATCTCTTTCTTGTAGGAGGTTCAATTCTGTTTCTCAACATCCCCTCACTCAAGGCTTTATCCAATGGAGTGTGCACTTCATTATCCCAATGATGAATTTTATACCCTAGCAGAGCTGACCTTCCTAGGAAGGACTTAGGCTCCTATTTGAGAGCCACTGTCACCAAACACAACCCAGGGATGAAGTCAGTTGCCCCTGCACAGATACTCAGAACTGGGGAGGGATGCTTGGAAATTTAACACAGCAATATTTTGCCCTAAGGCTAAACACACTGGAATAAGAAGTTGGATGAGAGCATCTGTTGGTCTGTTGAGCATTGGTAAAGGATTTTGGATGCTCATGGGAAGAGACATTGCTATAGCGTGACTCTAAAGATTTAGTATTTTTAGTATGGCAAAGAGCAGATCCAGCCTCTCGAAGGACCTCAAGTATTTGGCTGTCATCCTGAGGACTTGCTAAGGTTCTTCCGTTACTATGAGGTTGTTTTTGATGTTATTATATCTGCATAGGCCTAATTTACAAAAAGCAAAGATCTTTGTCAAAAACTCATTAATAAATTAAGCATATCATTTATCAGGGTGGGCCTTTTCATGCTTCAGGCAATATTTATTCTTGTAAATGAGTCTATTTCATATATTAAATCAACCCCTCCAAAAGGCCTGGAATATGAGCAATATATAAAATTAAATATATGTATATATAATATATACATATATATTTACAGAACTAGATGGATTAAACTTATTCCTGGTGTGACTTGTAGTGTTAAAGGAGATGATAAGCAGGGTTGGCAGAAGAAAAGGGAACATTTAAAGTTTCTATGATAGTCTGAAAGATATCAACTATTATATGAAATATAGAAACAAGAAGTGGCTCTGAACTTACTTCATGGTGTTAATAGGTTTTGGGTCAAAGTTCCCATCTGCATCCACTGAGACCTGTTTCTCCAATGTGGCTGTGATTCTTGTATCTAAATAGTCTGGTGGCAAGGCCCCAGCAATCGCACTGAGACATGGCAGGGCCATTCGGAAAAGATCCAGGTCATATTTCTGTGAGGGGAAACAGAGAGCACTCCAATAGACAAACCATGACCATCATATAGGACCATTCGCTCACCAACAGAAGTGCAGATACAAGAGATGTGTTTGTCCAGGTTGATCTTCAGTACTTTCTACATAAACTAAAGTGTTCTTGGAGGATGGAATGGTAATCTGGGAAGCCCCCAAGTCACCATTCACTTTCAATTGAAAAAGATTAAAGGTTTCATTCAATGTCATTCCAAATAAATGTCAAGGATGTCTAAAGATTAAGATGGTTTTCACTAGGCTAGAAAGGGCTATAAACTTCCATGCTAAGAATAGTTATGGGAAATGACCCAACCAATGCCTGGAGAGGGGACTGTGAAGAGCATCTAAACTCCACAGTGGCGGAGAGAGATTCACATTAATATTTTACTCATTGTTGTGACAAACATCCCAGACCAAGGTAACTTGAGGAAGGAAGTTCTGCCTTGGAGTTTGAGGGGAAGAGATCAGCATGTCGGAGGATTAGGGGGAGGCAGCTGGTCGCCTTCACTGTCAGGAGTAGAATATATAGAAAAATGGGACCAGGCTGTCACACATCACGGAGAGAAAGAACAAGAGGTATAAGTACTCAAAACTGGAGGCAGAAAGCTCTGGTGGCTGCTCTCCTGTGTGTTAGCTCAGTGAGTCTGGCAAGCTATTTGACTACTCTGAGCATTATGGTAGTTCCTATTCTGAAGCGTGTTTTTTGGGGGTGTGTGTGAGAGGATGGGAGGTAGGTAGCAGTTTAAAGGATTAATATAAAATGCTCCTGAGATCCCAAGTACAGTTCATAGAAAACAGTGAAGCCAAACTGATGTAAGTTCTGTCTGTCAGGTCACTGGGGTCACCCGCTTTCTTAGGAAGTAATTATTACCTTGTGGGAGAGGGAGTCAAAAATCCCCCAGAAGAGCTTCTCAGTGAGGTGCAGTTCCTCCTCCACGGCTAGCCCATAGCTCCCCCATCCCGAAGGCAGGCAGTAATACTTCCAGCACTGCTCATAGTGATTGGTCAGAAGCTGCGAGTTTCAGACCATGGGGGCATCAGTCACATGGAGTCCAGCACATCCGTAGGCATCAGAGACATCCAGGGAGAAGGAAACAGCATGGAGAAATCATGAGGAGGAAGCCAGTGCTTGAAGGAGCTGGTATGTCAACCAAGAGGCCCTTCAGATGCTCCAGCTCTCACATCTGATGAAGCCTAGCCTGAGCTGCATCTGCCTGACTAATCCTTCTGCCTCCTGATCTGCCCCAAGTAGTTATTAAAAAATCGAGAGGAGTCAGTTCTGTTTTCAATGAGAAAATATCACCCTTCAAAAGGCATGTGCGAATAATTTCATATGGTTCTGGAATATCCTGGGGCATGCTGAAATGGGGAGGGGGCGGTGGACAGAAAACTGTGGGTCTGAAGATTAACTGATTCATAACGTTTATGATTGTCTGTGCTTCCTGGTCCCCCTGGCCTTTGTACTGTTCAATATGACAGCAGTTCCAAATATGGCCAGAAGAGGGCACCAGTAACACCCTTTCCCAGCAGGTAGGATCCACATCTGTGAGGGGTGTGTGTGTGTGTGTGTGTGTGTGTGTGTGTGTGTGAGAGAGAGAGAGAGAGAGAGAGAGAGAGAGAGAGAGAGAGAGAGACAGAGACAGAGACAGACAGAGAGAGAGAGAGAGAGAGAGAGAGAGAGAGAGAGAGAGAGAGAGAGAGAGAGAGAGAGAGAGAGAGAGAAGTTGTCAGCGTGGCTTGTCTCTGCTGACACAGTTTGGATTCAGAAGTAAGGTAGAAGCCCCAGCAGGAAGTTGAAAGGCTGCCCTCTGGAGTGGCCATTATTTCTGGCACCATCCAGGGCTAGGTGGTCTGGGGCTATAATAAAGAAGTCATAGGAATGAGAAAATAAACAGAAAGTTCTGTGTTCTTTTTACTAACAATTAGAGAAAAGAAATAAAGAGCTCAAAACAAGGTGGAAAGGTCCTTTGAAAGACCACAGGGAGCGCTGGAACAATGGCTCAGTGGTTAAGAGCACTGGTTTGATTCCTGGCATATACAGAGGCTCACAACCATCTATAACTCCAGTCCCAGAGAACCTGACACCTTCTCCTGGCCTCTGCTGATACCGCATGCAGGTGTTGCCCAGCCACACATGTAGGCAAAACACCAGCACACACAAAATAATAAGTAATAATTTTTTTTTAAAAAGAAAAACCACAGGGCTTTCAAAGCTTTTTGAGGTTAAAAATATTTCAAAAACCTAGGTTAGGATAAGAAAGGCCAAAGTCCGAGTCTCCTTAGCAAACTGATTAAAAGTCAGGAGTGGAAGGCAACTCAAGAGAACCACAGCAGGTAACAGCTATAAGCTTTAGAAGTTGAAGGTTCAAAATGCAGATTGGATTTGTGCATTGCACCTTGTGGAGCTGTCAAAATCCAACATGCGCATTGTTTCTCTGATTCTGTGTAGGCTCTGTGCAGCCCCCAGCACGTCATCTCTTGGGCCGCTGACTGTACTTCTTGAGGTTGTAGGCCCATATTTCAGTATGGCACAAGAGCCATAGGCCCTGTCTGAGGTGGTCACGTAGCTTTGCAGACAAGCTGTCTCAGCCTAACAACCACCTGGATGTGCTGCTCCTATTTTCTTTTGTTATTAATGCAGATCACCTGAGGAGCGGTGTTGGCTGAAGCTGATCAGGATGTTTGGTGCTCCTTCCTTTGGGAATTTGGAGGATGTCTTATAGAGATGCTAATTCATGGCCTATGTGACAGCTACTTGCAAACAGATAGATGCGAACCTGACAAAAGGCCATTCACCTGGTTACCTAGGATACAGCCTAATGTATTTTCCCCGCTCAATTGAGGGGATGATATATAAACTGTTTGGAGAATAAACGAGAGATCTGGCCCTTCAAGGATGACCATGTAAGTTGTGTTCGATTATTCCTCGCGACTACGTTCCAGTCTAGCTAGGGAAAATAGTTATCTGTGTTGGAGCCCACACGGGCCTTGACATGCGGTGATGGTGATGCTTACCTTAAGAGGCATTTTGCAGTACTCGCTGAGCTGTGGCACATCAAAAACCAGACGTCGTAGGAGTTGCTGTAACATGGAAGGTCTCAAGTGACTGTGATTCAGAGAAAGAAAACAGGAAGATGGGACAAAGTAAATACCAAACAGTGAAAAGAGGAAGGTTCAGAAAAATGAAAGGGCAAGAAGAAAGAATGAAAAAAGCATACATCAGTGCCAGCAAGAGGGCTTAGTGGGTAAGGGCACTTGGTCGATTGGTGCACAAACCTGAATTTGATCCTCTCCCTACCCCAGAGTGGAAGGAGAGAGCCAATTCAAGAAAGCTGTTCTCAGATCTCTACATGTGCCTTGTAACACAAGGACACACACACACACACACACACACACACACACAAATAAAATACAAAATTTAAAAAGAGGCATATATTAGGGTTAAGTATCAAAACAAAGAGTGTCTTAACACAGATCCTGAGTAAATGACAGTGGATGGTAAAGCCTTCCGTTTAATAATGGAATATGGCTAAAATATAAAAAAGGGACATGTGCTAATGAACTGGGATGTTAAGATATTAAATTCCAGCTACCAGGAGTCAGCTTGTTCTGGGGACCGTATGCGTTGAACATGTGTTCAGTGACCATGTGCAAAGCACGTAACAGAAAGAAGACGTAACTGGCTTCATAGCCATCTCTGAGGACGTCTAAGAACTAAGGATTCTCTCTTCTAAGACAGGGTTTCACTATGATGCTGCAAAGGGAGAAGATAAACTGATCAGCAGCAGAGGTGAGCTCTGAGGCCACCTACTGGTACCGTCTGAGTGCAGCCCTAACGTCTCCCTGGTTACAGTCTGATCAGGAATTTCACACAATTGGAACTATTTCGTAGGATGTTTATTTTCAGGACAACTGTGTAAATGGCAAACACAGTAACTAAAAATTAATTAAGGAAAGATTTATCAAATTACAGAGTTCATGACTGTGGTATTTGGTGTAAGTAAATTCTGAGATAGAGAAAGGAGAGATAGGGGAGGTTAACTTCAGATGCCAAACTAAAGTCCAGAGGGACCTGTGGATTTTCTCCAGAGCACGAACACACCGCACACACAAGCACACAAGCATACACACACCACACACACATAACACCACATACACATACATATACACACATACATACACACAAACACACATCCACACATACATCCACACACATATACAGACATACGTAAACACACACACATGAGTTTGCTATAAAATTTCAGTTCATGAGTCCCCACATTCCTTTCATTGCTACCTAAGGAGCTTTGGAGGCAAGATCAGAGGGTAAAGGAGACATACCGAAGAATTTGTCAAAGAACCTTCAGCAAGGAGGATGAATGCCGGTTGAGAGAGACATAACCTATCTATTTCACAACCTTTCCAAGAACTAGCCTTGTGATAAAAAGCCCTGGGCTGAGAAAGGCTAATCAAAACCCAGCCCCAAAGTAGCAGCCCTATCACTGAATCTATTAATTACAACTTAAAATTGACTCAGTGTTTCTTATTACTGTTCAGATAATTAGCAACTGTTGTCCAATAAATCTGTGACTCTATTGTTGTCTAACTCTCCCAGCTAGTTTGATTGCCAACTTGACACAATCTGAAGTCATCTAGGGAAGGGGGGCTCAACTGAGAAAATGCCTCCATAAAATAGGGCTGCAGGCAAGCCTGTATGGAATTTTGGGGTGGGGCTACCCTTGGGCTGTGGTCCTAGGTTCTATGGGAGAGCAGGCTGAGCAAGCCAGTAAGCAGCACCCCTCCAGATCCTCTGCATCAGCTCCTGCTTCCAGGTTCCTGCCCTGTTTGAGTTCTTGTCCCATCTTCCTTCAATACCGAACAGTAGTAAGCCAAATAAACCCTTTCCTCCCCAACTTGCTTTTTGGTCATGGTGTTACAGCATAGCAATAGAACCCTAACCAAGACACTGACTTTTTATAAATAAATAATAAAATGCCTAGTTATGATCAGTCGGTCTGCTATACCTGGATCTCAGGTTGGCAGAAGAGGAGAGCATTGCTCCAAGAACTAGAGACAGAATGGGGAGCTCATTTCAGGGTCAACGTGAACTTCAACTTCCCCCAAACTCTGGTTTCTTTGAAGCTATTTCTAGTTGCCGAAGAACCTGGCTTTTCTATTTGGAAAGAGCTAATGCCAAGACACTGGGCTCCTTTCTTGATGTGGCTCTACTCTGAGTTCAGATTCAGCCAAAGCCAGACCAAGGACAGCTTAGCTCTTCACATGGGCACAGCACTGATGCTGACAGAGAGGAGTTGTTCCGAGTAAAGCTAACACTTAGTTCCGTTGCCTCCACTGAGATGGAATGTGGAGACCTACATCAGTAAGAAATGAGGCCAGAATTCTTCCTTTTCAGGTGGTGAAACAGAAAACCCGAATCTCCATAACCCTTAGTGGATGAGTGTGTCTACACTTTGCCTATCCTGCAAGACCACCAGCCCTCTATTGAGCTTCATTTTCTACCAATGATAGCAACCTGGGAATGAGAAGTAGTCTGTGTATTGACTTAGTTTCTATTGCTGCAATGAAAGACCATGAACAAAAAGCAAGTTGGGAGAAAGGGATTATTTGGGTTGTACTTCTATACTGCTGGTTGTCATAGGAGCTCAAACAGGGCGGGAACCTGGGGGCAGGAGCTGATGCGGAAGCCTTGGAGAGGAGTTACTTAGTGGCTTGTTTCGGCATGCTCTCCTAAAGAACCCAGGACCAGCACAATGGGCTAGGCCCTCTACAATCAATCACCAACTAAGAAAATGCCATACAGTTGGATCTTATGGGGGCCATCTCACCTGAGGTTCCTTCCTTTTAGGTAACTCTAGCTTCTGTCAAGTTTAGATAAAACTAGTCAGCACAATTGACCCCCTGTCAACTTGACACACAAACACATCACCATTAAGCAACAACCCTTCCTTCCTTATTGGTTCCCAAGATCTCACATTAAAATCATAAATAATTTAAAAATCCCAGTCTTTACAAATTCAAACACATTAAGATTTCGGTCTTTCAAAATTATCCGATTTCCTCTCTAGAAAACCCAAATGTCTTTTAAATGTTCAGTGTCTTTCAGCTGTGGGTTTCTGTAAAAAATTAAATTAAATACCTTCTTACTTTAAGGGGGAAGAACTAGGGCACAGTCACAATCGAATCAAAACCAAACCAAACTCCAACCGAGTAAACAACACCATGTTCAACATCAGCATACGCTCACAGTCTCCTGGGCTCGTTCAAGAGGCTTGAGTGACTTCCACAGCTCTGCCCCCTGCAGCATGCACAGCCTATCTTCTAAGCTCAGGGAGGGTCCCCTTCCCACTGCTGCTGTTCTTGGTTGTCCTCTCATGGTACTGGCACCTCCAAAATGCTGGGGTGTTCTGCACATTCACCAGTAGCCCCTCATGGCTTCCTTCATAGTGCCAAGCCTCCATTTCTCTGTATGGCTCCTTCAGCCCTGGGCCTTCAATTGCTACTGAGGCTGCACCTTCACCAACGGCCTCTCCTGGTGCCAAGCCTCAGATGCTCTCCAAGACCCCTTCATGCCTTGGAAACTAGTACCACCTGGGTGAGTCTCACACTACCAAGTTCTGCTTCCAGCATGAGGTACAACCTCTAGAACATAGCTTCTGCGTGTTGGCTCTCAGGAAACACTTTGCAGAAGATTTCACCTCAGCAATGCTGGTCTCTTCTCAATCACTGCTAATTTCTTAGCTCCAGTTAACCAGCATCGATTGTCCCAGTAACATAGAGGTTTCCCTTCATAGGTATTGGTCACTTGTTAATCATGGCTGACTCTTTTCATGGCTCGATTGTTCTTTTTAGTACCGAGTAATATTCCATTTCCTGGACTTACACAGTTTGCTATCCATTGACTTATTTAAGATTGTTTGAAACTTTGTTAAAGATGACTAATATTATATAAAAATCAAGTTTTTTTTAAATAAAATGTATATATAACATATAATGACTAACATGATACAAACACACAGGTTTTTATATGAACTGTCAAATAATTTGAATAAACACAAGGATTATGATTATTGAAATTACAGTAAGAGTTTTCTGACTTTGTGAGGAACTGCCGCGTTGTCTGACAAAGTAGATGCACTGTTTTGCATTCCCATTAACAGTCAATGGGAGTCCTGCCTGCCCCACATACTCAGCGTCTGTGTCGTCATCAATGCAGAGTCTAAGGTAAGTCACAATAGTACCCAGACGAGATTTTAGCTAATGTTCGAATGAGGAACAATTCTGATGAATCTTCCTCTAGCCATCATGAGCCTTCTAATGCATGCGACTGGGACACAGGCCACCAAGAACAATCGGGAACCATGTCCCTGTGGCTCCTAAAATGGGAACTTGTTGACCATCTCACAAGTGAGTCTCAATCACAGCTGGGGATCATTCATAGAATCAGGTTCTCAAGGAGCTTCAGTGCTAGAATCCTGGATTCCATCCCACAGGAGTTTGAAACCTGGGGCTGGGTTGTGGTCTGGGAACTGGGAAATCGGTCTAGGATCTCAGAAAGTGACTTAACACACAGGCTAACCAGGAAACTACTAGATTACAGCAGCGGGTTGGAATCCTAGACTGTGTATGAGACCAGTTGCTGAAAAGACCTCATCCTTTATCCATCCAGACTGGATGCAGATGCCCAGTGTTCTTTGTTGGCTTTGATGTCTGCTTACATTGGTGAAAGCTGTTTTTCTTTATTCCCCACCATGACCAGATTATTTTGCTCCAGTCTTGGGAGACCTGGAGGTGACCTGTTCTGATTTACACATAGTTTGATTTCTGTGTAAAAGTTCTTTCTTGTTCTCTCTTAGACAGTGGAGAAATCTTTTTGGGTGGTTCTTCAGAACTAGACAATTAGTTCATTATAGAAATATTTCAGGCACAAAAGACAAAATCTGTTTCCCTGGTTTTTTACCCCAGTGGGTAAATCCTGAGTGGTGTCCTCCTTTTTTTTTTTTTTTTTTTTTTTTTTTTTTTTTTTTGTTTTGTTTTTCGAGACAGGGTTTCCCTGTAGTTTCTAGAGCCTGTCCTGGAACTAGCTCTAGTAGACCAGGCTGGCCTCGAACTCACAGAGATCCGCCTGCCTCTGCCTCCCGAGTGCTGGGATTAAAGGCGTGCGCCACCACCGCCCGGCTATGGTGTCCTCCTCTTCCCCATAATGAGAGATGATTTCAAAGAAGATTGTGTGACAATACAGGTCAAGGACATTTTAGGAGAGATGGCTGGGGGAGGTACATGATGACGGTCTGGGAGCTTCTCTCCTCAGACTTTATAACCAGTTTCACAATGCATTACTGTATTATACAGCTACGTACCGTATAGCTGTGTCACACATAAGTGCGTTTGGCATGGATACACATGCACAAGTCAAAAATAAAGGAGGGCACACTTACTTGCAAATGGCAAGCAAACATTCTTCTATGGTGTCCCTCTGCGCCTTGGTGAGGGACCGTCCTTTGGAAAGCCTGTATATTGTCTGCAGTGTAGAATCAATCAGAGAGGTGCAGTGCTCTGTCCCAGAAAAGAGAGGGGCGCATCTAGTAAGGAGTGGGAGCACAGCCGAACATATGTACCTGTTGAGTGCCAGCGCGGACTCGGTGGTGCTGAGGGACACCTGAGAAAGGGAGTGAAGGCGTTAGTTAACCTTGCGGAAAGCAGCCCGTTCACCTGGTGTATGGGAAGTTTCCTCAGGGAAACTTAAACAGGGCTGTACTCACAGGCTATCTGGAGAGGGCACCTGTGCCCACAGATAAGCACCGAAGATGTGGGGTAAGTTAAACACGCAGGCATCCTTCAAAGGAAGGAGATGTTAAACTTGTTCCTCCTGGAACGCTGGGAATGGACGTGGTTTACAACCTGGAGATCCTTTGCTGCCTGATGAGCCAGTTTCTACTCATATCTTCCAGAATTTATATCTTACTCACCCCAGGCCTTTCCCCCTAAATCGCTTGAGCATTGCTTTTAGGGCACACAACTCATCCTTGAGATGTCATTTGTGTTTTTAAACAGTCTAAGTGACTTCTATGTTTTCTTAGGGTCAGGCCAAATCCTGGCCCCTGCAGGCATTGTACTTACCTCAGTCAGCCTTCCTAGACCTTATCTTAGGTGTGGTTTCTAAGTCAACAAGAACCCATTTTAGGAAGGAAACCGTACCTACTTTGTAAAGAGCTTTGGTGTAAAGGTGGCTTACGCTTCTTGTACTCATGGGAGTGAGTTAAACACACTATGCTTAAATAGGGCAAAAATAAACAAATTTAGGTCAGACTCTCAAAGTCTTGACCTGGCACCAGTTACCTAAATTGGAGTTCCCTGAGTTTCATTCTCCCCTCACCTGGATCACTTCTCTGCCAGCTGGACAGCTTGCAGAGACCCCTACATACCTCTCTTTCCCATTTAAAAGAAAAAAAAAGATTATCCCCTATCCCCAGAAACAAAAACAAACATCTAGAAATGACTGAATTCTAAATGGTCTCAGGGAAGAGTTTTAAACTTTCACTAAATTCAGCCGATGGGCATCAGCTGCTATTTGAATGCCCAGGTCCCAGACGGTTGCATCCCTCATTCTGAACGAAGCTTTCACTTGTTACCTTATGGTGTGTGTGTGGGGGGGTTCTCACAGGTTGTCCTCCCGGGATTAAGGTTAATAAATGGGTATATACTGTCCTTCAAATCCACCAGCTTTACGAAGAGGAAGTGGATTTCTGACGCCCACTAGTTAATTTATACGTACTCTGGGCCATTCACAACCTGGTAAATGATACGAGGGTTGACCTCACTAACGGGAACCAGACACTGCAGGAGAAGTACAAAAAGGAACAAGAATCTAGGGCCTTCTCCAAAGCTCTGGAATAATCCTCGTTCACTTTGTTCCTCTTTGTAAACTTAGATGGACAAGCTGAATTCAGGGACGATCCATTTAGTGACACTAAATATAGCCAAAGCGTGGCGTGACTAATGTCATTGTTGAAGACTGAAGGACTTCCGAAGAAGCCTTGAGACCCACAGAGATAAAATCTCATTATTTCCTACAATTATCACAGCTATTATATCTGAATGAACATGTCCTACAACTTATGATTTGTGAAACTGTTTTCTTTGAACATTTCTGGGTGTTCATATTAATTATCAGAAGTTTGTCTTCTGGAGGCATTGGAGATAATAGCTCGTCTTTCACATTTATCTCTTTCAGGGACTGCGTGGTTCAAACGAGGAAGCAGGGCTTGCAGTTCTGCAGCTTGAAAGTTCTCAGATGAGGAACTGAACATAAAATCTCTCTATTTTTATTTATTTTTTTGGAGGGGCAGATGGTGCTTTGGCAAGCACGTGATCAAACATCAAATGCTAGAAGAGAATTTGCTGTTTGAACTACAAAAAGAATTAAAGGCTTTAATCAGGAAACTTGAAGTCCACAAATTTGAAAGGTTATTTTTAAAACCTAGGGATTTATAGAAAAGCTCCAAACAAGAGTAGTGGTGGGTGGGTTATAGAGAAGATATAGAAGGATCCAAGGATCCGATGGCTCTGACTCCTTCACTGACAGACCATTCCTCATTTTCATGCCCAGTAAATGAATGGAGGGCCCGGCATCAAACCCTTCACTCCAGAGCTCATACTTACGCCTACTGGACACCAGGTGGCGCCCTTCAGAAACCTAACTGCAAACACGCCTATAAGAAAGTTTTTTGAAATTAAGCCGATCTAGCTTGTTGCATCCTCCTTGCCCTCCCCACAAGACACAGATATAAAAGCTGGAGTTTCTTATATTATTGTCAGACACTTCTTGACTTGATGCCTGTGTATGCTGGATTTCTTTACCCCAGCATTGATTTCCCACTGTGCCTTCCTTCGTCCCTGGCCTCCTGTACTGACCTCTGTCATACCTCTGGCTACAGACCATCCTTCCTGCTGGTCCGTGTGTGGGACGAAACAAGCAAGAATGGGAAGAGTATCTGTAGCCTGAAAGGCTTCCAGCCATTCTTTCCCATAAACAATAGAATGGGTTTTTTTTTTTTTTCTTCTCCTGGGGGACCTTTAGTGATATCCATAATTGGTTATAAGCAGAAGTTCGATAAGAGAAAAATTGCTCCTGGTATTTTATAGGTAGCCAGACATGCTATGAAAACATGCTATGACAGACATCATTGTCTGGTTCCCTCTCGCCATTTCCCCAAGAAATAGTGCCCCAAGGTTTGAGAAACTTCAATGGAAGGGACTGAAACAGAAAATTATGGTCAAATTTACCTACATGTAAGATTTTGGGTCAATGAATTAAGGTCTTCCAGTTTTGGGTACCTCTGTTTTTCTTATTATTAAGTGGGCCATTAAAATATGACTACCAAGTAGGCAGGAAATATGTATTCCTAAGTCCAATGTTACTCACTGAACCATGAGAGGAATTCTCTTCTACACCCTTTATCTTAGCTACTTACTGTATCTAGGGATGCAGACGCTCGTAGGTCAGGTAAAAACCCAACTTCCAGCAAGTGGAGCAGGAAGGTTTGATCTTTAATGCCATACACGCGGTCCAAGAACAGCACCATGGGTGCCTTGTGGTCAGGGCAGAAGTTGGCTGCCATGTCCGGCTCGCTGACAGATCCATCTGGAAGACAGAACACATCACTTCCTGCTCCCTGTTCACACAGTTGGAAAACGCAGCATAAAACTTGTCTCTCTGTAGCTTGCTGTGGTAGGCAGCAGGAAGTTTAGGAATAAAAACCAGGTTGGAAGCAGCTTAAACTAGGATGGGAAAAGCGACTGTTGTCAAATTTCGATGCGCTGGTTACTAAACACATTTTTAATTAAAAGTTTAAATTCATAATGAAGTAGATTGTATTTTTAAAGGTAACCTACAGGCGCAGTTTGCAGATTTCTAATTTTTCTATAAAGTATACTCATGTGGGCTGTAACTAACTTATGGACTCAAATACAACATGATGGTGTAGTTTATGGCTTCTCTCTCCAACTCCATGCTCTGTGACCCTACATTGACAGCATGAAGCTACCTACAGTGGGAATATTTATCCTACAAAATAGGGAAATTCCTAGGAAATCGAGCCTTGTGTTATTGCTCTTTTGGAGGATGATGCAGGAATGTGAGGGGAAAAATGCTAAGAAAGTAGACGAAATCGAATGAGATGTCAAGTCTGGGGTCATCGCACCACAGTGCAAAACGGCAAGTACTCCTTCAGTGTCTGCTCCAGGTGATCCTTAGACCAAATTTCCCCATCATTTTAGACCGACTGGAGCGCAAAAACCTGGCACAAGGCTAAAGTGAGGAATCTGCAGAGAAAATCAGCTTGCTTGACTTGGAAAATAAGGGAGCTTTTAGGGGGGGAAGACAAGCAGCCTTCTCTCTCTGGTCTTGCACCAAAAACTAGGAAAGATAACTCCCAAATGACCAAGAAAAGTCTCAGCATTTGCGAGTGCTGGATGGGAGCAGACTCCCTAAGGCATCCCAAGGGGCACAGGGCTGATGTACTGTCCGTCTCAGGGACTCCTTCTGCCAAGAAGTCTGTGTGGACCGGTAAGAGGGACGGGCGCCATGGAGCCTCTCACCCCTCAGCACAAGGAAGATTGGGAGTGGATGTCTAAGACTGACGTGGTTTTTCATCCACAACATTGGTGTTTTGATGAATACCATTTCCGTGGGATTCAGCAAATGTTTTGTGCTGAAAGAAAGCACCATGTCTTCAGGAAGCATGGAGTTTAACATCTATTTTCTTTACCCCGTTTTCTCTGACACACTATTACTCCACTGTGCTGTATGAAGTTATGAAAGTGGCACATTTAATTTAATGTTATTTCTCAAACATTTGATAAAATGCATATTCTACAACCATTTCAATATTTATTTGTCTATGAGCCCCTACTACATAAGTATATTAAGATATCCTGTGATGGTGTTTTGTAGAATGGCAGTTGGGAAACACTGCAAGAGCCAGACTCATGCTATCCTTTTAATGACATCGCGTGCCTGATGAAATTAAGGTCATCAGACAGAGTAACTCAGAGACTCAAAACATTTTGGGGATGACTGGTGCCAAATGCCACAAGTAGCATTGGGGGTAACTTATTATCCTGGGCTGTGAGGTCTTTCAGATCCGTAGGGCACACTGGCAATGGAGAAGTCAGGCCATGGTAAGAGCTGTTGCCTGCTCATTTTATCCACTTCGGAAAGCTAGAGTGGTCCCTGGTCCCAGAATGGTAAGGACAGTCTGTACCTGAGTGCCAACGATTTGGCATCTCATCACAGGGAGGCAGATGCTAGAGGACTAGGTTAAGTCTACAGAAAACACATCATCGGTAAAAGAGCATGTCCCCCGGCAGCCTGCATTGTCATCTGGCAGGGAACTCTGGCAGAGTCCTGCTGCTGAGCAGGCAAGTACTAGAGGGCAGGCTCAGACTAAGGCTGCTCCTTACCTTTGTTTAGGGAGGGCAGTTTCAAGGGGATGCTGATGATTCCAACCAGGTCTTCTGTGGGGACCAAGGAGCGCAGGATGGACCGGATCCGGATGGCTTCCCCTTTCCCTGTTTGAATGAGCTGTTACATGGAAAGAGATTAGATAGATGAAGTCCTCACACCTGCCACACTGCCCCTCCTAACCACAGCAGGAAAATGGTCTCCCCAATTGCTATTGATGTGTGTGATTACAGAGAAAGAGACTTCCTCTTGATTTACTACAAGAAGGGAGACCGAGGGAATAAGCCACTGAAGGCAACCACATTCTGAGGTTGAAATCCTCAGCCGTTAAGGTATCAACCCTCAGCAGAGAGCCCTCACAGCTATGTCAGAAGAGCTGACTCTGTGTTCACAGTACCAGACCTCAGAATTACAGCAGATGAGAAAATGACTTAGAAACTCCAGTTTCTTCTGAGCTTGAAGAAGGCTGCGGGTGGGTAAGAAGAGTCTAGACAAGGTCGAAGATAACTGGAGTGTTTCATTGGAGTCACCCCAAGGAGGCTAGGCTTATTCACACACAAACCAATTGGCCAAGCAATGCACACACAAGAGTACATGTTCATCTTCCTGCTGCAGAGGTTTCTGACCAGGTGGCAGTGGACCTTCTGCTGAGAAGTAACTCTCCAGGAGCACAGGGTCAGATCAGGTGGGCTGATGCATCCTGAGACATGGGGCCCCAGAGAAAGCAAGCAGGATCCTGTTTCTATCCTGACTGCCACCTCTGTCAGCAATGATGTAGCTTTACCTCTTTCCTTCTGTAGAAGGGGTTCTGAGATGGGGTATAACGATGTGTATGTGTGTGTGCGTGTGTGTGCGTGTGCGTGCATGTGTTTGTGTGTGTACGTGTCTTTGTGTGTGAATCTATTGGGGCATGGAGGTGGTAGGCAGAAGGGCAGGTATTAATTTCTTCCTTAGGCCGGCTCTGGTGAATCAGCTTTGGGAGGCTGTCTTTTGGAGAACATGGCAGCTATGGAACTTGCTTCCAGAAGTGTAAAAGCGATTAAGGGAACCAGAGTACTAATAAAAGGGGTCAGACACTTCTCCTCCAAGTTATAGATACCCTGCTGCTTCCCTGGATTCCTTCTGTGTTCCCTTCTTTGCTCAAAGGAGCTGAACTGAAAAGACAGGCTGATGAGGGGGGGCTAGTATATCACAGGAGGAACTGGTGTCCTAGTGATTCTCATCTGCTTCCAACACCAAGATTTAGATTTTCCTTCCACAAGAAGAGCAACTATTTCCTCTCAATTTCAGTGTGAGGCTTTATGTAAAATAAAGTCAAATATCCGTCCCATCAGCAAGAGTGAAAAATGGAAGGGAATGTACACTTTTTGGACCAGAACTGGAGTTCTGAGAAGACATCACATCAGACAGAACCATCTTTATGTGTATGTGCCTGCAAAACTGTTTTCCTAGAGACAAAGCCATGGTCATCAAGTATTTCCCACACAGAGTGTCTGTGTGGCCCTCATGAGGCTATTTACAATGGCACGGCCAAAATCTGGTTAGCCACGTTTTGACCAAGCTGAGGGACATGGAAGCCTCATTTCGGAAGACTTTTTAAACAAAACGTGTAGAGGCTATATCCAGATAGTACCCAAAAGAGCACACACGCACACATGCCTGCATGCACACACACTTTCTTCCTTAGAAGGTGGCCCATTCAGGCATCTGAAGTGGAAACTGCTTTGGTGTTAGCTGAAAGGAACTCAGAGAGAAGCTTGTTAGTAAATGCCAGGCACAGATGAAGAAACTACACTCGGGCTCCTCAAAGCTGCTGTCAGGAAACTCAATCACTTACATGCATTTCAGGAGCACAGCGGCCCAGTAGATCTATAAGAGCCGAATAAAACGACATAATTGCATTGCCCATGTGCACAATCTCTTCCTCCTCGTCGTCGTCCTCTGTGCTGCAGAGAAAGAGTCCACATGCGGAAGGTGCGTGAGAGGCCAGGCACGTTTTGCTAAAAACACGCCATTCAGGCTGAACAACCTTTCCCTCACCACTGCCCACTCCAGAGACTGATGACGTGGCTTTACTCAGTATGCCCAAAGGTCCCAAATATTTTTCCATGATAGCTTTAGGCTCCCATGAACCTTGAAACGTGAGTTCAGGCACTATCCACCTCTCATTCCCTCTGAGTGTCCATGGAAAGCCAGTTGGACAAGAAGTCAGGAGGGCTATGTTCACATTTGGGCTACGAGGTTACCACAATTTTCTACTCTGGGTCTTCGTTTTATCTCATGTTATACAAGAAAGTTGAGGCAAAGCTATTTTGAATTCTCCCTGATCGACTAAGTGATCTATCAGGACTGATGACAGAGGGGGGAAAGCCAACTGTTTGGAGAGTCCACTCTGGTGGGTTACACACATTCTGCAGACGATGGGGTATAAATTAGGTATATAAAGGCAAAGGACCACTGGACACGATAGAGGGAAAGTGAGAAGGGGATCAAAAACCGTACCGACTAAACTCTGAACTCTTAAATTCCACAGTCATCTGTAAGAAATCCATACACTTAAAGCACTCTCCCGAGCAATCCTCCTGCAGACATGCTGTAGGCAGGTGCAGTAGAAGCCAGAAAGAAGGCTTTGCTGCCTCAGTGCCTCAGGGCCAGCTGGGCTGAATGGTCTGAGGAAATGGAAGGAGCCGCTACTGATCCCCAGGCTCTCTGGGCAGGTCATAACCGTAATGGGCCTGACAAAGTGATCTGAAGCATTTAAACCACCATAAAACGTCTGTGCTCTTTCTACCAGGCACACCCTAGCGATTCACCAACTGACAGAATTTGGCCGCCTACCAACTGCGCACGCACTGGAGTGATTCACTTACACTTCTGTCTTGTATCCCTGGGAGGGGAGGTCGAGTGCAGGGTTCTCTGAGATCTTAATAGCCCCCTGCATGGCCGCCAGCAGTCCGTTGCCTCCTTCTCCCCTCAGAGCCGGCCCGAAGCACTCAGGACGTCGGATGAGCAGCTTGACCACAACACTGGCGTTCTCCTCAACGCTTTCACCTGAGGGAAAGAAAGAGAGGCCTGCTGTCCTCTGCGCTGGAAAGCACAACCTCAAAGTTATTTGTAGCGGGCAGCTGGGAGAGCAGCATTTCACTTGCTCTGTCACCTATTAATATTATGAGGAAATAGCGATGGAAGAAAGGTGACCTCCAATAAAAGGCCAGACCTACTCACTACACAACTGACCAGCATGGCATAGAATCTTGCTCTCCGGTCCAGGATTTTTACCTCTGAGATGACCCCCCCCACTATGTTGAGGCCCTCAGAGGGTACACATACCACTCAATCTGCTGTTACAAGTTCATTTACAAGTGACTTGGGGACAAAAGAGCCTCACATCTTGCCAAGTGCCTCGGAATTAACACTTGGCCTCCTTTCCTGGAAAGAGGTAAAAAGATAACTCAAGCTAGCGTGCCTCAGCTGGCCTGGGGGAAATGGTGTCATAGCTTCACTTGATGACATATCCCAGAACAATCTGGCTTGGTAGGGCAGACCTCATGATATCTGAAGTCATTGGTCAGGATGAAGAATCTGCTGGATCAGCTTTTCTAATAATAGCCCTGAGGGAAGGGATGAGGCAAAGCGCTATGTTCTCTTGGCATTTCTCTTTGGAGGAGCCAAGGATGGACCGGGCAGTGACAAAGGGAAAGGAATGTATAGGAAAGGAGAGCTGTTGAGTCTTAGAATTAACGTTTCCATCCCAAAGCAGTGTGACAGCTTGCTTAAACAATTTATAAAAGACACCTTCTTTGTTGGGTGAAATCCTAATTTGGGTTTGAGAATGTGATACCCGAGCTAGACTCTCAGGCATTTCTTAAAAATGTGTATTACATGAAACCTAAAGAACAATGCTTTTCTCCAAAACCATTAAGTTTTGAAGTATTAAATTTTAAGTATTTCTTGGATGGGTGGTGAATTATATAAGCGAATGTGCACTTAGATAGGAAATGGCATTATTCCTCTGAAGACATATTTCACACTGTCATAATCTAAAACAATACCTTCTATTTCACAGATTTCACAGGTCTGGATTTCGGGAGTAGATTAAGCTAGATGGTCTCAGCTTGGGATTTACTTGAAGCTTCAGTATCAGGATTGGTTTGGGTACAGTTATCTGGAGATACGTCTACAGCTGGGGGATCAGCTTCTAAGCTCACTATATGGCTGTTGGCATGATGCCTTGGTTGCTTGTTGGATGGTAGATTTGACCTCAACTCCTCACTGTGTTGACCTCGTTGGAAGGCTGCTTGGGTGTTCTCATGACATGGCCATTGATACCCACAGATCAAGAGAATAAGGCAGAAGCTACAGTGTGCTTGTAGTAATCTGGTTATGCACGATCATTTTGCAGTATTTTATTCATTAGATGTGATTAGATGTGATTCACTAAACGTAACTCATGCTAAAAGGAAGAAGATTTAGGCTCCATGTTCCATAGGGAGGACAACCACATATTTCATAGACATATTTAAAAGCTATCTAGACAGATTAAATTTTGTTTCATAAAAATGTTTTATTTGGAATAATTAAGGCTGGAAACATAGCTCAGTGTGGAGCACTTGCCTAGCTTGGTCACAGCCCTGGCATTAATATTTAGTCACCTAAAGTGCTACAATTAGGGCATAAGAATAGGAATACTTGTGGGATTTTAAGAACATCTTAGAATTATGTTTATGCCATCCAGATTTTTTCATTAAACTGAATTTAAACAGCTTATCATTTTTACAAATTGTCATGGAGAGTTTAGAGAATTTGTGAAGGCATGTGCCATCTAGGAGCTAGGCACATAAGCATATGTCCATAATCCTGGGATTAGGAGGCTGAGTCAGGAGAATCACATGTTCAAGGCCAGCCTGGAATGCAAAGGGAATCCCTTTCCCAAAACAACCAACTTCTGTTCAAGTCTCACCCCATATATGACACCCAAAAAGCATGACCCATGCACGTACTGGCAGCACTAACTAGGCTTCCAGGTTTAGAAAACGATTACTCGTGATAAGCAGGGAAAAGTGGTGGTGGGATGTGGGCTGGAGTTTGAAGGAGAGAGACTGTGGAGGTGAGTTTGATCAAAACACATTGTGTGCATGTTTGAAAATGTCAAATGTTAAATATAAACATATATTTAAAAGAATAGCATGCCACGTCTACCTCATATTCTTGATACATCCCAATGCAGTTTACTCACAGGAGAGAGAGTTCAGTAAAAGTACCAGAAAGAGCAGCATGCTCAGAAACAAATACTCGTAGAAACTGATGTAACATATGGCACTACTTTGGAATATTTCTGGCCTGTAATTCTTAGCAGGTTCATATATACATGTCCTTTGAAACGTACGAAATATTAAGAGTCAAAATTGGGGGGAAAACCCCAATCTTATTAATAAAGCCGACTTAAAGGCGGCACTCTGATGCTTTCAGCCCACACTGGGATGCTTGTGGGTCAGCACATTTTCTAATCAGCATGCTGAGTTCAGCTCAGCACCTCCCACAGCAATTAGCACCACAGAGTTTATGGGACAGAGAAGCAGCAGAAGCAGAAGTTGAGAAATCAGAGTTGTATATTGGGATTGCATCTAAAGGTCATTTGCACAATTAGCCCCCTTTTAATCCAAATCTCACATCTTCAGAACTTAGCTAATTAGGTTGACTCTGAGAAGCCATTCCCTGATCATTTTAAGTTGGACATATGCGGAGGATGCAGATGTACTCTATTAGAGGAAGAACCCAGAATCCAACTACTGTGGCTGATTCAACAGGGGACTGAGGAGGAGAATTAGTAAAGACTTCATGGAGTAGTGGGGACAGAAGAGATTGAATACTTCCTGGCTGCCTGTAGTTCAGTGAGCCCAACTGCCAACCAAGCGTACTCTGGTGAGGCCAAATGTTGAGCTTCATGGCATTTTTCAAAGGCGGGAGAACATTTTGAGGTAAATTCTAGAGTCAGAATTGATGAGCATAATAGAATATATAGCATCTATTCAATATGAAAGTCAATTTGTGATGAATGCCAGACATATAATACTTTGCATGAAGAATTTTGGTGAAGCATGGATTTTAGATAAGATTTAAAATACCATTTTAGCTTAGATTAATAGTTTTATTTAGATCTCAAGCTTCATTCACTATTTTTACTATTGAAATGACTGATAAAAGCTACACACATGACATTCTGAACATGTGGGTTAGTTGTCAAGGTATTCAGCACAATAGGTTCCTTGAAGGATAACCGATGGACAATTCACTTAACATGGAAGAAGCAGGGTCAAAAATCTTTTATCCTGGTTTTTAAATATGAAATGTTTTCTATGGGATCACGTGTGGAAGCCTAGGTACTCAGTTGATAGAGCTATTTTGGTTCTAGAAACTTTAGAAGCTTAGATCTAGGTAAAGGAAGTAGGTCTCTGAGGTCTGCCCTGGGGTTACCTTGTTCGTATCTTCTTGATTTCTCTGTTTCTGTCCCTCAGGAGTGTAGAAGCCACATAAAGGTGGGAAATACACATCCTGTATGGTGTTGTGATGACTTTGAAGTTTTTGAATGCTGATGAGTGGAAGGTAGCAGCTGAAAGACATGGGATTGTAAAAGGGACCGCTGAGTTAAACCAGCCTAGCTATTTTAGGGATGCCTTTGAAAATGGATTTCAGAAAGTGTATTGCACTGGGACAGAGGTTATACTTTTGTTTCCGTAGGAAACGAAAGACTGTGGGTTCTTTCAAGGTTAATAGAAATCACGTTTGATTGGGGGAACCTCCTAAAAATCTTGGCTACAGACATAAAGAAATAAACCAGAAAAAACTATAAAACAGGTAATATCTGGGACAGTTCTGAGACCGGATAACGAATGTTACCACTAGTTTTCCTAGGACGTGACCATTGTCTCAGTTTTCTCAGGATTTGTTGGGGTTGCTGTTGCCCTCAGACAACAGGAAGCCAACTAGAGAACACAATGCCCACATTCCCAAGATGTGGGGTGGGTGGTTTTTGGTCATTCAGTGGATTATGGATGTTTGTCATCTTTTGGGGGATATAGAAAAATAGCATAAAAAGACAACTATTTAACTGCAAATATTTTGCATTGGTATGGATTTTGGTATATTGATAAAAATTTAAAGTTATTTTTGTTATATTGTATGTATGTTTCTACTCTTATTTAAGGGATTTTTGTATAGTGATACGGATTTTAACTTATTTTTGTTATAACACTATATATATATATATATATTTCTCTATTCTTGTTTAAGGAATTTTTGTATATTGATACAAATTTAAAGTTATTTTTTTATTATAACATACCTCTACTCTTGTTTAAGGGATTTTGTATATTGATACAAATTTAAGATTATTTTTGTTACAATATACTGTATATATGTTTATAATCTTATTTAAGGTACTGTTTTTATACAGTTCATTTAAAAATGTAAGATAAAGTTCTAGTCCTTGAAAGCTATTATTATAAACCATTTAAGATAATTAAGAAACTCAGGTTAGTAGTTAGTCATCTATAAAAATTAAAGTTGTGGTTATGTTAGTTATATTTCCAAGATCATACAGAGATATATTTTAGGTAAATAAATGGTCTTCAAAACCTAAAGAATATAGTATTTAAAATGTTTTGTTAACATAGGGCTTTTCATGACAGTGAGATATGTCTGCTCCTGGCAGAGCCAATATACTTAACAAAAGGATGATGGGCATCAAAGAAATTCCATATGGAGCTTGCTTTCAATGTGGTAAAGCTAGCCATTTGGGCAAGATATTGTCCTTGCCTCAACTGCTGACAGTATACAGTCCAAACTGAACATGCAGGACACAAAGGAAAGTGATTGCCAAACTTAGGCAAGACAGGGTGAGACAGTCCTTCAAAATTCCTACTATATATAAAAGTCTGTCAGATATTCTAGGCCTGTAGGCCAAAGATGGATGACCCAACGTTGCAGAGGAACCTTGGGTGACTGTCTAGGCAGTCAAATGTCTGTATCAGTTTTTATAGTTTTGAAAGTAGCTTTTGCTGCACTTCCTGTTTACTCAGGGACTACCCTTCTGGGGTCTTTGATGAAGCTGAAGGCCAGATAGTTATAGTTATAGTTTTCTTAGTTATTATAGAAAGCAAATAAGGTACAAAACTTTTTGGACTTGCCAAGGTAGAATAAATAATGGAGTATTTTCTCTGATTTTGCCAAATAAAAATGGACTGGATATTGTAAATAAAATTCTTACTTGATAATTATTCTAATTGTACACAGTTTTACTATATTAAAGTTAAAATCTTTCATTTTTATTTAGATAAAATGGGAAATGTGAAATAGAATATTTGTTTAACTATGTAAAGGTATGTTACATTTGTTTGTATTGCAGAATAATTGTTTAACTATGTAACGATGTGTTGCATTTATTTATGCTGCATTTGTTTGGCTATTTAAAGATGTGTTGCTGTTTTACCTTGCCTGCTTAAGTCACCTGATTGGTCTAATAAGAAGCTGAATGGCCAATAGCTAGGCAGAGGAAGAATAGGTGGGACTGGTGGACAGAGAGAATAGGGGAGCCAGCCAGCTGGACATGAAGGAAGTAGGAAAGCAGGTTGGACAGCACATAGGGTGTGTGAACCTCAAGGAAGAACATAGGTTAATAGAAATGCATTAATTTTTTAAATAAAAGCTAGCTAGAAAGAAGCCTAAGCTAAGGCCGAGCATTTATAGTTAATAAGTCTCTTTATTATGATTTGGGGGCTACATCTTTTCAATAATATTGTAAATTTCAGAACAAAAGTCATCTATTACATATTTTTGTTGTGACCTTCCCTGGTGTTAAATACTAGTCATAAGAAAAGTTAGTAAAGCCTTTCTGACTTCATGAATGCACAGACAGAAATGAACAAGTGGAGTCTCAAACACCTACTTCTTGTATGACCCTTAAAGCTGAGACACCATTTTATACTCTTGACCTTAGTAGGTGTATGTGTCCTAGGAATCTCCAGGGTCTAACAGGACCTCTCTATATGACTCTTAAGTGGGACACAATATAATTAAATTATCTCAAAAAATAAGAGATTGAACAAGATACAACTGTTTCTTTCTCCAAGATGTTATTCAATACTGTCTTCTTCTCTTGGCATTCCTACATTGATTTTATCAAATTCCAACAAACACCATCTTTCTTGGCATGGCAACTAAGTGCCACTACATGGTTAGGGGTGGTGGGTTACAGAACCTTTAACAAGTGATTCCAGACATCTTCCTAACAATTCTAATTGGATTTGCTCTGTTTTTTGTTTTGAGTAGAAAGACACACAACTTCCAGAATGCATCTCATTACTTCTTATAGTTCATCACATGGTCTTCACCTATCACCCGACAGATGTGTGTTATGGCTGTTAATGGTGTATCAACCTGGGACAGCAGCTTGCAAGCACTGGGAAATAAGTGTATTTCTCCAAGCGTGTTTATAATGAAGAGGTGGGTGAAACATACTAACAACAACAACAACAACAACAACAACAGAAGCACAGAATTTCTTCCCTTGTGAGGACTGGTATGAAATCTTTTCCTTCTCAGAAACTACATTAGGAGGTGATTGATCCCAGACAACCAGACACACCATTTGTCTGGCTACAGAGTTTTTCATTTCTAGGTACATAGAGGCTTCATTACTCTCAGAATTAACACAGCCCAAGACTTTAGAGCAAGGTTATCAAAATTCAGTAGAGAAAATTATCTGCTTTAAGAAATCTGTGAGGCACCTGGCAGTAGGACCAGGATCTATCCCTGGTGCATGAGCTAGCTTATTGGAGTCCATTTATTATGCTGGGATACCATGCCTAGCCTTAATGCAGGGGGAGGGGCTTGGTCCTACGCCAATTTAATGTGCCAGACTTTGTTGCCATCCCATGGGAGCCCTTACGCATTGGGAGGAGTGGATGGGGTTTGGGCTAGTGGTGGTAAATGGTGCGGGGAGGAGAAATGTGGGACAGAACTGTGGATAGAATGTAAAATAAAATTAAATAAATTAGAGTTGGTCAATGGTGGCACATGCCTTTAATCCCAGCACTCAGGGGGCAGATGCAGGTGGATCTCTGTGAGTTTGAGACCAGCCTGCTCTACAGAGTGAGTTCCAGGACAGGCTCCGAAGCTACAGAGAAACCCTGTCTTAAAAACAACAGCAACAACAACAGAAGCAGCAGCAGCAACAACAACAAAATGAAAAAGATAAAAAAGGAAATCTTATTTAGAAAGGTCATATAAAACATTAAGATATGTTGATAAACAAGTGGATTAATCTAGAAAATGTCATATTGAGTGAGGTAACTCAGACTCAGAAAGACAAATATCATATGTACTCACACAGAAGTAGCTTTTAGACATAAAGCAAAGAAAAACCAGCCTACAAATCACAATCCCAGAGAACCTAGACAATAATGTGGACCCTAAGAGAGACATACATGGATCTAATCTACATGGGAAGTAGAAAAAGACAGGATCTCCTTGAGTAAATTGGGAGCATGGGGACCATGGGAGAGGATTGAAGGGGAGAGAAAAGGAGGGGAGCAGAGAAAAATGTATAGCTCAATAAAACCAATGAAAAGATATGCTATTAAAATAATATTAGAGTTTTTTAATTGTATTATTTTGATATCTAAAAGCCTTTTACTTTGGCTTTAAAATGTTTTAAACAACATAATTAAACAATATAATTCTTCTTCTTCCTTCCCTTTCCTTCTTCCTCCCCTTTCTTTCTTCCTCGTTCCTTCATCCCAAGAGACTTACTGTGTCACTCAGAGTGGCCTCACACCTGGAAACCTTCTGCCTCAGCCTCCTGAGTGCTAGAATTATACCACACTTGGTTATGCCATAATTGTTGACAAACTCAAAGGGGAAAATTCCATTTCTCTTGGCTTATTAGGGAGTTGAACCATTTGCGTTGATATTCTGTTTTCATGTCCTTCTCCTGATGCAACCTTGGGGGTACTCTGTTGAATAGATGCCATGATTGTAGCCACAGGTCCTTTGAAACCATCTTCAGATATTAAGGATTTACATAGTGTTTTGAAGTCTCAAAAATCTACTAGTCTCCCAGTTTCAAAAGCTCCAGCCTTGCAGGGATCATGATCAACAATGGTAACTAACACAGCTGTAGGCCTTGCTGTGTTTTGTAACACCATGATACTCTGGTTTTCTCTGGATTATTTAATCTATACCTTAAAATAACTCTGAGATATGTGCTATTATTTTTGCTGCTTTATATAATAAAAAAGGCTGAGGTTGGAAGGTTTCGTTAACTTATTTAAATTTACATAGCTAGTGAAGGATAGCGCTGATTTTGAACTCCAGGTGTTCTGTTTCCATCCTGAAGTCTCCCATACAAATAAGAGACACTCTGTCTTGTAAGGTATTCAAATCTGTTACTTGAAAAAAAGAACATTCCCCATATAACTGTCTTTGTACACTGCCCTGAGACAATCTAAAACATGGCAGCTACAAGTGGTCTGAAGATACTTGCCATTTCTATCTGTTGTCTGATTGATCTCTTATCCTAATAGTTAAATGATGGGCATCTCTGAGTATCACACACAGTAAAATCGGTATTATTTGACCTAACATAAATGTACCATAATCTATGCTAAGCCATTTTCACCTTCTTTTATCTTGATTTCTTTCTTCTCTACCTTCAAATCCCTCTGCTAAGAATTTCAGCTTCGTACGTTGGCTTTGAACAAACTTGCATTTGTCATCATCACGACCACCACAGCCAGCAATTCTTTCTCTGTAATCTCTGTCTGCTCTATAGTAAATCTCCATTGTATTTACTCCCATCCATCCCCATCTTTACCGTTATAACTCATTCCAACCCAAATACAGAACTTGTCCGTAGTACCTGTTACTCTGTCTCCTGTTAAGACAGTTTCCTGGTTCTCTATACAAAAGATTGATACTAACATTTCAGCTTAGCATTTACGCTCTCCCTGTTACAACCATCTACCTATCTTTCAAACCTAATTTACTATTGTCATTCACATAGCCACCCTTGGGATTGACAGATCACTGTTTGCTGAGAACAGTGTTCTTTAGCCTCTAGGCCACGTACATGCCACTCTCTGACAGGATAACGTCTCCTGCATCTGTTTTTAGGAACCTGACATTTTAGGTACATCTCTAACATGGCCTCCTTCACAGCATCTTCTCTGATCATCTCAAAGGGGTGAATTTATCCTCTTAAAGCTTTTGAGTACTCCTTTCTTGCCTTATCCATTTATTTATTTTTAAAATAGTGATTTCCATGTACATATACTCTCCTTTAAAAGACAATAGATTCTCTTAAAGCAGAAACTGGTGTACTTTGCCCAAAAAATACAGTATTTGTTTTCTAGGATATGATAAATGCTAAAGCTCAGAAGTGTAGCCAAGGTACTAGAACTTGTTGCATTATGAAAATGTACTAAAGAGATTATGCTAAGAAGATATAAATAGCACTAAGGTAAGAGGAACAGATCACACATTTTGGTCCAGACTTTAGTTGATTATAGTTGTACCTCATCAGCAAGTTAAGTGTGGGAATTCATAGCCAGCAGATACTTTCAAACTGACAGTTACACCAAATGATTTATAAAATTCTTGATCTTGACTATGAAGGAGGATAGGATGAAAAAATTCAACCTACTTGCATCCACTTCATCTATCACACAATCTATGTACTTAAAAGTAATTTAAAAAAGATTTATTTTCTTTTTGTGTGTGTGTGTGTGCGTGTGTGTGTGCGCACGCTCACACACATGCAGAAACATACATGTTGATGCCCCCTTGGGGGCTGCAAGAGGGTGTCAAATCCACTGGAGCTAGAGTTAAAGGTGGTCGACAAGCTGTGATGGAGGAGTGTCTATGTGTTACTTTTATTATTAATAAAGATACTGCCTTGGCCCTTTAAGAGACAGAAAATTAGGTAGGCGGAGTAGACAGAACAGAATTGTGGGAACAAGGAAGCAGAGTTGGGGAGACGCTTCAGGCATTCGCCATAGTGAGTCGCCATGATTCTCCTCTCTGAGATGGACGCAGGTTAAGATCTCTCCTGGTAAGCCACACCTCGTGGTGCTACACGGATTACTAAATATGGGTTAAAGGAAGATGTGAGAATTAACCAATAAGAGGCTACAAATTAATGGGCCAGGCAGTGTTTAAAAGAATACAGTTTCCGTGTAATTATTTCGGGTGTAAAGCTAGCTGGCAGCCGGGTGGCGGGACGCAGCCCCGCTGCTTCCTTCTATAAAGCTGCCTGATGTGGGTGATGGGTATTGAAACTATAGTCCCTTGCAAGAACAGTATGTACTCTTTATGGCTGAGGATTCTCTCTAGTCCTTGATTTAGAATAATTAGTTATTTATTTTTATGTGCATGGATGTTTGATCTGCATGTATGACTCTGTACTGCATGCATACCTGGTGTCCACAGAGGTCAGAAGAAGAAATTGGATATCCGAGGACTGGAGCTGCTATGTGGGTTCTGAGAACCCAATCCTAGTTCTCTGAAACCACAGAGCCATCTCTCCCGTTACAGACCTTGAATTCTTAAAATTTGCCTTTCCTCATTCCCTCCCTCTCTCTCCTTTTCCCCCCTCTATCTTTCTTCTCTCCTGAAATACTAGTTCTGTGTTAATTCTGGAATATGATTATTTGAACGGGAAGTGGAACAAATTATTCGAGGCTATACCAAAACTGGTCTTGAGAGAAGGAAACAGTTTGGAGAGATTAAGAAGAGGCTTTGGTGGAGAAGCGTGGGATCTCGTTGCTCGAGCAGAGAAATGTAAGTGTAGTGCAAATACAGGTGAATGGGTGCTGTAACAAAACCTCGGTTGACAACATACTTTTCAAGAAAGCAGTCCACTTGTCTTATACAATGCCTATTCATTATTTTGGTGTGATGAAAGCATTTTAGGAGAATGGGAATTCCTTACAAACAGAAGATGGCTTGTACCGAGAGTAATAATATTTAAGGTTGTTATGGCAATTGCCCATTGGGAATTGAGTTACCTTTAATAGCTATCCACTTATTTTTGTACTTTTGATCCACTTATGCATCCATCCATCCTCTCACCCACTCACAGACTAGTCTAAAGTCCCGGAGGTATAACTCTGTGAAACGGATGAGGTGGTGGGAGAAGAGGTACAGAGAGAGGGCAAGTCTAAGTCCAAGCAGGGCTGTCCTCGCTGGGTGTGCCACTGCATGCTCTAGATGCTTGTCTGGCCCGCTTCATCTCGGGAGCTCTCTCGCCAGCTGCCAATCATCTGTATAGTCCATTACATTGACTAACACAAAGCAATGACATGATGCCCTTTTTTGTATAAAGCCATAATTAATAATTATTCTATCCTGAGCATGGAGCACATGGGACTCACTGTTCACGAAGACGGCAAACCTCAGGAAGGACAGGTAACGTTCTCCTTCAATGGGGTTCCAGCCAACATCCGGGTATCCTTTGGCCAGAAGCATGGGGCAGCTCTGAAGGCCACAACCTGCCAAGTAGGTTACCACCTGCCAAGAACAGCACAAAAGCGATGAATATCTATGTATACTCAAGTAGGATGACTACTGCGTTAAAAATTACAAATAAACAGAAAATAAAAAGAAAACAAGTTTCAATAAAGAAAACTGGGATCTGCTTGAGCAAGCCCCGGTGGAAAGAATGGAAATGAGCCACCATGGAAAACAGGAGCGCTGTTTTTAAAAAATAATAAAATATAGAATTACCACATGATCCAGAAATTTCACTCCTGGCTCTATACACAAAAATTACAAATAAGATCTTGACAGATCTATAATCCAAATTCACAGCAGCACTGTTCCTAACTGCTAAAAATATAGAAGAAACCTAAGTATCTCTCAATGGGCAATTGGGTAAGAAAAATATGGCATATGCAGATAATACATTGTAATCAGCCTTAGAGAGGAGGGACTTCTCACAGGCTAGGCCTGCATACTGGACAATCCTTGAAGATACATTAAGTGAAATAAGTCAGTCATGCAAAGAAAATACTGTGTGACTTTAACTCAGGAAAAACCAAAGCAGTCAAAACCATATGGGCAGAAAGACAACTGGCAGTTGCCAGGGGCTGCAGGGAGGAGGGAGTTGCTGGTAAATGGGCAGAGTTTGCTTGATAAAATGGAGGGAGCCATGAGATGAATGTGGTTCTGGCCGCGTAGCATTATAAAAGGCCTCAGTGACTCTGAACTGCACACTTGAAAATGGCGAGGAGAGTAAAGTATGTGCATTTTATCACAATGAAAATAGAAAACCCCATGCATTCAAGGCCAAGCTCGTGTTAAAATTCCCCTTAAATGAGCCGTGAGAACTGCATTTCTAGGCACTGGACGCTTCTGATTTCTAAAAACTAGAGAGAGCCTGGATATTTTTACCCCCCCCCCCACCAAGTAATTACATAGTTTTTTTTTTTTTTTTTTTTTTTTTTTTAATAATCTTGGGCCCCTTTGCTCTAGAAACAGGGATGATCCAAGGGCCCGAGTGCAGCACAGCCCCCTCCCCTCCTTCGGGGGTATTTAAATTAGTAGATTTGGAACCAGAATCTCCAGTCCACATTTGGTTGCAAGTAATCAACGAGATTATGATCATGAGAATAAATTGTCAGTTCCTAGGTTTCCCCACCTCCAGAGAGAGGAAGTTGGCCAGTCTGTAAGCTGGTGTGGTGGCACATGCCTAGAATCTCAGCATTCTGGAGTGGGAGGCAGAAGGTTCGGGAATTCAAGGCACACAGAGAACCTGAAGGCAGCCTTGTGCTCCATGAGGTCTTGCTTTTTTAGTTTTTTATTATTTATATAGTTTTAGGTCAGGATAGTTTATTTGTAAGCATGTAAGCATGTGGAAAGTTACAAAGATACGAGAGAGCGTCCTGTGGTGCCAAGGCTGTCCAATGCTCCCTTGACCTTGGTAATCCATGGTCTTTTCGTGGTACTTGGGTAGCCAGGGGGTCCTGACTCAAGTTCTGGATCAATAGCAACCGTTTAATGTCAAAGGCCAAGATGCTAAGGTTGGGGTGGCCAAACAGAGGCAAGCTAAAAATTCGATTGGCAATGGTCTCTTTGCTTTTAGACTGCCAGACACGGCTCGTGAGATCTCAGGCTGTGAGTCACAGACTCCAGATTTTGCCCCCGTTTTGCCAGAAACTGGGGACAGATACTAACAAACCAGCTGCTGCCGAGGATTGAACCGCCACTGTGCTTTTGACTTCGGTATTTTGTGGATATGTGGGGAAGAGGAGAGTTTTGCTCACTCACAAGAACAGCAGTGTGTGTGTGTGTGTGTGTGTGTGTGTGTGCGCGCGTGCTGTGTGTGGTGTATGTGTGTGTGTGTGAGGTGTATGTGTGTAGTGTGATGTGTGTGAATGTATGTGTGGTATGAGTGGTGTGATGTGTGTGTGTGGTGTGTGGTATGATGTGTGTGGTGTGTATATATGTGTGTGTGTGGTGTGTGGTATGGTGTGTGTGGTATGATGTGTGTGGTATGATGTGTGTGGTGTGATGCGTGTATGGTGTGTGTGTGTGTGTGTGTGTGTGTGTGTGTGTGTAGGAGACAAGTAATGTTCCTTTATCACAGGCCTTTAGGACCTAGGGGAGTAACTTCTAACCTTTTTTCCTCTGGTAATCTCATTTACTCTTCTTGCAGTTGGGAGAGCTGATGAAAGTTAACCCCAAGTCACATCTGATTTCTTTTAACGTCATTATAGCACCAGTTGTTGGATAAACTATTATTTGACAAGCTCAGTAAAAGATCCTTCTCCTATTGAAAAGGAGAGTATTATGTAAAGTTAAAAAATGACAGGCTCAGAAAGACAAATGCCACATGTTTTGTTGCATATATGGGAGGTAGTTTTTAACTTATGTACATTTTGTGTATGATGTGTGGTGTGTGTGTATGATGTGTGTGGTGTGTCTGTGTGTGTGATGTGGGTGTGTGGTGGTAGTGGTGCTGGTGGTGGTGTGTGTGCATGTATGTGTGTGGCATGTGATATGTGTGTATGTGCCTGGTGTATGTGGTGTGTGTGTGATGTGTGTGGTGTGTCTGTGTGTGGTGGTAGTGGTGCTGGCGGTGTTGGTGGTGTGTGTGGGTGTGTAGAGCACACAGATATAAAGAGGCCTTTGTGAGGGAAGGGAGAGAGCAGAGATAGAAGAAGAGGGAACAAGAGGAGAAGGTATTGGAATATATATGTAATGACAGCAGGATGGGTAACTATTTGGGAGAGGGAAGGAGATCAGCAAAAGGGGACAAAAAAGAAGAAACCTAATCACATGTGTATGCATGCACACACATGCACAGATACACACACACAATAAAACACATTTCTTTATATGGTAACAAAACGTTAATTAAAATAAAGATCCTTTTACTGACTTTGGCTTTTACCCTAGTGATATATTGGGGATTTAACTAGTTCCAACAGGAATGCTTACTGATTTGACAAAATGATTAAAATTCTACTTATATGCTGTCCTCTCTTAAAATACCATCAGTTAAAAATATCTCCTAGATGTTGCAAAATACCCCAAAGAACTAAATGAATGACTCAAGTCCACCTTCTGCTGAACTGTACCCCCCAGCTGAACTGTACCCCCCAGCTGAACTGTACTCCCCAGCTGAACTGTACTCCCCAGCTGAACTGTACCCCCCAGCTGAATTGTACCACCCCAGATTTATGCACTGAGACTCTAAGCTCCAGCGGATGAGAACGTTATGGAGGAAAGGCCCATGAAGAAGACACTAAGTAGAAAGGGGACTTCTCGGGTAGTGTCCTTGTCAAAGGAGGAAACAGCTGTGCAAAGATACAACACAGATACTTCTGCCAAAGACAGGCCCTGTAGGATACAGCAAGAAGGTAGCCATCTGTAAACTAAGGAGAGAAGCCTGAGGGGAAATTAAAGCTCATAACAGTTGGTCTTGGCTTTCCAGAATGGAGAACTAGAAGATTAACTTCTGATATTTAAGTCATCCCGTCTGTGGACATGTATTACAGAGGCCCCGGAAGATGAATGTGCCTGAATACCTCAAAGTAAATGTGTCCAGGCAGAAATAAGTGACCAGACACAGGCGTGTAGCCTGCCTGCTTCACCGTGGGCCTCACTTATTATTCGTTAAACACATCTGACCCAACGTCCTAACACAGAACTTCAGTAAATTATTACTGGAAAATCATCATCTCGTCCTAACAGCCTGGACATGGTTCTGCAACTTGGCAGACAATTCTCTGTCATGAGTGAGACAGCAGGGACTTCATGACTGGTACCATCGTCCGCCTGTCTGTGTGCCTTCAGACAGATTGGGCATCGCTGCCAAGATAGCTCAATCGTAACATCCTAGGTCCCCCTTCTCTGCCTTCTCAACCAAAGTTCTCCGAGTCTTCTTATTCTATGTGGGAACAAAGCAAAGTGTATTTTAAAAGTAATTTCACCTCTGCCTCACAGATATATTTCCTAGGGTCTCCTCATCCCTCTTTGACTGTTCTTCCTGTTGTTTAGTTGTTGATTTTTTTCTGTGACCCCCCCCCCCTTAGGGGGCAATGGTCCTCAGGGCCCTGACCCTGTCTAGCAAGGATCTCACCTACCCAGAGGGCTTCAGTCTCTCTTCATGATCTCTATCTGAAGCTTGGAAAACCCTCTTGAGTTTTTTAAGTATGCAGCCAGCTCCTCAGCTGACATTTCCATCTGGGAACCTCAAAACACCTTTATGCTACCCCCTGACCTTAGAGGAGTGTCTAATCGTCTGACATCAGAAAATCACATTGTTATTTGCAAAGTATATGCTCAAGGGCTATGCAATTGAGTCACAAACATGCAAAACAAAGTTTCTTCATATCGTAAGTTTCTGAAGTGGTGTGTTAGGTTGCTTTCACACCCCTCCTTGGCTGCATGTGACCTTTAGGGTGTAGGTTAGGCATGCCTGCAAGTGAACCAAAGCAATATTTGATCAATGGCTGCTATTTGTCTTCCCTAGGTCTTCTGGGTCCAAACACTTCTCACACCTGCCGTGTCAATATTAACTGAAGTCAGCACCCACTTGTGCCTGGATTACCGAAGACAGTGCTTAGCAGTTCTTCTCACCCCGGCTCTTGTTTCTATTCCAGTCACTTTCCTTATTGATTAAAACCTTCAAAACCACACAACATATTATGTTGCTCCCCTGCTGGGGGCCTTTGCAGTTTCTGTTACTCATGGTCCTCCAGTGAGGTACTGTAATACAATTGGAACATGCTTGGGCTCTTGAGTCACTTATCGTGTGGCACTGAGGACATGACCTAATCCCATTTTCTTGCCCATAACTTCTGAGCAATAATAATAATAATAATAATAATAATAATAATAATAATAATAATACAATGACTTCTTCTGAGGGTCACATGAGTTAACTTGTGGGATGCACTCAGAGTGGGACTTGGCAACAGTGATCTTGTATGAACGTTAACCTCTATTATTAATAAAGTTCAATTTCTGACCACACCCATTACCTTTCTCACCAAGCTCACATGCCCTTGATGCTTCTGCCATGTTTGGCTTTCTGACTGTTCTAGATGGGGCTTTCCTGGCTGAGCCCCAAACACTCCATGTTTCCTCAACAGTGAAGCTGACAGCTTCTGCTCATCCCTCAGTAGCTGCCTTCTCTGAGCTCATGCTCTCAAACCCACTCACAGAGGAGTGCGGGTGGCCTTTGACTTCTTCCACTCCTTGCTCACCGCTTTGCTCTTCTCCACACGTAGAACTCAGATTGTTAATCTTACCAGTCATCCACTCAAGCCAATAATTTCATGAGTGGCATGCTGGAAAATCTTCCAACTGAATACTTACCAAAGTCCCACCATGGCCCACTATGAACATTTTCTTTCCTATAAACTTGGAACATTTCACCTACTAATTATTAATACAGCACCCCCAGGGAAGATGATGAGTACAGAAACTCGGTATCAAGGGTGGAGAACTTTCTAGAGTGGCCACTCTAAGTCACAGAGCACTGTATCTTTTTCAACTGTAGGCAGATTGTCACTATTACGGACTGTATTCACAATCCCAGTAGGGGGCAGCAGCGTGCATGTGGCCAGCACATTGATTTTTACAACCTCCTGATAGAACTATTTCATATGTGGACTCATGAATTAGATCGCACAGAACTCTTCTTTAGGGACCACGGGGATTCAAGTGATGCTCCACATAGAACAGTGACATGGGGCCTTCACATCTGAAGAACACAAATGCCCACACTCTCATGTCCAAGAAGCCGATTATCTTTGGTCATAAGTGACCCTTGGGCCGAAGGTGGTATACCGGGCACTCATATTACACCACACTTTCACCAGTATAAAATGGATCTGAATGGAAACCTAGGAGTTGGTTTGTTTTTTCCTCTGTGTGGCTGCAATAGAGTTACGAGAAAAATAAGATGTTGTCTCCCAAGAACCCGTTACCTTCTCAAGATCCGGTTCTTCCAAACCCAGTGCTAACTCGTTGTTGTCCATCACTGAAGAGGCTGCCACGTCCAGTGGGGTGGACCCCCTCATCGATGGGGAAGCTGAGGATGGAGCAAAAGAAGCGGAGCGTTAAGGCCGCCCAGGTCAGATTTAAGAGTGCAGTGCATGTATGTGGACAGGAGAGGGCAGCAAATACATTGAAACCTGGCCCACGCTGCACAGAGGCATCGGGCTCGGCTTTAGAAAAGCCTTATTTGCTGTCCTTCCTTCTCCTGCTCATTACTGTTGGGAATACTAACTAAAACAGAATCATCCTACGGAATGGGTTGGGGCCACATAGTTTCAAGTACCTTCATAACACAAAACTTCTCATAACACAAAACTTCTTGGAGTCTTCATTTCGTGATCCCTCCAAAGGCTCAGGGGCTCCTTCATTGGTCCCAAAGGACTTGGGAAATTTTTGGGGCTAACACTTGGGGTTTAAAAACAGTTTCAAACAGCACACGTCCATATAGTTAAATTAGGGTATCAATGTTGTCTGTGTTACTTATTTTTGGTTTACAATTATGAAAAACTTCAAGAGACGTCTTACAAAAAACCAAAAACTAACAACAAAAACAAAAACGCAAAAACAAAAATAACAACGACAAAAAAGCTAGTAGCCTGAGGTTGCATTTGATAAACAAAAGGAAAGTGAGATTTCACATTTCAAGTCTATGTGTTTGTGTATCCCACAACTCATTTGGTTTATGTCCAGCATGGGGAGCCAGGCAAAAAAGTGAGCTGTGTTTCTCGCAGCGGTTGCCAAACTGCTGCTTCTCCATTTCCATTCTCCCTAGCTGCTCTTGGCCAGGCTGCTATGCAGCTAAGGGCAGAATTTGCTGGTTGGCTGGTGGGCCAGGGATGAATCCTACAGCCAACTTGCCAGGAAAGGATTGGATCCATGACCTTGGTCTTAAGAGCTTTGCTCACTGATGAGCTGAGTGGGCTGTGAGAGAATTTGTCCTTAGAGTAATCCTCCATTCCAGACAGCATCTCATAAACTATAGGCCACTGGACCAGAGAGAGGAGACTGACTCGGGCCCCACAGGCAGTTGGTAGCAACACCTATAGAGAAAGTGGAGTGATATCACAGAAATGCTATTACACACTTGTTTTTGGGACAGGTTGGTCTTGTTTCGCACTTACAAGCGTCATCACATACATACACGCTGATTCTTTGCCCTTTCCTCCTAAGGAGTCAGGAGGGAGAGCGGATTGCCTGGGTCCAAAGCTGGAAGTGATACCGCGAGCCACACATACCTAGGCCCACACTGCTGTTCTCCAGCAGGTAGCTTAGATGCTCAAACATGGCCTTCTGATTTTGCCGGCTAATTCGACAGAAATAGCAAAGGAAGCGACAGCAGCTAGCAACCATTTTGGGGAAGGCAATCTGTGGGCAGAAGCAGAAGTATTAGAGAGAAGAATCTATCATGAGGCCTTCATGACAAGTTGGGGCTGTAAAGGAGGCTTAGGTTGAAGTCTCACAAGCTATGAATTGTTTGGAACATGAGCTTTTTCCTTATACCTCTTCTCCCTAAGATGTTTATAGGAAGGACAGGATGCCTAAGAATAAGACTTCCAAAAATCTTGGAAATTAGCTATAGTCCCCAAGACCTTTCCTTCTAAGGAAAACATCTATCAGTTATTATCTGTCTGCTTACATGTCCCACAAAACTATACAACCACATGGCCATTGCTTCTGGGTGGAGTGAGTAGAACATAGAAGGGTAATATCAGAAACAGGGCTGGGGATCACAGAAACACAATGCCCATCAGTCCATCAAAACTCAGGTCCTCTGGGCCAAGGGTGGGCCCCAGAGTTAAAGTCTGAAAAGCGCCGGGTGATGGTTGCGCATGCCTTTAATGCAAGCACTCGGGAGGCAGAGGCAGGCGGATCTCTGTGAGTTCGAGGCCAGCCTGGTCTACAGCACGAGTTCCAGGACAGGCACCAAAGCTGATATGCCCCGTTTCTGTGAACATGTCCCCCAAGTAATGTGGCCTCAGTCATTGCTCTTCTACTGGTGCCGAGTTAGCATGGAGGTGCAATCCTTCATCACTTGATTTGCTTGCCTTCCCTGCTTAACAGAGGGATTAGCATATCTATGGCAAGCTGTAGCTTATTCCGGATCTTACAACGCTCAATGAACAATGTCAGAATCCTAGAAAGATCTTAGCTTCCTCCCTTTAGAATCATGGGAGGAGCTCTAAGAAACAGTTCTGAAGTCTGTAGTCATTGTGGCAGCCAGATGTGCTGAGGGTTCTGTGGAGAGATTTAACTTTTCCAAGATAATGGATTGGGACCTGGAAGTGTAAGTCGAATAAAGCCTTTTCTCCCCTGAGTTGTGGTTGGTCAGTGTTTTATCACTGCAACAGAATAAGTGGTGCAAGAGAACACCACTTATTCCTGGGATGGTGGCACTCTAGAAACTGCAGCGTTAGAAACCACACTCCATATTTTGCTTTCAGAAGTCACACAGTCTAGATGAGTGGGCAGATAAAACGCTTCCTGCACTGGTGTGAGGACTCAAATTCTGATCTCCGTTACCCACATAAGCAAAGTGGAAATAAGCCCACCTATAATCCCACCATTCATGGGGCAGAGAGAGGGGATCCCCAGAACAAGCTGATTTGAATTTGTGATGTCTGAGTACAGGGAAAGGCCATGTCTCTATAAATAAAATGGGGAACAATCTAGGAAGACAGTTTATGTTGACTTCAGGCCTCCATGTGTATATGCATAATTGTGCATACACACCTACACACGTGCCTCCACATGCATTAGAGCATGCTCACGTATATTCATGTATACTACATATATACACATATGCAACAGCAACAAAAAGAAACCATTTATTCTAAGTAAAATCTACGGAAAACTGAAATAAATTCCCAGTTGCCCCCTATGCCACCAGCAGTGGCCCCATTCTTGGATCCTTTTGGCTCTGTAAAAATCTTTCCTCCCAGGGGAAAAACTGAGGCAATAGATACCCAAGCAAGTACTCCTGCCCCGAGAGTCAAGTTCTGGCTACGTGTGGCATTACCTGTGATTTCTCTGTACCCAACACGTTCACCATAACCTCCATCACCGTCTCATGCATGCCAAGGACTCTCATTAGGTTGGGGTGCTGGTAAAACACCTTGTTGTTCATTATGTCCCTAACAGAAAAACAGGAGGGAGAGAGAATTCATCACACCTTCACACTACTTCACACGATGTCACACAATGAAGCTTAGGCAGACAAAAGTCTGGAGATGCAACAGTTGCCGGCAACTTGGCTGGAGAGGGGAGGGCCTATTCCTGCAGCTCATTTCCCTCATATAAGTCTCTTCATTTCTATTTCTATATTCCTCTTTGCAAGTGCATTTGGGAAATGCGTGCATGCACATACCCTTTCTTTCATGAGAATCATGCAAACCACTTTCCTGGTCCTTAGTGATGCTTTTGTAGTTTGACAGCCCGAGAATTTGGAGGAATGTGGCTTTTGAGTTAATCCTGTAGCCCTGTGGGCTGACCAGTGACCCTCACTGCAGCTCGTTTTCTCCTCTATGTTCTGCACTGAAAGGAAATCCCCCGGCACCAAAGTTGCCAGGAACTGTCTTGTCGCCACAGTTCGCGAGGCAGATCCATGAGCTACTGTCATAATTTAAGGCATCTCACAGAGCAAACAAAAATCAATCTACAGTTTAGATCTGGGAAAAAGGGGCCAGCTGAGAATATCCCAGACGCCTCAGAAGATGCCCAGCCAAAGGTTCCAGTGATCAAATGGTTTCTCTCTCAGGTTAAGCATACTGCCCTCTCTTCCAGACTTGTTTTCATGACCCCATGTAGGCTATTTTCACAAGAGTCTCTAAGAATCCTGTTCATTTCTTTTAGTAATGCTCTTTCACCCTGCACAGCAGGCAGTCTGGCATCTCGTGTCACAGAGGAAGCTCATGCAACAAGGCTGTACCACCACAAGGAGAGAGAAATCTCTCTAGCAAACTGCACTTGCTGTGAGTGGCCCTACCCCAGCCCGTTGATCATGAGAAGCTCCTCTTCCTTGCCCATCCTGACACTGAGGAGGGACCGAATCTGGCCCAGGGCAGCCAGCAGGTTGATGGTGTCGCTCACGGAGGCCTGGCTGATGGTGTAGGTCTTCCGCAAGGCTTGTAGTAACTCCCCGATGCTGTCATACTGTCTCCGGAGGAGGTTGAACATAATCCTCACCAACTCTGCATCCTGGATTTGGTTCTCCTGGGCCCAGCGGATCATTGTCTGGGAGACTAGTTCCTTCAGTGTTGCTGGGGGGAGAATAGGAAAAGGTGCCCAGAGCAGACAAAATTAGGCAGTACAGAAATTATCCTCAACTCTCAGACATATCAATAGCTGGTTCAGGTTAAAATCTTTCTTATTTTAAGGTTGAGTCATGGCATGTATAAAAGTAGAATATATCATCAAGACATAAACATGCCACCTCTACCACAGTAAAAATATCGCAATTATATTCTGAAAAATGCAGTTCTTATTTGATTGATGTTTGGATTCATACTGAAAATTGAATAACAAATAAGACTCTGTCTTTGCCTTCAGGGAGCTCATAGCCAGTTTCTTTACATTTTTACTTTGTGATAAAATTTTATTGTTATTGCATAATATAATGCAATAAATGCTACAACGGAGGTACTTGCAAGCACCACAAGACAGGGTGCAGATCAGCTGTTCTGGGTGAGCCAAGGTGTGAGGGTAAAGCACTGGCCCAGGCTTCTTTAGAGCAAAGCAAAGAAACACTGGTATTTACCATCGTAACTACTGTCTCTAAATCTGTTAGAGATATCCCATGGCAGGAACTGAGCAACAATTCAAGAACAATAAAAGCTAACAATTCAAGAATAACAAAAAATATTTTAGTTGATATGAACATAACATGTATTTGGAGAAGAACAGAAGTGAGCTGAGAGGATATGACCAGGTTTGAAGACTTGCAGCCTGGGCATCTGACCATCACATACAGAAATAGTTTCCTTGTACTGGATCTTTTGCAGGAATTGACTGATGCTACAGAGTGAACTACCTCCATAAGCACGGAGAGAAAGAAACCACTATGGTGTTGAATTTGGGATTTACTGGGGTTCATAGCCAGTTCCACAAGTACAGAGGAAATCAGCTTAAATGAGACCAGCTGAGAGCCTTGTGGTGGATGGGCCACATGGCCCGGATAACTGCTGACTAGCTTTGCTTTGGGAAGAAACTAAGAGGCACAGGCTAATCTAAGTTCAGGAGGCGAAAGGAGACATGCCGGGACAGCTGGGTAGGCAATTTTCACCCCTTCATTGCATATACAGTTTCAGAAGATTCCACAACAGTGGAGAGAAACACTGATTAAAAACCATAATTGTGTCCAGATCAGATCTCAAACCTGCATCACACTCCTGGAGGGTATGGGTTGTTCCAGATCCTTCATTCAGGCCAGGTGATAAAACCAGAGCTAAGAGGACAACTAAAGACATCCAGTCCACCAGTGAAAGGATTAGGAGGAACGCACTCAGATGGACGCCTTCTGTAGTCTGTGTCCTTTCCAATAGTTAAGTTTTCTACTCCACATTACTATACATAGCAGATGTCTGCTCCACATACACTCTTGGCTCTACCATAGGCTATAAAAATAGAACTTAGTCACCAAAGCTCTAAAAGATCTAGATGTAAAGGATTAATTTAGCTTACTGCTGTGTCTATCAACCCTGTGGGTGTTTCAGGTTCAGGCAGGAGACATAAATTGAAATAATTGAAAAAAAAAGGATACACAGGCTAGAGAGAAGCGCAGTTAAAAGATCTTGCTGACCCTACACCCAAGGCTCAGGGAATATCATGGGAGAGGTTTTGGAAAGATCCTAAGAGCCAGATGTTCAGGAAGTCTATTAGTAGATAGACTAGGCACGACAGGGAAAATATAACTATGAAATATCCACCAGCATAATCACAACACCAGCTGACATGCCAACGACAAGGGAAATTCCACACGGTCCCATCCTTAGATGAAGAGCTTCGGGTAGTCAGTATCTGCAGGGAGAGGGAGGATTAGTTTTCTCCAGAAATGAGTTCCTGTATAGGATGTCCAACCTCAAGTGGTCATGTACATGTAATAAGCAAAAAGTACGTATGAGTGACACTAAATGGTAGAGAGAGGGTACTCTCTCTCTCTCTCTCTCTCTCTCTCTCTCCCTCTCTCTCTCTCTCTTCCTCCCTCCCTCCCTCCCTCCCTCTCTCTCTCTCTCTCTCTCTCTCTCTCTCTCTCTCTCTCTCTCTCTGTGTGTATGTGTGTAAAATAATAATTAAAGAAGAGACCATGAATTTGGGAGAGAGGGCCTAGGAAAAGTTTGAGGTGAGAGAGGAAGTGAGTGTGAGTGGTGTAGATAAATATTCATGTATGAAGCTCTCAAAAACTTAAAGCGTCTTGCTTAGCAGGGACTTAGCAGTAATACCTGTTAGCATCTGTACCATCTGGGGGGAGGATAAGCTATTATTAATGGGCTGTGTTGGGCTTTTCTCAACAAACTATTTCCCTGTTGCATCATTGGCAAAGTGATTCCACAAGCCCCGAACCTCCCTCCTCCCCTGCCCCGTGACATCCCCAAATGTCACAGACTATTACTAAGTCTGTTAGTGACTCTATAACCCAAAGGGAAGAACCTGTTGCTGAAGGTGCAACTTAACTTGTGTCATCAAACGTGGAAAAATCAAGCTGGACTCTAGAGAGAATGTTCATTCCTGATGCAGTCAGGAATTCGTGGCACTGATACTACCAGAGGAGGAAAGTCATTATCAGTATCACTAAGATACAAACCCTGAGCCCTACAAGACTGCAGGATATCCTGGTGCAACAGTGACACAATGATATGTGAATGGTCACTTTTTAGACGGACTTAAGGGCCACTCTGTGAGATGGAGCCCCTACCTGACGTGGCTAAAGAGCCCAAGAACCTTAGATTAGACAGGTCATGGGCCTAGAGAAATACCTACCACTATAATTCTGCTAAAGGAATGTTGCAACGAAATGGAGCCTAACGACATATACCCACAGATCAGTGCCTTGCTCAGCCCTCATCAGAGAAGCCTCTTCTTGCAGTAGATGGTAATGAAAGGGATCCACAACTGGGAGCTGCACAGAGTGTGAGAGGCTTTGAAGCACTCAGTCTAAAATGGACCATTTTTTAAAATTAACTACCCCACTCAAGGCTCAGGGACCCATGTGGAAGAGAAGGCAGAAATGCTGTAAGAGCCAGAGGTGACAGATGACTCAAAGAAAACAGCATCTTCCAGACACAGCAGGGCTGATGTACATATAAACTCACAAAGAGTGTAACAGCACTCATGAGACCGGCACAGGTTCCAACCAGATAAAACCCCGGCACTGAGAAAGCGGAGTGGATGCAAAGTCCCACCCACAGCCAAGGAACTTTCTGTAATTAAAGGCTGGAAAGGGAAAGTTAGGTTTCTTCAAGGGAATGCCACTGGAAATATCACCCCCATTCCAGGACAGGCCCCATACTGAGAGTAGTTGGTAAAAAAAAAAAAACAAACCAGAATTCTTGCCTTTTTGTGTTTGTTTTTTTGTTGTGTTATTTTTTGTCTTACTGATTTTCTTTTGTTTTGTTCAGCTGTTTGTCTATTTTGGTTTTCTTTTCTTTTTTGTTTTGCTTTTTGTTGTTTTCCACTGTTTGAGAGGTGGGTAGGGAGGTGGGTAGGATCTGGAAGGAGTTAAGGGAGGGAAAAGAACATGACAAAAATATATTGTATAAAACATTATTAAAAATTAAAATTGAAAAAGAAACGTTTCCCAGGTGCATCTATTCTTATTTCTTCTAGTTAAGATAGTAAGAACAAAGGAAATATGCAAAACTGCAGAAACTCTTGCACCTGATACAAGTTGTATAGTCCTATAAATAGTACTTCCTTTAAAGCGTGCACTCTGGTATGAACTTCTCATCGTAAATGGCCAGATCTTCCACAGAAATAACACACAGCATCACAGTCCCTGCCACATAGGAGAAGCCATGATCAGGTAGAATCATCAGCTCAAGTCAGCTTCTTTTGCAATAGGAAATTTGCAGTCATGAAACCAAATAAATGTTAGCATTTCCTTAACCTGGCTTTGTCTGAGTTGTTGGTCAGGGAGTCCAAGAGACTTCCCAAACTGTATAGGCTATATATAGGACAGAACACACATAACACATACACACACACACACACACACACACACACACACACACCCCACACACACATACACCCTCCCAACACCCCACACACATATACACCCCATACACATACACCCCTCACACAATATACACCACACACAACCCCCCCACCCCACATACACCCCCCCAATACACACCCCATACACACATACACACACACACACACACACACACACAGAGAGAGAGAGAGAGAGAGAGAGAGAGAGAGAGAGAGAGAGAGAGAGAGAGAGAGAGAGGTCACTGTTCTTGGTTCCTCCCCGGAACTTGAAGGTAGACCCTAATGGTGAAGATACCACATACTTTGGACATGGGACCTGGAGCAACGGAGCTCATGCTGACTTGGAAGCCTCCTTCCTGAAGACCGGTTCTCCTATTTCTAGAAGGTGCTGTGCAAACTGCCAAAGGAGACAAACAAGCAATCGTCCTACTTAGCTATAAAGCCTGTGATCCACAACAATGAGCGCGACAAGATATCCCACAGGGTGCAATAATGGCACTTATATGTTAGGGATAACCAAGAGCCATATAATTGGACTGCAGACCCGCACAGTAGAAAGGAATTCATTCTCAGTACTATAAGCAAAGCCAATTACTCATTCCTGCTAAGGTCATGGTCCCTAGAGGAAAACCTACGACTGCCACTTTCTTAAACAGTATAATATCCAAATATACTCTAAATATTTATCTTTATTCCTTCAGATATGTTGCTCATTCCCTTCATCAGAGAAAATTATTCTTGTAGCAGATGGATACTATTACAAAAGTCACAACGGGTTAAGAGGCAGAGAATTCTGTGGGTGCCAACCCTAAATGATACATCTATAGTACAACCTCTACATCTAGGTCCCAGGGATATAACAGAAGAGGGAGCAGAAAGGTTGGGAGAGCCAGAGGACAAAAATATCTTCTGTTAAGTAGTGCCTTTTATATATAACAGGAAAGCTGCTCCCATGAACTCTCAACAGTATGGTTGCCTAAACAAGACCTGAATGATGACAGTATCAGTCAACATGCCAACATGAATGGGGCAGGCTCATGGAGCTCCACCCTAGATGAAGCATACAGGTAAATTACTGGTTATAGAGAGAGGGAGATTAAGTTTTTACTAGGGACAAGTCCCCTGATAGAATCTCCAATCCCCAAGTAGTCAGCCCTAGACACAGGTACATATAAGAAACATATAAGGTACATATAAGAAAATAAATGGACTCAGCAGGTTGTATTCAGAAATACACATGTATGCATAAATAATAATAATAATAATAATAATAATAATAATAATAATAAGGAGAGCATGAAGTTGGGAGAGAGTATGGGGTACAGGAGAAGTTTGAGGGGGAAAGGGAGAGGTGTAAATATAAATATATTACTTATGTATAAAAATACCAAAAATAATACAAAATCTATATTCAAAAAATATGCTTTCTTTACTGTGTTAGGTCTTCTGCATATCTGAATACATGAAAATTAAAATAATCAGTGTATAAACAATGCTGGGAACATACTAATAAACATTAACTATTAATACTATAAATAATGGTAGTTGTGAAAGTTTACAGATTAAGGGCTCAGAATTGTTTAGGCAGTTTGGAAGGTCATAACACTTCAAAGATATTATTTACTGTTTTAATTATATATACATTGGCTCTGATGGTAGAGAAGAAACAATAGTCAAAAGTGCTAGCTTATGAAAACAGAGATAGCAGCAAGACTTAACCATATTCCTTATCACCTGCCTGGGAAAACAGTCAATTTTACATGGGAATGTCTTAAATGAAGAGCTAAGAATCTTATCAATAAAACTTTCAAGATGACCATTTAACCCTGGAGACACAATGGTGTTAAGCACAAAGCTGTACATCAGCACTCAATGTTTTCCTTTCTTGAGGAAAAACATTTGCATGTGATTGAGTTACCAGCTAAACTAGCCTCCTGTCTGCTGGCATGCCATTTAAATGAGAAGGAAAACAACCTGTGGATAATTGATCTTGGAAAACTAATTTCTTCAAAAAGAAATAAGTTTTTCACTTTTAAATGCTAGTATTTACTGAAAATAAGGAAATTTGAATTTCAGATGAAAACCAGAATTCTGGCAAACGTTTATCTGCACTGTGAGCTTTGACAGCTTCTCAACACTTAAAGATCCCCTGATTAAATTACTGATATTAGCAAATGTGATTTGAAAATATTTTATAATGAACGGTGTCAACAGCTGATAAATCTGTATTACTCAAGGAAATAATGATTTCCATAAAACAATGCATGTAACTACAACAAAATATGTAGCAGCACCAACCAACAATCTATGATGGCATTTATTTCAGCTGAGGTATGATATGTTTTGGGTTTATTTACCCCATCCTCTAACTATTTCTAGATCTATGCCCACATCCTTACCTACAAAACCTTGTTCTCTCTCTCTCTCTCTCTCTCTCAAACCCATGAAGTTCAATTTATGTTGCCCCTATATTCTTAGATGTATGGCTTTCCACTGGATTGTTGTCATCAATCAGGGGCTACCCTCTTAAAAAATTAGCTCTCCCTTTTATGGTAGCTGTCAATTATGTAATAAAGCATAACAATTATTTGAATTTCCATATATATCAAGTAACTTTTGAGAATCTACTATTCAGTCACTAGGAAAGACTCTCCACAAGTGCACCAATAAGCTATAGAATTATTAGCTCTCTCCCAATCATATTTATATTTGAGGCCATTTTCCCCACTTTATGTCATATGAGAACCCAGCTGCCTTTCAGATAATAAATTTATAAAAAGCATATTATTTCTTTAGCTATTTTCAAAAGAAAATTGAACTATTTTTATGGAAATATGTTGTTAAATATGTAGCTGTATATTATAATTATTTTAGATGAATTAGTAATATTACAAAATATTGCAGCTTTAATTTTTAAGTAAGTAAACACTGATAGATGTATACAGCCTAGGTTAGAGCTGTAAGACTCTATGTAATAGGAATCTATAGAATCCCAAGACCAAATACTTTGACACCCATTGCTGGGTAGACAGGGTCTATTATGAAATAAAGGCTATCCCTAGAAAGTAAAGCTTTCTCTCCAGCTTGGGTGAAGCCCACTCCACCAGGCTGTGTGATTCTGATTAGTGAGTAGAGCCCTTCACCAGTCAGCTATGGTGAAGGCTGTTCCACTGCTCCCTTCTGGGTGGATTAGCGATAAGTGCATGAAAGTAGGACTCCTCGCACTGAGAAACAGAGTGAGGATTAACGGATGACTATTTTGAAAATCGAATCCTGGAAGTTAAGGGCCCTACAGTGCTGCCTGCTAACTCGAAGGGTCCTCAAAGTTTTTGCCTTCACTGGGCTAAGTTTGGGTGTAAGACCAGTCATCTTCAGTGAAGGGAGGGCTGTGCCTGTGTTATGCAGTAGCTGCATGACTTTATTTGGCTGGTCCTGTAGCCCTCGTGGGGCACACAAGGAATGGGCAGACTGCAGGTGGGATGGGGAAGCTTAATTCTTCAACCTCCACATCAGGGTATCTTCATCAGTGCAGATGGTCTCAGCAGTCACAGAAGCCATGGCATGAGCTGCAGGAGTTTCACTGTGGTGAGCATTCAGGAGCCAGGGTATATGTCATGTTTCTGACTTTCCTTAGCTAAAAACCAAGTTGCCTCCTGTGTGTCACTTCTAAATTAGCTTCATAATCAAATGTTATTTTATGGGGATTTGCTAGGTGTCGAAGATTGAGTTCAGTGCCTCTATGGAAGAATTTCAAGACACGATTATTGCTCATAGGACCTTAGCTGAAGAAATTCAATAATACATGCAAGGAATTTGGGCATATTGCCAAATCAGTTTCTAAATATTTATGCTTACACACCCATAAACCTGGACTGCTCTAGCTTGGTCAGAGAAGCTTTCTTTTTCCATGGCCAGTAGTGAATGCAGAGATTAGTGACTCTTAAAAGTGCTCAAAAGGAGAGACTAAGTGCTCAGCCCTAACTGGGATATTTTTATTGACTACTCCGCCACTGCACCGTGGTTTGGGAAATGTCATGGGGTGGTGAAGGAGGGGAGAAGGAGAGGATGAGGAAGAGTGCAGTGAAATGTCTTCAAGACATGACAGGGCTGTCACCAGCAGGAGCTCACACAGCTGTGGTGATCTGCTCTAAATCTAAGCACCAAGCCTCAGTTCTGGCATAGACAGGGGAGGTATACTCCAGGCTCTGCTCCTTAATGAGGACTCACTACCAGTTGATTGCTGCCGGAGAAGGGAGAATCATTCTTTTCTGCGGGTGTTCCCACTGGTAATTTTCCTGTGCTCCAGTGGGTGGCCCTAAGCCCATGGATCTAAAGGCAGCACTAATTGGACTTTGTGAGCTTTCTAAAACAAAACAAAACAACACAACACAACACAACACAACACAAAACAAAACAAAGAACAACACCCCCCCAAAAACATAAAAGAAAGGAAAAAAGAGGGGAGTTACAGAGAGATGTCTCAATGGTTGGGAGCACTTGCTGCTCATGTGCTAGACCTGAGCTCAGCTCTTAGCACTCAGATTGGGTGGCTCAGAGCCACCTGTAACTCCAGATTTAGGGGTATCTGATTCCCATGGCACCTGTGAGCACTGGCACTTAGGTTCATATATCAACACAAAGACATACACATTTGCAAAATTAAAAATAAATCTCTAGAAAAAAGAAAAAAAATGAAATTAGTTGGGAGACATGGTGGGGGATATGCGGGGGAGTAGGGAGAAGGAGATAGGGTGAATATGCTTTTTATTTCATTGTATATGTGAGTGGAATTGTCAGACATTAAAAAACAATTTAATAAGTAAAATAAAATAAAAATAAAGTCTTCATCAGAACCGCTTAGACTTCAGATTTCCATTACTTCAAGAGGATGCTGCCAAGTGCATCCAGTGATTCATCTCATGGAACTTTTAGAAAACAATAATACTTATTCCAAGAACAGGATGGAGGAACAAGGGAAGATATGTAACTAAGCCTCTGTTTTGTGATGAGCAGAACAAAGCAAACTGTCAAACAAAACATTGAGCGAAGTGAGTTGTGTACTGATTTCCCCAATGAGATTATTATTATTAATATTCTAATTCACTCAATTTTTGTAATTAGTGTAATTGTAGATAGGCAATTTTCTTAAATCTATGACTTACATGCCACCTTTAAAATGACTATTCAAACTAACGCAGAACGGCAATATGCTGAATGTACTGTATTGCTTAGAATGACTTGATTGCTAGGGGACATCTTAGAAGACGGTGGCTTCTTTACCCCCAGAGTTTTGGACTAGTCATATGTTCTGCACAAAAACACGGTTAGAGTGCCTTCCCATTAGAGCTTGACTTGGTGTATCCATTTGGGAGTGTCTGATTCAGCTGTTTACTGCCCCCACCAGTTATTTTATAGCCTGCTTCTTTGACTTCAGAACTCTAAACCATTCACATGCGACCCTTACAGGAAAACTCCCTTTTGCCACAAGTAGTCAGATGACCAGCTCCCAGTGCCAGCGACCACAGAAGAAGGGTCATTTGCTCTCACAGTGCATGTTTGATGCTAAGGCTGCAGGAATTTGGACCGTTCACATCTTTCTCAGGATGTATCTTTTCCTTTCTCTCTAAATTTAGGTAACGAGTCAAATGCTCTTCGCTCGATGAACTACATGCTTATTATCAAAGGGTAGATGTTGGCTACTGGCAAAGCAAATCCCACACCTGTGCTGCTAAAAGTCTGTGGGTATTCTTAAATCTGGGTCAACGTGGAAGGAAAAAAAATCCAATCACATTGAGGAAAAGAAATAAACAAAACTGCACTGTACTTAGGTTAAACTCAGAAAATGATTTATAATGTTCACAGTACAATGGAAAAAGAAAATCGTGTGCATTTAAACAACGTACACCTATTTTAAAATTCCAGGGGATTGTAGGCCAGTGTGTGACATGCTGTAGACAACCTGGATGTGTGAACCGGTGTGGATAATTTCCAACTAAAAGATGCCTGTTTGTATTCTAAAGAAAGGCTGCAGATTTGGTTGGGTGGGGACGTGGGGGAGAAACTGGGAGGAAACCATAATCAGAGTATAGTGTATGAAAAAAAATCTATTTTCAATTACAAAAGCAAAAAGATAGGTGTTAGTAATCTACTATTGCAGCATTTGACAGCAGCCTCTGTAGGTCCCCAGCTTGAGGGGCTGTGGCAGTGATGGTGGTACTAATGGTATTTGGAACTCTGTTTTCTTCTTTCCTACTGTTCCTAGATTGAACAGTGGATCTCTAAGTGTGAAAAGATATCCATATTCAAATTTGCAGAAGTTTTGTTACCTTACACATCGAAAGGGACTCTGCAGATGTGACTAAGAAGAGGATTTTGAGCCAAAGAAATTATTATTGTGGATGGCTTAGGGGTTCATTTCATGACAAGAGTCTTTGAGAGAAGAGGCAAGTGAGTCAGAAAAGAATGGAAGAGGCAGGGGTCCTAGAGGAGCCATTCACTACCCAAAGAATGCAGTGGTCCTCTAGATGATGGAAAAAGCAAGAAATGACGCTCCAAGAATGTAATCCTGCTCAGTCACTTTAGTCTTGTAACTTCTGAAACTAAGATAATAAGTTTGTCCTGGGTGTAGTGCTGGCAGGCTTATGGTAGCTTGCTGCAGAAGCAGCTAGGAAGCTTGTTTACTGTGACCGATTCTAGGTCTTGGTGGAGGATATTTTTAGAACTCCTTTTTGAGGCTAAGAGTCTGTCAGGTTGTTGACAAAGCCGAGAACTCTATTTAACTGGCCCAGAGCATAAGGCCAAGCTAGAACTATCATCAAGCACAGGGAACACCCATTGTAGAGCTGTTATGGATTGATGGGCAACACAGAGATCATATACGGTGCTCACTAGGTCTTTCATGCAGCCTGTTCTGCCTCTACCTCTGAACATCAAGAGCTATTACAACCCACATCACCACTGAGACCAACCACTGAGTAGTTGGCGATGTTGCCGCTGATAGACACACCCTACACACCATCATGCAGAACTCACCCGATTCTTCTGTCTTAGCAGCATTCCTGTTCTGTGCAGGGTCCTTCTCTACCTTTGTGTCATATTCCTCAAGGACCCATCTTTATTTCAACATGGGCTCTATTGACTTCACCAGAATCATCGCTGGTGAATCATGGATGGGCTTAAAACTAACTTTTCCAATCAATCAAAGGTGATCTCAGGATCCTTGATTAGAAAATCAAGAGAAGTTATTGTGCTCATCCTTTGGAGTAGGTAAGGAGTGGATTTAAGGTCCAGACTGTATCTGGCAGCTAGTCTAAAAACAACACTGGCATAAGAGGACTGTGGGAAGAGTGAGCACAGCTACTGGATCAATCCATCACAGCAGCTGGCTCCATCTCTAATTCCAGAGGGAGGTCTGTCAGTGTGGCCCCTCTCTGGCTGCTTCCCCAAACTTGGTTTTCTGCTTCTTGTTTGCCAAAAGCACTGCCATGATAAATATGGAAAGGAAGTTCATATGGCCTATGCTTTTTTTTTTTTTTTTTTTTCACTCAGGGCAAAAGCCAAGGTGTGTGTGAACGTCTAGGCATCAGAACATTAAACTCGGCACTATTTCATTAAATCCTTCTTTGTTATTTTCCTTTTACATACAAAGAAAACAGTCACACACAGAGACTAAGAACTTATCTAACATTATGGTTGGCAAATGGTGGTGCCCCAGGCTGCCAGAATTTGTTCCTTATACTTTATCATCTCAAGTTGCTAACCTTCATAACACTCAGAAAATAGTTATTTTTATTAGTACCTTAAACTCATATTATGCCTACTGTCTAGACACTCTCTTAATAAGTCATGAAATAGATTCAGATGTAAAATCCTAAAACCCATAAAGCTTTAGTTCTTTTCCTGACACTTAGTCAGATTTCTTTCTCAGAGCCTCAATTTCTTTACCAATAAAAGAAAATCACCCTATAAAATTACTCTTGAAGATTGCAGCACAGTAACAAGAGCACTGTGCAGGACCAGCTGTGTGTCTTAGGACAATTCATCCACCTTTCTGTGCCTTTGCCTACTTCTGAGAGTATATGTTTATGTGGCTTGCTGTGCTCTTGAAGAAGCGACACTAACTTATTCAAGCAGTAACTGAAAGCCTATGGCTTCACTGGCCTAAATGGGGGAGCAGCAAGAATTTTACTACCACTTTGAGTGCCCAATTTCAATGTTATTTAGCTTGCTTTCCCTGCAAGTAATACCCGAGATTGAAGAAATAAAACAAAATCTCAGAATTCTAGCAGTTCCTGGTGGCAGGAAGTGGCCGTTATCAGTGCACACCACTGACCACCTTCATGGAGGACATGAGCAGTGGGAACTCTCTGGACTTTGGGATGACTGTCCTGACTGTTGGTGTGTGTGTGGGGGAATTGTCTGTCAGAGGTAGCATGACACAGTCACGCACTCTCCACTCAGCTTCTCAGGTTTCCTGGGGAAGGGACTGGAGTCCTCTGTGCTCTCTGCCCTGGGGCTTCTTCAAGTCAAACTTACAACATAGTCAAGTATTTACTGCTTAGTGATGGGGAAGGCCTGGGAAAGTGAAGTCCATGGGTTTCAAGGACTTAACTTTAGAAATATTCATCAGGCCAATTTATCTGTGCTTCCGCAATGTTTCTCTGACCCAGGATCTACAGTTGGGACCAGTTTACCTTATTTAACGAGAGCACGGGTGCTGTGGGGGTATCACTGAAAATGACATTTCAAGGTGGTCTGAAATGCAAGAAAAGCCTGCGAAGACACTGGGTATTGTTCTTGGGGTAACAAGCAAACCGCTATGCTTAATGTGGGTTACTGGACCACAGGGAGAGCTGGGACACGTGCTTCTGGGACATGCAGGTTTGTTTTTGTCTATGCTGGCTTCCTTAGCCTAGCAGTAGGGTGAGAGTTTCAGCTTCTTCTTAGCCATCACCCTTCTCATTGCAAGGACAATAGCTATAGTTTCTCTAGCATTTCCTGTATGTTCAGCAATGTGCTAAGGACATTAACATTAATTAATTAACATTAATTAATTAACATTAACATTCAATCCTCCTCCTCCTCACACAAGAACAGAAAAGACAGATTTGACGGTGACTACATTTCCCCATCCTCATGACCCTCACTAGCTTATTCCTCAACTTTACTTTTCGTTTAAGTATAGAACCATTTCATTTTAATGAATGGAAGTGGGTTCTTATAAATAGCTGGTCTGCTAAGGCATCCTGGGCCGTGAGAGCTAAGAATGGGATGTGGAGGTTTTGGACTGTTGCAACAAGCTGTGGACCCCACGAAACTGTTCGAGTCACACTGGCCTGGCTGACTGTGTGCAGTCATCTGACTGCTGTATACATCTGCTAAATCTGTCTCTAAGTTTCTCGTCCTCTGTTTTCTTGTGAGTGTATGTGTGTTTGTGTACATGTACGAATTCATGTGTGGGGGCACATATGGGTGTGTACATGTGCATAAGAATGCCCATTGAAGCCAGAAGCTAACTCTGGGTGTTCTCCACCTTGTTTTTTTGAGACAGGGTCTCTTACTGGCCTGGAACTAGTCAAGTAGGCCAGTACAAGATGGCCAGATAGTGTCAGAGCCCAGACTGACTCTGCCCCGCTGATAGTATAAGCACACATCACCACACCAACGTTTGCCCAAGGGCTCCAGGGATCGAATTTGGGTCTTACATGGTTTTCCAGCTTGGTCAGAGCCTCATACATACACCTCTGGGTAAAAACAAGCCTGTTCACCCCACCCTGCTTTCCTCACCCCTTGGGTACTTCTCCCGTGTCAGAAGCAGCACTACAAGCCACCAGTGAAACTGCCTTCCAGCGTTCCAGCCAGATACCGCTCTCTAGCTCCCCGGGGTCTCATCCATCATAAGGAGATAATTAGCCTGTTGTTTTTGAAATCAGTCATCCGGCCTCATAATCACTTTCTCAAAATGTACAGGCGATTACATGACCGATGATGATACGACAGAGAAAAGAGCACAGGAGGGACAGAGAGCGTTTGCTGATCTGACTGGGGGAAGGGAACTGTAGCCGTGTGAAAGAGAACGGTCCTAGGAGGTTCAGGTATTTGAAGGCCTGGTCCTTAGTTGGTGGAACTATGTAGGGAAAGATGAGGTGTGGCTTGTTGGAAAAGGTGAGTCACTAGGAGTGGGTTTTGAGGTTTCAAAAGTCCACACCAAACCCAGTCTCGCTCTCTCTGTCTCCAACTTGTGGATCAGCATGGAAGCTTTCGGCTGCAGCTCCAGCGCCATGTCTGTCTGCCACCATGATCCCCTCCATGACGGCAGTGAACTCACACTCTAAACCGTCAGCAAGCCCCCAATTAAATGCTTTCTTTTAAAGTAGCCTTGGTCATGGTGTCTCTTCACAGCAATAGAGCAGTGACTAACATAGAGAAACACCTAAAATGACGATGAAGCCGAGACAGAATGACAGAGGACTGGGCAACTTGAACCCATCATTTTTCCTCAGGTCTAGATACTTGATGTGTGTAAAATGGGAGGCAGGAGGTCATTGCTTGTTGTGAGGAAAACGTCAAGAGAGGTGACATGAAGCATCCGGAACAGTGCCAGGTACAAAGGACTCACTCAGTACATGCTAGAGTTTCTATCTCCGAGACTTTCTTCTCGAGCTCCAAAACACATAATCAGCCATTGCTTATATATGCCCCAGAGTTTTGTATCTGTGACTGTAAAGCACCTGACAGGGAGCCAACACAGAGTTCCGCCCCGGGGTCCTTCTCATATCTGGGTTTCTCTGGTTCTCTTTTGCCATCCCCAGTCCCTTTCAAGGACTACTGTGATCATTTGGGTTCCACTCCAAAGCGACCTATTTCCTGATCCAAGTTTAGCTCACCAGCATCTATAATCCCATCTGTAACCAGTGTTTTCCTTTTCCCTTCAACGAATTTGTACATTCCATGTTTGTACATAGCCTGCTAATATCATTTGAGACATCATACTGTCTGCCTCCCTTCAAAGTTGCTTCACCCAGAGCATTTCTGTTTCCATGGCTCCAATGTCTCCCTGCAGCAGGGATAAGTGAAATCCTTGACCTTTGCTGAAACAAATTTCACTGGTGCCCTGAACGGTGCCTGAAATGTGGTAGGTAATCACCAACTATTCTAGGGGCCAAATCCAATCAATATTAATCACTGTGCTAGATACACTTTAAAACACTTTCCATTTACTAAATAACTTAGCTCTTATAGTAGTAACCCAGTGAGGGAGGTATTTGATCTGTTCTCATTTTACAGATAAGAAAGCAGATGCACAAAGTTGCCATGTGTTCAACCTTCCAGAACTGAGGCCGAACTAGATTTTAAGCCCAGGCTGCCTAACTCCAGAGCCCTGTATGTCATAACCACCTCACTATTGCCGCGCAAACTAAGGATTTAGTTTTAAGAAACTTTCACAGTCACTGTTTACTGGGGACATGATGCTTCTATGTAATTATTACATATAGGAATATCAATATGAAGATTAATGCTACCTATGTGTGGTTTGGATAATTTGTCTCTACTTCAGTTTCTTTAGCTATAAAATAGGAATGAGATTGCACACTGTATATTGTTATTGAGAGAAGCAATAAACACAGGGTAAAGTGAGTGCCACATGCCTGCTGAACCCTCCATCTCCGTAATTCTAGGGCCAAGCTTTATACAGCAAATGAGAATGCTGTACTGAGGAACTCAGTTTTGTTAGCAATCATTTGAGGCACAGTGTTGGATCACAGTGTCACACCCCCACCACATCCCATTCAGCGCCCTGTAGAATCCAGTCACCCTAACCTGCTGCCATGCCTGGACTCAGCCCAAACTTTCCTGTCTTTTGGCATTTTTTAGCAGCATTTCCAACAAAATGCTTTTCTTTCCTATTTATCTAACTGTTCACACTCTTCCAATACTTCCAAGCCCTCCTCTGGTCATGGAGTGTGTTTTTGTCTGTAGTTTAATATCACAACCCAGTCTCATTACTAGAAGAGTTATCTATCCACACCCAATTCCACCTTTATATCCAAGGACACACCTTTCCATGTTTGTGAGCCTTAACTGGACTAATTTGTAGTTATAGGTAAAAAAGATGTTTAGGTCAATGGAATGAATATAGAAAAAAAATTCCACATTAAGACTCAGTGAGAAAAGGTAAATAAAACCCCACATAAAAGGGAAGTCCTGTGTGTTCTATTGGAGTTTACATGATATATTGGGGCAGGAGAGAGGGGAACAAAGTTAGAAGAAAGACTACACAGAGGAGGACCGACTCTCTCCCTGCTGTGTATGTTTGTATGTATGTGTGTGTATGTGGTGTGTGTGTGTGCGTATGTGTGTATGTATGTATGTGGTGTGTGTGTGCATGTATGTGTGTATGTGTGTGTGTGCATGTGTGTATGTGTGTGTTTGTGTCTGTCTGTCTGTCTTAAGGAACTGCTATTTGGAGAGAATGAGTTTAATGATGTTACCTGAGTCATCATTAGATTAATTTTCTAAAGTTTCTAAATTCTCAATCCACAGAGCCACTACCAGTGACATGGTGATCTTACTTGGCATTCCTTTGTACCCAGAGGCCAGGACTTATTCTGATTGTAAATACAAGAACACTCTCTCTGGCAGCAGTATTCATAAACAAGCTGTAGTATTCCTGGAGAGAGTTTTGTCCTAGAGCTGTTAGACCACTCAGTGACAAGGTACAAGCTTCCCCAAGTAGCAGTGCTGGGACTTGATGGATTTGTCATCATCTCTAGGGACACTGCTGGTCTTTATCAGGAGAGTAGCAGAGGAAGCACGTGTTTCTCAGGGATGAGAATGTCAGCTCAGCTCTGTGAGAGGCAGAGTTTGTGCACACAGCACAGACCGAGAATAGAGTGCAGTTTGCCTCCTGTAGACAGACCCACTCCTACATCCAGTTCCTAACACTGCTTGCCACAGCTGAATCACAGAGGATCAATGCAAGGTCTTTAACGTCAGCAGGGTTTTCTGTCTCCTTTGCTTGCATTGCTTGAGAGCATAATATCATTGGAATATTTCTTCATAGAGAGAAGACGAAAAGAACGTCTCCCATGGAGAAGGCATACATGCATTCCATTCCATTTGTAAAATATGATAGCTGATTTTCATTTTTGTAACTTTAGAACTCAAGAGAAACAGCTGCTTGATCTCCTCTGGAGAAATAGCTCAGTTGCCACGGCTATACATTTATATTTAAGGAAATTCTGTTTAAACTGGAGTTTGCAATCCAGCCTTAGCATGCAAGGGCTCTCTTATGGATGTGCCAGACAGGGACATAAAAATGTGACCTAGTATGGTGGGCAGCTGCTATATCATTTCATTATCATATAGCTCTTTGATAATACTGTAGCAGTTTTCACTGATGCCTTGGCTTGCAGTTAATTTAAGCAAATCTCTCTAACACAGAACTACTTAGCAGCATTCAAATGAGTTTCAGTACGGTTTTGTTCTCTCTTTTTGTTCTCTCTTTACTCAGCCCATCTGATCCACAACAACAGCTTCTAGAAGTGAATCTTGGGGAGGGGTTGCCGCCACCTTCCTGGACAATTTCCAGTTCAAATCTTTGGCATCATGGACTTTTCAGTGTCAAAATTCTGAATGGCATTCAGTCCCGACTTTTATCATGAATGACTACTAGCAAGAGTTATTAGTCTCAGATGAAGGAGGCCGCATGGCACTGTGGGAAGAGCAGACACCTGGAGTGAAGTCATAGCTTCACTTAATTTAGCAGTCTCAGATTTGTGCTAATCAGTCACCAGGAAAATATTCTGGATCAAAGCTGTAAGGCAAAATCATTGAACTAGTATCTCTTGATTATTTTGAGTCCTATTTCCCTCAACTGAATAACAAAAAAATGGAGAGTTAACATCTGTTAGGAACATTAATAACTGGCATATGTGGATATATTTGGTAAATTGTCAATTTACTATAATCCCCTAAATTTTTATTATTTTGTCAAGATAAGTCATGTAAGTAGTGACATGAACAAGCTGTCAGTAATTTATAGGATTCTAACCATTTTTACAGTTAGCTGTACATTTAGAAACATTGTCTCCATATGATCCAAATAAAAATAATTCTCTAGTGGCATATTAAACAACTTCCGAAAATTTATCTTAAAATATCATTCCAGGCACGCTTTTGGGACATTCTCCAGGGAGCCCACATAATAACAACAAGTGTTACTTGAACTGATTGACAATTTCCTTTATTTCTGGGACCTTAGAAGACTCAGGATACAAACTTGGATGTCTCATAAATCCACATGTCAGAGGAGGACAGCATGGTGAACCCCTGCAGCCCCCTGTTACAGGCCTGACAGGTGTGTATGTTCTATCCAAGCAGAAAGAAGATGCTCTGCTTTCTTTAGCGTAGAGGAGCAGTTGTACAGGAAGTAATCCATGGTGTTTGAACCCATCCCCAGTGTGAGACTCCACAGAGGCAGATGATGAATGGTTTCATCTGACTGACCTGATCCACTTAATATGACATGATCACTTTGTGGGAACTGTATTCCTAACATTCTGCCAAAAAAGCATCCACTTCTAGAATCAATTCTCAACAGGTGATATATGAGATATGTAGGCCGATGCAACCTATTTGCAGTACTTCTTTGGTGGTAACCACAAAGAGAGTCTCTATTTACTTATTTCTAGTATATGTTTTGGCTCTACAATCCAGTTGGCTCACCCTCAAAGCCAAAACCTTTCTTTGGTGCTAGGATAGGACTCAGCAGGATTGGCAGAGTCATGTTACCATGTATCCTCTCAGAGGCTTCAAAGATCTCACTGATAAGTGGGAATAATTTATTCCCCTCAGAGGTATTCTGACAAAGATGAAAGGTTAATAGAGAGGGTGATAAGATGTGTGAGCCCTCAAAGTGGCATTCCCAGGCGCACCTATCATATTGTGACAGTCTATTTCTTTAGTAGGTGATCTGAAAGTGTCTTCCAAGATAGACAGGAACAGGGAAGAAGATGAAAAGCAATGACATTGAACCTGGGACATTTCTTCTTCTCTAGACAAATGACAAACTTGCCAACTCTGTAGCAAGGAGCAGATTGATTACATAGAATATTCAGACAATCTGTCTCTTGAAATGTTAACTCATTTAGAGACAGTCAAGCAACATGGGTCAAATGGCTGAGGTTACCTACTGTGCAAAGAAGAGAGAAGTGAATTGGGACAATACTTGCCATCTTTAAAGAACAGGTCAAAGACCGCAGGCTGTCGCAATCTCAACACCATACTAGAGAAAAAAGAAACCTTTACTTTCTTTTATACGTCCTGTTTCACTATTGTTTAATTTCTTTGGTTGGAGTAATTTTACTTGCTTAGGTAACTGCAAACAGAAGTGACAGAAATCAGCAACACTTAAAGGTTGAAAGATCAGAATCTGTGTGAGGATTTCTAAGTAGACAGATAACAAGAGAAGATACCAAATAGTTGATCTCTCAGGTGTCAGAAAATTCCAAAAGGGAATTCTTTGAATCACAGGAAAGGCAGAGAATAAAAATCCTAACACTGTCTATCAACAAGTAACACAATGCCCAATGTTTGCTTTAGCATTAAACAGCCGCCACATGTCTTAGCGTATGTGTCAGAGAACCAGTTACCTCGATTGAGTCTCAGATGAGTGTGCATTTGTGAGCAGCATGATTGAAAGTCAGTGGTACTTACTAGGATACCACTCCTCTTGCTCTGTTGGTTGCTCCTTCTCTGGCTTGGGTGAGCCCTTGATTTTATACACCAAAGCACGCAGTTTTCCTGTCCAGGAAGTGTCTTCCTCCTCCTCTTCTTCTTCCTCCAAGGGAACCCCTAGCAAGTCACAGAACAGAGTGCAGACCCAAATAGTACCTTAAGAGTTAAGAAGAACACAATAAAGCAAATCCCCAACCTTCTGAAACATTTTCAAGAGATTATAGGCAGCCTCCCAAGAATATTTATCTGCATTATGTTTTTCAAATAGTTGCTAAAATATATGATTTTCTGTGTCTCGGAACATCACATAAATTTAATTCCAAGGCTTTACTTTTTTCTAACCTATATTAAAGAGAACTCTAGAGTCTCTAGAAATACTATAACATTTATTATTTCAAATGAGAAGCTCAGCTTTTGTCTACATATTACTCAATTTATCCATATAAAAGAATCATAAATGCCACCACCCACTTAAAAATCAGCAGATATGCATCAACGTAGGGGACCATGGCTTAGAATCCTTCAGAGAAAACACTGATACCCACTTTAAAAATATCATGATAGCTAAAAAGAAAAGGGATCAAAGTCTTGGCTTGGCTGGAAGAGCATGATGTCATTCATTACCACCGTAAGTGAACTGGGTATGGTGGCGAATCAGTCACAACCTCCCCCACCCCCCACCCCCCCACCCCCCCACACAAAGACCTTCCCACTCCCTCTATTTATCCTCACAAAGATTCTTCTAGGCAAACGGGTTTTCAGTCTCCCATTCTGCCAGGGACTCTTCCTGTACCTTTTCTGACATGTGTCTTTTGAGCAATAGGTACCATAAGGTCAGACATAAGAGTAACTTCTCAACCCCTCCCTAGCATTCTAATAAAGGAAGCTGGGGCTCTTGCTCATCTCGCAGCCGCTCACCACAGTGCACCAGAAGGTCCTCGTGGAAGTCGTACAGCTCCTCGCGGATCTCCTCCGGGCAGGGGCAGTTCTCTCCCATGTGAAAGTTGAGGAGCATGTTGATCTGTCAGGGCAAAAGAGGCATGGATGGCTAGCTGGTCTCCATGACAGCTGGGGGAGCTCAGCTCATGCCTCAGACACCAAACAGTCTTTGAATTTATTTACATGTTTTTGGAGGGTGGGGGAAGTAAAAGTGACCAACATATAAAAATAGCTTTCTCTGTCTCTTTTCTTATACGAAGGAAATTTGGACAGTATTTAGAGTAGAAAATTCCTGCCACCTGAAGCCGAGTCCTGTTAACAACATTAGGAAATTTATTTCAGTCTTTATATATATCCTCACAAATCTAAATCCCATTCTCTACATAAATTTTCTTAAGATTCAATTTTTGACGGACTTTGCCTTGGACATTTGTGGAACACGAGTTTAAAATGGTGAAATTATTTATTTCACTCTATGGATGGATGCAAATTTATATAAAATTAAATTTCTGTTATATCTTTGTTTCTATTTTTATTTTTTTATTTTTTATTTTTGGTTTTTCGAGACAGGGTTTTCTCTGCAGCTTTTTTTTTTAAGTTTTATTTTTTTTTATTTTTTATTTTTTTTTCCTCATGGTTTATTTTTTTTTTATATTTAAAAAATTTCCATCTCCTTCCCTCCTCCTCCCCCTTCCCTCCCCTCCTTCTCCCCCTTCCCTCCCCTCCCCTCCACCCAAACCTCCCCTCCCTCCCTCTCAAGGCCAAGGAGCCATCAGGGTTCCCCACTCTATGCTAAGATCAGGGTCCTCCCAACTCCCCCCTGGACCAGGATGGTGATCGACCAAGCTGAGAAGGCTCCCACAGAGCCCGTCCATGCAGAAGACTCAGAGCCCAGAGCCATTGTCCTTTGCTTCTCAGTCAGCCCCCGCTGTTGGCCACATTCAGAGAGACGGGTTTGGTCGCATGATCCATCAGTCCCATTCCAACTGGAGTTGGTGATCTCCCATTTTTTAGAGCCTGTCCTGGAACTAGCTCTTGTAGACCAGGCTGGCCTCGAACTCACAGAGATCCGCCTGCCTCTGCCTCCCGAGTGCTGGGATTAAAGGCGTGTGCCACCACCGCCTGGCTTCTATTTTTATTTTTTGATGGAGGAGTGTCTATGTGTTACTTTCATTAATAAAGAAACTGCCTTGGCCCTTTAAGAGACAGAAAATTAGGTAGGCGGAGTAGACAGAACAGAATTGTGGGAGAAAGGAAGCAGAGTTGGGGAGACGCTTCAGGCAGTTGCCATAGTGAGTCGCCATGCCTCTCCTCTCTGAGATGGACGCAGGTTAAGATCTCTCCTGGTAAGTGACCATCTCGTGGTGCTACACAGATTACTAAATATGGGTTAATTAGCCAATAAGAGGCTAAAACTAATGGGCCAGACAGTGTTTAAAAGAATACAGTTTTCGTGTAATTATTTTGGGTAAAGCTAGCAGGGTGGCGGGACGCAGCCCCGCCGCTCCTTCTACAGTTTTTTGTGAGTATCTTGTGTGGTATGACGTGTGTGTGTGTGTATGTGTGTGTATGTGTGTGTATGTACGTGTGCACATATGAGCCATGGCATACATGTAGAGGTCAGATGACAAACTTAGGGATTGCTCCTTGCCTTCTATCTTATCTAAGACCGGGTCTTTATGTTTTGGTTTTCACTTCATACATCAGGCTAGCTGGCCTGTGAACTTCCAGTAATTCTCCTGTTTCCACTTCCCTTCTCTCCACATGGGCACGGGGATTACAGATGCTCACACCATCCATCAGTTTTTATGAGAGTCTAAGTATTCAAAATCACGTCTTTATACTTGAGTGGCCAGTGCTTTTACACACCAGATCATCTCCTGACTCATTTTTGTTTTTTTTTATAAACAAAGTTGCTTTGAATATTTTATATGCTTTTTATTCACATTTCAGACTTTTTTTTAGGATAAACTAGAAGCAAAATGAATGGAGCAACAGGTGTGTACCATTTTTAATGGCTTGTGATATGAATTGTAAATCGCTTCCCAGAAATCTCACAACAATTTGCATTATTTCAAATTTATGTAAGTTTGTGTTACTTTGGCATCTCTATTACAGTAATGAGAACTTAACACATTTTCAAATATTTTCCAGTTTAATGGGTGAAGAATAACATATTCCTGTTGCTTTGATTTGCATTTAATTGGTGAGGTTGAAATTCATTTTCCACGCATTAAGAGTAATTTTATTGCATATTTTGTAAAGATTTTCTTCTCATGTTCTTCCTCCATTTTTCTACCAGGCAATTACCCATTTGAAAATTAGTTGGTGGAGTGCTTTGCATATTTTTCTAATGAACTTAAACATTTTCTGGAGTTTTAGTTGCTTAGAATATATACTCGATAAATTTCTGGAGTTTGAGTTAGCTTTTGATTTTATGTGTAGGGTCTTCACTTGGGTCCTGGTGTTGAGATGTAGATTTATGTTCTATGCTCACTCTGCCTTTCTTTTTGCTTCTATTATTCTGTTCTTGATGTTTTTCTATTTGCCATGCAGTTTTCTTACAGTTTAGTGAGACACACAAATTTATGGATTAATATTTTAAACAAACAAGACATACAAACTTACGAAGAGACATGATCACAGTGAAGGACACTTATCAAAACCAAAAAAATCTGTGTTACAGTAATAAATGTACTTCATCACTAGCTGACATGAAGAGACCTCGTGGCTACTTTCAGAGCCCCTGCATCCTGAAGCAGTGTTGAATGTAAAGACATTCCTAAGTGTAACCTATACAGACTGTCATGCAACATGTGCGATCCCCAGGAGTGAGAAAGCGGGGCGGTTGTTTTGCTGTGTACATTAACCATGAAAAGTCATGCTAGCAGAGGTCAGTGAAAACGCTCTGTTTCCTAGCTAGGCTCCTGGACTTCAAAATGCTCCCTGCGGGCCCGCAACTATAGGTCCGTGATGAGGTGGAGGAATTGCAGAAGCAGTTAGAGGTCCCCCCCACACCCCGTTGTGACTCAGCCATGCTATCCCAACCACCAGGCATAGAGCTTTTCCTTAACTGTTGAGGACTTCATAGTTGGAAAACATTCTAATGTCTTACTAAATTTTAACATGATTCAGAAGTCTCTCATTCAGAACTTCTCTTTCCAATCTTTTTCTTCTTTCTTTATTTTGTTTTGTTTTCTCTATGTAGCTTTTTGGAGGCTTTTGTGGAACTTGCTTTGTAGACCAGGCTGGCCTTGACCTCACAGAGATCCACCTGTCCCTGCCTCCAAGTGCTGGGATTAAAGGTGTGAGCCACCACCACCTGGCTCAAATCTTCTTGTAAGTAGGTAGAGATATTATTTATAACTAAATACTACCCATGAAATAGGTTGGAAAAGGGAAATCATGTTAATCACAACAAGATAGGGTACACTTTTTAAAAAATAAACAAAAGGTTGTATGATATGGCTTCAGAGTGCAAAGTGAAGATCTTTATTGAATGACTCCTGTCAACAAAACTTAGGAAGGGTCCCACCTGATGAAAGAGCACACAATGAAAAGGTGGAAAGACAGACCAGGCAAGATCTGCTGCTAGTTGGGTCTAAGCTAGCCAGATGGCCAGAACCAAACAAGCAAGCCTTTCATGCAACAAATTGGCGCCCATGTGGCCAACCAAATCTATGTAAAACCTGAGAGGGCTTGAAAATAAATTCTGGACAGGAAGACATACAGAGCTTAGCACAGCTTCTAGCTGTCTGCTGGCGGCAGGCCACAGCTCCTTTAAGAGAAGTTTTCCTGACTCAGCAGCAAATAAATTTGGTTTACTTATTATTGCCTTCCAATTATTCACAGAAGTTTGAGAGATCATCATTTGCTCAGTGTTATGGGGCACATTCATATCCACCACCAGTCTCAAAAGCCTATAACATCTGTAATACACTTGAGGAATTCTTGGGTGGCAGTTGGAGAAACAGCATACTCATACATTTGGTTCAGCACAATGACCTCTCTCAGTCAGTTCCAAGGACTTTCATTTTGCAACTAGAGAGATGATTAGCTTTGCCTTCTTGTTATGCATTATCACTCATGAGTCTTTTAAAAGCTCAGATGGGTGGTTCAATGGAAAGACCATATAAATAACTACGTTCCATAAAATAGATTGGGAAAGTAACTGAATGAAGTTGTAGTTGTGCCATTAAGATAAAATAGTGGTAATTATAGTGACAACAATGAATAGTATGCTTATTAAAAATTTATAAGACTCAAAGATGTAGTTTCAAAGGCAGAGCTGGTTTCTTCACTGCGGGATCTACCTTCATTTTGAACACTAAGGGAACAGTGGGCAACAGGCCTGGGTAGCACTATTAGACCGTGAGATACCACTCCCTCATTTAAACTTATCTAAAGTCATCTTCTGTCTCAGCAGTGACAACAAGTGGGTTCTATATAACACATTGCAAAGGATGATTTGCAATGAGCTCTGTTCTCCAGGCTTCGTGGGGCAAAAAAGGCTTCATGTAAATTTAAGTCAAAGGTGCTTGGATGTGTCAGGTGAGGAAGGCTGCACCTCAATTCTCACAAACTAGGGTGCACCAGCTACTTTCTTGTCTCTAATAGAGAGGTAGGGATTTCTGGAAGGGTTAGTAACATTCTTCTGAGCAGTAGATGTGGCCAAGGTATCTGTTGAACCTCAACATTCTTCCTCTGGTTTTCCACCGATTAGTAAAGGCGCACATAGGGAAGGAGAGGGTGGAAGAAGGAAGCTCTGCCTTATGTTCAGTTTAGAAATGTTCCCCCCACCCCAGCCAAGATAATTGGCAAGTTCTCCCCAGTCATTATTTACTTAGGACTCAGCCTGTCTCTTGGTGCTGTGGTGATTCTTCTAGGAATCCATAGCTCTTCAGTTTGCCGAAGATAACACAAAGGGCTCATGTACCCTTTTCCACAGGAAGTGGAATGGAGTTCAGGATGGGACTCACCTGCTCCTGGGGTGGTGAGCGGAACTCCCGTGTCTTCCGGGCAGTTAGGGCTGCAGACATGTTCAGGGCCTGCATGAGCTCATTGTAGCGGAATTTCTGATTTGCCTGAAGCTTGGACACATAAATGTCACCAAATGCCACAATAGCCTCTACTCGATGCTGCAGTTCACAGTCACAGAGGTAGCTGAGGAGTTCACACATCTGTAACAAAAAGTGTGTGTGTGTGTGTACATCCTTATAGAATGCACTTAACGCAAACAGACAACATTGCCAGTGCCCTACTTCATAGCCAATAACATTGAGACTTAGGTAAGTGCAGTGATCCATGTAGTGTCATAGAGCAACCATGCAGCTACTGAATCCAAGTCCACCTAAATCCGAAGATGAACTGTTCAGCCACTGAGGCCAGAGAATGAGAGAAATGAACTCACTGAAAATAGCATCTTCTAGAAGATGTGTCCCTCAGGAGTCATGTTTGAAAACCAGAATCTAAATACTCATGTGAGCATTGTTTTCCTTCTTCCACCGTCCAGCAACAGAAGATGGGACAGCGGAAAAGCATGTTCTCCATCTCATCTTCAGGGTGGGTGCTGACTGCACTGCCCCAAAATGGTTAGTTCTTTTGTTATTATAATAATCTATCATTCTGTAAATTTAAGTTGTTCTAAAAAATGCTAAGTGTGAGAAAACTGTAAAGAGTTGGGGAAAATCATTAAAGTCTGAAAGTGTTTTACTTTCTAGTGATGGTCCTGACTCAGGGACAAGGATGCGCTTGGACGCATCCACACTTAGGGCATTCATCATGGCAAAAACATCATACACTAAGCGCTGAGAGTGACTATCCTCTGAGCCAAGGTATCACCACTTCTATGCTGGGCTTTCTGACTATTCATGTCCCTTCACAGAGGGACAGAGAGGGTCAGAAGACCCTCACCTTACTCTCCAGCCATTTCCTACCACGTTATACACGCTGCCTTAATTGCACACGGCCTCAGGAGGGTTAGAGTCCATAGGCCGGAAAAGACAAAGAAGAGGGAGTGGAGGGCTAGAGTCCACAGGCTGGAAAAGACGAAGAAGGAGCTCCGTCTACACAGCTACAAGGAGGACCTCATTTTTCCTGGTTAAAGACTTTCCAGGTGTGGCCTGTTGGGGAAGGAGCACCCAGACCCCTCTAAGCATCCCTTCACCTATGATCTGCAAAGAAGCCCAATAAAGACACTGGTTCTCCAGTGTGAACTTTGATGAGATCATCCCTTGGTTTGCCATCATAGGAGAAAAGATAGAGATGTTGCTTATATCTCCCCCAGGGAAGGAATTTTAGCAACCAATGGTTAGTCTCTCATTAGATGGGATCCCTCTCATCTGTGTGGTCCATTGTCAGCTGAAGTGTCACTATGCAGTGCATGACTGAATCTCTGATAATCACTTTAAAAATCCCTCAACTGGCAATCATAGATGCTCTATCTCAGAGGTCAAATATGAAACAGAAGAACTTCAAGCACTGACCAGAGGATTTACACCATAGAAAAGATCTTCACTCTTTTTCATAGCTGTGCACTTAAATGATTTAATAAAATGCTAATGTGTATGTTTGTGTGTGTGTGCATGCGTGTGTGTCTCTCTGTGTGTATGCCTGTATCATTCTATATAAACTACATTTCTCCTCTATACTCAACATCCTGATTAACTGACTATGCACAAATCCCATTATATTAGAAGAGAGAACTTTTATCATAGATTACCTCACTATGGCACATTCTATGAGATGATGGAACATGCTTTACATGTTTCATGAAAATATGTTTGGCATTATCTTTTTGTATTATTTCCATTTTACAGATAATAACTGTAAGGCCTTGGCTAACTGCTGACTTGGTGAGTTTACATAATCCAGTAAGCAGCAGAGGAGAAGGAATAAAACCCTAGGAATGGCTGACCCAGGCTCACTGTTCTTCATCTTCTTTCCTCTTTGTCTCGGTGCTCAAAAGACAAAGGTTATCATCCTTAGCATAGATCTCATGGTAGCTTACACGAGAAAGCATAGCTTCAGATGGAACTGATGGCCCTTAGGTGGTGCCAGGAGCATGCTCCTTACTCTGTGTAACAGTTATGTGAATACTGGGTCAACAGGGCCCCGTCATATTAGTGTAAGAACATAGCTTAGTGAGAGTGGGTAATGACTGTGGTGGTCCTGTATGTTAGTTCCTTGGGGGTTACTTTGGTTACAACCAGAGTCTTAGCCCTTTTCTAAACAGGTACCTCTAAAATAATCACCTTGGTCTCAAAGGCTCAGAGCCGTGGGCAAACCCAACCCTGGTGAAGAGACTTCTACGTGAAGTCTAAATGTTTCAATGTATCTTCCTGACAAAGGTTGGCGTTTTCATGTTGGCTTGGGAAAGCTTAGAGAGTGGATTCCATGGAAAGAGGCATCTCCCAGGGACTCTCTGCACACTATTGCTTCAGCAGCAGACTCAGGCTTGTGCCTGGAGTCCCCATACCCAGGCTTTCCTCCCTCCCTCCAGGGCACTTTACCAGAGCACGTCAGTTGTTCCCAGTTACCTGAAGCTTGACAGACTCGGGCAATCGGGTCTGCAGCAAGCCTTTGACCGGAGCCTCCTTGCTGGCCTTTTCTCCAGCCTCCACTGCCTTTTCCTCGACTTGGGTGGCTTCTTTTTCTGCTCCCTCTTCTGTCTCCCCGCTGTGCTCTCCAAACACAGAGGGATCAATCAAGAGGAGAATCTGACGAACATCGTCATCATCAAAAACGCCCATGACTAGCAGGGTTCCGATGAGCTTCAGCACAGGCACAAACTGGAACTCCACTGAACCGCCAACAGGGTCTCGGATGTGGGCCCCACTACAGTGCACGGCCTCTGTCAGCATGCTCAGAGCCTTGGTTTTGAGAATCTCCAGGGGAATCTCGGGGCTCTGCTTCTGGTGCTCCTCATTAGTCACCACGAAGCAAGGCGTAGAGAACCTGAAGCCTGGCTTAAGGCACGTCCTCGGGCCCACCCCAGGCAGCCCATGCCTCTTGGACTCATCTGGGTACAGGCGGATATTCCTGGTGGTGTTGGTGATGGGGATGATGTACTCATTCTTCATCATCAGCTTCCTCTCCTTAGCGTTGGCCAGGTGGATGCTAATGAGCAGGTCATAGAAACCCGCTCGGAGGAGGCCAGGCAAGTACTTGTTGTCAATGGCATGGAGGAGCTGGGAGAGGTCCACGTGGCTGCACAGGGCATAGGCAACCCGGCTGTTCCCCAGGGCACACACAGCGCTGTAGAGCCTCAGGGTGTGGTAATGGAACTGCATCAGGTCCTCCTGCTCACAGAGCTCAAGGATGTCCACACACCTGAGGAAGACAAAGCAACCGGCCATGCCACAGTGAGAGACAAGTGTCAGAATTCAGTGGCGCCGCCCCCCAAAACCCCAGGGACCTCAACCAGCGCAGCCAAGGCAGAAGGGACAAAAATCTCTGCCATGCTTTCTCTATTAGGGTATTTTTCTATTAGGGTACTATGGTCCACATCCTAGTTCCTAATGACCCACCTGGTCTTGTTATAACAATCTAAAAAGCCTAGGAATGTAAGACATTGGCTTATTGAATATCAAAAAATTGAAAAAGAGGTGGAAACCCTAAGGTCTCAATGAGAAAGACAATATGACAATGACCTGGCCTTCTTATCTGAATGGGTCTGCTTCCTGACACAAGCCTCTCAGAAGATGCAGCTCACGCCCACTGCCACTCCCACCGCCATGCCCACTGTCACAGCTACTACTGTCACCTCCCACTGCCAATCTACCATTCACACCATCTGCACAGTCCCGCTCTGCAGCACCTAAAGGTCTTTCTGTCCTTCCATCTGCATTGTTATTCTGAGAGGAAACACTTTCCCAACTGGTACTCATTGGCCTAATCCGGCAAGAGCTTTCTTCTGACGTCTGCAGCCTGCTTGCCTGTGTGCTGTTCCCTTGCCCATGGAGGCCCAGAGATAGGGTTCTAGAATGGATGCAATACTTTTCTTTACTTTGCCCATACTCGCCTCTGTTGAAGTGGTACATGATCCAAGGGGATACCCAAAGGTCAGTCCTATGGGTGTCAAACACCATCACTTTCTGCACATACTTTTATATTTTTAATATTTGTGTTATGTAGATGAATGTTCTGCATAGATATAGATATAGATATAGATATAGATATAGATATAGATATAGACATAGACAATATAGGTATAGATATAGATATAGATATAGATATAGATATAGATATAGATATAGATATAGATAAAGGTATGTGCCAAGATATGTGCTATGTGTATTTGTGGTGTCCATAGAGATCAGAAAAGGACAGGACATTGGATCCTTGGAACTGGAATTAAGTATGATTGTGAGCCATAAGGTGGATGCTGGGAATTGAACCTGGGTCCTCTGCAAGAGCAAGTGCGCTTACCAGTGATCCGTTTTTGTCCAACCCATGCACATGCTTTTTCAGATAAGGAACACAGAGATAAAAACATACAAAACAATAAAACTTTGTTCTCAATATGGCCAGAAACCATGCTGGATTTCTCCCATACAACCTCACTCTCACTCTGGCAGCAGTGTGGGTGGCCTTGTCTTTTGCTGTGTGACTGAAGTGGCTGCAGCTTGGAGTATGTGAGCAGCTTACCAAACTACACACGCAGAAAGTGAAAGTGTTGGGACTGAACCCAGTCACAATCCTATTAACAAAGGGGCACAACGACCCCCAATTCCTAGGTCTCTAAGTCAAGCTAGACATGGGTCATTCTTCCCTTTATTTTTGTGAAATTAAATATATGTCTATTTCAATATCACTTGTTTGTTAATTAAAAGCATGGAAATATTTCCTGATTCCTGGTCTACAGAAGATACCATGACTGGGGCGTCGTGGTGTATTCTCTGCCGTTTTTGACTGAATGATGAGACGGGAAGGAGAAAGGATAGAACTAATGTATTGTGGGGAATGAACAGTTATCTTGGGATAGCGTTGGACACACTGAAGATGTTCCTAGTTCCCTTTGGAGCTTCCTGGCTTCCCAGGACTGTTCCTTTCTTTGTGGGTCCCTCTAGTACCTGTTCTCCTCCGGAATGTGGAGTGCCATCATTTGCAGGGGTTCTAGGCACTGCACCACCCAGCCATGGCGCTCGCTCACCCGCTCTGTCTCCACTTTGAGGAAGCTGCTGGGCATGCGACTCCATAGCACAGGCTGGATGGTTTGGACATCCAGCCGAGGAGGACACTGTGGGGTAGGGTTCTTCTCTTCACTCTTAAATATGGCTGCAGACAAGGGCATTGCATTCTGGGACAAGGCAGAAAGACATCAGAGAAGAAAAGGGGCTCATTATAGGGAGAGTCTCAGGTGCTGGATCATGTACCTGGCGCACAATCGTCAATTTAACCAGTATAAGTTAAGAAGGACTATCTATCCCGAGGCTCGCCAAAGGCTTTGCTAGTTAGGATGGCACACTATGGGTTAGGTGAGAAGTAATCAGTCCTTTTTGTAGCCAAAATGGGTGGGAGAAAAGAAAAATGAGAAAGTATACTCCATCCTTGGGACCTCCCCACAAATTATAGAGGCCCGAGAGAGGCATGGGGGTGAATGATAAGCAAGAGCTCTTCCCTGCCTTCTGATGCCTGGGATGTCACCATGACGACTGCTGCTGCCTTCCCTTGGCATGGGTATTAATCGAAGGGACAGATAAATACCTTCAGTTTTCCAAGTTCAAACTGAAACAAAGATGTGCTTGTAGGCTGGAGGAAGACCGCTGGGAAGACTTTGGTGTTAGGCTCCACCTGGAAACCAAAACAAACCAAGAGTTTTGCCCAGGGCTGTGGGAATCAGTTTGCTAAGCCACGGTAGTTAGTCTTCAGCCACCCCAGTCAAGTTCAGCTGAGAGGAGACAACTGGCTGGCTGGTCACTCCCCACTGCTCAGACACTCTCAGAGACCCAGTATGTCTTACTTGAGACTGTCACTGCTCCAGGTCTTCAATCCCTTCTGCTCTGGGATAAAATATCTTACACCCTTCCCCTAACTTCCTTAAGTACTTGTATCCAGCAGCTTTCCCTGCAGTTCAGGAGCAGAGTCATAATGCCAGAAGCTTCTGTTACTCACTAGCCAGGAAAAGCACGAATGGCTACTCAACAGCTGTTTGTCTGGGTGGTGATTCGGGATCATTGCTGAAGGCAAATGGCAGGTTCATAAGCTCCAGGATACCCTGCAGTCAAGACTCTTAACCTCAGTCTTATTGAGACTATGGCACTGCTACCTTGGTGGGAGAGCTAACCTGAGTGCTACTGTGAGTGACATCCCTGTCCTGAACCTATTATTTATCCCTGAGCACATCCTAATCCTAACAATTAACAAGGCCTTCTGACATTGCCAAATGTCCTGGGCTGGGGGCAGACACACATCACAGTTGAGAATTGATGCTGTAAGGGCAAAGACTTTGAGGGTCTTTATTGGAATACAAATCTTGCCTTCTCCCTGGGATGCTCTGGATGCTTCTGTAGCCCCTTTCACTCTATATACATAGATTAAAAGGTTTGAGATTCTCTGGTTGGCTTCCAACTGCACCTTGCATGATTGTATGAGGCATTTGCATATGACACCAAGGGCTCCACTTATTATTTATTTACTGTGATGTATACAAAGTTAGATAATATTCCTCTACTACCATTAAGTCACTGGGGGATTGTTCCAGCTCTTTCTGAGTATAAATTCAAGGACTGGCTATACCTTGAGAATGCATTACCCCTACAGACTTCATTTTATATCTAGCAAACAGAAAGGTACCAAACATGTGGAGGCTGTCAGTCCTTGGGATAAGAGCCTCATCTAAATAGACTGGCTTTGGAAAGTAAGCTGCCTTATAGGTAGTTTCCGGCCTTTCAAGGATGGCTTATTGCAAATTTACTAAACTGCTCAACCAAAGTCCAGGGCTCTCCTCATGCCTGACTTAGGGAGTGCTCTGAAAGCCCTGATATAGAATGTTTTCTTGTGCTGAGCATACTCTTGCCATGATGAACAATGTGGATTTTGTTTAGGACTAATTTGGGCTCCACAGGGTATACAAGAGGAGAAAATGATACTAGTGATGTGTTAAACATTATTCTAGAAGGTTCCCGAGGACCCTCTATTTAATTCTGAGATTATGCTAATGGAAAATTCCATTACGCATGTGCAAGGAAAGCTGTTAGCCATTTGAACTGAAGCTGGAGAAAGGCATGGGCTTTCTGTTTGTTTTCCTTTGCAGAGGCAGAAGAGGAAGTTGGAGAGATCTGAATCATAAGAACATGATGCTCTGAAGGCGGAGGGGTCATGTGAAAGGATTGTAGGCACCGTCTGCTAGCAGCCTGACCCCGGCAAGGGCATAGGACCTCAGAACAATAAACCTACAACATGAAAAGTTGGGTCCGGTTAATAACTCAGAAAAACTCAGAAAGGGGTTCTTTCTAAACCCCCAGAGAAGAGCCTGGCTCAGCCCAGCAGGTGCCTTGGGTTGAGAGTTTGAGTGCCCGCAAGCCTGCTGATCTACGATGTAATGAACGTAGGTCGTTTTCAGCTGCTAATTTTATGGCAGTTTGTTAGGCAGCAAAGTGGATACAAGTGATTTCCCAGCCAAGTCAGCTAGCCTGACAGCACAAAATATCAGTGAGCGCTCATGAGGTACCAGCTGCTACTCCGTGGACAGTGAGCACAGAGCTGGGCCCTGCCCTGCGAGGACTCCCCAGCTGGAGAGGGTGCTCCCGTGCAATGAGCAGAACCTGGACTCGAGCTGTCGTGGACTCCATTTTTGCAGCTAAGGTTCTTTCTAAATCACTGACTGATCTATTTGTCCTTGTGCTGATACACGCTCCATTTCTAATCATGTGTGAAGGTCAGGCCCTAGAAACTGGCCCGAATCTCCAGCTAGCCTCCCTCCTAAATCTGAATCTCACAACTGGCTCTGCCTTTGTACTGGTGTGGGACAGTTACTCATGACTGACGCTTGAGTGTCTATTTTAGTTCTCACTTTCTACTGATTTTATTAAGTGGGAAAGAGAAAGGTTTTCAGATTGCCTAGCACCATTTAATGGGAGGCCTGGAAACACTGTTTAAGGGAATCTGTCTCTCATTATTTTGGTCCATTCTGAATTGAGGGCCCGTGTATAAATATTGCTGTCCCGTTCCTCTTGAGATAATTGAAAAATGAAAATGACTACAGCTGTGGAATAATAATGTTCCAGCTGCTAGGGACCAGACACATAGCTGGGCATGCTTTTGTCTCACCGAGATTAGAAAGCATAGTAGAATGGGAGTCTGCCTTAGCAGAAGAACCCTGCCACTATCCCACCCAGCAAAGGTCATTAGGACTAGGACACTGAGCAGCAGCAGAAGACTTTAAATGTATGAAATAAGGAAAATGCTCTAGGGGGGTATGTTCCCACCCTGCTCAAAGAGGATAATGGTCCAGCCTGATGCTACCTAGGAATCACCGTGCAGGATGTGACGAAGCAGCTGCAGCATCCTTCTCTTGGTTGGAGCGTCTTGTTAGTCAGCCTCATCAACTCATCTGGGGCAGGCAAGTCACTTCTATTGCAAATGCCACCTTGTCTTGCTTTTAATTTGCTTGTGTTTGCAGATCTCCAAAGTCCAACTGGTCATGAAAGTTATTAGATGTTCCAGAACTCTCTGCAGCTCAGGAGGGACCCTTCAGTCCAGCCCATTTCAGAAGGTAATGGGAAAACACTAATGGATTCTGAAGGACAGCAGTAATGTATATAAAAGCTTCTCAAGGGATTTGGGCTGAAGGAAGCATTGAAGCCCGGAAGTACTAGAAGGGTACTTTGCTCTCTTCCTCGGAGCCTGATTTTACAAATGCTGCTTTCTGGAAATGGCTGGGCCCTCCAGCTTTCAGGCAAGCTTGCCAAGTGTTGACTGTACTCCTCATAGGAGGAGGTTCTGAGTGTGTCATTCACCGGAGGAACCGCTGAAGAGACAGGTAAACGGCCTTTCTGTCAGCGAGCTGCTCCTGACATGTAGACAAAGTTTGGTCTACCCGTCATTTTTGGTTAGTGAATCTTTCAGGACTGGAATGACTATTCTGTCTGCTATACACCTTGGTCCATCTCCCCAAGCAGAGGCAAGAGAGCTGGCTGCTTATGGGTCTTTCAATTCAAAACCCGTGACCTGGGGCTGACCAAAGAATCATTTTTGAAAATCTATTATTTAATAACAGGGTATTGCATATCTTCTGTGGTTGTCTAAATTGCTGACACTAGAAGACCAAGTTTAGCTTCCTTAATACTGCACATCACTTTCATTCGGAGACCTTCCATAGTTCCCTGTTTCCTGTGTATATCTCCCTCCCTCTCCAAATGGAGCCCTTCTTACTACTCATCAAGCCAACTATTATTCCTTCTGCTGATCCATTGTGCCTCTCTAGGTTACTGCCCTTTCCATTCCCGCAAAACCAAGATTTTCCCCTAATGAGGCTCTGCTGCTTGTTCTTCATGGGAGAAAGGTTTTCTCTTAACTTCTTGAGCAAACTTTACCTACACATACATGAGACTCACTGTCCTGTGCTTAAGGAGTGTTGAGATCACTATTAGAGAATGTCCTATGGTGGGCTCTCTGGGTCTCTAGGCTCACAAATTACTACAAGGAAAGATCGACAAACAGTTTCCTTGTTTCAGTAAGTTGTGAAATTGTGCCGGCTGCCAGCGGTCGGAGGGGTTAGGAAATAACCACGATAGTCCTTTTATAATTACTCAGTTTTAATACAAGGGGAGATAAGGGAACTTACAGAACCAAGGGCCCAGCGGAGCAGAAGGTACACGGGGGAGAGCAAAGAACGGGACTCCTTCCGGCGCCCCGATCCTATTTAAGGGGAATGCTACTCCGCTGGGGCAGCCACGCCCCTGAACGCAGGGATTGGGCCAGCTGCCCCAACATGAAATGCTCAGTTAGACAGGTTTTTTTTTCTTGAAGTATTTTCCAGATTTTAGTAGACTAAATATTAATAAAATTCAAGAAAAAAGGGAATACGTGATTTTTCGCAATGTTCACATGGCTATAAGGAAGAAGACTTCTAATTTATTAGCTAATGGCAGATGTGTAACTGAAGGCTTTCCTGGGGAGTTCTATCGAAGTTTACAGTTTATGAACTAGGAAAACACGTGACTTGAAAAAAATACATTTTAAGAGATCACCTTAGGTATCCATTGGGAGTATAACATCTCCGTAAAGGGAATAATCAGTTTCTATAGGTTTTTATCTTGAGTAAATAAGTGTTTTAAAGTGACTGTTTCTGTTCACCCTTTAAATCTCCCATTATATCTAGCACAAACAGTAAAGGCAGCAGAGAAATATTTTTGGAGTAAATGAATGATCTTTCAGAGCTCAATAAAGGGAAGCTGCTGTTTCCTCTTGAAGTATATAAAAATCACCTAATAAATACATATACTTTTCTCTGTATAAAATACAATCACTCTGTTTTTGTTTATTTCCTAATCTAATGGCCAGTATACCACATGGGCTTACCAGCTGGTTGTGGGAGGATGATGAAGGTGGAAGAAAATTATTAGCCCAGGCCCAAAGCCCAAAGCCCAAAGCCCCAGCCCAGCCCCAGAAGCCACACCTACCTGGTAGCAGGTACCAAGTTCCTTCCCATTAGCTGAGAAGGACAACATGCCCATTGCCAGATCTACAAGGCAGCCAATCTCTAGGTCTGCATTGCTTCGACTTGATCTTTGGGAACTAGCAACAATGTCCCCACCCCAGACCATGTAGCAATTGCTGCGTTTCACACTGAAAACCAGAGAAAAGGGAGAAGTTACAGAATACAGTTTCTATATTCTGGTTTCTAGTCACAATTCACTTGTAAACTGCCTGTGAACCCTCTCTATGAGTTTTTCCCATTAGCCCTACACAATTGTTTTCTTGAATGAAACCATTCATTGTCAACTAAATGTACTCAGGCATGAACCGCTGTGTAAGGTGATGTGGTAATATGGTGGATCACTATTTCCCAACTCATTAGCAACCTGATCTTTTGATACCAATGAGGGTAATATTCCCAATTTTAGGGACAGAAAATCAAACCACAGAGAGGAGACTAACCTTAGGCGAATCTATAGAGGAATTTGATATGAGAAACAGAAGCAGTAACCTGGGTTCACTATCCCTCTCTGATATCCAGGACCACAGCCCACAAAGTGCTAGAAAACTTGGTCCATATTTCTTTGAATGGCAACTGGGGTCCAGATAGACCGCTTGTCTCTAGTGGTCTCCTAGCTCCCTGACTACTACACTGCACGTTCTTACTCCGGAAATCCACAAGTTAGGTTACTAAATAGCCTAAATAGCTAAATAACCGTGTAGGTTTTTCTCTCGCTAGCTGTGTACCACTTTTCAGAGCGCAGAACTCCATGTGACCATTACTTTAAAAAGCAAACTGTGGTGACCAAAAACTTTTAAAGGCTCCCAAACCAAGCTCCTCATCATTTTCACTTTTGTGGTGACAGGAATAAAATCCAGGATACTATGTAGAGGAAGGAGGGGTTCTATACCCCCAGCTCTCATTTCTTAATTGCAGGATTGCATACCCAGGGAGAGCTTTACAGAAGACAGGCTATGTGAGATGCCATCCTCAGAGCCTCTCACAATGGCTGGTGGCAAGAAGTAGTCAGTTCTGCCTCCCCGTCAGCTCACCTGGGGTGCAACAGCTGAAGGACCTGGGCTTCTGAATTGATGTGATGTGGCCTTTCTTAGGTTAAAGGACAACTGATTCTTTACTTGGTGCTAGAGAATTCCCTTTGAGCACACTGAGACCAATCTGATGTGGCTTGGCATGGGTTCCCATTGTGGCTCTCAGCAGTGGGAAGAAACCCAGACCATGTATTCAGCCCTGTGTGGTGGACAGATCCTTGAATCCTATATCCTGAAGGCTGTTTACCTCTCTGAACTATTCTTTGGAAAATCCGGGCTGGATTAAGAAATTCTGTTTTCTTCTATTTCTAGAAGTCTGCCACTTTCTCCTGTGAGTGGAAATCCCCTTTCATTTTCTCTTATTTGGGGGCAACAATGGGGCGGCTTTCTCAGAATGAGTGCAGAGACTGCTACAAACTGTGTCTTCCAGTTATAGCCATGGATAGATGATTTCTATAAAGCTCGAATTCAAGCCATGTTATCACTGCTTTTTAAATTACAGAATTCAATTACTGATGTATTGAGCTGTGTATTGTGAAGTGGCAGGCTTTGTGTATATTTTAAAGATACCAAATTTAAAATGCCCTGAAACATGTAAAACTCAATTCTGTGTTTATTGCTTATTATGTCAGACAAAGAACGAAGAATTATTGATCACCACGATGCACCAGACCTTGCCTTAACTGCTGACAATAATACTTGATATTTATCAAGTACTTGAGGCAAGGCCCTGTCTTAAACATTTCTTTTACTAATTAACTCATTTACATCTTACAGAACTCTGGGATTTGAATGATTATTCTCATTTTATATATAAGGAAATCAGAGTTCAAACTCGCATGGATAGTAAGTGACTAAGTATTGATCCTGAGTTGAGAGCCTATGCTTTTCACCATCTGCCCACAGGGTCTGCCATGAGGGTGACAAAACTCTCCTGTGCTGGTCAGCTTTTGGTGAGCTTTACTATATACAGAAAGCACCAACTGAAAAGGAACCCTGACTTGGTAGGGTGTGAAGAGCTACCCGAGAATAACCTACTACATCTTGAAACATAGCTGCACAAGGAAAAGGTGTTCCAAACCCAGAGGGTAGAAAATAGACAGATGAGAAGACATTGTTTTAAGGTCATGTTTGCATACATCCAGGCATTGATTTTCCCTGAGAGCAGTGTCAGTGGACAGTGGAGGACCTAGGTGGGCCTACAGCATAGTTCCCCCAAAGAGTCTTAATTCCTACTCCTAAGTTGTTATTCATGGGTTTTCCATTTCCCATTTATGGTCTTTATGTTTTCAGACTTATCAGCTCTTGGGACGAGGGCTTCTGATTTGTCAGTTGATGTGTGTTACTGTTCATCTGTTCAATTCCCATCAAACTAGCTTCTCTCAGGTATGCAGGCACTTTCTGATGTTGTAGAAACAGAGGCCTGCCTCAAAATCATGGAGCGAATGAGAGGGTTCTCTGATCCCAATGCTCTACCTTTATCTCCCGTCACTGGGTTGTGATTTATATATGTGATGAAATGAACCTGTTTCTCCAAACACTCCTGCAGCTCTTTTAAGAGGTCCTGCCATGAAACACTTAAACGGTGTTGATGAAAAGTCGACCGCATGCTTTTCGGTTTTCAGCTGTAGCAGGAAAAAAGTTGTGCCGTTTTAAAATGCCAGCTTTCTGGGCCATCCTGCCAGGGCAAACTCTGACTCTTTCAAGCAGGTAGTCCTGACTATGGAGCTTTTGATTGTTGTTTAACACTGTTGCAGCTTGCTTGCTGGCAGGGACCTTGAACCGCCACAGAGTTGTGATAAACAAGGCTACAGCCCATACCTCAGCCACAAGGGTGGAATCGCAGAAAGCTGAGGAATGGGCTGGATCTAGCTGTCAAAGCCATGGCTTTAATCCTACTTATATTGCTTGGTAAATTAAAGACTCGTGTGGTCAGGAAAAGAGAGAGAGAGATACACTAAAGAGAGATTTAAAAACAAAGAAAACCTCTAAATGATTTACACTGTGTTAAAAATATATGCATGCTAAAGGTTAAAGTTCTTAGGGTAAAAAAGGAAGAAAGAAAGTAGTTGGGTGTGGTAGTACACACCTTTAATCCCAACACTTGGGAGGCAGAGGTAGATTGACCTCTGTGACTTCAAGGTGTGTCAGGACACACCTTTAATCCGGATGCCTGGGAGGCAGAGACAGACAGATCTCTGTGAGTTCAAGGTGTTGTAGAGCACACCTTTAATCCCAGCACTGGGGAGGCAGATGGATCTCTGTGAGTTCAAGGACAGCCTGGTCTAAAGAGTTATTCCAAGACAAAGATATATAGAGAACCTGTCTCAAAAAGTAAAAATAAAAATAAAAAAAACAGAGGTTAAAATAAAGCCACGTAAAGATGGAAAATACACAGAGAATCTTGATACTGTATGCTATTATGCTCTCTTTGAATTGTTTGAATGCTGAGGAAGTAGCAACAGCTGCTAAAAGATATGTGTTTATAAATGCTGCTGAACTAATCCAAGATAGATATTTTGAAAATACCTTGACTTCAGAATTTGGATCTAAGGATATGATACTTTGGAAAAGAGATTCTTCTTTTGTTTTTACAGAAAATGAGACCCTGTGGATTGCTTCTATCCCAATATGGTATGATAGACCACGCCCTCCTGAAAGGTTGCTGTGAACACCTTCAGAAAATTACTTCACCCAACTGATGACTGAGATGAACCTGGCACACAGGTTACACCATGAAAGAGCTGATTAACAGCGTCCCTGTTCAGCAGGAAGCAGTTTGGAGAGAAATAACTGCACCCATGTTCCCAAATATTGTTTATAAGTGTTCTTTTACATTTAAAGGGGGATATAATATAGATATGAATAATTTGCATTGATATGGAGTTTGCTTTAGTGATTTAAATTTAAGGTCAATTTTCTTATATGTATATGTATTTCTGATACTGATTAAGGTATTGTGATTGTGTAGTTCATTTTAAAAATGTAATGTATAGAGGTTGTTAATGGATAGTCATCAATAATAGTAAAACTTGTAGTTATGTTAGTTAGATTTTCTAGATATATAGAGATATATTTAAGTTACATAGGCATTCTTCATATCTTTCAAAGACTACAGAATATCGCATTTTAGATGTTTTAATAACTTAGGGCTTTTCATGACAATGAGACATGTCTGCTCCTGGCAGCACCAATCTACTTCAAGAAGATGATCGGCATCGAAGAGGATCCTTATGGAGTTTGATAGCCATTTGGGCAAGAAACTGCTCTTGCCTGGACTATTGCATAAACTGGACACAGAGAACCCTTAGAGAGAGTACTACTGAACTTGCCTAAAGGTGAGATGATCTTTTGGGGTTCCTTATTCATGAAAGAGTCTGTGAGACATTCTACAGGACACAACAGATACTGACTGAATTGCCTTTGAAATTTCCTGCTTCAAGGAAATGTCTGCTCGAAACTATGGGACTGAAGGCCGAAGATGGATGCCCCAACGGTACAGAGGAACTTTGGGTGACTGTCCAGGCAGCGAGATGTCTCTGTGATTTCTAGAGTTTTGGAAGTAGCTTACTTCTTGTTCACCTAGGTAATATTATATCCTTCTGGAGTCTTTGATGGAATTGAAGAATAGATAGATAGTTATAGTTTTCCTTAGTTATGATAAAAGATAAAGTAGATATAAATACTGTAACTGTAATTCTTACTTGATAACTGTTGTTATATGTAATTTTACTATGTTAAAGTGAAAGCCTTCTTTTTTGTTTAAACAGAAAAAGGGGAAATGATGTAGGTGTGTCTTCTATCTATCTGTTGATTTCATTTGTTAATAAAGAAACTGCCTTGGCCAGCCCTTAGGTGGGTGGAGTAGACAGAACAGGAAGAAGGAAGTGAGGTAGATGGCTCAGACAATTGCCACACCTCTCCTAAGTGAGGCAGACTGACGTGCCTCTCCTCAGGGAGAGAAGCCAGCCACCAGGTCAGACATATTGAATCTTTCCGGGTAAGACACTACTCGTAGTGTTACATAGATTATTAGATATGGGTTAAAGAAAGAGATGTGAAAATTAGCTAATAAGAGGCTGGAACTAATGGGCCAGGCAGTGGTTAAAAGAATATAGTTTGTGTGTTGTTATTTTGGGTAAAGCTAGTCGGGTGCCATGGGAGCAGGGCAGGATGAAAAGCAGGCCTGCTCGCAGCCTCCTCACTACACACTCCCTTTCCACTGTCATGAGGATCCCAGTTTCCTTAATGATTTAAAAACAGTTAAGTACTTGTTCACCTTTTAAGACAGGCTGGGATGCTTTCTCTACCTGGGGTGAGGGATGAGGTGTACGTGGCTACTCCAGGGAGGAAGGAGCCTCCTGGGAGCCCCCCTTCCTTACCTTTCATGGACCCGGCCTCTTTCATCTCCCAGGGTGACAGTCACGGTACAGTTTTTATTCAGGTCAAACTTTTCACTGTACAAATGGTAGTCTGGAGTCACCCATCCAACCCAGACACACGATGGATCCTGCCCAGCAAAAATGCGGATAGCATAGTAGCATTGCTGTGGAGGGGAAAACAGGATGCGTGAGTACTGTATGTCTGGGGAGCAGAGCTGAGAGACAAAACCATACAGTAGCTCACTTGGCTCATTTTTATGAAGAAGTACACACAGAATATTTCTTTTCCTTTTCCTGAGTTGGATCTCACTTTGTAGGTCAAGCTGGCCTTGAACTAGTTGTACCCCTCCTTTCTTAGCCTGTGTCACCGTGCCTGGCTAAGGCAATACACTGTTAAGAAGGTATACAACGCTACACTCTAGACTTGGAACAAGGCTTTTGTTTATGCGAAGTCTTGAGAAAAGAGCTGAAAAAGAAAATGACTGTATCCCAGACGCCAACCCTCTTTGTGTGGCCTTTATGCCAACCATAGACAATGGTAAGGGTAAAAGTTCCCAAAGAGGATTGTACAATCTTTGAGGCTATCACCTTCTTGTACTAATAGCTATGCACCAGGAAAGGTGACTACTTCATTCCTTTCTTTATGACAATGAGCAGGTTTACTTATTGTACTGTGCCAACTTTAACTTTTCTTGACTGAGACCAGAAAACAAAAAGAAAGAAAAAGAAAAAAAAGGAAGCATAGTTAGAGAAAGCTAGGCTTGAATCTTCGGCACAACTGATTATTATTCTGTGAACTTGGGTCTTTTGTCTTCTCTGTGCACAATATCACATATCTCAAAGGGGTTGTGATTAAGTCAAATAAATGGAAATTAAATGGGACTGTACATAATTGCTGGACTGTAGTGCTCAGATATAGCAGAGTTATGATTTGCTGTAGCAAGCATCTTGGTCTTGGTGGTGTTCAGTTTATGAACTCGAGGAGAACTTTACAGAAGGGGCGGCATGTATTTCTCCCATGGACACCAGCGGCTGAGGGAGAATGGAGGAAGAAGGATACCAGGAAGCCTTTTTCCTGACTACTGTCGCTGTGGAAAGGAACCTGAAGTAGCTTCTCTCCTCCGGGATGCCTTCCTGCCCCTTCTTTGATTGCTTTCAAGATTGCTCCTGGCACTGAACAGAGACACTAGGGAACCGACTCATAGAAGTTGACACAAAAGAGCAAACAAAAGGATTTAATTGGGACTCTTCTAACTCATGTTTCTTTCAATCAGAAAGGCCATGATGGGTCCCTGGGGACATATGGGCAAGAAGGACACATGGTGCCCAATTAGGAGCTCCGGGTTGAGCTCTGCTTTCTTTCCCTTATTCGACAAACACCATAGAAATGTTCTGCAAGGATCCAAATGTATATTAGGAGACAGAGTAATTGACAATTAAAGAAGATCTCTAGACAAATCTTTGCTGTGTGGGGCATATTACCAGGAAGAGCAAATCAAATAATTAAAGCCATAATTGAGCACATTTACTTACCGTTGTTGTTTGAGAGAGTAGTTCTTGCATCTGTTTCCTAGGGGAAGGTAATCCACATTTTAGTCATCCGGCTGAATAGAACCCCACAGTTCTGACAGGCAATTGATCTACCTTTAACGATCAAGGCAGGCTTAGGAAACTGGCTGTTTTCTATACACAAGTGACTGCAACTGGTCTTGGGAGTTGCTCATTTGTAAGCTGCGGCCATAGACAGTACTATGGCTTCCAGCGTTCCCCTGCTGCAGGTTGTAAGTTAATGTGGAGGAGGATGGGGTGCTGTAATAACATGGGTAGAGAATGGGTTGCCATGCTCCCTCAAGCAGCTGTGCTTATTTAAAATCTTGGTGGAGAGCGAACCTGCTACAAGAGATTTGGACAAGACAGCTTAGACAGCAGGCACACACCAATGATTAAAAATAGACATCAAAGGACAGAAAGACAGCAAAGAATTCATGCCTTATGAGGAAGGAAGAAATCACATTACTCGAGAGGCACACCGAGGCAAGGTGGGAAATGCCCATAGCTATGCAAAGGTGGCAATTGGCCTTCTGAAATTTCTCATTTCAAACATAAGCAGTCTTTCTACTCCCAAACTGTGAGAATTATGAATGCATAGAGGCCCAAGCTCAGAGATTCAAGGGAGAGTAGAAACATCTTCTCCAGATGTTTAGCTATATGGGTTATTCTGTTTAGCTGCACGGGCTTTTTAACTTTGCAAGGCACTTCCACATACACATGGCCTTGCATGAACTCACTCATATGCACACACATATAATCATTTCTTGGTGTGTGCATGTGTACAGGTATAAATGTGTGCATGCATGCAGGGACACATGGATGCATGAATGCACATGTATGTACATGAGGATGAAGGCCAGAGATCAACCTCAGGGGCTGTTCCTTAGCCTCCATCTACTTTGTTTTTTGAGAGGTTGCCTGGCCAGTGAGCACATGAGATCTTCCTGTTTCTGCCCCTCTAGCACCCAGAGTACAGGTATATGCCACTATATCTTTCTTTAAAACAAGCAAGCAAGCAAACAAACAAACATGGCTATGGAGACCTAGCACAGGTCTTCACGCTATCAGCAAACACTTTACAGACAGACCTATCTCCCGAGCCCTCTAAATCCTTATTTCTTTACCTGACTGAAAGCAGAGAGGCCACCATAAACTCACTTCTTATGTTGTGGTTTAAGCACAAAACAAGCAGAAAGTCAACCTAAGAGCAGGTAGAGTTGGTACCTCTGAGAATTACAGGACTGTCCCACCCCCTCACCTCTTCTGGAAGGCTTCACTGTCTAGACAAGGGCTGTGGCTGAAAGAGGAGTGACATTCGACGGGCATGCTCAGGCGGCAGTAGATCATGTTGGCATTGCTGTTCTGTGTGCCGAATGTCTTGTGGGTCACCTTGAGGCACGGAGGGCTGTCCATGGTGCCATCAATCCTCATAACCTGGGAACATCAGCATGAGTCCTTAATCTGTCATATAGGAAGCTGTGACCTTGACCCTATCCCTCTGTCTCTCACCCACCTAAAACAGAGTAAGATATTCTTCAAACTATGCTATTCATGATATGGGCTTTGTTGAGAAACTTGGGCTCTGCTCTCGGCTGGAGAAAATAGCATTGTAAAACACACTCATAGCTTCACTGCAAGACCAAGGATGGAGAACAAATACTGGATGATATAGTATGATGGCCACATAATGCTGACCTTTTAAATTAGAGGGTATATGGTTGACCAAAGATTTCCATTGTCAGTAGGCATCATGAGAGCATCTTACAGAAAGGGACCAGAAAGTCCCAAACTCAGGAAGAGCCACAGAAGCTCCTCAGAGGGTACTTTCACCTCTCAGGTTTCTATCTGTGCTTGAGTCCTAGCCTTAGAATTGATGTGCCTTGAGCCTTCTCTAAATCCTGAGACAATTCATGGCTTTGGAACACAGGTTCTGCAGAGTGGTGACCAGCAATATTAATAGTTTATTCATGTGTGTATGTGTGTGTGTATTCATGTGGGCACACGTGTGTGTGTAAGCACAAGAACAAATGCACCTGTGTGTAGAGGTCAATAATTAGTCTCAAGAGATAGATTCTTTCCTTTTCCTGGAACTCAGTAGCTAGGCTGGGCTGGCTGGATAGAAAGCTCCAGGGATCTTCCCGTCTCTGCCTCCCCAGCACTAAAATTACAAGGGCCTTCTATCATACCTCCTATTTTTTCCCAAGTATAAAGTCCATCAATTTGCCAGAGGCTGTGAGACATCCAGGATTTAAAACTACACTTCTAAAATAATGGTTATCCCACAACCGGAGAAATACAATCTACCCCAGAACACGAGCGTCAACAGGGGAGGAGCATTAAGAGCTGCTGCTTGCCAGGTTCAGACCTACTAGAGTGAGATGGGGGGGCTAGAGTCAGGTTGGAGCAAACCACTGGCTTGAACCCAAGTAACACTGCAATGGAGCTGGTCCATTTGAAAGCATTCTTCTTCCTATGTCCATCAAAGGAAAATTATGGTGGATCTCATCAAAACAGATCTAGAACCCAAACTTGGCTTCTTATAATCTGTAGTTCTTTGCTCTTCTTAAAGGTAGAAGTACCATAATAAAGTCTCACACTGAAGCTTAAAATGCTAGTAACAACACCAGTGTAAAAAAGGCCACAAAGATAAGTTATAAGCATGGAGGGACACACATGTTTATCACATGAACGTCAAGTAGAAATATTAAACTTTGGGAGGAAAATAATGTTGAAAGTGTCCAGACACTGAAGTACCATGATAATGCCATTGTAGGAATATTGGCAAATAATCTGGTGTCTCAGTCTGGGAAGCAGTCTGCAAAATTGTGTACAATGCTGTTTTTTCTTGTGAGACATTTTAAGTTAAGGGCCTGCAATTATAGCTATGAAGACCCCAGGCAGTGGTCGGTAGGCAGTTAGGGTGGGACTTAGGTAACCATTTTCTTTGATAGGAGACTTTGTGAGAACTTAGTGCCTTGGTCTACTTGCCCTGCCGGGACCACCCATGGTGTAATATTACCTCTATGTGGGGATGATCCTTGGGCACATTCACGAATGTTGGGAGGCGCTTGCTGAACCACACTGCAACGTCTCGGTTCATGTTTACCGCGAAAGGCTCAAAGCCCTCCTGGAGGCCACACATGGTATAAAATTTGAAGGTACTGGCATCTGTCCCAAGATTCATGCGGCCAATTTGTGACAGCCCCAGAGAGCAAATGGGCACAAACCCTGTAGAATAGAGATTGTGGCTTCAGTGCAGAGGTACCATTGAGGGGAGCTGTGGAGAAGCTGCAGTTGTACTTCCTACTTGGATTGGGAGTTCCATGAGTCAATATGGAAAACAACCTTTGTCTGTCTTTTTAGCACACAAAATCAATAACAGGAAGCTGCCTGGACACAATACTGCCCTTAGTATATGGGAGACAAAAGTGAATTTTGTTCAAACTGATTTGTAGAAAAAAAGTCATGTAGCTAAGAATATTCTCAAGAGGGAAGAGTAAAACAAAATACAAAACAAGTGAAATCTATTATTTATGCCTTATTTAAAACTGATCTTAGGGCCTATAGAGATGGTTGAACAGTTCAGAGCACTGGATGCTCTTCCAGAGGACCCAGGTTTGATTGCCAGCACCTACGTGGCAGTTTACAACCATCCCAGTGCCAGGTTATTCAAAGCTCTCTTCCAGCCTCTGCCCACACAGGTTATGCGAGTGGTTCACAAAATTCATGCAGGCAAAATATCCATACGTGTAAAATAAGTAGAAACAAATTGTGTAACAACAGCAAAGATATGGTGTCTGGCAGGGCACACCGGTAATCCCAGTCATTGGGAGCCAAGGTGGGAGGATCCAATGATCTAGACCAGTCTATTTACACAGGGAATTTGAGGCTAGGTCAGACTATACAGTAAGATCCTGTCTTAGAAAATAAAAACACAACTGAAAACAAAATAGACATAAAGCAAAACAACAAAAAACAAGAAAATGATCAACTATGTGAGAGAACAAATATGTCAATTTCTTTAAATAATAATTTTAGATCTTTGGTACACATACTGCAATTAGTTAAAAATGACAGTATTGATTCTACTCTTATGGGGCTAAACAACTGTTTTACGATTGAATTTGAGGCCTACCCCATTGGAGGGAATCCATGGGAATGTAAACCTGGTTAAAAATACATGGCCCATGGAAGAGCAGCATTTAGGTCCAAGTATGGTAATTAGATGCTGTTATTCAGCTACATTGATATAGTGTCAAGCTGTCCCTTCTAAATATTTGTGTTTATTCCCATGGAGAAAAGTTTTACTCACACTTCAACAGAGAAGTCTCTCTGTCCACCAAATGTTGGCGAATGCTCAAAGTGTGGAGTGTATGGGGAGAAGAGTGCTCAGCATGAAAGAAGACATTCATCATTTATACCATTCCCTCCAAAACCATTCTAGAAGTAGCAGTGGAAAGAATCTAAGAGCCAGAAGTCAACAAGTAGGGCTGTGACATGCCATCCTTTAGGAAAAACACGAATGTGGGAGTCCCCTCTCTGTGCTGTTATTACCATTAATGAATAAAGAAACTGCTTTGGACCTATAGCAGGGCAGAACTTAGGTAGGCAGGGAAAGCTAGGCTGAATGCTGGGAGAAGGAACGGTGGAGTCTGAGAGAAGTCATGGAGCCTCCAGAGACAGACGCTGGGAACTTTAGCTGGTAAGTCACAGCCATGTGGCGATACACAGATTAATAGAAATGGGTTAAATTAATATGTAAGAGTTAGCCAATAAGAAGATAGAGCTAATGGGTCAAGCAGTGATTTAATTAATACAGTTTCTATGTGATTATTTCAAGGCCGAGCAGTCGGGAACGAACAAGTGACCTCACTTCAACAAAGCACTGTAATTATAAACTCATTGGTAGTGTGGATGTCTACACGAAGTCTGCATAAGAATAAGCCTATCAACAGTCAGGCACGGATGGAGGTGGGACTTAAGGGGCTTTACCCTTCACTAATAACTATTTGCTCTTGATAGATTCAGTAGCAGTGGTAGTTACAGCCTTAGTTGTGTCCTTATTGGCAATCCCATGACTTCCAATGGTAGTTCCAATCTAATGGTCACACAGATGGCCCTAGTTAAATGAAATGGGCCACAAAAATCAAACCAAAAGTCCAGAACCTGGGCAAAGAACTCCGAGGGATGTGAGGTCATTGACAAGATGGGAGGGAGAGAAAAAAGGGTTGTGGGGGGCGTGTAATCCAAATACATGAAATTGTCAAAGAACAGAATCAAACAATAAAAAAGAAGTGACGGCAGCTGCGCTGGGCCTCCCACTGCTCCTCAGTGAAATGAGAGGTCACTCAATGGTCCTTTATGTTTTGAGAGTGTTGAACAGCAATACTATATTGCTGCTAGTTTATAGGTTTCCACCTTGCCTGTCTGCTGTCATCCTCACCTACTGGACTATGAGAGCCAAGCATGTGCCAGAAAAAAATGTCATCCTTCCTTCCTGCCACCACTGTCATCTCTCCGAGCTCACGTCTATGACCTGATCACATTTAGAAATTCTGAACAGACCAAAGCAGAAGTTAAAGTTGTCTGGATTTCTTGTTTGTGGGTTATTTATAAATCATAATTGTAGACCAACAAATCAGGAAAGCAGGGAAAGCACTAATTATCTTGGATCGGGGAGGATGTGGGAGGCGGGCGGCTGGAAGGCAGCTGAAGCTGCAGAGAGGGCCAGGAAGGGAAGGAACATCTCTGGGGCTGATGCCTCATGCAGGCACTGGGGTCCCCACAAAGAAAACCGGTGCCACTTTTAGGAGAAATGATTTTACTATTAATATTTTTTAGTGTATGAAATCATATGTTTTGAAAATATATTTTCATCTTTTTGTTTCTGGGAAACATAAGAGCAATTTTGAGAGCATTATGTCAAACAATAAGAACTTTTTACATTGTTCATATGTACCAAGGCCACACTGCACTCTTTGTAGAGTAAGTTCTTATACATTGGCACCTAAGCCACGGTGTTCTTATTCTATATAGACACTTTAGCCAGATAAGCTATGGGACCATATGCCATGATGTTCTTAAGTAAATCTAGTGACATAAGTGAAAACTGAGTCATCTGTATACTAGTTGGGTGGTATTAGGAATATGAACTTATTTAGGATACATATGTGTACTACCATTGTTAAAACTAGAGCATATTAATGTCTTCTTGGCAGAATGACAGAGTCCTCTGATGGGCCAGCAAACAGTGGGGCTGGACCTCTGGCCCTGTCACTCCAGAGAGGCAGTAGCCAATCAGAAGCTGCCCTAGCAATGTTAGGCTTGCTTCTTATAAATAAGTTACTGGAAATCTGATTACAGAGTGGACCAAAGATTACCAGATCTTCCCAGTTCTGCAGTGGCACAGGGGGCTCTGATAGATGTTATAATGAGACTTTAGGGATGAGGAGGAAGTACTCCAGTCTCAAGAGCTCATTTATAGGAGGGCAAGGAAAAGAATTTAAAAGAGTGAATGTTTCTGATGTAAACCACCTTCCTCCAGTGTTTCAGTCCGTCTGATAAAGAGCATAACTCAAGCCAGAAATGGTGCTTTTATCTTAGAGCACAGATATTAAGCACTCCAAGCTTGATGCGAGCAGAGACCAGGAAACATTCAGAAACTTTCTTCTCCTTTCTTCTTTAGTAGAATGGTGGGATAGACACTAAGCAGGTGTAAAATTCTGAGTGGGAAGCAGCAGAAAGGTGACTTCAACTTGGAGACAGACCCACCAACAACCAAAGGTAGGAGAAATATTATTTGCATTGAGCCTCCTGGCCCTCTGCCCTGCCTGCTGCAGGAACTTGGGTTCTTCATCATTGTAAAGAGACAGCACTCAACTAGGAGGGAACTGAAGAACTGAGGCACCAACAGACTTGACCAAGGTCATGAAAGGACTACGTACGAAATGATCTCATACCCTCTGAGTCATACTCCAGCTGCCAGTCAGTTGATGGAAGGAAATAGATGGTACAGGGATGAATGCCCTGGATTGAAATGGAGGTACGTCCCAGGGTAGAGGACTTTATGTTATAGAGTGGAGTAACTGTCCCTGTGGGCTGGAGCCCTCTCTTCTGGGGAAAGTTGAACCCAGTTGGAGAAATACAAAGACAACAGAAGCCACAGATGCTAGAGCAATGGGAGGTAAGTGTGGGGAACCCTGGGGGGCTAAGTGGGAAGAGCTGCAGATGCTCAGCAACGCAATAGAAGAGATGGGAGCTCTAAGGCTTGAATCAGACAAAGGACACTGAGGAAGTCACAGAGGAAAGATGAATTTACGCGAGGCACTTTCTTTTGGAGAAAGAGATTTGATTTACTCAACTCGCTCCATCCATCCAATGGGCTTTAGCTGGCCATCTCACCATCTTGGGACTTTTCAACCCAATGCATGAGTATTTCATGTAACTTTATAATTCTGCATGATAGATAAAGGAGAGGGGCATCAATCATGCAATAAACTACCACAGCAATAATTGTCAATCACTTTCTGAAGGCTGGGCTTACTGCTCTACAGATTTATCTCTTTATGTCCATTTTATGGATGAGGAAACCAGGGATAAGGGAATTAAGTAACTTGCTCATTTTTTCTAGGCAAACTGTAGCATCAGTATGTGGACAATGTGGTCTCCAGAGCAAACATCAAAGGTGGAAGCCAGGGTAGCTGTTTTCCAATTCTATTCTAAACTAATTTGCTTTGTGGCTAGATATTCCTTCCCTCTGCAAATGATGCTGAATCATATAGCTCACTGTTTTGCCTCTAGATTAGGTTATTGAAGACACACAAGTCAACAAGCCCTTCAGGCCCCTTAGAGGAACATGCCTGCCTGTACCCAGGGATCCACATGACTTTCTGGAGTTTATACGAAAAACAGAACCCACTTGGCAAGGCCACGTGACTTTACCATTAGCACAGTTTTTTATTGTCATAAACTAGGACTGTCACCACACACACAGACCAAATAACCTGTCATCCAAATGAGACTGGAGCTATAGGAAGAAAGGTAAAAAGAGCAAAGATGCCATCTCTCTCTGCTACTTCCTTACACTCAACAAACAGATGCAAATATGTAGACAACTTTGAAGAGGTTCAGAATTGCAAGCAAATGGAATTAAATCAAACCATGTATACAGAACGGCCATCTCAGAAAAGGAAAGAGAAGAAAGCATAAACTTAAAATTTTCAGAAGATCCCAGGTTCTGGTAAACTTGGTGTCATGTATCTCATACTAGTGCTGTGATTAAGAGGAGTGCTTTGTTTTTGTTTTTTAAATCTCAGGTAGTTAGAAAAAAACCAATTATCTGGAAAATCCAAATGATGATAGATTGCCATTTGTTTCAATCTGCAGCCAGATAAAAGGAATATCACTAACAGTGCTGCAGAAAAAGATCTTGCAGAGAGGTAGTTAGATGACCTGGAGCCATTCTTGGGGGATATTTCTCTGAATGTCAACCATAGCATGTGCTTTTCTTCTTTTTATTTACTGCTAAGCCTCAAGATGGAATTCAGAGATGAACTGGGAAGGCAGGAGCATGCATAGCATGCTCAGGAAACAAGAGGTGACATCCAGTTTCTGAACACAGCCGAGAGAGAGAGAGAGAGAGGGAGAGAGAGAGAGAGAGAGAGAGAGAGAGAGAGAGAGAGAGAGAGAGAGAGAGAGAGAGAGAGAGAGAGAATAATATTAACAGGACCCTTTGGCACAAAAGGGCACAGATAGCAGGGACACTTCCATCAAGTAAGCTTTATTTTCTACTTCGTAGCTGTTAGCAGAGTCCTGGGATCTTTTTAGACTTAGACAGGCCAATGGGCAGGAACATCACGGAAGGCTTCCCCTGTAAACTCCAAAGCTGCAGCAAGAGGCAGGATGTTCCTCAGAGGACTGCACACCCCAAAGCCTAGTCCAGATGTCTCATCCCAAGGTCTGGCAGGATCTTCAGATTTTTCCCTCTTTCATTTAAGTGAAGGAAATGTGAAAACTAACTGTAAGTTCTACTTTGGAAGCTTCTGAGCTTCCAGATCGCTGAGGCTGTGACAATATTAAGAGCTATGACGGTCTAGGCCAGGGACCAGGAAACAATGAAACAGATAAAATCTTGCCATTTGCAATGCAGGAGAGGACAGAGACAATGATGAATGAGTCACTCTCCTGAGACAAAGGATAAGCTATGCCCTGCAATGATTGTTCTTATTCTTTCTCCAGAAGACCAAACATTCTGACTGAGGATCTTGGACCTAGGATGACACACTGGTGACCCGAAGAGTACCAGTACACAGGGCATTGTGCCTTAAGGTGATTACAAATCATTATATGTTTTGTTTCAACAGATGGTTCTCTTGAAAGTCCAGGCAAGATTTGCCGCCCCGTTCCACGTTTTGCACTGAACAAGGAGATGAGGTATGATTATCAGTGGCCTCTGGCTGCTGTTATTAAAGCATGACACATCAGCTTCCTTTCAACCATCCCTCCACCAACTCCTGCGCTATCGCAGGGCTGAAAGGGCCTTCCAATTATCTTGTCTCTGTATTATTAAAGCAGATACAATACTACAGTATAATGCACAAACATATTACAGTAGAAGCCTATTATCAGACAGCTTGCTAATAATAGAATTTGTTATTCTGAAGGTCAGATCGTGTCCCTGCAGAATAAAGGCATCTCATTCATCACAGCACAGATACTCTTTGAAAGACGAGCTACTCTCAAACAGAACTCTCTTTCACAGCACCTCTCTGCTCAAATGCTCTAGTGTGCACATTCTACAAGGTGAAGTACAGGGGTGGGTGTTCGGCTCCGATTAGACACGGATTTCTTGCATGAGAAGGCTGAGTCTCGACACGTAAGGCTGTGACCTACACCTCATCAGCCTTGCCAGCTCTATCATTTATCCATCCCATATATAAAACCCTACCTTCTTACGGTTCCAACCCTTCCTGAAGCTCCCTGCTGCCACAACCCCAGCCACCTTTCATCTTGATGGGGTTACATTTCTCCTTTGACTTATTTCATCCCGGGATTCTTTATTGAGCATTCAATTCAGATGCCACTCGAGTGAGGTTTTCTCGCTCTGCATTAGTCACTTGCTGTTTATAACTCATGTTCTGCATTATTAGTCACCTTCCCTATTTCCATCTTACTTAGTCCACAATTAGAAGGGAGCTCTTCTGCACTGCCACCACTTGCCTTTGCGCCTGTGTTAGACTACCGTTTCTCAGAATGTAAGGTATATATATGCAGACCACCAGAGTCTCTGGGCAGGATGAGGGCTTTGAGTCTGCTGTGGGGCTGAGACTCTTGAATTTTTAACAAGGTGGGATGTACCTTAAACATCAAGGCTTTATACTTAATACAAAGCTATATAAACTTCACACAGCTCTCAACACTACAAGTCAGAGAATATTTTCATCTTTCTTATAAATGAACCAAAGGCAGGTAGGAACATAATCCCCTTCTAGGTCACATAGCAGTAAAGCCAGGAAAAAAAAAGTGTTGGTCTACGAACTTTTCCTACTTTTCTTTGGGGAAACACCTGGATTGCCTCGTTATCTTCCTGAACTCAGCAAAACAACACTGCACACAGTGGGACCCTGGAATGACTCCCCTACACTGCACTGGTATCATCTGCTGTGTTCCCTCTCATTTGTATCCAAGGCTGCACAGTCGCCATTTATTCTGATGCCAATCCCATATCTTCCCACTTAGCTCTCCCATCCGGACCTTCAAAATGGATTTTAAATCTGTTAAAAGGCATTAAACTATGACCTCTACCTGGATTTAGCGATTTTTTTGTGCTAGGAAAACAGGCTCAGCAGCAACCTTTCTATTTCCCCAAATATTAGGCTCCTGGAATCCTGTTGAATGGTTCAGTTGGACATGCACATGGAAGACAACAGGTGCCTGTAAAAAGTATATCTTCCAAGGCCCCAAAGCTACAGAGAAACCCTGTCTCTAAAGAAATCAAAATAAGGTAAGTCTGTTTTTATTCTCATGCAGTTACATATCCCTAGTGTTTTGAAGACCAACTCTATTTTCATAACCTCTCAGAAATTCTGTGCTACAAGGAGTCCTAGTCATTTACAGAGGGGGAAACGAGATGCGAAGGGGCTAAGATGTCACAAGGAGGAAGGTGCGTATGATGAGGGCTCTTGTCTCCAGCCTCAGAGCAGCAGCCTTCCGATCAGAACGGATGAAGCTGCGTGGAGCACAGCGCACAGCACAGGGATGTGCACATTACTGTGCTATGCCACTGTCAGAATTTCATATCTGGAAGAATAATGGAAGTTCTTCCATCTGTCCCCTTACTTTTCTGACAAAGAATGTAAAGCTCAGAGCGGTCAAGCAGTCTCCCTAAAAGTTGTACAATTTAAAAGAAGCAAGTCTGCCAGTTTGTAGTCCAGCGCTCTTTCTTCATATGCCAACAATCTGTGTACATCTTGTTCATGCAGACAGGAAAATAATAAGCTATAACTGCTCCTTTGCGACACTGGAAACATTGCACTTATTGTCCTCCATCTATGGCCAATCATAAGCGCAACTCTGCTTTGGTTTCACGGTGTGTTTGAATTTCAAAGTAAATTATATTTCATTCAAGGGAACAGCTAAATCTAGCTTTTGATTCCAATGGCTCTCATCAAAGCATCAAGTTCAATTACACAAACATGCAGAATGACAACTCAAATCAGAATAAAAGGATAATTCTTTAATCCACTGATTTTTTTTCTCTCCTGCCAAGGACATTCCACCATATACATTTAGCATTTCTATTGTACTAAAAGCAAACCTGGGGAATCTTAAAATGTCAAGGCCCAGGGCATGGAATTAGCCTGACTACAAAATTTATATTTACCAGCACATGCTGACTATCACCATTATTTGTCTGATTCTCCGGAAATTTCAGGATAAGGGATGGCCGTCTCTCTCAGAATTTTGAATATGCAAAGGATAGTGTACTCTCACTAGAGTGCTGGGGAGCTCCAGCAGCTTGCCTGGGTTTTCCTTCAACCCCACAGGGTAAGGGAGGGTAGGGTAGTAGATTTACCATTCTCAATCTCATAGTCAGCGAAGGCAAGTTCAGAGCCTTTGTTGGTGATCAGTAGCTCCCCATTCAGTGTAAAGATCATAGAAGCATCATCCAGGTTAATCATACACCCAACCACATCTCCTGGCTGCCAAGTTCGTCCAAAATACCCACTACCTTGATGCCAACGCTGGCCCTGTGAAACAAGATCATAGTCTTAGAGAAGAAGAGAAAAAAGCCCCCAAATCCCAAAATCTGGAGAAATGGCCACAGCAGCAGGATCTCCTAATTTCTAGTGGCAGATGATTTCTATAAAGAGGTAAGGAGCAGGGGTCTATCTTACAGCCAGATGAAAATGAAACACACAGCGTCATGAGACAATGTGACCTGAGTGTACTGACATTAAACACATAGTCAGCCTTGACATTAAACACATTTCTTTCTAGAACACATGAAAGTGTCTCAATATATCAGCTTTATAGAGTTAAGTGGGTTACCTCTGGAGTATAGCCAGCCATCTTGGGGGGAAGGGTAGAAGTGGAAATGATTACTAAAAGGATATGGGATATCGTCTTCCCCTTTTCCGGAATCAAAAACAAAGAATCAATCACCATGAAATATTTATTCAATGTCTATTATCCAATGGTGGTAGCTATTTTCTCTGAAGCCTAAGACCCAGACTCCCAGTAATTCCAACCTCCAAGGAAAACTCTGGAAAAGTAAATTTGTAGTGATGGAGAGTAGCTGCTGAGATGACTCACCCTGCTGCCTTCAAACACAAAGGCTTGGTCATCAGCCCCCAGCTCAATGTCAGGACGACAGCCTGGCCTGGCCCAGCCAACACGCATATCTCCTCCGGTTACCACTTCGAATTCAAAGTACCATTTTCCAGACTTTACTGCATATGACCGCTCTACCCGGAAAAATCGAATCTTGTCTATGCTGACCTTCTCAACGGTGGGGTCAGCTACTGTGAGAAGCAGAAAATAGGGAGGAGGAAAAGAGAGGTCACAGACTTTTAATAATTACGCATTCCTCAAAGAACTTGAAACCAACGACGAAGATGGTCATAGATCTCCCACTGTGCAATAAGGCATTTTGTTTACACCACGACACTCATCATTATTAGCACATTACAACAACACAGACCACCATTTACTGAATATTGACTGTATGCTGATTTCTTCACAATAACCTTATAAGGTCAGAATGGAAAAACCGAGGGTCAGAGAGGTTCAGTCACTTCTTCGGCATCATAGCAAGCAGGATAAAAGCTCTGAATCTAGGACCGATTCCTTCTCACGAACCACTGTGGCCTTTGGTACTTCCAGGGTAAGCTGGTGATTTTGATAGTAATAGAATTTAACTGGAAACAGTCATTTCCTGACCTCTAAATAATCTGGCATTCAAGTTTTGGAGGATGAGAGAAAATAAATGTGATTTGTTCTGTAACTGGGTATCTTGAAAAGCTTAGCTACCTTAGAGAAAACGTTGCCCCAGGGCTGGGTCACAGAAATGCACATTGTAAAGGTATCTCTCATGAGGCATGCACAGGTTCAATCCAGATGGGGTCCCAGCACTAAGAGGGGGAATTTGACAGGAGCTCCCATCCCTAACCAAGAGGCTATCTCCAATTGGCAATCACTAGCAAAGGAAAACTTAGGTCTTTTCCAATGGAGTCTCATTGGGTATAAACCACGCTGAAGGGAAGGCTGCATACCCAGCAGTAGGTGGCTGACACAAAAAAATCTCAATGACATTTCCAAGATATTATTTGCTTCATGTTGTTTTGCTTGGACATTTAAAAAAAAATCTTACTGGTCTTTTGCTTGTGTATTGTGGTTTCCAATTTTATGTTTTATGGTTTTTTTTGGGTGTGTTTCTTGTATTTTTTTCATTGTTTTATTTTTTAATTCTGTTTTTATTTTTGCCTGCTTTTATTTCCCTAAAGGGAGAGAGAAAGAAGGTGAAGTTGTGGAGTTGGATGTCAGGAGCTGGGGAGGATCTGGGAGGAGATAAGGGAGGGGGAAATCAGGATCGGAATACATTTTCACTTAATAAAATCTATCAATGGGATAATGCTTCACAGAAATCAAAGTCCCACCCCTAAAATATACCACTAGGCAGCGCAAAGTGAACTTGGTTTGCTAGGAAAACAAAAGAGGACATAAAGTCAGGAGGGAGGTTGAGAGTAGATATAGAGTTAGGAGGAGGAGCAACGGTGAAATAGAATGAAAACGCATTGTGTGCATGTATGAAATTCTTCAAGAATAAAATATTACATTTTAAGAACTGCACCATTTACAATAGTATAAATTAGCCCTATTTAAAGATAACATTTCCCTATACGAGGACTTACTTAGTAAACTATTGCAAGAATGAGTGATTACAGCTTGTTACCTAGTTCTTGGTCCGAAGGCTCAATGTTATATCCATAACCAACAAATGTCCGTACAGCTTCCCGCAGGCTGTCCCTATTTGATTTCTTGGTACGCTCATCCAGTAATACATATGGCACCAGACGGGGATTTCTTTTGTTCTTCAAATCCTATGTGAAGCCAAAGGGAAGGTGCCAAGGAAACATATTTCAGTTTCAGAAGCAGCCCATCCTACTCACATACTCCTGACTTTCTTGGCTGGCTCACACTAGTCTATTAGATTTCCCCATGTGGTTTGATATTTAGCAGTGTGCGTACTTGCCACTTATCTTCAGGATTAAATGAGTATAAAAGGAGAAATCTTACTAATGCTCGAAGCTAGCATTAAAAACAACACTTTAATAATGCCAGCCGGCAAATAAAATGAAGTGTCATGAAACTGGTTAGCAACCTCCGTTCCCAAGGTAAGGCCGATGGGAAAGGTGTAGCTATTCCCTTACGGAAATTCATGCCCCATTTAACTGTCAACCCTCTCTATCACATCAGCATCTTAAGTCATCAGACAGACACTGGAAGGGTGGCAGAGGCAAAGTGTATCCATCCTATCACAAAAGGTCCATCATGCAGTACAGTGGTCCCCAGTTCCTTAGGCGAGACTATGGGAGTAAAGAAATGACAATTGCAGGAAAAGCGGATCAAACTAAGATTCATGGTACCCTGCCCAAACCTCCTCATCCCCAGGCCTCCATGTTTTAATAGCTGAATTCCTCTTGCCTTCCAGATTTCCCGGAAGTAAGTTTGGAAGATTTCCTAGTTTGAAACTAAAACTTAAATATCCCCCACAGCCTCGTGCATTTGAACATCTGGTCTCCAGCTTGTGGTGTTGTTTTGGGAGCCTTGTTAAGAGATGAGGCTGGGATGGTCCAAGAGAGACACTGGTAGGCAAGCATTTAAACATTATGGCCTCATCTTCTTTTGTAGCCTGATCCAGAAGATACAAACATGTTCTATAAGCTCCTGCTGTCCCAACCAAGCTACTGTGGCCACGTACTTCTCCTACCATGGTAGACTGTAAACCGAGGCCATAAGCCAACTCCTCTGCCTCTCTTTTTAAGTTGCTTCTGTTGGGTATTTTGTCATAGTAATAAAAAAAAAAACTCAACATAGAGGCTGAGGTATGAGCTAACTCATATGAATACTAACCCTTAGTGACTAGCAAGATGAGGGAAATAGTTTAGGGAAAGAACTGGGTCAAATGGCTTGCAATGAATCCTGATGCTAAACTCTGCTGGATTCCTTGTTATGAAGCCACACACACCTAACCTTGTAGTTACGTTACTTCCTAATCAAGCCAGGAGTTCCAGTTTTGCCCAAGGATCCTTAGTTCAATGGCCCAAAGTGTGTGTGTGTGTGTGTGTGTGTGTGTGTGTGTGTATGCGCACACGTGCGGGGCGGGGGGGGTGGGGGTCGGGCGCTTGTGGGCAGATTGGTTCACTCCTTTTCTGGGCTATTTTCCCCTTGACTTTATCTCAGTGGTAGCTATTTTGGGGCCATCTCAGAACTACTGCTGACCCATGATGTTGATTCGTTCTCATATCTTATCCCAGAAATACTACTGGCCCAGGGTATTGATTTGTTCCTAACCATGGCTTTGGAGGGTATCATGAAATCTTGACTCTATGGTAAAAAACAGTAAGACAGAGAATGGGATAAAATATATCGCCCTGTGTGTGCACTTTATCGGCGAATCTCTAACTACAGGAAAGATAAACTTTATCCACTTCTGCAATATTGAAATGATGCCTGTAGTCAATGTCAACATGACAATTACAAATTTCACTGGTCCATGGTTCCATAAATAATAAACAAAGCACAGTGTGAGGGATAGAGGGCAAGAGCAGTGCCCATATTCCAATCTCACATGCTTCACAGCAGAATGACGTTTTGATGGATGACCACATCTACTTCTCTAGCACGCTTGACCCAGCACTCCTCACCTGTTGAATGCCATAGGTCCATCCTTGTTTTATTCTGTCCTTTGCCCAAACATTGTGTGCATTCTCTGCAAGCTTATCCACTAAAATTTCTTGAGGTGGTAACAGCTTAACATCAGATAAATCCAAAGGCGCTGGCTTATACCCATTGGACATCATATAGCTACAAGTAAATGCAAAAGTATAAACATTTTGAATGACTACACAAGATTCTCTTTTTCTAGCTTTTTACAAATTTATCCTTTGAAAATTTCATATATATAAAACGTATCTCTAATAATACCCTATTACCTCTTCCAATTGCCCCCATGCTCCCTCCAACATAACTCACTTCAAGTTTAATGCCTTTTTAAAAAATTAATGCATTGCACCCATCAATGACTGAACACTCCTAGTTCTTACTCTCAGTACTGTAAACAGCAATAAAGCTCTGTATTAACCAGTTTTGTTTTATTTTATTAAGATCAAATGTACATACAACACTGAACAAATGAGGGCACAGACAAAATCTCCCCTCTTTGGTTGGTAGGTAAAGCAAACTCTATTTTATGTTCACAGATGAAGTCGCTATTGTACCACTTTATAACTAATATATTCTCATAGACTTCAAAGTATAACACAATAAAATATAGTCAATACAAATTCATTTTTATATCTAAGAAAACTATTTATGGGTTCTGCAAACGATAGACGCATTCAGCCTATTGCAACATTATCAGAAACCCTTCCACTCTACTTCAGAACACAATGTTAAACCTGATTGGCAAGGGTAAAGCCTTGAGCTAAAGGCTTTCTTAAAAAACAGCACAGAATGGCTACTCATTCTTACAAAGCTCAACTTTTGTTCTTGGAATTAAAATAAAAAGCCAGGACAGCTAAAAATTTATGAGCTTGAAGTGACTTTTGCAGTTGGCTCTCCAGTTCAGGAGTCATGGCCTCAAGTGCCTATAATTTGAGGCATAGCATGCAACCGTGAAAGAGCTTACTACAACTCAGGTAGGTGTATCATGTAAGGGGGGGGGGGAGGTTGGGTACACTATGAATAGGGTAACTATCCTTAGAGCAGTTAATTACATCCATGTGGGAATATCAGTCCAGAGATGCTGAAGGGCTTTAGGACTATGGACTGCATAGGCTAGGGCAGGAACTGGAACATGATAGTCTGAAGCCCATTCTGTATAGAACACGCTGGATAGCACGAGATACAGAATCTGTTATAGTCATAGGAAATGGCCCTGTCTCTACCATCTCAGGACAACTCCTTCTGGCAGATTCAACACACATCAATCTATCCCGGTTCTAGCAACCTCAGCTAAGAGTGTGCTTCTCCATCTCTTAGATGCGGTTTCCTTGATGCCAGGTGCTATGTGGAAGAGTGACTCATCAGTGTGGGAGCTGAAGAAGGATGGGGATGGCGAGCATTTGATTAAGGCTGGCACCGTTTTGGGTTCTTTCACGACACTTGTGTTTTACTGTGTGTGTACCCAGGGCTGGCACTGAGGAGCAAGTAAATGAAACAGTGGATGAGCCAGCAGATGTGCCAGTGAGCAATTACCTGAATGTGTGACTTCGTCTGAGTATAGAGGTGGGGAAGATAGTAGGACACGCAGATACAGAGAGGCGAATGGAATCTTGGTACAGATTCCCACTTCCATGACGGACTTAGATGTTCGCCCAGTGCCAGAGGCGTGGAGTGAATATCTGCAGTGACTACGAACCATTTCCAAGCTCTTGCCAACTGCCCTTCCTATTGACTAAAGAGAGTGCGCTAATTTGAGGTGGGTAGACCTCCTAGATCAAAATTTAGCATAGTATTATTAGGTATGGGCAGAAGGAACAAAAAGAGAGGGGATCTTGAAATATTTCCTTTCAGTAGGCTTCTTCTGAGGGTCTCAGTGCCATCTAAGTAACTGGGGGAATATTCTAAGACGCTAATATTCTAAGATGCTACCAGGTATATGATCTGTCCCTGCCTTTGTATACAGGCCACCACCCTCTCATCTTTTACACTCAGCTTTAGCCATTAGAAAATTCACCTACTTTTTGGGCAATTTGACTCTCTTGAGATCCTCTTCAGCAGCTGGGTTAACGTGAGCAATGTGGCACCCCAGGGCCAGCAGGGTTCTGTGATGTAACATAAGGAAAAGACTGGCATTAACTGCAGGAGCTCTACCCCATGTCTGAGCTGGTTAAGTGGACAGAAATTATTCATTTAGACCAGAAGTTGGCCAACATTTTCTGCAAAGGGACTGACAGCAAGGCTTTGTGTATATACAACTACCCAACTGTGCCAATACGGAATAAAAGTAGCCACCGATAAAATGCAAACAAACGAGCCCAGCTTTATTGCAATGAAAATATATTTACAGAAACAGGTGGCTGGTTTGTTTATCCCACAGGCCATAATGTGCCAACTTCTGATTTCGATGATAGCAGGCATAAGAACATGAAAGAGAAGCTTGTTAATTGCCCCACATGGAGACATTTTCTAGTTTATAAATTCACTTTGAATTATATCAAGCACTTGATTTCATGGAATAGACAGGATTCTAACATCAACTCTTCAGGACAGCAAATATTTATTAGGCAAGGTCAGTATAGCATCTTGAGCTATACTTGATGTACCAAGATGCTTAAAATTCTTTGGAGTTAAAGACGGTGGATAAATGAGCCTATGAGACAAAACAGTTCACATCTTTGTTATGTCAACAAGCCAATTAGAGTGTTCTGCACCGACAGAGACAGGGAAATACAAAGAAACAATAGATAAAAAACACAAAGTGGATTCAAAATTGGAGGTATTGATGTGGATTAGGAAATCTGGGTCTTTTTTAGGACTGTGAATAGGATTCATGGCACAATTAAAAAATTAATAAGAATTTGGGATTTTAGTAATCAAACCATAATTTTCTTTCATTTTTAAAAATACCTTTTCTTTTAAAAACTTGATATAATATCAATGACAAATGACATTCGATCCTTTG